>NC_040910.2:41512881-42137881 GCF_004126475.2 Phyllostomus discolor
ATCATGTGAGGACTAAACATGTTGATATTACTCTGTGCTTAGAATAATGTAATTAATACACACACACACACACACACACACGTTTGCATATGTATATAATGCACACTTCTTGATGGCAGAATCAATGCCTTGGACCCCATCAAGTTTTTGGAGCAGAGCACTGAGCTTGGTACACATGAGGGGCTAAGAAATGTTGTGGATGGAAAGAAAATTTGTGGAACCGCAGGTCAGAGAAGTGGAGAGGATGTGTTCACTGTGGGTGCATCAGCAACCCAGGCTGGGCTCCAAGGAAGATGACTTCACCCTTTCCCTATCTGTTGGCCCCTTCAGGGAGAAAATCCTTTCTTGAATTCTATTTTTGAAAGTCTGGAGAGTTATTTTGGGGAGATGGCCACTGAGGCTAACCCCTCCAAAAGACGTCAAAATGGAGAGGGCCACTTATGCTCAGAAAACCCCATCGCTAGATGACCTCGGGCCAAGTCCCACCCCTCTGCACTGGAAGGGAGCTGGGGATTAAAGGCAGAGATGATGTGAATGGGGCTGAATGGCTGGTTCTTCACAAAGAAATCAGGCAAAGCAAGCTTAGTGAGAAAAGGCCTGGGCTCTCAGGAGACTGGGCTTGAATCCCGTCCCACTGTTTGGCCTCTCTGGGCTCCAGGAGAGTTCCTGAAGTCTCTGATGTTTCATCTGTAAAATGAAACATATTACTAATGATGTTCAAAGGGTTCTGGGAGATGATGTATGGAAATCATTTAAATGTAGCCCTCGATTTGCACTCCCAGGGGACATTTGGCAACGTCTGCAGATTTTCGGGGGTTGGGATACTACAGGCATCTAGTGAGTAGAGGCCAAGATGCTACTGAGCATCCTGTGAGGCAGAGGACAGCCACTTAGGACAAGAACTACTTGACTCAAAATGTCAATAGTGACCATACATGAAGAACCCCAGTATCTGATGCATACTAAGTGCTTGCTCTGTGTTGACTTTCAGAAATATTTATATTTAGGGGTGACATCAGCAGCATGGCAGCATGAGTGGACCCCCAGTTTTCTCCCCTTGAAGTTACAAGTTGGGCTGTTATAATTCAACAAAAGATTCCCTGCTCAAAGCACACACGCGTCTGGAACATAGCACACTACGACGACAGAAGATGGGCATATCTGAGCAAACAGTGGAGATACGGCGGGGAGGGGAGAGAACAGAGACAGAAGCCACACACAATCCGGTGCTCCCCGAGGCTTCAGCAGACACAAAGGCTGGTAAGGGTTGGGGTATAACTGACAGGGGCAAATCAGAGGGGCAGAGACAGCGACTGGGTCTGGGTGGCTGACACACACTGAAGCTGGGCCCAGGGCCAGGGGCACAGAAGCCATGTAAAAAGTCACAGTGTGCCCTGAGTGGTGTGGCTATGTTGATTGGGCATTATGTGGTGAAGCGAGGGGTGTCTGGTTTGATTCCTGGTGGGAACACATGCTTGGGTTGCAGGTTCAGTCCCCAGCTAGGGCACACAGGAGAGGCAGCTGATTGATGTTTCACTTTCATATTGATGTTTCGCTCCCTCTCTTTCTCCCTCCCCTCCCCTCTCTCTAAAAATAAATCAACGAAATATTTTTTTTAAAGTTGCAGTGTGCCACAGACCACCAGAAGGAAACAAAGGACTCTCATGTGCACAAATCACCCAGCCCACTCCCTGTGGCCCACAGGCAGTAAAATCCTCCCTCAGCAGGTCACAGAGAACCGAAAAATCTAAATAGACCAACCAACAGTAAGGAAACTGAAACAGTCCTAGACACAGACAACAGAATGGTGGTCACCAGGAGTGAAGGGGGTTGGGAGGGGAGGTTGAAGAGGGAAAAGGGGTCAAATATGCAGTGATGGAAGGCAACTAGACTTTGGGTGAGCACTCGATGCAGTGTACAGATGATACATGACAGACTTGTATACTTGAAACAGGTAAGTTTGGTTATTAACCCATGTCACCTCAATGAATTAAATTAAAAAAATAAATGCAGTGTGCGTTGAGGGCATGGTAGGCTGTAGGTTTATTCTTTGTGAAGGATCAGGGATGCATCTTTTATGACAGCTTTGGTGCATACTTTCAGGTTATTATGTTTTATCATTTTGTTCCTATTAAGTATTACATGTGCAATTTGAGGCTCTTGAGGATGGGAATGTCCAGAGTAGGGACCAGGGGCCAGAATGGAAGGAATCGTGGCTGTTGCATGTGGGGAGCTGGAAAGGGCTGAGGCCAAAGGGGAAACCCAGCTCTAGAGGACTATAGATAAGAAAGCCTCTATGTGCCTCACTGGGACATCTCAGGTGGTCTTACCTGAGCAAGGTGAGTCTGCAGCTGGAGTAGAGCAGGCTGACACTGGTGTTCTTAAACAAGGCTCTGAGCTGTTGAAGGAAGAAGTGGAGGTGAGTAGAAGGACCAGTAGGGAAAGGCAGGGGCAGGGCTGGGATGAGGTGGGGGGCTGGTATCAACTGGGAGGCAGAAACACATGCATGGGGCATACGGGAGGTGGGCTGACCAATAGAAGTGGGCATGAAGGGCATCGGTGGGCAGTGCAGGAGTGAGGTGGGCAGGAGTCTCACCAGGTACTGCAGGATCTTCTCTATTTTGTTGAACTTCACTGAGCCCGGAAACTCCATGTCCTTCATGTAGTGCAGGTTGGTGATGGTGAAGTTAAGGGTGAGTGGCAGCAGGGCGGGTCCAGAGACTGCAATGAGGTTGAGAGAGAGAACATCACACCCTGAATCCCTGTCTGAGCTAAATTTAGGGGTCAGGGGCAGTAGGGTGTGGGCATGAGTCTGGTACTCACATGTACTGCAAGAGCTCAGAATGACTCTTCCCAGAATAGGAAGCTTTATGTTGAATGACACCAATAATAGTAATAGTAACAACAACAACAACAACAACAATAATAGCAATAAAAACAGCAGCAATAATAACAGCTGGTTTGGTAAGAGCTTACTCTATGCCATCCTGTGCTAAGCATGTTCCATCCAGTGTCTTATACGATCCTGACACACCCTTGGGGTACATCCTGCTACTTAACCCCCACTGAAAGACAATTAAGGTGTTCTCCTAAGGCCACACAGGTATGTTAGGGCAGCAGCTCAGGCTCTAGAGTTTGAAAACCTTAAAATTGAGTCCTGAGTATGTGCTGGCTATGTGGCCTCAGAAAAACACTGATTCCTTGAAGAACCAGTCCACGCCTCTCTGAAATGGACAAATGGCAGTGTCCAGCTGCAGGAGTTGAAGACCATATACATGAGGGTCCCCTTTATGTGGCAATCGGTGAATGCTGCTCTTTTACTTTGTTGTTGTTATTATTATTTATGCCTCATTTCTCTGTTGACCCCTTTAGTCTCTGCCCTTTGTGAACTAGTCCTGGATTTGCTCTGGACTTTTTCTATTTGATTCTAGCAGAAGGTGGAGTTTCAGGAATTGTTACAGAATGCACTGCTGGATCTGATCTCATCAACTGATGCCCCACCCCCACCCCCCACACTCTGGGTCTCCTGGCAGGTCACTTGGGGTAGCCAATAAAAATGGCCAGCAACTCTTCACCTCCTGACACCCACATGCTTGCCATGTGGTGCCGCAGCCCCTTCCGCCAAGAGATGGGAGCCTATTGCTCTAGCTCCTGACTCTGGCTTGGCCATGACTTGCTTTGACAATGAGATGAGAGAAATGTGATGCAAGCAGAGGCTTGAAAGGCACTCGTGCACTGAGGCTTGCCCTCTCCTGCTGCTGGGAACCCTAGGGCCCCCTGTGAACCCACCGGAGCTAATCTGTTGGATGACGCGAGGCCACATGAAAGAGAACTGGGGCATGCCACCCATCAGCCAGGCATGCTCCAGAGTCACCTAGCTAACCTGCAGGTGGCTACAGTCACATGAGGAAGCCCAGTGCAGACCACTCACACTGTAGAGCTGATCTATATACTCCTGAGCAGCAGTAAATGATTGTTTTAATACAGTGGATTTGGTGCTCATTTGTTATATAGTAGAAGTTAACTGATGTAAAACCTTAAACAAAAGCAAAGGGTGGATTAAAAGGAGCCACACCTTCAATATGGAATTGAAAACCTGAAGTCACAGAATTCTCCAAACACAGGGATGGAGGTGCACTGGTCTGTGATGAGGGTGTGGCTCCCCAAATTTATCCTCCCCATACTGTCCCCTAGCCTTGACCTGCCCAAGGACAGTGTCTTGGCTTCTCATTGAGAAGTGTACCAGCTTACATGTGGGAAGGTAGTAGACATGGAGAGAAGGCTCTTACCTGTAGAACTGGAGGACATTAGAGCTGATGAGTTTCCCAAGGAGGGTGTGGAAATCACAGAAACTGAGGAAGGAACATCAGAAATGAGAATGATGCAGCTTTACCTCAGAGGCACCAAAGATAGTTTGACCTTGATGGCCAAACTGAGTTGCAGAAGTTGGGGGCCTGTAACAAGGGCCCTAAGGCTTCCTTCTTCCCACTGAGGCCTTAGCCATAAGGAGGAGGGACCAGCTGCCTCCACCTATCACTGTGGGGCCATGGGGCCACCTAAGGCCTGAATACTTACCACTGGGAATGGAGGTCGGAGCTGGTCCAGTGTAACCTGCAGAGTGGATACAAGTGAAGAGGAGGTTTCAAAGGTTGTTAAGAATGGGATGAAGGGGGCGGGCCACTGGTGGGAGAGCAGAGGTCATCAAGAATTTGTGTCCCTACAGACAGAGATCTGTGATAACCTTTCTCCGCCCCTCTGCCCCTCTCTGTGTGTGATGTGTGCACACGTGGCAGAGAATGCAGGAATGTAGACCTCACATGAGAGGGAGAGTGAAGACAGAGAGATCTAGAAGCAGACACAGGTGTATCCTCTGGCCAGAGCTCAGAGCATCAACAGAAGAATCCACCTGCTGCTGCAGAGGGCCATGTTACCAAGAGACGCTCACCATTGACATAGAGACGGTCCCTGTCCAGGACATAGGGACCAAGCCGGGTGACACCGTGGGTCTGGTGGCTCAGCTCCCAGTAGAGCTGCTCCCTGTCCAGGGCGAGGCCTGCAGGGTCAGGACGGTGGGTACAAATGGCGTCAACTCCAGTGGCTGCTCCACCCTTTTCAGGCCTGGAGAGAGGACATGGATATGGGGACAGGGCTGAGACATCCCTGTAGCACATTCTTTTCTCAGCCCTCTTATATGTGAATGCCGGCTTCTCTGCTCTCCTGGTCCAGGCTGAGCCACTCACAAGACAAGGGGCATCTCTGAGCCACAAAGGACCAGAATGGATGAGTCAGCCGACCATCAGTTCAACTGTAGCTCTTTCAAATAATGCACGTTACTTCTCCCACCAGTCCTCACATCTCTGCAGCGTGGAGAATGCTGTGATGACTTGGCTGGAATGCCATGGGATTCAGAAATGATTGATATAAAACATGCAGCCCTTCTGTCCCGTACATTAGAAGTGCTCATTATTAATTAATTGTCTAATTAAACAAATATTTACAAAGCACCCACAGTCCCTAGAGAAACTGGATAGCAAGCAGCTCTGGACAGAGACCCATCAGCTCACAGAAGGCTGCTCCAATCCAAGTTTTTTTTTTTTTATTTTATTGATTCCAGAGAAAGGGAAAGGGAAGGAGAAAGAGAGGGAAAGAAATATCAATGTGAGAGAGAAACATCAATCAGTTGCCTCTTGCACACACTTCAACTGGGACTGAACCCGTGACCTGGGTATGTGCCCTGACCAGGAATTGAATCCACGACCTTTTGGCTTGTGGGACAATGTCCAACCCATTGAGCCACATAGGCCAGGGCCCAACACAAGTTTTGGACCTAGCATCTGATCATAAGACATTGCATAGCAGAGATGCCCACGCACTGCCCACCTTTTTGTGTTACCATTTCTCTGAGCATCAGGAAAAACTAGGCCTGAAGGGGTAACCTGGGAGGTCTAGCAGGTTGCACTGCCAGAGAGCATTATCAGGGAGAAACAGGGTCCCCTTGCACCTCAGCAGGATCGAGGTTACCTGGAGCTGAGATGCTTTCAGCTCTGGATTCCTAGAAACTTGACAGAGGTGCAATGTCGTTTGCACTGCCTGGTGATGCTGCTGGTGGTGAAAATGACTGCTGATAGATGACCTGCATCTTTTCTGGGGGACCTTAAATGGACGGACATCAGTACCCAGCAGGAAGCTGTAGTTTTGGGCTCCCTTAGGTGTGGGGTGACCCTGTTAACTGGGCAGAGCTATTACAAGGTATACTGGCCCCCCTGTGGCACATGGGACATCTAAGCCAGGGTGACTCCAGGGCCTGTCTATTGGTGTTTCATTTCTTTGCACATGGGCTGTCGCCTGGAATGCCAAAAGAATAGCCCTTCAACTGCCAAGAGCTTTCTTGCAAAAAAAGAAATGCCCACTGCTGCCCTGCCAGCATGCTGTTTGCTGTCCACGCTCTTCTAAGAAGGGCAGTCATGTATGTCGCATTCAGATCTTGCAGATCTGGCTGTCTGCTTGGATGATTTCGAGTGGACAGGGCCCAGCACCAGCACTAGGGCTGAGAGTAGCTGGAGGCGAGCATGGTGCCCGGCTGTGCTAACTCTCAGCATTGTGCAAACATAGGGTTAGCACCTGAAGGGGAGCATCTCCTTAAATTTTGTGCTCTAGGCACCTGGCTTTCCTTAGCTCAGTCTAGGCTCTGGCCAGCCCAACCAGCCCACACCCACTATACCTCCAAAGGCAAGACAAAGAGGAGGTCTCACCGTAGTGTGGCCAGTCTGCAGCCGGTGTAGAGTGACCCAATGCTGCTGTTGGTGAACAAGGGCTTGAGCTAAGGAGGAAAGAGTGGGTGGATACAAAATAAGTATAAAATGAATCATCATACAAAACACAATATTTTAAAAGAAAACAATAGCTCTCTAATCTTCTCATACCACATTTATTTCTCAAAAGGACCCTGTGGGATAAGCAGTTTCATTGTCTCAGTTTTATAATATGAGACAATATGAGGAAACAGTATCACAAGACTAATCACTACTCCAAATTCACATCGCTTATACTTGAAGCTCAAACTGCCTACCTCCCCAGCCCTCATAGTCTCCAAAATTGTAGCAAGGAGAGGTGGGCCGGAGTTTGGGAAGACAAATGGGTAGCAGGGCTCTCACCAGATATTGTAGAAGTGACTCGGTGGAGTTGAACTTTGCAGAGCCTGGCTGCATGTCTTCTGTGTGGTGCAGGTTGGTGATGGTGAAGTTGAGGGTGAAGGGCACCAGGGCAGGGCCAGGAGCTGCAGTGGGGAGAGGGAGGAGAGGCCACACCCTGTGTCAGTGGGGCAGAGGCCAGATGTGGGGCAAAGGGTCATTGGAACAACCTCTGCCTGCTCCAGAGACCCCATCAGCCTGATGTGAGAGGGAGGGCCCCATGCCCAGAGTTTTATATGGGTATCATTTCCTGTTTGTCTCTGAGGCTAGAGATGGAGCAGGGGTAGGGGGTGGAGGCAGCGGTGCATTCTATTTTAATGGGTCCCAACTTTGGCCACATAGAGAAAGTGGAGATGATGGGGCCAGCATGCTACGTTACTGACCCAAAAGTGGTGCCTGTATATTAGCCTCTAGGTCATGTATTTCCTCAGAGCAGGCTGGGATCCATTAGCTCCAATGTTTACATGTCCAGTTGTTTTAAGCATAGCTCAGACAAGCACATTTAAGCCATTTTGAGCCTGCCTGCTTGGCAGATCCTGCGAAACTGCACCCAGCACCTGATGACCATGAACACGATAAGCCCGGTGCCTGTAACCCTCCTAAGGTGCTGCTGACCTTCAAAGTTGGTGAGCCCAGGGATTCCCCGCTGGGCAGCCGAGTGACATCCCCTTGGCTCTCAGAGCCTCCTCTCCAATCCCCCCGTCCCCTGTGTGCTCCCTGGCCTTTCCCTCATCAGGAGTGATCCCCATGCCTTAACCTCGTTCAAGGTAAAGGGCTATAGTTTTGGTAGTATTTATATATTTCTGAACCACTCAACATATGTAAAAACTTCTGTTTTATTAGATTCCTATTTTTTATGCCGCTGACAAGGTTTTTGAGTGTTGAGCCCCGGCCCCGGTTTTTGCATCAGGCCGTGATTTCCACGGTGTGACTTTGCAGAGCACAGGTTGGGGACACCTGCGTCAGGTTAGAGCCGAATGATGTGCAGCAAACAGAATGCCAACAGCTGGGCCAGAGGCACAGGGGCTTCTGGCACCACTGTTTCAGTTTGTCAGTTCTCGCTGTAAAAAGTTGGGGGATGGGACGCACACACACAAAACACTCATGAGACTCTGGAGAAACAACCTCATGGTCCTCAGACTTCAATAAACTGCATATTCCTCAACGTGCTGCTAAAATGAAACAACTGTGTGCGTTGGCTATAGCCAGAGAGACTACACAGTTCACTATAAGTGAACAATGTGGGGTTTAGGAGTGCTGACCCCTTGCACTCAAAAACTGCATGTAACTTTTGAACCCCCAAAACTGAAGTTGGCCCTCGGTATCTGGAGGGATTGGTCCCAGGACCCCGTGAGGCTACCTAAACCCACGGGTGCTCAGGTCCCCGCATGAAACAGTGTAGGTTAGCTGACACACGGAGTCGGCCCCCCACATCCGTGGGCTCTCAGCTGCGGAGGAAAAACAGTGCAGGTACTTCCTGAAAAAAGTTCACGTGTAAGTGGACTTGTGCAGTTCAAACTCGTGTTGCTCGAGGGTCAACCGTATATATTTGCAAGGAACAGATTCAAAAAGGTATTATAAGAAGAATAAAGTCATATCTACTCAATGTATTCAGAAAAGACATTACTCAAAACAAGCTGTTGGTTAATTAGGTAAACTGAGGAATGAATGGGTCTTTACTGATCCGACTGTGGTGAAGCGGCCACTGGGCAAATCTATTCTCAGTGGGAGGCTCTGCTTTCCATTCTTCCAAGGTTTGTGGGGTGATTTAGAATTCGGGGTTTACGTACAGTTTCAGAAACAGGTTACAGGGAATGGCTTAGGACTGGGGGTGGGGCTGGTGTTCAGGAAATCTGCAGGGGCCTGGGTAGCCCTGCCACACTCTCTGAGTCAGCCTTGGTCTCTCTGGAGTGACACCACCTCCTCCGCCCCTCCTCCATGTCCTGTGACTAGAGCCCAACGGGAGCGACTGGGAGCGTCTTCAGAGAAGAGAAGGCCTACCTGTGGGCCTGGGGGAAGGCGTGGGGATCCCTGCAGACACTGTGGCCACCATGGACGCTGGAGAGAAAAAACGCGACAAGCTTGGGGTGGGGAACCATCCCATCGCCTTGGAGATTCCAGAGAATCTCCATGGCCATGCCTGGGAATTTCTTGGGTGCTGGTCTGAGTTCACTAGAGGCTGGGGGTGGAGTAGGGGTGAGGAGGTGTGGAGGCAGTGGGCTCCTGGTCTCTCCCATTCCTAAGGGCTGAGACTCACAGGGTTGTAGAGACTTCTAAACCTCAGAATACTCACTGCTGGGGGTGGTTGTCCGAGTCTGGTGGGTGTAACCTGCACGGGTGAAGAATGATAAGGTGAGGAGGGGAAAGATGACGGAGAAGGAAAAATGAAGGAGAATGTGAGCCTTGCTCAGATGCAAGGAAACATGGCAGCCCCTCACCATTGACGTAGAGGCTGTCCTGGTCCAGGGCGTAAGGACCCAATTTGGTGGCACTTTGGGTCAGCCGGCTCAGCTCCCAGTACAGCCGCTCGCTGTCCAGCCCAGGGCCCCCAGGACCCCCAGGGCCAGGGCGGTGTGTGCAGACGACATCCACTCCAGTGGCTGTCCCATCCTTCCTGGACCTGGGGAGGGTGGTTAAGGGGGGTGACAGTAAATGAAGTGAGTTCCTAGGAAGAGGTCCTGATATCCCTGGGGGCAGGACAGGAAGGGCCATGAAAATGAGGAGACTGTCAGAGAGCTGAGAAGTCAGACAGATTCTCTGAGCTCACTGACTTCTGGCCAGCCTGGGCCTTTGAGCAGGCTCAGTGGGTAGGAGAATTAGTATTAAACTGCAAGGCAGAAACCTACATCCTCAAGGCATAAGGGCAAGAGAGCTCATACTTGAGACGTGTAGATTGGGATTTGGGAATAAAGGAAGTGAAATGGACATATTTGGCTTGAGAAAATCCTGGGGACAGAACAGAAAACCTAAAGGAAATGCTGCGATGGTCAAAGGGAGGGAGGAGGGAATTTGGAAGGATGATTGGGTTAGGGGTCCAATCCTGCTGACAGGATCTGCAGAATCTGGAGACAGCTGATGGGGAAGTGCCATCAGAAGAGGCATTGACCCTGAAATCCATCTCTAGTGGAGACCTGGACAAGGAAGGCAAGAAGCAGTGGGACCAATCTCTTTAGGCCTAGGAGCACATGAGGCTGCCCTGACTGGCTATTCCAAGGTCTTACCTTAGCATGGTCAGTCTGCAGCCCATATAGAGGGGGCCCACACTGCTTTTCTTGAATAAAGTTCTGAGCTGTAGAGGAAAGAGAGGGAAGTGAGTGGATGGGGCAGGGCAGAAGTGTGATGAATAGGGCTGGCATCAGTGGGTGGGGCTTGTAGCTATGGAGACAAAGGTGAGGTGGGTGGAATCTTCTTCCCCAGGTGTGACTCTGGTAGGTGGGCAGGACTTGCATTGGTGGTTGAGGCAAGACTGGGGTGAACCAGGGTCAGCTTCCACAGGTGTGGCAGGGATTAGGTGGGCCAGCCTCAGGGCTGGGGCAGGCGTGAAATGGGCGAAGCTCTCACCAGGCCCTGCAGAACTCTCTCCGTGGTGTTGAACTTCCAGGAACCAAGATGACCCATGTCCTCCTCATAGTGCAAGTTAGTGACAGTGAAGTTGAGAGTGAATGGCACCAGGGCAGGGACAGTGGCTGCAGTGGAGGAGGGAGAGATGCCCAGTGAGCCCACCCCATGCTCAGTGAGCAGTGGGGAGGGGTATCCTCTCCCGACACCAGACGCTTGACAGGGAGGAGATCCCGACAGCAGCAGGAGCTGAGGGGCACTGAGGACAAGTAGGACTAGCTGCACTTGGAGGTGAACTCACCCTAAAGCAGAAAGCAAACACCAGGCACCCTCCACTTCGCTAACATTTCAGACAGATAGCTTCTTTTCCTGAGGGCTTTTCTTTTTTCTTTTTTTTTTTTAATTTCACCCAAGTTGCTTCTATGAGATCTACTTATTTATTGATTTGAAATTTTATTTGAAAAAGCACATTGTGTTTTTATAGGTGAGGGCCTGTTTCAAGCGCTTTACTTACATTTTAACTCATTTAAGCCTTGAGCCAGGAAGACAGTAATCTTCATTTTACAGAGGTAAAAAACTAAGCCCAAGGGAGGTTGAATAACTTGCCCCACGTCACACAATCTCTAAACGGCAGGCGCTGTGGTCCCAGAGCCTGTGCTCCTAACGCCCCCACCAGGGACCACAGGCAGATTCCACCTACAGTGGCCGCTTTTCTGGCCTGAGAGAGCCGGGGTCCGAATGCCTTCAGGAGGTCCTAACTGTCGAGTACGATAGTTCTGAGTAACACAGAGGAAAGGACAGCTCATCTAGGACCCGCACTAGGGACCGTGGGTCTTATCAAAGCCTACCACGAGCCAGTGGGAACCCAGGAGTGGAAAGTCAGCCCTCACTGCAACCAGAATCTGCCCAAATCCCTGACTAGGACCTGTAAGAGGGCATCTCTAGGCACACACAGAGCTCAGGCAGTTCCCTGGTTTCCTGGGAATGAGAACTAAAGAGCCTAGAGAATGAAGCCCCCGCCCCCACACGCACCTGCAGAATTCACCCAAAGCCATTCTGATCTTAATTCAATACCCATTTATACCCTCAAGTCCTCATTGTCTGTCTTTGATGCTTTTGAAAGCCAATCAAAGACTAGGCCCCTTCCCATTCCGTTTGCTTCTGCATTACCAGGGCCTTCTGTGCAGCGAGTGCTAAATGAATACTTATTGAGTGAATGAAGAAATGGGCACGGCTCTTCACTGGGAAGTTACAGAGGAAGCCCCTACCGATGGAGACGGGAACTGGGGTCCCTGAAGTTGCTGGGGGGATGGTGGAGGTCGCAGCAGCTGGAAGGAAAACACAGTGAGTCAAATATGGTGGATGAGGGCTTCTCCTGCCAAACAGGGCCCATCATGGTGTAGGAGGGTGCAGCCAAAGGGTCCCCAAATAGAGATTTGGAATGGGGTTCAGAACTCAAGGTGTCCAGGAAATATTAGAAAAATATATAGAATGTCCTCATCCCCCACCCCAGGGGAAGGGACAAATGGAGCAGGGCCATTGAGAGCTGTTTCCCATAGCAACAGCCTTGCAGCTACCCTCTGGCATGGTCTTTTAACATATCTATGGCCTTTGGCTGGTTGCATAGATATGTTAAATAGATCTGGCCAAGCTCTAAGCCAGGGAAATGGAAGTAACTTTCCCTAGTTACGGAGCCTGGGAGGCAACTCCCCCTGGTTACCGCGCCTGTACCTGCGTGAGAACTTGGAAATGATTGGTTCCATGACATGGGGCCACACCTGCCCAGACCCACAATGGCAGTCCAGTAAAGCTGGAAGGCTTTGAGAGTTCTGGCACGTGAGGCCGAGTGTGGGAGGAGTCGGAAATGGGGCTGGAGAAGAAGATTGGCGCGGGATTTAAAAAACCCAGACTGGGTGGCCATTGAGGGGAGAACCATGCGGCTTCAGCAGAGTTGGGACTCCCGCAGTTGTGCAGACACCGTCTGGGATGCAGCCACCTGCAGCTCCTCTACCACCCGGCTCCGAGCCCCAGCCGGCTCTGCAGCTGTGGCCGCGAGAAGGGGCCACCAGTAAATGACTCGGGAGCACCGGGTCACTGCCCGGCCGCCGCAGCCACCACCAGGCCTCCGCAAGCTGCGCCCGCGCTCTCACCGCTCTCGGGCTCAGCTAACCTTGCAGCCACCTGCTCTGGCCAGGACACAATGAGCTCCGCACTAGCCCTCTCGGTGCTGCCGCTGCCGTCGCTCTCCCAGAAAGGGGGATTTCCCCCCCCAACCCCTCCCCCCCCCCCCCCCGCAGCCATGAGAAGAATCACCATGTGGCTTTAGCTGGAGATCCTGGCAACACAACCCGTGGTGCTGGGAACTAAGGAAGGACTGCCAGCTGAGCACGAATTACTAGGAAAAACCGAGAGCTGCCTAAGCCACAGACTTCTATTTCTTCTCCTGAGATACGGTACCCCAGACTGGGCAAAGGGGGGAAGGAAGGACTGTGTGTGTTTGTGGGTGTTTCAAGGGACTTTGGGATTTTAACAAAGACATTAAGTCACTACTTTTAGTCTGTATAACTTGAATAAATAACTCTTTTCTTTTTCACCAATCTCTAGCATGGAGAGCTATAATTCTCTGGCTTAGAGAAAGGTGAACCTAGTACAGGGGGACCCCAGGAGAAACGGGGATTAATTCCCTAGCATTTTGGGACTCTCTTCCCTGGTGGCCAGTCGGGGAGGATCATGGGAAACCACATGCGCAGTAGCTTTAAAGTAATGCAACTACTTGCACATACTCAGTAAAAGCCCACCACAACTAGCCAGGAAGGATCCGCTCTATAAGCATAAAGTCCCTCCAGCCCATGAGGTCAATCTCTGCTTGGAGTTGGCCTGCTCCCGTGTCTCTTCTATGAACTCTGGGTGTTCGGTTCAATTCTTTGTCCCGATCACTAAGAACCTGGTTACCTGTGCCCACCTGTGACAATGGCACCGTCAGACCTTCCCCCTGTTTGTGCTCAAGCCTGTGCCCGGCTTCTCTTTTCTGAGAAGGACAGTTGAAAGTGTGGAAAATTTGAAGTTTTCTGACTTTTTCTTTCTCTAGAGAAGTGTGGCAAGGACAGCAGAGAGGAGGGACAGGCCCTCAGGCAAAGCAACAGTAGGACCCAAATGACTACTTACTACTGGGGGTGGAGGTCAGGGCCTGGTGGGTGTAACCTGCAGGGAGAGAGGGAGAGAGGGTGAGGAGTCGTAGGGATGGGGGTTGGGAAAAAATGTCAAGAACCTGGGGCCCATTGAGTTCTATGAGTCTATTTAAGCAGTAGTTTTGGAGCACCCTCAAAATGAAGGCCCTATAGGTAAATCCCCAAGAATGTCACTAGAGCTCAGGGAAGAATTTCTCTATCAGGACATCTGTCACCTTCATCTGTTCCCTTCTGCCATCTGTACCCAAGCCCCTCCTCTGGGTGTCTGGTCTCTCAGTACATCCCCGGAAAAGCTGTGAATGTGTGTCTCTTCCTGAGGGAAACAACCGAAGCTGCAGGCCGGTTTGGGACGAGCTGATACCCTCCCCACACCCCAGAGGGCAGGCGGTCCAGAATGTGTGCCATGAGCCCGGGGCACAGCCTGCAAGGGGCCCCCACGGCGGCGCAGCCTCACCATTGACGTGAAGGCTGTCCCTGTCCAGCATGAAGGAGCCCAGCCGGGTGATACCGTGGGTCTCATGGCTCAGCTCCCTGTACAGCTGCTCTCTGTCCAGCCCTGTGCTTGTGGGCTCAGAGTGGTAGGTGCAGACGGCGTCCACTCTGGTGGCTGACCTGTCCTTCACAGGCCTGGGGGCGGGGGAGGAACACAGGCATGAGAACATGTGTGGGACTGATGATGGGGGAGACTGCAAGGATGAAATGTCTAGAAAAGCCACAAAGCTGAAATAATTTCCTTAGAAGGCAAAAAATAAAAAGGCAAAATATCTAGAATTTATGAATAATCAACAGAAGAAGATGGATTAAAACTCAAGTTGACACAAAGTTTGTTCATCTTCCATATGCCAGCCTCCTGCCACCCTACTCTCAGATTAGGGTGAAGAATATTCAGGTGGGGGTAGCCCCCAGATCTTGCATCACCTCTGAGCCCCTTAAATGTGGTTTAAGAAATGGGCATGCCACAAGGACTGTTCATTTTTTCTTTTTAAGTATTCCTCAGTACAGTATAATTTTGGAAATCACAAAGCTCAAACTGCTGGGAGATGTCCTACACCTTGGTTAGGACCTATTGGAAGATAAAACAGAAGCCTGAGAAACAGGAACTGGGAGGAGGCCCGGTAGACGCAGCATCACAGGTAGCCAGAGCTGCCATGCTGGGCAGGCAGGGAACACACACAGGGTGGAGCACAGAAACGGAATCTGGGAAGCATGAGATGTGAGCATCCAGTCCTGAGCCTCTCACCTGAGTGAGGTCAGTCTGCAGCTGGAATACAGTGGGCCGATGCTGGTGTTCTTGAACAAAGAACCAAGCTAGGGAGAGATAAGAGGGAGGTGAGCAGGAGAAGGGGAGGTGGCAAAGCAGGGGTGAGGAGGGGTGGGCAGCAGGCAGCTCTGGGCTCTTACAATGGGCTGCAGGACCTCTTCCGTCATGTTTAACTTTGCAGATCCTGGGCGCCCCATGTCTGGCACGTACAGCAGGTTTGTGATGGTAAAGTTGAGGGTAAATGGCACCAGGGTAGGGCTTGTTGCTGCAACAGGAAGGCAGATGAGAGGACCCATCCTGAACCTGCTAGGACTCTGTCCAGCTCAGCTGGCAGCCTCTGGGCCCTCACACATAGGGGCTCTGGTTTCTCCCCTAGAGGGCTCCACCCAGCTTGGTTCTTAATCCAAAGCAGGCAGGGTCCACCATGTAAGTCACACCCAGTGCTCTTGGTATTTGGAATTGGTTCTTCTCCTGGGAGCTCTGATTTGGAGCTTGCTAATGTGACGCCAAGACTTTATTGGCCTGGTTATGTGACCAGACTCACACCGCTGGTTCCTAGTTAATAATTTTAGTTCATCCATTCATTCACTGAGCACGTATTTATTCAGCACCAGCTATGCAGGAGGCATCACATCACATATATGTGCCATCCCCATGAGGCACACGTGTTTCTAGTTAGGAAAATAGAATTTATCTCAGGTATTTCAATAGAGGGAATCTAATACAAAAATACAGAGAGAGATGAACAAAATCAAGAATCCCTCAGCCCCATAGGGCTGTCTGGGAAAGGGGACGAGAGAGTGGCGTACCAGAGATTGCTGAGGCCACAAGGGGACGCAGCCCCTGCTGGAGATGCTGCACGAAGCAGAGAGAGGGAGGAGGAGAAGCACCCTGGCTCTTCTCCGGCCCTGCCCACCACTGTTCTACCGATGCCTCCTATTGGCTGGACCTCGAGGGCAGCTAGTTAGCAAGTGTGAGCAGGCCTGGATCAGACAGGCGTTCTCAGTTATGACCCAGCTGAGCCTGAGCTGAGAACTTCCAGCTCACCGATGCCTCGCAGGAAAACCACAGCCACTCACACCTCATCTAAGGACCTAATTTCTTCGAATTCTGCCCCAGAACCCTGTGACCATGCTGCTGACAGGGTAGTGACTGCCTGGGGTGTTTTGTCAACAAGCATTCGGAAGCGGTCTTGGGTTCAGGAAGAATGGGCGCTATCATCATTTAGTGATGTCGGCCACGGACACCACACGTTTGTACTGGGTGGGAACTTTCAGGGCCTGGGTAGAGTCCCTGAAAATTAGAGCCAGGGAAGGAAAGGGGTGTTTGCACACATCACAGGGAATCATACTTCATGCCTTCCCTTCCTGGGAAAATCCACACATTGCCTGTAGACCTACTATGTGCACACCACTGCAGTAGACACTAAGGAGTAAGACAGGGTTGCTTCATACAGCAGGTTTACTTAATACTGAGGTGAACAGAAATAAACATAATGTTCAAATACAGAGAAAATATAAGCATGTGCAATATACTTATTTTTTAAAATAAGCAACGGGATTTAAAGTGAGTGATAAACAGAAGGTTTCCATGTCTTCCTTGCCTATAAAGTTTTCAAAGGCATATTAAATAACACTAGGAAGGTGCTGAGCATAGCACCTGGCCCATATTCAGCAGTCAATAACGTCACACGTTATCCATCACCTTTCAACCGCCACATCATCACTGCCACCATCACCATCTCTACCATCCCCACCTTCATACCATTATCACCATCGTCATCAGTGCCTTTGTCACCATCGCCAACATTGTCATAATTACCACTGCCTCATCATCACCATCAGTGTCACCATCAGCCTTACCACCATCCCTACCACCACCACCATCATTATCATCATCACCATCATCACAATATACACTTTATATCACAGAATATAAGCTCTATGAAGGCAGGGATTTTTTTTTTTAAATTTCCTGTTCCCTGATGTATCCCCAAGACCCAGCATAGAGTAGCTGCTCAGTAAAGTTTGTTGACTGACTCATTATTAGATTCACTCTGACTTTCTGTCTTTATTTGAGTGGATAATGTCAGAGACGGTAACACCCACCAGGCATTCTCTAACAGACGTGCCATGCACCAGCACTTACCTGGGGGGCTGGAGAATGAAGATGGGGTCCCCAAGGTCCCTAGGTCGACCATGGAGGTCCCAGGAGCTGCAGAAAAGCCCTTGTCAGTGAAAGCAGAAAGGCACCCCCATGGCAGAAACGCAGCAGGAGGTATTATTATTATTATTATTGGACTCGCTGCACTTGGACGAGTGGGGATTCCCTCTGCAGCTGGGGAAGAGGGGAAGTAGGTAACCTGTGCCCTCCCAGGAGCTCCCTCCCTGTGGAGCGGGGGGCACTGGGACATCGGTGTGTACTCACTGCTGGTGAAGAGTGTGGGGCTCCAAGGGGTGAAACCTGTAGCAAGAGTGAGGGAGGCTTGTGGGTAGGGGTTAAGGGAGAGGTGGGGGACCCAATATGGTTAGGGCCACCCTGGTTCAAGGAGGACGGTTTGTGGGGCAGGCAGAGGTTGTTGGGGACTCTCCATCAGCACCCTCAGACCAGGAAAGGAGGCCCTCGGGGAGAAGTGAGTCCAAGGTGAAGAACAAGCCATGAGGTCCATGTAGCGCACATGGCCGAGCCCCAAAGGGCCAGAAGAGAAAACATCAAGTCAGAGGGCAGAGGCTACCCCGTGAGCAGGAAGAGACCACACCGCAGCTGCTCACCATTGACCCAGAGACTGTCCCTGTCCAGCACGTAGGGTCCCAGCGCAGTGATGCCACGGGTCAGCTGTCTCAGCTCCCAGTACAGCCGCTCTCTGTCTAGCCCAGGGCCTTCGGGGTCGGGGCGGTGAGCGCAGGTGACGTCCACTCTGGTGGCTGTCTCTTCCTTCTCGGGGCTGAGTGAAGAGCTCCACATGGTTGGTCCAACTATCTCTGCACCATTCATCCCTCCCTCCCTCTTTCTGCCAGCCCCTGAGACAGGAGCTGGGGGCACTCTGGATAACAAGGAATCTGCTGCCTCAGGAAGATGACCTCCACAAACAAATAACTAGGAAGCCACCGGACTCTGGGCCCCTGTGGGCCCAGGAGAGAGGCTCCTGAGAGCGCTTGGTGTGTGACGGACAGAGAGGGCAATGTCGAGAGGGCGAAATCTCTGGGGAGAAGCCAAATGAAACAGGACGTCCAAGTCCTGACACAGGTCCTGGCGGACACAAGGTGCTTAGAGCCAGGCTGTGGTGGGTGGCGGTGGCCCCAGGACAGATGACCATTGCACGGCCAGTGAGTGCCACTTTCCTTCAGGGAGCTGGGGTTTTCAAATGGTGGGATCAGAAAGCTGGAGTCACCCTCTCTAGATCGTAAGGACCAGCAGGGCTGGGACAGTTTGAAAGCAACTCAAGGGACCAGAGGACTGGAGAGAGATCTGAAAGCGTGCCTTGTCCAGCCTAAGGCCTCCCTGCATCAGCCCGAGTCTCCAGAGAGAAAGGGGCTGCCCTGCCCCAGGGCCACGGGCAGAGTGCCTCCCACAGTAACCACCGCCACCTTCTGAAGACTAGGTGTGCGGCAGGCCCAGTGCTCCGAATCATCGTGTGCTTGAATCCTCAAAGCTTCCCTGTGGGCTGTGTGGCTCAATTCCCACAGTTTCTATTATACCCATTAGAGTATATGTTATATATTATGCAACACAACTGTATATAATATAGATATAATAAACATTTGCATTTAATTACATAGTAATATATATTTACTTATAGTTTATTATTATATTATGTCTTATACATATATAATTATATAGTTTATGTTATACCTATAGCTAATGTATATACATTACATATACTAAGTAATATAAATTATAATTTTGATAATGTATATCAGGTATTACACCAGTGTTAACCCATTTCCAGCCCAGGCCCGAGTGTCCAGATGCCCTTTCTAACCCTTCCCAGGGGACAGTGTCCCCCTGAAGTCCCAGTCGTCCTAGGCCAGGGCAGGCTCCCTTCCGCTGAGCCTGACCCACTTAGCAAAGGGCTTTCTCTCGGGAACACTAGCTTTCCTCCCCCTCTTAGATTCTCTGGGCAATTTCCTTCAGGGAGGTTGTCAGATTGGTGTTTTCCACACCCTGCAAGGTCAGGATGTGGGCAGAGGAGACAGTGCTGCTTCAGGGCTACGTGTTTGGATCTGCAGCCCAAAATGCTGGGATTTCTCTGCGAGACGGGCACGAGCTACTTCATCCCCCTGAGCCTCTGTTTCACCTTCCGCTCCTGCTGCAGGAGGCTGTTGCAATGACTGAGGAGATTAAATACAAAGTAACAGCACAGTGCCCTGGCTCTTAGTAATTTCTAGTTGCTGTTGTTGTATTTTCAATGCTTAGTATCTGTGGGCAATCGTTGTTCAAAGTCATGGAACCCAAAGGTCAGGGTCCATCCCCCAGGTGGGCTGTGTTCCTGGGAAGGGTCTCACCTGAGGGAGGCTAGTCTGCAGCCTGCATAGAGTAACCTCAGACTGCTATTCTTGAACACAGACTTGAGCTACAAGAGAGGAGAGGGGAGGTGAGAAGGAACCATTGAGGGAGGCCAGGAGCAGCCGGGGCTTTGGTGAGGTGAATAGGGAAGAGATGGTGAGGGTAGGGGCATAAGTGGGTGGGTGGGGATGACACTAGAGGGCAGGAGGGGGAGAAGTGGGTGGGACTGGCATTGGTGGGCAGGCCTCTCACCAGACGCTGCAGGACCCTCTCTGTGGCATTGAATTTCCTGGAGCCCGGGTGCTGCATACCCTCCTCATAGTGTAGGTTGGTGATGGTGAAGTTGAGGGTGAACGGCACCAGCAAAGAGGCCGCTGCTGCAGCAGGGGGAAGGAAAAAGGGGGCCGTGCCTGAATCCGACCCGGGCCAGCCTCTCAGACAACTTCTGGGGGCGGAGATACAGCCTCCGGGTCTGAGGAGGCAGGGGTTTAAAGCAGGCAGGTAAGCTACATTAGGACCTAAGACTGAAGCCTGTCTAATGAGAAAAGCAAGACACCATTAAATGCAGTAGCATACACATCCATTAGAATGGCTGTTTTGTCTTTAAAAAGGAAAATAATACGTGTTGCTGAGAATGTGTTGAAATTGGGGCACTCATGTATTGCTGGAGGAAACGCTGGGGGAGCTTCTGTGGGAATCCGCTCCTCAGACCATTAAACACAGGATTGCCACAGATCCCGCGATTTCACTCCAGGTTAACACCCAAAAGCGCTGAACACAGGGATGCAGACACTTGAACACAAGTGTTCGTAGCCGTCGAACACAATGGCCAGAAGGCGAGGACAGCTCAAGTGTCCATCAGCTAATGACGGGTAAACAAGTGTGGTCCGTCCGTGCGATGGACTGGCTGGCGTTCAGGTGTGGAAAGGAGTGAACGTCGGACGCATGGCGCACTGTGCTTGGGTCTTGGAAACGTTCTGCTGAGTGAAATAAGCCAGACACAAAGGACACTTCTGTACAAGTCTCCTTACTTATGGTAACTGGAACAGGCCAATTCATGGAGACAGAAAATAGAATAGAGGTTACCAGGGCTAGGGGAGGGGCATGGGAGTCAGCGTTTAATGAGGACAGGGTTTCAGCCTGAGATGTTGAGAAGTCCTGGACGTGGGTGATGGTGATGGTGATGGTCTTGCAGCACTGTGAATGTGCCCTCCAAAATGGTTACAATGGCAAATTCCATGTTGGTTTCAAATCCTCTCTTAGCCCCTCCCAGCATGAGCCCAGGGCAAGTCCCTCAACCTGCGTGTGCCTTCTCCACTCCTTTCACTGTAAAATGAGGAGATGGCACTTGGTAAGAAAATTGTGGAGGTTAAATAAGGGCATTTAATTGAGTGAACAAAGCCAGTCACCAAAGGTCACATGTTGCATGATTCCACGGATACAACTTTCTCAAAACGATGAAATCACAAACACGCAGGTTTGTGATTAGTGGTTTCTGGGGGTTGGGCTGGGTGGGGGCGACCTACACAGAGGAGCACCAAGGAGATTTGTGTGGTGAAGAAACAGCTCTGTGTCCTGACTGTGGGGGTGGGTACAAACATCCGCACATGTGATGAAACGGCATAGAACTACATGCACAGGCACACACACATGTAATAGTGACATCTGAAGTCTGAGCTCTGCAGGTTTTGATTAACACTGGCCATTCATTTCCTGGCTTCAACACTGGACTGTAGTCATGGAAGGTGTTAATCATGCAGGAGAAACTGGGTGAAGAGCATGGGAATCTCTGCACTATTTTTCTGCAACTTCCTGTGAATCTACATTTATATCAAAATGAAAAGTCGGGAATAAAACGTAGTGAATGTCGAACAACATGGTTCTTTTTTCATAGTTGCTATCGATTGTAACTGCATGTTTAATTTCAGTCTCTCTCAACTCACTGCAAACTGGGCGAGTGGGGGTCCGCACCTGACTTAACACTGTGTCCCCTCCGCCTAGCACAGAGCACGTGCCCCGTGATGTTTGCTGAGCTAAACATTCTGGAGCTCCCAGTGCTAGGTGCTGTTACACACATTTCCATTTAACCTTCACAGTGACCTTACAAAGTATTATTCCCACTTGTCAGGTAAGGAAACTGAGACACTGAGAGGGTAAGTAAATTGTCCAAGATCAACAGCTGGAGAGATGAGGAGGGCACAATCTCTGCTCTTGAGGAGTTTGGAACAGAGCAGAGGGTGCCCCTAACAGCTCCAGTTCCCTAAACAGCAGCTTTGCTCTGCAATTCCCAGTTCCCAGGTTTGGGGCTTCCTAGGGGCAGCTGGGAGGGGAGTCACCTACCTGTGGAGCTGGAGAAGGGGGCGGGCACCAGCGAGGTCCTTGGGAAGAGCGTGGAGGTCACAGCGGCTGAAGAGAATTGGTCTGGAGTAAGAATGGGGATGTGGGCGTGGCACGAGTGACTCTGTGCATCTTCCCTGTCCAGCCCAGGCCGCTGGTGTTCAGAAAGTGACTGAGACAGCCAGGTCGTCTGGTTGCCTCTCCCGCCAAGGCCCTGGGGTAGGGGATCAGCTGCTGTTCATGGGGCCTGAAGTGCCTGGCCATCAGCACCCTAAGTACTCACCGCTGGGGGTGGAGGCTGAGGTCCGATGGCTATAACCTGAAATGAGAACAGGAGACAGCACTGGGCACGAGCAGGGAGGGATGTCCAAGACACAGACTGAGGACCACAAGCTCTTACCCCACATGGAGGCTTCAAGTCTACACAGTTCAACAGTAATGATTCAGGGGCAAGTACATCTTGTTTCTAAAGGGCTGTGAAACCAAAGACCTAGTCCTTGCCTTCACAGGCTTGCAGTTTATTTGGGAAAATACCTACACCACCCTTTTGTGAACATGGGCTTGCTAACTACTCCTCAGGGTCTAGGGGGATTTTGAGATTGGCAAGGAGCTAGATAAAGAGACACACTCTTGAATTTCCGTTAGCATCAGCTAGAAGGATATTGTCATTCCTCCGTCTGCAGAAAGGTTTTTGTGCCTTGGGCAAGTGTATAAATCATTTCTCTGGAATGCACAGGTGCCAAGGAAAGAGAAGGATTTGCACACTTGGGGGTCTATGGGGGTTCTTGAGTTGCCAAAGGAGGTTGCTCTGGCAGAAGAACACACATAGGGGTCGAGTGGCAAACGGGAGAGTCCACATGCCCTCTGGGGAACAAAGGAACAAACACTGCATAATTCTAGTCACTGTTACGTGAGGTCCCTAGAGAAGTCAGTTCATGGACACAGAAAGTAGAATGGTAGTTGGCAGGGCCTGAGGGGAAAGGAAAATGGAGATTAAGTTTTAAAATGGTTTAGAGTTTCAGTTTTGCAAGATTAAAAGGTTCTGGAGGTTAGTTACATGACAATGTGAATATACTTAACACTATTGATCTATATACACTGAAACGGCATAGTTCTACGCCATTTCATCACATTGACCTATTAAAATGGCAAATTTATATTATGTATGTTTTACTACAATTAAAAAATTTTAAACCAATTGCATATATATATATATATATGCACACACACAGAGTTTACTCCTTTTAAAAACTCTTTTCTCTAATAGATTTATTGAAGGCAGGTCCCCCTCATGGAGCTATGTGTGAGTGAGTGGGGATAGGTAGATAAAGTTAAGATAGAAATCCCATATTTCTGACAAAATGGAACTAGGAAATGGAGCTTGTGTGGTCCAGAGAGGAGGGAGCTTATTGCCTCCTAAAACAAACAAACAAAAATAACAACAAATTCCCAAGAGGATAACAGCACCCACAGTACACACAAGCATAATTTATAATATCTAGAATACCATCCGAAATTATTTGACTCAAAAGAACCAGTAAAAAATCTACCCAATCAATGAGGGGAAGACAAGTAACAGGTGCAAGCGCCAAGGTGACCCAGGTGTTGGAATTAGCAGGTGCAGACTTTAATGCAGCTGTTAGAACTATGCTCCATGAGGTAAAGGTAAACACACTTGAAATAAGTGTACAGATAGACGTTCTCAGCAGAGGAAGGGAAACTTAAAAAAGAACCATATGGAAGTTGTAGAACTGAAACACACAGTATCTGAGATTAAAAAAACCAATTGATTGGCAGGATAGACATGATAGAAGAAAGGGTGATTTTTAAAGATATATTAACAGAAATTATCAAATCTGAAGAACAAAGAGAAAAAGCGATTTAAAAAATGAACAGAGCCACCCTGACTGGTGTGGATCAGTTAGTTGGGTGTCATCCCACAAAGCAAAAGCTTGCCGGTTCAATTCCCAGTCAGGGCACATACCTGGGTTGCAGTTGGTCCCTGGATGGGGTACATACAAGAGGCGACCAACTGCTGTTTCTCTCTCACATTAATGTTTCTCTCCCTCTCTTTCTCCCTCCCTTCCCCTCTCTCTAAAATAAACAAATTCTTTTTTTAAAAAATGAACAGAGCTGTAGGAACTTGTGGGACACTGTCCTTTCATTGGAGAAGCAGAGTAAGAGAAAGAGATTGGTGTGGAAAAAAAGGTGAAGAAATAGTGGCTGAAACTTCCACACATTACTGGAAAACTTACATTTTCAGATTCAGAAGCTTAGAAAATTCCAAACACTATAAACTCAAAACAAAAAAAGAAAAAAGAAAGAAAGAAACTAAAACCAAACAACAACAACAAAAACACCACATCCAGACACTGTATCTAAGGTGGTCTGGGAAGGTCTTTCAGAGAAGGTGATGGTGGACCTGAGATTCGAAAGGCAATAAGGTGCCAGGAAGAGCTGATCTTCAGCAAGGGCTAGCATCAGGGCCAGACGACGGTCAGGACACTAGAAGAACACACAGATATCTAATGTGGCCAACGTTTACACAGTGATGGAGAGAATAAGAGGACAGGCTGAGGCTCCCTGCGTGGTTCGCAGGGACCAAACTACACAGAGGTAAGGTTCTGTAGACCTCAAAGAGCAGGGTCCGCCCTGTAGAGCTGAGAATGGGTGATAGAGACGTGAAAGGTTCTGGAGAGAATGTGGAAGTTACTGGAGCTGAGGGAAAAAAAACATGGGAGAAAAAATTGAGTCCCATCCTGAAGGAATGAGGGGTGGAAGCTGTTCATTGGCATTTGGGCTTCTGTCTTGACTCAGAGCAAGACCTTGGGTGGGTGAGGGGCTGCTGTGAGTCTGGGGCTGGACACTTCGGAGGGGACACAAGTAGCTCCTCTCCTTAAGAATGCATTCTAGCCCTGGCTGATATAGCTCAGTGGATTGAGCGCGGGCTGGGAACCAAAGTGTCCCAGGTTCGATTCCCAGCCAGGGTACATTCCTGGGTTGCAGGCCATGACCCCCAGCAACCGCACATTGATGTTTCTCTCTGTCTCCCTCCCTCCCTTCCCTCTCTAGAAATAAATAAATAAAATCTTAAAAAAAAAAAAGAATGCATTCTGGGGAGTAGGGATCTGCTGGGCTCTGATCAACGTTTCAGTTTTGAATACTCACTGCTTGTGGCAGGGGTCCAGCTGCGATGGTTATAACCTGTAGGAAGGGAGAAAGAGTGAAGAAGTCCTGCTGGATGGGTAAGATTTAAGGAAGACGTAGATGGTAGACGTAGAAATAAAATACATTAACAAACTTTCTGAGGTTTGTAAATGAACAATAACGTCTACATTTCACTTGGTGGCCTTGTCCTTTGAAAATAATGATGAACATCATCACCATTATTATCGCCAAAATAAAAACACAGTAACAGCTGCCCATATTTATTGGGAATGTACTGTGTACCAGAAATAATGCCGCACACATTACCAGGGCAATGGGGCAAATTTATGAACTACTGTGTGTTCCAAGCCCTATCTGTCTTCTTTCAATCCATTAAGATGATTTCATCTGTGTTCTCTCAGCTTCTCTTTCTTCATAATATTTTATGATAGTATAATTTTATTTTTCTATCTTAGTTTCTGGTTTTTTGGTGATGGATAACAGACAAAATTGCAACAGCTTAGGAGAGTGGTGTGTGAAGGTAAAGTGTAGCGAGATGGAAAGGGGAAAGCACATGTGCTGGGAGATACTGGGGAAGCTTGGGAGATAGGGCCGGGTAGTGAAAAAGAGGAGACTTGGAGGGCAGGTGGATGGTGTAAAACCTGGAGCATGAAAGAAATTGGGGAAAATGGAATTTTTCGTGAGTATTCCTCGAGGTCATGGATTGCATCTCCTTTGATGCTCTGTGAGAGAGGTGAGTAAAGACTGGACCCAGAGGAGCCCTGGGATTTTCTTGGGTTATTGTTGAATAATCTCATTTGATTTTCAGGACGGTCCTGCCTGGTTTGTATGTTTATTCTATAAATGGGACATTAGCACCGAGAGAGGTTCCACGACTTGCTCAGCATCACACAAAACAGGCATCTGTCACTCACCAAGTCCCATACTATTAACCACTGCTTTAAGTTGGTCCCAGTCCTGAAGTTAACTCTTCTATGGACACAGAGCAGGGTGTGCTGTTGTCAGTACAAATATGTTTCAAGCCACATATAAAAGGAATTACTAAGCTGATATACAGGGTAAATAACTAATCAAGCACTAGGTTAGAATGTTAGACTAGGGTCATTAATGCCCCTTCCTGTTCTGAGATTTGAGCTTTCTCTGTGTGAATGGTCTGCAGTGTGGCCTTGTGGCTAGGAACTTGGAGTTTAGATTCAGTATGGAGTTCAAATCTTGACTCTGCCGATGCATTATGACTGGGCTATTTTGGGCAAATGACCTCCTGTCTGAATGCATGATGTCTCTCTAAAAATGCATATTATAACTCACAAGGTTTAGAGTCAGGTTAATAGGTGATAATACAAATGAAAAGCTTGTCACCATTCCTGGCACATAAGAACCTTTGGTGAGAACTGACCACTATTATAGTTATTCTCAGTGCTGGCATTGCTGTTAGGGGAATTGAGGCCAACCTTCATGGTGTGCTTGCTAAGTGTGGTATTGTTCCATGGGCAGTTTCATGAGTGTCATTCTGGCCAGCCCATGGAAACACAGAAAATGGCTGTAAGTTGTCACCATGGAGAGAGTGAGGTCGAGTGAGGGCTGGGCTGGGCACTGCTGCCCCCTGGGGAAGGCGTAGCTGCAAGGCCTGCATCACACACTTCCGTCTCTCAAGTCTGCGTGATCCTGTTGGGCTCTGACAGGAGGAGAAAACACCTTTCCAGGTAGTAAAAAAGGAAAGAAAATCGACCTCCTGTGGTGTGTGATGCACTAAAAAATGAGACCCCAAGGAAATGCTAGGTTTGTACCAGATCTGTGAATCTCCGTATAGCAATTTCTCAACCTCAACATTGTTGACATTTTGGTTTAGATGTTTCCTGATGGGGGACTGCCTGGCACGTGGTGGGATCTTTAGCAGTGCCCTTAGCGTCTACCCACCAGATGTCATTAGCATTCCTCCAGTCATCACATGAAAATGTCTCTGGACGTTGCCCAATGTACCCTGCCAGTGGAACCACCTCCAGCTGAGAACTACTGGTGTAGAGACAGGGGACCACAGGAGACTCCAGCTGCAGTACAGATGCTCACCATTGACATAGAGACTGTCTCTGTCCAGGGTGTAGGTGCCCAGCAGGGTGACACCATGGGTCAGCCAACTCAGCTCCTGGTACAACTCTTCTGTGTCCAGTCCAGGGCCCATGGGGTCAGGATGGTAGGTGCAGACGATGTCCACTCCAGTTGTTTCCCCATCCTTCTCAGTCCTGGGGTGGTGGTGGGGTTAGGGAAATACGGACATTCAAAGATATGGGAGAGTCATATACTTTACTCAAATCTTTCCTTCAGATTGACCTATCCCCGCAAGTTATATGATATTCCTCATTATTGGGTCTTCACTGGTTTCTCGGGCATGGTCTTTTTTGGGTGCTATTCATCTAGGCACCTTCCCACTCCATAAAGTGGCTGATCTGCGGGGCTTCATCCGCAGGCAACTTCTACTCTCTTGCCTCTCATTCTTTTGGGGTCATTGTTTTATCTACCAATTTTATTACCATGAGGTCTTATTTCATTCTGTCTGGCCAAGACCCCTCCCCTGAGCTCCAATAGCTTTAGGATGTCCTTCAGACCTCTTGGATTCCAAATATATCGAATTAAGCTTATCATCATCCCTCCTAAAAGCACACAACCTGCTCATCCTCCCATGTTTCCATATCCATGACAGAGACAGAGATGTAAGAGGCTTCCTGAACCTTCTGCCATCTTTTCTGCCTCCATCCAAGCAATATCCAGGTCTGGCCCAACATGTCACTGGTCTCACCTCCTGTCCCATCATCACTTGAAATTTTTCCATCCCCAACTCTACCAGTGTTCAACTTAGAATAAATGATGTCATGTCAGGGTTCTGCTTACAACTCCATGTTTCCCCACGGTTCTGAATAAGTATAACTGATACTATGGGACACCTACTAGTTGCTCCATTTTTACATTTGCTGTCTTTTTTAAATCTTTACAGCAACTCTGTGAGATCAATGCTGATATGATTCCCACTTCATAATTGAGGAAACAAAGTCATAGAGATGTTAAAGAACTTCCAGAACCTCACAAGGCTTGAAATAGAATGTGACTTCATGCATCTGGACATGGAGACCATTAGTGCTCAGCCTTTTGCTGTGCAGAATACTATGAAAACTCCTTCATGTACCTTTAACCCCAGCTCCAACCCGAAGGCTTGATGTTATCCACTTCTCAAAACTCATCACGTAATTTACCTGTCACTCACTCAGTCACACTCCTATGCACCCATCTGTCTGCTTGGCCACTGCCCCAGTCAATCTACTTCCTCCCTCCTCTTTTCTCCCTTCCTTTCTTCCTCCCTCCCTCCCTCCCTCCCTTCCCTCCTTCCTTCCTCTCTTTTTTCTTTTATTCAATCACTATTTTCCTTCACTGTACTCTTCAATTTCACAGAATTTCTCTCATGCACCAGGATATTTCTCACATCGGCCCCATTACTTAAGCTACACTACCCCTTGAAATACCTTTGCTAATATTTCTTCCACTTGACTGTCAAAATGAACCTCAGGCACCACCTTCCTCAGACAGCCTCCACTCTACTCCCCAGGCTGAGCTAAAAGTCCATTCCTTGGGCTCCTATGGCTCCTGTGTGATGCTTTATCATTGCACTAACCCCATTTATATGATGTGTGTGTGTGTGTTGTTTAAGTTTATGTATTTAGTTTTTAATGTTTTTATTGTTGACACTATTACAGGGGTCCCCCATTTTCCCTATATGGTGGATGTGGGCACCTTGAGGAAAGAGCCTGTGACTGGTTCTCTCAGTGCCCAAAGCATCTGTCACAGGGTGTTACCTGAAGGTGTCTCTTTTCATGTTTGTTAAGGAGTCAGTGATGCATCTTCTGATCACTGAGCATGAATGCTCTGTGGATCTGCTTATGTAAATAATTGAAGACCTTTGACAGGCACCTCTTTCAGGAAGCCCCCCTCTGATGCGCTCAGTCAGAAGCAATGCCTTCCAAATCTGAATCCCTGCAAGGCCCTCATCATTTATGATTCTTGCTTTGTAGTTGTCATGTTCAGGTTCTCACCTTCCAGTGAGCTTGCCCATGACAATGCCCTTCATATGTGTTAGGAAGGACAGTCTTACCTCAGCTGGGCCAGTCTGCAACCAGAATACAGAAGGCCAATGCTGGTGTTCTTGAACAAAGGACCAAGCTGGAGAGGAGGAGAGGGAGGTAAGCTGAAGATGCTGGGTGGGACAGGGAGGAAGACCAGGGTAGGCATTGGTGGGCTCTTACCAGGTGATTCAAAACCCTCTCTGTGGAGTTGAACTTTGCAGAGCCTGGGTGCCTCATGTCTGGGGTATACAGCATATTGGTGATGGTGAAATTGAGGGTGAAAGGCACTGGGGCTGGGCCCACATCTGCAGCTGGAGGGAAGGAGAGAGGAAACCCATCACAATCTTAGGCCTGAGCTGTGTATGGGTGAAGTGTTTTCTCTCAGTCTATAGTGTCCAGTTGTTGAAGCCTGAGATATCCTATTGGGGTGTCCTCCCTCCTCAGCCAGCCGAGGGGGAGGCGAACCTTCATGCTAGATGTGTGACATCAGCTCCAAAGGGAACCTCAGCCCTAACATCCAAGAGTGTTCAAAGGCTGACAAGTTGTGGGCACTGGTGGGAAGAGGAGGTGCCGAGATTTTTTGTGCTCAGCCTTGGGCCACAAAGACTTGAGCAGTCTAAAAATCTAAATCATAGTGATTGCCACGAAGGAAATGGTGTTCTGAGCAAGAGCACACTGAGCTGAGACTAGAGGACAAGGAGGAACCAGACACACTGAGTTCTAAGAACAAGTAAGTACAAAAGCCCTGAGGATGGAAGGATGTCTGGGCCCTGCAGGAAGAGAATGAGGCTGCTGTGGCCAGAGGTTAGGGAGTGAGGGAGAGAATGGGACAGGTGCTCTGGGTGGGCATCACAGTCCAGATTGTGCAGAAATTCATCAGCCACAGAATGATGAGAGGTGAGGTCCAATGGAACTCAGAGGTTTGATTCCTACCTGTAGAGCTGGGGGTGGGGCTCTCAGATGCTGGGGGTCCTGGAGAGAATGTGGAGGTCACCAGGGCTGAAAGAAAATACAGTATGAATAAAAATCGTTGAGCCCTATCATGAAGCAATGAGAGGGTACAGCTGTTCATGGAACTTGGCATCTTTCATCTGAGGCTTCTGGTGGGCTGCAGGTACTCAGGGGCTGACAACCCGGAGGATGGGGTACAGTTTCCTTTTGGGGACTAGGTTTGGGGAGGAAGGGTCCCAGAGACATAAAGATATCCAGGCCCTCGTTACTCACTGCTAGTGGTGGGGATCCAGTACCGATGGTTGTAACCTGCAGAGAGGCACAGAGGAAGAGTGAGAGGGAGGGAGGAGGTTAAGAAGGGCATGAAGGGTAGAAGTAGAAACACAAGCACACAACCCCGTCCCCCCGAGTACTTTCTCTGAGGCACATCAGTCAATAATGACAGTGCTCTTTATGAGTTAACTGACTCACTACTCTGCTAATGATAATTTCATTCTTGTTACCATTAACCACAAAGGCAATAATGATCTTGTGGGGGTTACTAAGTGCCTGGAAGAACAGCAACCTTATCAAATGAATAACAGGGACAACAATTTTATGAGTGTTTCCAGCCTCATTTGTGTTCTCTTTATCTAATAACTATAGTTTTGTCTTTGAGTTTTTCCCACTACCCAACTCTCCAAAGACAGCCTGATCTGTGATGATGTAGTTCTCAGACTTCTGTAATGTTGAATCGAGATAATAAAAGACAAAGATGGAGATGGGGAAAGGGGTGGGGAGAGAGAGCAAGAAAGAGAGAGGGGGGCTTGTGGAAGGAAGAGAGACTGGATATCATTCAGAGACTATAAAGTTGAAAAATAAGAAGAAAAAGAGGATTTTGATAAGTACGGTTCTGAATCATGAACTGGATCCTCTTTGATGCTTGGAAGTAATGCAAGCAAAACTTTGACTTATCTTATATTTGGTGATCTGACTGGGTTTCTTAAAATGGAACTTACCTCTGAGACTGGGCCAAGTAGAGCCATGTGACTTACTTGGGTTATTCAGGTTTTGTCTTATTGGACTCTCACAATAATCTTAGCTGGCTTTTCTTTAAAAAAAAAAAAAAAATCCCATCCAGAAAGGACATTGGAGCTTACAGAGGTCTCATGGCCCAGGGCTGCGCAGTGAGATAAAGGCAGGGCCAGGGCTCGAATGAATCAAGATCTGTAATTCACCGAAGCCCACACAGGTAATGACTGCTTCTAAGTAAACTCCAAGGACTCATGAAATCCAATACAAGTTTTAATCCAGGTGATAAGAAAATGTCCACGGTGATATAATGGGGACAACATTAGTCAAGCTTTACATTAAATTTTTATATTAGAGGCCCATTGGTCTGCCTCTCTGTTCTGAGGTTTGAGGCTTGTTCTTGCTGGCTTGGTCTGCAGTGCAGCCTAGAAGTTAGGGGGCCTGGGTTTCAGAGCCAGTTTAGAGTTTGATTCTTGACACTACTGCTTACATTAATTATCTGATCTTGAGAAAGTGGATTCCCCTCCCTGAGCCTTGTTTTCTCCTCTGTAGGATACACACGATACCTTCAAGAGTGTCGGGCAGGGTTAGTAATACACAGTGCATGTAGCATTCTGGGTCATAGGAACCCCTCAGTAAACACTAGCTTTTAGTGTTGATGTTATTGTAGGTGTTTTCGTAGGTGCTGCTGCTAAGAGTGTGTCTGCAAAGGAATTTATTGCTAGATGCACTACTAACACTTTGTCATTTGTGTGTCAGGCGGGATGCAGTTCCAACTGGCCCTTGGAGAATGAGGGAGGGCATGAGCTGTCCGAAGGAGGTGAAAGGAGCAGGCTGGTCACTGCACTGGGAACCCACGGGTTCTTGCGTTGACTGCTGTGGGCTTGCTCTACCCTCTTCCTTCCTTGCTCTCTGCCTGCTCCATTCGGGCTTCTGTGAATGGTAACTGGGGTGAAGAAGACTAAAGGCAACTTTAGTTGCCTTATTTCCAGACCTTAAAAGGTGCCTTTTAGCTGTTACAAAGGGAGATACCTGAGCCCCCATGGGAATTCTGGGAGTGCAGAGAAACCTGGGTACATAGGGAGATGCACTTCAAGGAGACCCCATGTGGGAGCAGGAGGAGATCCTGCCTGCAGCAGCAAGCCTCACCACTGACAAAAAGACTATTCCTGTCCAGGGTATAGGGGCCCAGCCGAGTGACGCCGTGGGTCTGCTGGCTCAGCTCCCAGTACAGCCGCTCTCTGTCCAGCCCGGAGCTGGTGGGACCCAGGCGGTGGGTGCAGACCACATCCACTGTGGTGCTTGTTCCCTCTTTTTCAGACCTGGGGAAGGAGGGACATGGGAATCGAGACATGTGGGCAGTGAGTACGCTGGAGCATGTGGTGCCCCTGCGTGTTCACATCAGCACTCTTCCCTGGGCTTCATATGCTTTCTGAAGCACATCTTTTTCTCTCTGATGGGAGGATCCAGACCCCCCACCTCCTTAAATGCAGAGTTTTACAGGTTACTACAGCTAGGAGTAGATAATGTTCTTCTAGTCCTCATTATCTTTTTATTAATTGGTTGAAGCTCATTGTTTCAACTACCAGCCCCCAGGCACTCCCTGTTCATTTGAGAAGGTAAATGCAGATGGTGTCACTTTAGTAGTAGCTTAGTCCTGGTTGTGTCATGGGGTTGGAGGTGTGGGACCCCCAGGAGAAAAACTCTGAGGATCCTGGCACTAGGCAGCATGTGGAAGCGAAAGCAAGAGGACTGGAGACCTTGGGATAGGCATGTGATTGCCCCTGGGGCCAGTTGTGACACTGAGCAATAACCATCACTGAACCTGAGAGGTGGGACTTTCATCTCAAGGTGGCAGATCTCAAGGTGGCAGATCTCAAGGTTGAGGTCAGCCCTTTGGGAATATGTTTTGAGCAGGCAGACAAGTTCAGAGGAAAATGAGGAAAATGAGTTAAGAAGCAACTAGGTCAACTGGTTCAAAAATTACTTTGTCTTGAATTTAAGCTGACCCTCAAGTGTTCCACTCAAAGTGGAGGCTTTACAGGTAGGAGAAGGAACCTCTTCTGCCTTTGCCTGTGTTCAGGCAACCTTGCCAGAGCTCAGGTCCATTTGAGAGTTTTAAGATTGCAGTGTACCCTGCTGGTCCTCAACTTTTGATTTGTTTCTCCCTTTGCTTCAGTAAGACTTTCTTTGGGAAATCTCGCCCTCTTTCAGGGGAATAAACAGCGTGCACAGTTTGTCTCCAGTAGCGTAGATGTGAGCTGGGACTGGGACAGTGTCAAGGACTCTGGGAACCCAGTTGGTAACCAGGCTACACCAGCTGGAACTATGAGACCCCATTAGTGGACCCCTCACAATGGGGCAGGCATTGTGATGAAGGATGAACAGCTCCAAGAGTAAGGCACTGTTATTATCACCATTTTATAGATACTGTGAATGGAGATAAGACAGGTTATGTGACTTGTCTGAAGTCACACAGCTAGCAAATGGAAGAGCAGGGGTTTGAACTCAGGCACTTTGGATCCACAATGTTGCACTGCCTCTCAGCAAAGGCCCAAGTAGCTGTGATGGACCAGGGTATGGAGGGCCAAGAGAAAAGAGAAGTAGGATATCTTAGGTGTTGGGAACTTCCCTGCTGGTTTCAGAAGCTGTAATGCCCCATGGCTAAGGCTGAGTAAAGGACCTTGGGACCATAAGCCACTTAGGAGAAAAAGCTTATCTTCCTTGTAGGGGTACCACCTCTGCCCCCTTTCTCTTCACCCTGCTTTTCCCCCAGTGGATGACTGGTTAGCCAATGACGGGTAAGATTTCTCAAAAGAGGGACGACCTAAGACAGGCATGGTCTTGAAGGCACCCTCAGGGAGGGACTTGAGGGCTATAGAAAAAGGGGGCGATGGACTCTTGTCCCTAGTCTTTGACATAGCCTGAGTCCTCATTCTATCTGCAAGAAGTCTCCTAATCTCTTGGCTGCCTTACTTCCCCTGCCCTACTTAAGCCTGAAACAATGCCTTAAGCCTAAAACAATGCTGGAGGTGGGTGCAGCTCTGTGCTAGAAAGGGTGGGTTCCCTAGGGCAATCAGGCCTAAGAGAATGCATAAAATCCTATGAAACATACTATGCTAATACCCTCAATTTAAATGATAAGGGTCTAAGCAGGAAGTGAGTTTGTTCCCCAAAGTTTTATGGCCCTTTAACTATCTGACCCTGACTCAGAATAAGCCCTCAGAGTTCTTTGAATTTATCTATTGTTTAATCATTTTTGCCTGACAATGATTGATGAGCTTTACATATACACCCTGTATTCCTATGCAAATTGAACCCAGTAAAAGCTTGTCAAGGCAAGGGCTGAGGTTCTCTCCCCTTGAGAGAGAAGCTGAGCTGTCCCTTTTCCTCCACAGGACTCGGTAGTCTGTGTGAATTTGTCTCGTTTCATCCATAATGCCACAGACCCCAGGAGCCGGGATCCGCCCCACTTAGGTTCTTTAGAGGAGGACTTACCTGAGCGAGGCCAGTCTGCAGCCAGCATAGAGGGAACCAATGCTGCTGTTCTTGAACAAGGGCCCCAGCTGGGAAGGAATGAGAGGGAGATGAGCAAGAGGGACCAAGACAGCAGGGTGCGGAGGGGTGCTAGTGGGGTGCTCTTACCAGTTGCTGCAAGTATCTCTCGGTGGCATTGAATATCTCAGAGCCCAAGTTTCCCATGTCCTCCCTGTAGCGCAGGTTGGTGATGGTGAAGTTGACAATAAAAGGCATCAGCAAAGGAATGGTGGCTGCAGTGAAGGGGGAGAGTAAAGTGAGGCCAGTCTGAGTCAGGCCTAGGACACAGGTGGGAGGGAGGCTCTGAGGACGTGCCTTCCTTCACTCCAGAGCCGAGTGGGGCCTGGCCTGGGCTGTCCTCCTTGAGATACCTCATGAGCAGTCACTGTCCAAGACCCCCTCACACAGGGTGACCAACCATCCCAGTGTCCCCTGGATCATGTGGGTTTCTGCATGCAGACTCTCAATTTAGAAGTGCGACTGTCCTGGGGAAACTCAGAGAGGCGTTGGTCAGCCTATGCTTACTTCTCCTTGTCTCTTACCATTTCAGCACAAGCCAGCACCTGCATGCCTGTGTCCTGGGGAAATTATCAAGCCCGGCAGTGATGGTTGGGAGATGGAGGGTTAAATGCCCCAGCTGCCTCACCCTCACACGGGATGCCTGTAAGTTGTGTGTGGCATGCATCCCCCTTCCAGCCTTCAGGACAGGTGTCTGTTGTTGAACCTGCCCCGTTTGCAGTGCTTTGTCATGGCAGCTCCGGCAAACCGATACAGCGGGTGACCCAACCATTCCTCTTTAATGAAGCAGGCCCTACTAATGTCGTCAATAGGCTCTGCAACTTTAAGTGAACCAACACGTAACAAAACCAATTTCACAATAGGCTAATTGATATAAAGAAGAGTTAAGTTCATACAATTTATCACCACTGTTATAACAAAAATTGGTGTTATTTGGTACCTGCTGTATATACCCCAAAGAATTGAAACAGGGACTCAGATGGATCATTGTACATCCGTGTCCATAGCAGCATGAGTCATCATAGTCAAGGGTGGAAAAAGCCTGGTTTAGCATCAGCAGATGAATGAATAGATAAAATGTGGTCTCCACAAAATGGAGTATTATTTATCCATCAACAGGAATGAAGTTCTGGTACATGCTAGAGCACAGAGGAATTGTGAAAACATCATGCTGACTAAGATAAGCAAGATACAAAAGGGCAGAGATATTGTATAATTTCTCTCATGTGAGATATCTGTAACAGGGAAATTCATGGAGACAATAAGCAGACTGGAGGCTACCAGGGACTGGGGGTGGGGTAGGGAAAGGAGAGTCATTGCCTGATGGATACACAGGTCCTGTCTGGGTGATAAAATGTTACAGGAATAGACAGTGGTGATGGTCACACAACAGTGTGGACATAATTAATGCCACCGAATTGTATATGCAAAAGGTTAAACTATACATGATAGGTAGACAGAAGAAGAAAGTTATTCTTACTTGTTCCTGAAGTCACACTCGCATAGGATGACACAGACATCTCAGGTGTGGTCACAGGGACAAAGGAACTTTCGGACAGTATACTCAAAGTGGCTGTCGTCTTGGCCATGGTGGGGCCTGAACCTGTAACAGCTAATTTAGGGGTCTCAAGACTTGTAGTTTTCAGGGTGGTTCTTGGACTTGATCCTTCATGACTGGTTTTAGATGTAATCAAGGTCACAGGGCTAAGTGTCACAGTCTGGGAAAACTCTGGGAGTCCAACTGGGGTGGAAGGGGGAGAGGTTTGTGTGGTCCAGGAAGTTACAGTATAAGGCTCAGCGGTACTTGCAGGGCTGCTGGCAGGCTCCAGAACACCCGGGGAAGTATGCAGAGCTGGAATGCCTGTGCCGGCCTCTGATGCAGGGCTGGTGGCCGGAAAACCTGTGGACTCTGATGAACCACGGAAAAAAGTTGAGGCTGAAACAGCTGTACTGTGGTCTGTCTCACGATGGGTGGAAAGAGGGGCTGTACCCAGAGGAACACGGAGTGAGGCCGTTGCAACCGGATTGACCCTGCTGGCCTCATTCACAAGTGTGGTGAAGAGCGAGGACACTGCTTTCGGGGGAACAAGGGAAACTGTCTCTGTCGGAACAAACCCACTAACCTCCCATCCACGGCGGGTGGATAGTGAGGCTGTGATATCTGGTAAATGGGGAAAAATAGTGGAAGCAGGAAAACTTGTGTTTCTCCCTGCAGAGGGGCGGGTGAGCAAACAGGGTGTAGTGCCTGGTTCACAAGGAGAAGGAGATACAGTAGCGATGTTGGAATCGATATCAGGAATACTGCCCTGTGAGGTCACTTTGTCTGGTACACTAGATGACTCTATCACCGTTGCAGAGTCAGAACTGACTTCTGTCCCAGAGGCACTGAAAATTGACGGTGTGTGTTCTGACTCACCTAGAAAAACACTGGAGGTTGAATGGTGAAATGTTCGGCTGGAATCTGCCAAATGGGTGACTACTGAAACAAAGGTGTCTGGCTCAGGAGGGGACACAGTCAGAGTTGGGACAGCTGACCTTGCTTCCGTGTCCAACGGGGTGGCCCGTGAGGCCGTGGTCTCCAGATGAAGCTGGGAAGTGGTCAAAGTTGCAGCAGTGGGGCCCGTCTCCGATCCAGAACTAGTGGCCTGGGACGTCACCGCCCCTGGTGCCACAGTTTCCACAGTCCTACCGGGAAGAGCTGAACTGGCTTCTGCCCCGGCACTAGCGGCCACGGAGGGTGCACTGTCTGATTCACCGTGGGAGACACTGGAAGTGCTTTCGGGAGAAACTGTGCTGGACTCTGCAGGATGGGGGACCAAGGAGACTGCTGTGTCGGCTTCGTGCAGGGGCTCGGTGCGAGTTGAGAAAGCCCTTGTGGCTTCTGTTCCAGAGCTAGTGGCCAGGGAGGTGGCCGTGCTGGGTCCATCGAGCGGGACACTCGTCGTTGGAGGGGCTGAACTGGCTTCTGCCCCAGGACTGGTGGCTGTTGAAGATGTGACGTCTGATACGGTGTGGGAGAAATTCGGCGTCTCTCTGGAAACCGAGGCGCCGGTCTCCGGTGAATGGGCCCGTGGGGCTGTTGTGTCTGGCCCGCGAGGGGAAGCAGTCCCAGCTGGAACAGTGGAACTGGCTTCTGCTGCGGGATGGGTGCCCCACGAGGCTGCTGTCTCCGGTCCGGGTGGGGAGTCAGTCAGAGTTGCAGAAGTTGTACCAGTCTCGGCCCCAGAACTGCTTACCTGTGAGAGGTCCGCCCCCGATACACCAGGGGAAAAGGCCAAAGTGGAAATGACTGGACTGGTCTGTGCCCCGGGACGGGTAACCGAGGAGACTGTTGTGTCTGGCTCACGGGGGGACAAAGTCAGAGTTGGGTCAGCTGACCTGGCTTCCGTTTCCGAATGGGTGGCCCGGGAGGCTGTGGTCTCCAGATGAACTTGGTCACTGGGCAAAGTTGAAGCGCCCGTGGTGGTCTCTGCCCCAGGACCAGCGGCCTGTGAGGTCACCACCCCCGGTAGAAGCGTTTCGACAGTCCTCCCTGGAAGGGCTGAAACGGCTTCTGCGCCAGCACTAGTGGCCGTCCAGGGTGCAGGGCCTGGTCCACTGTTGGACACAGTGGACGTGCCTTTGGGAGAAAACGGGCTGGTGTCTGAAGACTGGGTGACCAAAGAGACGCTTGCACCTGGATCCTGAGGGGAGGCAGTCAGAGGTGGAAGAGCCGAACTGGCTTCTGGGGAGTCTGGCTCGTGTGGGAAATCGGTCGGAGTTGGAAAGGTGGCACTGGTCTCTGCCCCAGCACTGGGGACAAGGGAGCTCACTCCTCCTGACACAGCCGGGGAGCCCGTCCTAGTTGGCATGGCTGAAACAGTCTGTGCTGCAGGATGGGTCACCCCTGAGGCTGTGGTTGCCTCTTCGTGAGGAGAGAGAGTCCGGGGTGGAGTGACCGCAGTGGCATCTGTGCCAGAACTAGGGACCTGTGAGGCCACCAGACCTGGTGCCCCAGAGGATACAGGTGTATCTGGGTCAGCTGGACTGGCGTCTGTTCCGAGGCTGGGGGCCGCCGTTGGGGCGGTGCTGTCCGAGTGACTATGGAAACCCTGGTAGCTGCCCTGTGGACGGTGGAGCTGGACTCCGCGGGACGGGTGACTGAGGAGGTGTCTGGATCTGACTCACCAGTGGAAACAGTCCGCGTCACAAAAGTTGTGCCGGCCTGGGCCCCGGGACTAGTGACCGGGGAGGTGGCCAGGGAGGGTACATCGCGCGGGACTGTCCCTGTTGGAAGGGCTGAACTGGCTTCTGCCCCGGGACTGGTGGCTGTTGAAGGTGTGGTGTGTGATTCACTGTGGGAAACGGTGGGAGGTGTTTGGGACACAAGAAGGCCGGGCTCTGAAGGACGGGTGACCATGGACGCTGCTGTGTCTGGCTCAGGAGGGGACACAGTCAGAGTTGGGACAGCTGACCTTGCTTCCGTGTCCAACGGGGTGGCCCGTGAGGCCGTGGTCTCCAGATGAAGCTGGGAAGTGGTCAAAGTTGCAGCAGTGGGGCCCGTCTCCGATCCAGAACTAGTGGCCTGGGACGTCACCGCCCCTGGTGCCACAGTTTCCACAGTCCTACCGGGAAGAGCTGAACTGGCTTCTGCCCCGGCACTAGCGGCCACGGAGGGTGCACTGTCTGATTCACCGTGGGAGACACTGGAAGTGCTTTCGGGAGAAACTGTGCTGGACTCTGCAGGATGGGGGACCAAGGAGACTGCTGTGTCGGCTTCGTGCAGGGGCTCGGTGCGAGTTGAGAAAGCCCTTGTGGCTTCTGTTCCAGAGCTAGTGGCCAGGGAGGTGGCCGTGCTGGGTCCATCGAGCGGGACACTCGTCGTTGGAGGGGCTGAACTGGCTTCTGCCCCAGGACTGGTGGCTGTTGAAGATGTGACGTCTGATACGGTGTGGGAGAAATTCGGCGTCTCTCTGGAAACCGAGGCGCCGGTCTCCGGTGAATGGGCCCGTGGGGCTGTTGTGTCTGGCCCGCGAGGGGAAGCAGTCCCAGCTGGAACAGTGGAACTGGCTTCTGCTGCGGGATGGGTGCCCACGAGGCTGCTGTCCTCCGGTCCGGGTGGGGAGTCAGTCAGAGTTGCAGAAGTTGTACCAGTCTCGGCCCCAGAACTGCTTACCTGTGAGAGGTCCGCCCCCGATACACCAGGGGAAAAGGCCAAAGTGGAAATGACTGGACTGGTCTGTGCCCCGGGACGGGTAACCGAGGAGACTGTTGTGTCTGGCTCACGGGGGGACAAAGTCAGAGTTGGGTCAGCTGACCTGGCTTCCGTTTCCGAATGGGTGGCCCGGGAGGCTGTGGTCTCCAGATGAACTTGGTCACTGGGCAAAGTTGAAGCGCCCGTGGTGGTCTCTGCCCCAGGACCAGCGGCCTGTGAGGTCACCACCCCCGGTAGAAGCGTTCGACAGTCCTCCCTGGAAGGGCTGAAACGGCTTCTGCGCCAGCACTAGTGGCCGTCCAGGGTGCAGGGCCTGGTCCACTGTTGGACACAGTGGACGTGCCTTTGGGAGAAAACGGGCTGGTGTCTGAAGACTGGGTGACCAAAGAGACGCTTGCACCTGGATCCTGAGGGGAGGCAGTCAGAGTGGAAGAGCCGAACTGGCTTCTGGGGAGTCTGGCTCGTGTGGGAAATCGGTCGGAGTTGGAAAGGTGGCACTGGTCTCTGCCCCAGCACTGGGACAAGGGAGCTCACTCCTCCTGACACAGCCGGGAGCCCGTCCTAGTTGGCACGGCTGAAACAGTCTGTGCTGCAGGATGGTCACCCCTGAGGCTGTGGTTGCCTCTTCGTGAGGAGAGAGAGTCCGGGGTGGAGTGACCGCAGTGGCATCTGTGCCAGAACTAGGGACCTGTGAGGCCACCAGACCTGGTGCCCCAGAGGATACAGGTGTATCTGGGTCAGCTGGACTGGCGTCTGTTCCGAGGCTGGGGGCCGCCGTTGGGGCGGTGCTGTCCGAGTGACTATGGGAAACCCTGGTAGCTGCCCTGTGGACGGTGGAGCTGGACTCCGCGGGACGGGTGACTGAGGAGGTGTCTGGATCTGACTCACCAGTGGAAACAGTCCGCGTCACAAAAGTTGTGCCGGCCTGGGCCCCGGGACTAGTGACCGGGGAGGTGGCCAGGGAGGGTACATCGCGCGGGACTGTCCCTGTTGGAAGGGCTGAACTGGCTTCTGCCCCGGGACTGGTGGCTGTTGAAGGTGTGGTGTGTGATTCACTGTGGGAAACGGTGGGAGGTGTTTGGGACACAAGAAGGCCGGGCTCTGAAGGACGGGTGACCATGGACGCTGCTGTGTCTGGCTCAGGAGGGGACACAGTCAGAGTTGGGACAGCTGACCTTGCTTCCGTGTCCAACGGGGTGGCCCGTGAGGCCGTGGTCTCCAGATGAAGCTGGGAAGTGGTCAAAGTTGCAGCAGTGGGGCCCGTCTCCGATCCAGAACTAGTGGCCTGGGACGTCACCCGCCCCTGGTGCCACAGTTTCCACAGTCCTACCGGGAAGAGCTGAACTGGCTTCTGCCCCGGCACTAGCGGCCACGGAGGGTGCACTGTCTGATTCACCGTGGGAGACACTGGAAGTGCTTTCGGGAGAAACTGTGCTGGACTCTGCAGGATGGGGGACCAAGGAGACTGCTGTGTCGGCTTCGTGCAGGGGCTCGGTGCGAGTTGAGAAAGCCCTTGTGGCTTCTGTTCCAGAGCTAGTGGCCAGGGAGGTGGCCGTGCTGGGTCCATCGAGCGGGACACTCGTCGTTGGAGGGGCTGAACTGGCTTCTGCCCCAGGACTGGTGGCTGTTGAAGATGTGACGTCTGATACGGTGTGGGAGAAATTCGGCGTCTCTCTGGAAACCGAGGCGCCGGTCTCCGGTGAATGGGCCCGTGGGGCTGTTGTGTCTGGCCCGCGAGGGGAAGCAGTCCCAGCTGGAACAGTGGAACTGGCTTCTGCTGCGGGATGGGTGCCCCACGAGGCTGCTGTCTCCGGTCCGGGTGGGGAGTCAGTCAGAGTTGCAGAAGTTGTACCAGTCTCGGCCCCAGAACTGCTTACCTGTGAGAGGTCCGCCCCCGATACACCAGGGGAAAAGGCCAAAGTGGAAATGACTGGACTGGTCTGTGCCCCGGGACGGGTAACCGAGGAGACTGTTGTGTCTGGCTCACGGGGGGACAAAGTCAGAGTTGGGTCAGCTGACCTGGCTTCCGTTTCCGAATGGGTGGCCCGGGAGGCTGTGGTCTCCAGATGAACTTGGTCACTGGGCAAAGTTGAAGCGCCCGTGGTGGTCTCTGCCCCAGGACCAGCGGCCTGTGAGGTCACCACCCCCGGTAGAAGCGTTTCGACAGTCCTCCCTGGAAGGGCTGAAAACGGCTTCTGCGCCAGCACTAGTGGCCGTCCAGGGTGCAGGGCCTGGTCCACTGTTGGACACAGTGGACGTGCCTTTGGGAGAAAACGGGCTGGTGTCTGAAGACTGGGTGACCAAAGAGACGCTTGCACCTGGATCCTGAGGGGAGGCAGTCAGAGGTGGAAGAGCCGAACTGGCTTCTGGGGAGTCTGGCTCGTGTGGGAAATCGGTCGGAGTTGGAAAGGTGGCACTGGTCTCTGCCCCAGCACTGGGGACAAGGGAGCTCACTCCTCCTGACACAGCCGGGGAGCCCGTCCTAGTTGGCACGGCTGAAACAGTCTGTGCTGCAGGATGGGTCACCCCTGAGGCTGTGGTTGCCTCTTCGTGAGGAGAGAGAGTCCGGGGTGGAGTGACCGCAGTGGCATCTGTGCCAGAACTAGGGACCTGTGAGGCCACCAGACCTGGTGCCCCAGAGGATACAGGTGTATCTGGGTCAGCTGGACTGGCGTCTGTTCCGAGGCTGGGGGCCGCCGTTGGGGCGGTGCTGTCCGAGTGACTATGGGAAACCCTGGTAGCTGCCCTGTGGACGGTGGAGCTGGACTCCGCGGGACGGGTGACTGAGGAGGTGTCTGGATCTGACTCACCAGTGGAAACAGTCCGCGTCACAAAAGTTGTGCCGGCCTGGGCCCCGGGACTAGTGACCGGGGAGGTGGCCAGGGAGGGTACATCGCGCGGGACTGTCCCTGTTGGAAGGGCTGAACTGGCTTCTGCCCCGGGACTGGTGGCTGTTGAAGGTGTGGTGTGTGATTCACTGTGGGAAACGGTGGGAGGTGTTTTGGGACACAAGAAGGCCGGGCTCTGAAGGACGGGTGACCATGGACGCTGCTGTGTCTGGCTCATGAGGGGACACAGTCAGAGTTGGGACAGCTGACCTTGCTTCCGTGTCCAACGGGGTGGCCCGTGAGGCCGTGGTCTCCAGATGAAGCTGGGAAGTGGTCAAAGTTGCAGCAGTGGGGCCCGTCTCCGATCCAGAACTAGTGGCCTGGGACGTCACCGCCCCTGGTGCCACAGTTTCCACAGTCCTACCGGGAAGAGCTGAACTGGCTTCTGCCCCGGCACTAGCGGCCACGGAGGGTGCACTGTCTGATTCACCGTGGGAGACACTGGAAGTGCTTTCGGGAGAAACTGTGCTGGACTCTGCAGGATGGGGGACCAAGGAGACTGCTGTGTCGGCTTCGTGCAGGGGCTCGGTGCGAGTTGAGAAAGCCCTTGTGGCTTCTGTTCCAGAGCTAGTGGCCAGGGAGGTGGCCGTGCTGGGTCCATCGAGCGGGACACTCGTCGTTGGAGGGGCTGAACTGGCTTCTGCCCCAGGACTGGTGGCTGTTGAAGATGTGACGTCTGATACGGTGTGGGAGAAATTCGGCGTCTCTCTGGAAACCGAGGCGCCGGTCTCCGTGAATGGGCCCGTGGGCTGTTGTGTCTGGCCCGCGAGGGGAAGCAGTCCCAGCTGGAACAGTGGAACTGGCTTCTGCTGCGGGATGGGTGCCCCACGAGGCTGCTGTCTCCGGTCCGGGTGGGGAGTCAGTCAGAGTTGCAGAAGTTGTACCAGTCTCGGCCCCAGAACTGCTTACCTGTGAGAGGTCCGCCCCCGATACACCAGGGGAAAAGGCCAAAGTGGAAATGACTGGACTGGTCTGTGCCCCGGGAACGGGTAACCGAGGAGACTGTTGTGTCTGGCTCCACGGGGGGACAAAGTCAGAGTTGGGTCAGCTGACCTGGCTTCCGTTTCCGAATGGGTGGCCCGGGAGGCTGTGGTCTCCAGATGAACTTGGTCACTGGGCAAGTTGAAGCGCCCGTGGTGGTCTCTGCCCCAGGACCAGTGCCTGTGAGGTCCCCACCCCCGGTAGAAGCGTTTCGACAGTCCTCCCTGGAAGGGCTGAAAACGGCTTCTGCGCCAGCACTAGTGGCCGTCCAGGGTGCAGGGCCTGGTCCACTGTTGGACACAGTGGACGTGCCTTTGGGAGAAAACGGGCTGGTGTCTGAAGACTGGGTGACCAAAGAGACGCTTGCACCTGGATCCTGAGGGAGGCAGTCAGAGGTGGAAGAGCCGAACTGGCTTCTGTGGAGTCTGGCTCGTGTGGGAAATCGGTCGGAGTTGGAAAGGTGGCACTGGTCTCTGCCCCAGCACTGGGGACAGGGAGCTCACTCCTCCTGACACAGCCGGGGAGCCCGTCCTAGTTGGCACGGCTCTGAAACAGTCTGTGCTGCAGGATGGGTCACCCCTGAGGCTGTGGTTGGCCTCTTCGTGAGGAGAGAGAGTCCGGGGTGGAGTGACCGCAGTGGCATCTGTGCCAGAACTAGGGACCTGTGAGGCCACCAGACCTGGTGCACCAGAGGATACAGGTGTATCTGGGTTCAGCTGGACTGGCGTCTGTTCCGAGGCTGGGGGGCCGCCGTTGGGGCGGTGCTGTCCGAGTGACTATGGGAAACCCTGGTAGCTGCCCTGTGGACGGTGGAGCTGGACTCCGCGGGACGGGTGACTGAGGAGGTGTCTGGATCTGACTCACCAGTGGAAACAGTCCGCGTCACAAAAGTTGTGCCGGCCTGGGCCCCGGGACTAGTGACCGGGGAGGTGGCCAGGGAGGGTACATCGCGCGGGACTGTCCCTGTTGGAAGGGCTGAACTGGCTTCTGCCCCGGGACTGGTGGCTGTTGAAGGTGTGGTGTGTGATTCACTGTGGGAAACGGTGGGAGGTGTTTGGGACACAAGAAGGCCGGGCTCTGAAGGACGGGTGACCATGGACGCTGCTGTGTCTGGCTCAGGAGGGGACACAGTCAGAGTTGGGACAGCTGACCTTGCCTTCCGTGTCCAACGGGGTGGCCCGTGAGGCCGTGGTCTCCAGATGAAGCTGGGAAGTGGTAAAGTTGCAGCAGTGGGGCCCGTCTCCGATCCAGAACTAGTGGCCTGGGACGTCACCGCCCCTGGTGCCACAGTTTCCACAGTCCTACCGGGAAGAGCTGAACTGGCTTCTGCCCCGGCACTAGCGGCCACGGAGGGTGCACTGTCTGATTCACCGTGGGAGACACTGGAAGTGCTTTCGGGAGAAACTGTGCTGGACTCTGCAGGATGGGGGACCAAGGAGACTGCTGTGTCGGCTTCGTGCAGGGGCTCGGTGCGAGTTGAGAAAGCCCTTGTGGCTTCTGTTCCAGAGCTAGTGGCCAGGGAGGTGGCCGTGCTGGGTCCATCGAGCGGGACACTCGTCGTTGGAGGGGCTGAACTGGCTTCTGCCCCAGGACTGGTGGCTGTTGAAGATGTGACGTCTGATACGGTGTGGGAGAAATTCGGCGTCTCTCTGGAAACCGAGGCGCCGGTCTCCGGTGAATGGGCCCGTGGGGCTGTTGTGTCTGGCCCGCGAGGGGAAGCAGTCCCAGCTGGAACAGTGGAACTGGCTTCTGCTGCGGGATGGGTGCCCCACGAGGCTGCTGTCTCCGGTCCGGGTGGGGAGTCAGTCAGAGTTGCAGAAGTTGTACCAGTCTCGGCCCCAGAACTGCTTACCTGTGAGAGGTCCGCCCCGATACACCAGGGGAAAAGGCCAAAGTGGAAATGACTGGACTGGTCTGTGCCCCGGGACGGGTAACCGAGGAGACTGTTGTGTCTGGCTCACGGGGGGACAAAGTCAGAGTTGGGTCAGCTGACCTGGCTTCCGTTTCCGAATGGGTGGCCCGGGAGGCTGTGGTCTCCAGATGAACTTGGTCACTGGGCAAAGTTGAAGCGCCCGTGGTGGTCTCTGCCCCAGGACCAGCGGCCTGTGAGGTCACCACCCCCGTAGAAGCGTTTCGACAGTCCTCCCTGGAAGGGCTGAAACGGCTTCTGCGCCAGCACTAGTGGCCGTCCAGGGTGCAGGGCCTGGTCCACTGTTGGACACAGTGGACGTGCCTTTGGGAGAAAACGGGCTGGTGTCTGAAGACTGGGTGACCAAAGAGACGCTTGCACCTGGATCCTGAGGGGAGGCAGTCAGAGGTGGAAGAGCCGAACTGGCTTCTGGGGAGTCTGGCTCGTGTGGGAAATCGGTCGGAGTTGGAAAGGTGGCACTGGTCTCTGCCCCAGCACTGGGGACAAGGGAGCTCACTCCTCCTGACACAGCCGGGGAGCCCGTCCTAGTTGGCACGGCTGAAACAGTCTGTGCTGCAGGATGGGTCACCCCTGAGGCTGTGGTTGCCTCTTCGTGAGGAGAGAGAGTCCGGGGTGGAGTGACCGCAGTGGCATCTGTGCCAGAACTAGGGACCTGTGAGGCCACCAGACCTGGTGCCCCAGAGGATACAGGTGTATCTGGGTCAGCTGGACTGGCGTCTGTTCCGAGGCTGGGGGCCGCCGTTGGGGCGGTGCTGTCCGAGTGACTATGGGAAACCCTGGTAGCTGCCCTGTGGACGGTGGGAGCTGGACTCCGCGGGACGGGTGACTGAGGAGGTGTCTGGATCTGACTCACCAGTGGAAACAGTCCGCGTCACAAAAGTTGTGCCGGCCTGGCCCCGGGACTAGTGACCGGGGAGGTGGCCAGGGAGGGTACATCGCGCGGGACTGTCCCTGTTGGAAGGGCTGAACTGGCTTCTGCCCCGGGACTGGTGGCTGTTGAAGGTGTGGTGTGTGATTCACTGTGGGAAACGGTGGGAGGTGTTTGGGACACAAGAAGGCCGGGCTCTGAAGGACGGGTGACCATGGACGCTGCTGTGTCTGGCTCAGGAGGGGACACAGTCAGAGTTGGACAGCTGACCTTGCTTCCGTGTCCAACGGGGTGGCCCGTGAGGCCGTGGTCTCCAGATGAAGCTGGGAAGTGGTCAAAGTTGCAGCAGTGGGGCCCGTCTCCGATCCAGAACTAGTGGCCTGGGACGTCACCGCCCCTGGTGCCACAGTTTCCACAGTCCTACCGGGAAGAGCTGAACTGGCTTCTGCCCCGGCACTAGCGGCCACGGAGGGTGCACTGTCTGATTCACCGTGGGAGACACTGGAAGTGCTTTCGGGAGAAACTGTGCTGGACTCTGCAGGATGGGGACCAAGGAGACTGCTGTGTCGGCTTCGTGCAGGGGCTCGGTGCGAGTTGAGAAAGCCCTTGTGGCTTCTGTTCCAGAGCTAGTGGCCAGGGAGGTGGCCGTGCTGGGTCCATCGAGCGGGACACTCGTCGTTGGAGGGGCTGAACTGGCTTCTGCCCCAGGACTGGTGGCTGTTGAAGATGTGACGTCTGATACGGTGTGGGAGAAATTCGGCGTCTCTCTGGAAACCGAGGCGCCGGTCTCCGGTGAATGGGCCCGTGGGGCTGTTGTGTCTGGCCCGCGAGGGGAAGCAGTCCCAGCTGGAACAGTGGAACTGGCTTCTGCTGCGGGATGGGTGCCCCACGAGGCTGCTGTCTCCGGTCCGTGTGGGGAGTCAGTCAGAGTTGCAGAAGTTGTACCAGTCTCGGCCCCAGAACTGCTTACCGTGAGAGGTCCGCCCCCGATACACCAGGGGAAAAGGCCAAAGTGGAAATGACTGGACTGGTCTGTGCCCCGGGACGGGTAACCGAGGAGACTGTTGTGTCTGGCTCACGGGGGGACAAAGTCAGAGTTGGGTCAGCTGACCTGGCTTCCGTTTCCGAATGGGTGGCCCGGGAGGCTGTGGTCTCCAGATGAACTTGGTCACTGGGCAAAGTTGAAGCGCCCGTGGTGGTCTCTGCCCCAGGACCAGCGGCCTGTGAGGTCACCACCCCCGGTAGAAGCGTTTCGACAGTCCTCCCTGGAAGGGCTGAAACGGCTTCTGCGCCAGCACTAGTGGCCGTCCAGGGTGCAGGGCCTGGTCCACTGTTGGACACAGTGGACGTGCCTTTGGGAGAAAACGGGCTGGTGTCTGAAGACTGGGTGACCAAAGAGACGCTTGCACCTGGATCCTGAGGGGAGGCAGTCAGAGGTGGAAGAGCCGAACTGGCTTCTGGGGAGTCTGGCTCGTGTGGGAAATCGGTCGGAGTTGGAAAGGTGGCACTGGTCTCTGCCCCAGCACTGGGGACAAGGGAGCTCACTCCTCCTGACACAGCCGGGGAGCCCGTCCTAGTTGGCACGGCTGAAACAGTCTGTGCTGCAGGATGGGTCACCCCTGAGGCTGTGGTTGCCTCTTCGTGAGGAGAGAGAGTCCGGGGTGGAGTGACCGCAGTGGCATCTGTGCCAGAACTAGGGACCTGTGAGGCCACCAGACCTGGTGCCCCAGAGGATACAGGTGTATCTGGGTCAGCTGACTGGCGTCTGTTCCGAGGCTGGGGGCCGCCGTTGGGGCGGTGCTGTCCGAGTGACTATGGGAAACCCTGGTAGCTGCCCTGTGGACGGTGGAGCTGGACTCCGCGGGACGGGTGACTGAGGAGGTGTCTGGATCTGACTCACCAGTGGAAACAGTCCGCGTCACAAAAGTTGTGCCGGCCTGGGCCCCGGGACTAGTGACCGGGGAGGTGGCCAGGGAGGGTACATCGCGCGGGACTGTCCCTGTTGGAAGGGCTGAACTGGCTTCTGCCCCGGGACTGGTGGCTGTTGAAGGTGTGGTGTGTGATTCACTGTGGGAAACGGTGGGAGGTGTTTGGGACACAAGAAGGCCGGGCTCTGAAGGACGGGTGACCATGGACGCTGCTGTGTCTGGCTCAGGAGGGGACACAGTCAGAGTTGGGACAGCTGACCTTGCTTCCGTGTCCAACGGGGTGGCCCGTGAGGCCGTGGTCTCCAGATGAAGCTGGGAAGTGGTCAAAGTTGCAGCAGTGGGGCCCGTCTCCGATCCAGAACTAGTGGCCTGGGACGTCACCCGCCCCTGGTGCCACAGTTTCCACAGTCCTACCGGGAAGAGCTGAACTGGCTTCTGCCCCGGCACTAGCGGCCACGGAGGGTGCACTGTCTGATTCACCGTGGGAGACACTGGAAGTGCTTTCGGGAGAAACTGTGCTGGACTCTGCAGGATGGGGGACCAAGGAGACTGCTGTGTCGGCTTCGTGCAGGGGCTCGGTGCGAGTTGAGAAAGCCCTTGTGGCTTCTGTTCCAGAGCTAGTGGCCAGGGAGGTGGCCGTGCTGGGTCCATCGAGCGGGACACTCGTCGTTGGAGGGGCTGAACTGGCTTCTGCCCCAGGACTGGTGGCTGTTGAAGATGTGACGTCTGATACGGTGTGGGAGAAATTCGGCGTCTCTCTGGAAACCGAGGCGCCGGTCTCCGGTGAATGGGCCCGTGGGGCTGTTGTGTCTGGCCCGCGAGGGGAAGCAGTCCCAGCTGGAACAGTGGAACTGGCTTCTGCTGCGGGATGGGTGCCCCACGAGGCTGCTGTCTCCGGTCCGGGTGGGGAGTCAGTCAGAGTTGCAGAGTTGTACCAGTCTCGGCCCCAGAACTGCTTACCTGTGAGAGGTCCGCCCCCGATACACCAGGGGAAAAGGCCAAGTGGAAATGACTGGACTGGTCTGTGCCCCGGGACGGGTAACCGAGGAGACTGTTGTGTCTGGCTCACGGGGGGACAAAGTCAGAGTTGGGTCAGCTGACCTGGCTTCCGTTTCCGAATGGGTGGCCCGGGAGGCTGTGGTCTCCAGATGAACTTGGTCACTGGGCAAAGTTGAAGCGCCCGTGGTGGTCTCTGCCCCAGGACCAGCGGCCTGTGAGGTCACCACCCCGGTAGAAGCGTTTCGACAGTCCTCCCTGGAAGGGCTGAAACGGCTTCTGCGCCAGCACTAGTGGCCGTCCAGGGTGCAGGGCCTGGTCCACTGTTGGACACAGTGGACGTGCCTTTGGGAGAAAACGGGCTGGTGTCTGAAGACTGGGTGACCAAAGAGACGCTTGCACCTGGATCCTGAGGGAGGCAGTCAGAGGTGGAAGAGCCGAACTGGCTTCTGGGGAGTCTGGCTCGTGTGGGAAATCGGTCGGAGTTGAGTTGGAAAGGTGGCACTGGTCTCTGCCCAGCACTGGGGACAAGGGAGCTCACTCCTCCTGACACAGCCGGGGGAGCCCGTCCTAGTTGGCACGGCTGAAACAGTCTGTGCTGCAGGATGGGTCACCCCTGAGGCTGTGGTTGCCTCTTCGTGAGGAGAGAGAGTCCGGGGTGGAGTGACCGCAGTGGCATCTGTGCCAGAACTAGGGACCTGTGAGGCCACCAGACCTGGTGCCCCAGAGGATACAGGTGTATCTGGGTCAGCTGGACTGGCGTCTGTTTCCGAGGCTGGGGCCGCCGTTGGGGCGGTGCTGTCCGAGTGACTATGGGAAACCCTGGTAGCTGCCCTGTGGACGGTGGAGCTGGACTCCGCGGGACGGGTGACTGAGGAGGTGTCTGGATCTGACTCACCAGTGGAAACAGTCCGCGTCACAAAAGTTGTGCCGGCCTGGGCCCCGGGACTAGTGACCGGGGAGGTGGCCAGGGAGGGTACATCGCGCGGGACTGTCCCTGTTGGAAGGGCTGAACTGGCTTCTGCCCCGGGACTGGTGGCTGTTGAAGGTGTGGTGTGTGATTCACTGTGGGAAACGGTGGGAGGTGTTGGGACACAAGAAGGCCGGGCTCTGAAGGACGGGTGACCATGGACGCTGCTGTGTCTGGCTCAGGAGGGGACACAGTCAGAGTTGGGACAGCTGACCTTGCTTCCGTGTCCAACGGGGTGGCCCGTGAGGCCGTGGTCTCCAGATGAAGCTGGGAAGTGGTCAAAGTTGCAGCAGTGGGGCCCGTCTCCGATCCAGAACTAGTGGCCTGGGACGTCACCGCCCCTGGTGCCACAGTTTCCACAGTCCTACCGGGAAGAGCTGAACTGGCTTCTGCCCCGGCACTAGCGGCCACGGAGGGTGCACTGTCTGATTCACCGTGGGAGACACTGGAAGTGCTTTCGGGAGAAACTGTGCTGGACTCTGCAGGATGGGGGACCAAGGAGACTGCTGTGTCGGCTTCGTGCAGGGGCTCGGTGCGAGTTGAGAAAGCCCTTGTGGCTTCTGTTCCAGAGCTAGTGGCCAGGGAGGTGGCCGTGCTGGGTCCATCGAGCGGGACACTCGTCGTTGGAGGGGCTGAACTGGCTTCTGCCCCAGGACTGGTGGCTGTTGAAGATGTGACGTCTGATACGGTGTGGGAGAAATTCGGCGTCTCTCTGGAAACCGAGGCGCCGGTCTCCGGTGAATGGGCCCGTGGGGCTGTTGTGTCTGGCCCGCGAGGGGAAGCAGTCCCAGCTGGAACAGTGGAACTGGCTTCTGCTGCGGGATGGGTGCCCCACGAGGCTGCTGTCTCCGGTCCGGGTGGGGAGTCAGTCAGAGTTGCAGAAGTTGTACCAGTCCTCGGCCCCAGAACTGCTTACCTGTGAGAGGTCCGCCCCCGATACACCAGGGGAAAAGGCCAAAGTGGAAATGACTGGACTGGTCTGTGCCCCGGGACGGGTAACCGAGGAGACTGTTGTGTCTGGCTCACGGGGGGACAAAGTCAGAGTTGGGTCAGCTGACCTGGCTTCCGTTTCCGAATGGGTGGCCCGGGAGGCTGTGGTCTCCAGATGAACTTGGTCACTGGGCAAAGTTGAAGCGCCCGTGGTGGTCTCTGCCCCAGGACCAGCGGCCTGTGAGGTCACCACCCCCGGTAGAAGCGTTTCGACAGTCCTCCCTGGAAGGGCTGAAACGGCTTCTGCGCCAGCACTAGTGGCCGTCCAGGGTGCAGGGCCTGGTCCACTGTTGGACACAGTGGACGTGCCTTTGGGAGAAAACGGGCTGGTGTCTGAAGACTGGGTGACCAAAGAGACGCTTGCACCTGGATCCTGAGGGGAGGCAGTCAGAGGTGGAAGAGCCGAACTGGCTTCTGGGGAGTCTGGCTCGTGTGGGAAATCGGTCGGAGTTGGAAAGGTGGCACTGGTCTCTGCCCCAGCACTGGGGACAAGGGAGCTCACTCCTCCTGACACAGCCGGGGAGCCGTCCTAGTTGGCACGGCTGAAACAGTCTGTGCTGCAGGATGGGTCACCCCTGAGGCTGTGGTTGCCTCTTCGTGAGGAGAGAGAGTCCGGGGTGGAGTGACCGCAGTGGCATCTGTGCCAGAACTAGGGACCTGTGAGGCCACCAGACCTGGTGCCCCAGAGGATACAGGTGTATCTGGGTCAGCTGGACTGGCGTCTGTTCCGAGGCTGGGGGCCGCCGTTGGGGCGGTGCTGTCCGAGTGACTATGGGAAACCCTGGTAGCTGCCCTGTGGACGGTGGAGCTGGACTCCGCGGGACGGGTGACTGAGGAGGTGTCTGGATCTGACTCACCAGTGGAAACAGTCCGCGTCACAAAAGTTGTGCCGGCCTGGGCCCCGGGACTAGTGACCGGGGAGGTGGCCAGGGAGGGTACATCGCGCGGGACTGTCCCTGTTGGAAGGGCTGAACTGGCTTCTGCCCCGGGACTGGTGGCTGTTGAAGGTGTGGTGTGTGATTCACTGTGGGAAACGGTGGGAGGTGTTTGGGACACAAGAAGGCCGGGCTCTGAAGGACGGGTGACCATGGACGCTGCTGTGTCTGGCTCAGGAGGGGACACAGTCAGAGTTGGGACAGCTGACCTTGCTTCCGTGTCCAACGGGGTGGCCCGTGAGGCCGTGGTCTCCAGATGAAGCTGGGAAGTGGTCAAAGTTGCAGCAGTGGGCCCGTCTCCGATCCAGAACTAGTGGCCTGGGACGTCACCGCCCCTGGTGCCACAGTTTCCACAGTCCTACCGGGAAGAGCTGAACTGGCTTCTGCCCCGGCACTAGCGGCCACGGAGGGTGCACTGTCTGATTCACCGTGGGAGACACTGGAAGTGCTTTCGGGAGAAACTGTGCTGGACTCTGCAGGATGGGGGACCAAGGAGACTGCTGTGTCGGCTTCGTGCAGGGGCTCGGTGCGAGTTGAGAAAGCCCTTGTGGCTTCTGTTCCAGAGCTAGTGGCCAGGGAGGTGGCCGTGCTGGGTCCATCGAGCGGGACACTCGTCGTTGGAGGGGCTGAACTGGCTTCTGCCCCAGGACTGGTGGCTGTTGAAGATGTGACGTCTGATACGGTGTGGGAGAAATTCGGCGTCTCTCTGGAAACCGAGGCGCCGGTCTCCGGTGAATGGGCCCGTGGGGCTGTTGTGTCTGGCCCGCGAGGGGAAGCAGTCCCAGCTGGAACAGTGGAACTGGCTTCTGCTGCGGGATGGGTGCCCCACGAGGCTGCTGTCTCCGGTCCGGGTGGGGAGTCAGTCAGAGTTGCAGAAGTTGTACCAGCCTCGGCCCCAGAACTGCTTACCTGTGAGAGGTCCGCCCCCGATACACCAGGGGAAAAGGCCAAAGTGGAAATGACTGGACTGGTCTGTGCCCCGGGACGGGTAACCGAGGAGACTGTTGTGTCTGGCTCACGGGGGGACAAAGTCAGAGTTGGGTCAGCTGACCTGGCTTCCGTTTCCGAATGGGTGGCCCGGGAGGCTGTGGTCTCCAGATGAACTTGGTCACTGGGCAAAGTTGAAGCGCCCGTGGTGGTCTCTGCCCCAGGACCAGCGGCCTGTGAGGTCACCACCCCCCGGTAGAAGCGTTTCGACAGTCCTCCCTGGAAGGGCTGAAACGGCTTCTGCGCCAGCACTAGTGGCCGTCCAGGGTGCAGGCCTGGTCCACTGTTGGACACAGTGGACGTGCCTTTGGGAGAAAACGGGCTGGTGTCTGAAGACTGGGTGACCAAAGAGACGCTTGCACCTGGATCCTGAGGGGAGGCAGTCAGAGGTGGAAGAGCCGAACTGGCTTCTGGGGAGTCTGGCTCGTGTGGGAAATCGGTCGGAGTTGGAAAGGTGGCACTGGTCTCTGCCCCAGCACTGGGGACAAGGGAGCTCACTCCTCCTGACACAGCCGGGGAGCCCGTCCTAGTTGGCACGGCTGAAACAGTCTGTGCTGCAGGATGGGTCACCCCTGAGGCTGTGGTTGCCTCTTCGTGAGGAGAGAGAGTCCGGGGTGGAGTGACCGCAGTGGCATCTGTGCCAGAACTAGGGACCTGTGAGGCCACCAGACCTGGTGCCCCAGAGGATACAGGTGTATCTGGGTCAGCTGGACTGGCGTCTGTTCCGAGGCTGGGGGCCGCCGTTGGGGCGGTGCTGTCCGAGTGACTATGGGAAACCCTGGTAGCTGCCCTGTGGACGGTGGAGCTGGACTCCGCGGGACGGGTGACTGAGGAGGTGTCTGGATCTGACTCACCAGTGGAAACAGTCCGCGTCACAAAAGTTGTGCCGGCCTGGGCCCCGGGACTAGTGACCGGGGAGGTGGCCAGGGAGGGTACATCGCGCGGGACTGTCCCTGTTGGAAGGGCTGAACTGGCTTCTGCCCCGGGACTGGTGGCTGTTGAAGGTGTGGTGTGTGATTCACTGTGGGAAACGGTGGGAGGTGTTTGGGGACACAAGAAGGCCGGGCTCTGAAGGACGGGTGACCATGGACGCTGCTGTGTCTGGCTCAGGAGGGGACACAGTCAGAGTTGGGACAGCTGACCTTGCTTCCGTGTCCAACGGGGTGGCCCGTGAGGCCGTGGTCTCCAGATGAAGCTGGGAAGTGGTCAAAGTTGCAGCAGTGGGGCCCGTCTCCGATCCAGAACTAGTGGCCTGGGACGTCACCGCCCCTGGTGCCACAGTTTCCACAGTCCTACCGGGAAGAGCTGAACTGGCTTCTGCCCCGGCACTAGCGGCCACGGAGGGTGCACTGTCCTGATTCACCGTGGGAGACACTGGAAGTGCTTTCGGGAGAAACTGTGCTGGACTCTGCAGGATGGGGGACCAAGGAGACTGCTGTGTCGGCTTCGTGCAGGGGCTCGGTGCGAGTTGAGAAAGCCCTTGTGCTTCTGTTCCAGAGCTAGTGGCCAGGGAGGTGGCCGTGCTGGGTCCATCGAGCGGGACACTCGTCGTTGGAGGGGCTGAACTGGGCTTCTGCCCCAGGACTGGTGGCTGTTGAAGATGTGACGTCTGATACGGTGTGGGAGAAATTCGGCGTCTCTCCTGGAAACCGAGGCGCCGGTCTCCGGTGAATGGGCCCGTGGGCTGTTGTGTCTGGCCCGCGAGGGGAAGCAGTCCCAGCTGGAACAGTGGAACTGGCTTCTGCTGCGGATGGGTGCCCCACGAGGCTGCTGTCTCCGGTCCGGTGGGGAGTCAGTCAGAGTTGCAGAAGTTGTACCAGCCTCGGCCCCAGAACTGCTTACCCTGTGAGAGGTCCGCCCCCGATACACCAGGGGAAAAGGCCAAAGTGGAAATGACTGGACTGGTCCTGTGCCCCGGGACGGGTAACCGAGGAGACTGTTGTGTCTGGCTCACGGGGGGGACAAAGTCAGAGTTGGGTCAGCTGACCTGGCTTCCGTTTCCGAATGGTGGGCCCGGGAGGCTGTGGTCTCCAGATGAACTTGGTCACTGGGCAAAGTTGAAGCGCCCGTGGTGGTCTCTGCCCAGGACCAGCGGCCTGTGAGGTCACCACCCCCGGTAGAAGCGTTTCGACAGTCCTCCCTGGAAGGGCTGAAACGGCTTCTGCGCCAGCACTAGTGGCCGTCCAGGGTGCAGGGCCTGGTCCACTGTTGGACACAGTGGACGTGCCTTTGGGAGAAAACGGGCTGGTGTCTGAAGACTGGGTGACCAAAGAGACGCTTGCACCTGGATCCTGAGGGGAGGCAGTCAGAGGTGGAAGAGCCGAACTGGCTTCTGGGGAGTCTGGCTCGTGTGGGAAATCGGTCGGAGTTGGAAAGGTGGCACTGGTCTCTGCCCCAGCACTGGGGACAAGGGAGCTCACTCCTCCTGACACAGCCGGGGAGCCCGTCCTAGTTGGCACGGCTGAAACAGTCTGTGCTGCAGGATGGGTCACCCCTGAGGCTGTGGTTGCCTCTTCGTGAGGAGAGAGAGTCCGGGGTGGAGTGACCGCAGTGGCATCTGTGCCAGAACTAGGGACCTGTGAGGCCACCAGACCTGGTGCCCCAGAGGATACAGGTGTATCTGGGTCAGCTGGACTGGCGTCTGTTCCGAGGCTGGGGGCCGCCGTTGGGGCGGTGCTGTCCGAGTGACTATGGGAAACCCTGGTAGCTGCCCTGTGGACGGTGGAGCTGGACTCCGCGGGACGGGTGACTGAGGAGGTGTCTGGATCTGACTCACCAGTGGAAACAGTCCGCGTCACAAAGTTGTGCCGGCCTGGGCCCCGGGACTAGTGACCGGGGAGGTGGCCAGGGAGGGTACATCGCGCGGGACTGTCCCTGTTGGAAGGGCTGAACTGGCTTCTGCCCGGGACTGGTGGCTGTTGAAGGTGTGGTGTGTGATTCACTGTGGGAAACGGTGGGAGGTGTTTGGGACACAAGAAGGCCGGGCTCTGAAGGACGGGTGACCATGGACGCTGCTGTGTCTGGCTCAGGAGGGGACACAGTCAGAGTTGGGACAGCTGACCTTGCTTCCGTGTCCAACGGGGTGGCCCGTGAGGCCGTGGTCTCCAGATGAAGCTGGGAAGTGGTCAAAGTTGCAGCAGTGGGGCCCGTCTCCGATCCAGAACTAGTGGCCTGGGACGTCACCGCCCCTGGTGCCACAGTTTCCACAGTCCTACCGGGAAGAGCTGAACTGGCTTCTGCCCCGGCACTAGCGGCCACGGAGGGTGCACTGTCTGATTCACCGTGGGAGACACTGGAAGTGCTTTCGGGAGAAACTGTGCTGGACTCTGCAGGATGGGGGACCAAGGAGACTGCTGTGTCGGCTTCGTGCAGGGGCTCGGTGCGAGTTGAGAAAGCCCTTGTGGCTTCTGTTCCAGAGCTAGTGGCCAGGGAGGTGGCCGTGCTGGGTCCATCGAGCGGGACACTCGTCGTTGGAGGGGCTGAACTGGCTTCTGCCCCAGGACTGGTGCTGTTGAAGATGTGACGTCTGATACGGTGTGGGAGAAATTCGGCGTCTCTCTGGAAACCGAGGCGCCGGTCTCCGGTGAATGGGCCCGTGGGGCTGTTGTGTCTGGCCCGCGAGGGGAAGCAGTCCCAGCTGGAACAGTGGAACTGGCTTCTGCTGCGGGATGGGTGCCCCACGAGGCTGCTGTCTCCGGTCCGGGTGGGGAGTCAGTCAGAGTTGCAGAAGTTGTACCAGCCTCGGCCCCAGAACTGCTTACCTGTGAGAGGTCCGCCCCCGATACACCAGGGGAAAAGGCCAAAGTGGAAATGACTGGACTGGTCTGTGCCCCGGGACGGGTAACCGAGGGAGACTGTTGTGTCTGGCTCACGGGGGGACAAAGTCAGAGTTTGGGTCAGCTGACCTGGCTTCCGTTTCCGAATGGGTGGCCCGGGAGGCTGTGGTCTCCAGATGAACTTGGTCACTGGGCAAAGTTGAAGCGCCCGTGGTGGTCTCTGCCCCAGGACCAGCGGCCTGTGAGGTCACCACCCCCGGTAGAAGCGTTTCGACAGTCCTCCCTGGAAGGGCTGAAACGGCTTCTGCGCCAGCACTAGTGGCCGTCCAGGGTGCAGGGCCTGGTCCACTGTTGGACACAGTGGACGTGCCTTTGGGAGAAAACGGGGCTGGTGTCTGAAGACTGGGTGACCAAAGAGACGCTTGCACCTGGATCCTGAGGGGAGGCAGTCAGAGGTGGAAGAGCCGAACTGGCTTCTGGGGAGTCTGGCTCGTGTGGGAAATCGGTCGGAGTTGGAAAGGTGGCACTGGTCTCTGCCCCAGCACTGGGGACAAGGGAGCTCACTCCTCCTGACACAGCCGGGGAGCCCGTCCTAGTTGGCACGGCTGAAACAGTCTGTGCTGCAGGATGGGTCACCCCTGAGGCTGTGGTTGCCTCTTCGTGAGGAGAGAGAGTCCGGGGTGGAGTGACCGCAGTGGCATCTGTGCCAGAACTAGGGACCTGTGAGGCCACCAGACCTGGTGCCCCAGAGGATACAGGTGTATCTGGGTCAGCTGGACTGGCGTCTGTTCCGAGGCTGGGGGCCGCCGTTGGGGCGGTGCTGTCCGAGTGACTATGGGAAACCCTGGTAGCTGCCCTGTGGACGGTGGAGCTGGACTCCGTGGGACGGGTGACTGAGGAGGTGTCTGGATCTGACTCACCAGTGGAAACAGTCCGCGTCACAAAAGTTGTGCCGGCCTGGGCCCCGGGACTAGTGACCGGGGAGGTGGCCAGGGAGGGTACATCGCGCGGGACTGTCCCTGTTGGAAGGGCTGAACTGGCTTCTGCCCCGGGACTGGTGGCTGTTGAAGGTGTGGTGTGTGATTCACTGTGGGAAACGGTGGGAGGTGTTTGGGACACAAGAAGGCCGGGCTCTGAAGGACGGGTGACCATGGACGCTGCTGTGTCTGGCTCAGGAGGGGACACAGTCAGAGTTGGGACAGCTGACCTTGCTTCCGTGTCCAACGGGGTGGCCCGTGAGGCCGTGGTCTCCAGATGAAGCTGGGAAGTGGTCAAAGTTGCAGCAGTGGGGCCCGTCTCCGATCCAGAACTAGTGGCCTGGGACGTCACCAGCCCCTGGTGCCACAGTTTCCACAGTCCTACCGGGAAGAGCTGAACTGGCTTCTGCCCCGGCACTAGCGGCCACGGAGGGTGCACTGTCTGATTCACCGTGGGAGACACTGGAAGTGCTTTCGGGAGAAACTGTGCTGGACTCTGCAGGATGGGGGACCAAGGAGACTGCTGTGTCGGCTTCGTGCAGGGGCTCGGTGCGAGATGAGAAAGCCCTTGTGGCTTCTGTTCCAGAGCTAGTGGCCAGGGAGGTGGCCGTGCTGGGTCCATCGAGCGGGACACTCGTCGTTGGAGGGGCTGAACTGGCTTCTGCCCCAGGACTGGTGGCTGTTGAAGATGTGACGTCTGATACGGTGTGGGAGAAATTCGGCGTCTCTCTGGAAACCGAGGCGCCGGTCTCCGGTGAATGGGCCCGTGGGGCTGTTGTGTCTGGCCCGCGAGGGGAAGCAGTCCCAGCTGGAACAGTGGAACTGGCTTCTGCTGCGGGATGGGTGCCCCACGAGGCTGCTGTCTCCGGTCCGGGTGGGGAGTCAGTCAGAGTTGCAGAAGTTGTACCAGTCTCGGCCCCAGAACTGCTTACCTGTGAGAGGTCCGCCCCCGATACACCAGGGGAAAAGGCCAAAGTGGAAATGACTGGACTGGTCTGTGCCCCGGGACGGGTAACCGAGGAGACTGTTGTGTCTGGCTCACGGGGGGACAAAGTCAGAGTTGGGTCAGCTGACCTGGCTTCCGTTTCCGAATGGGTGGCCCGGGAGGCTGTGGTCTCCAGATGAACTTGGTCACTGGGCAAAGTTGAAGCGCCCGTGGTGGTCTCTGCCCCAGGACCAGCGGCCTGTGAGGTCACCACCCCCGGTAGAAGCGTTTCGACAGTCCTCCCTGGAAGGGCTGAAACGGCTTCTGCGCCAGCACTAGTGGCCGTCCAGGGTGCAGGGCCTGGTCCACTGTTGGACACAGTGGACGTGCCTTTGGGAGAAAAAGGGCTGGTGTCTGAAGACTGGGTGACCAAAGAGACGCTTGCACCTGGATCCTGAGGGGAGGCAGTCAGAGGTGGAAGAGCCGAACTGGCTTCTGGGGAGTCTGGCTAGTGTGGGAAATCGGTCGGAGTTGGAAAGGTGGCACTGGTCTCTGCCCCAGCACTGGGGACAAGGGAGCTCACTCCTCCTGACACAGCCGGGGAGCCCGTCCTAGTTGGCACGGCTGAAACAGTCTGTGCTGCAGGATGGGTCACCCCTGAGGCTGTGGTTGCCTCTTCGTGAGGAGAGAGAGTCCGGGGTGGAGTGACCGCAGTGGCATCTGTGCCAGAACTAGGGACCTGTGAGGCCACCAGACCTGGTGCCCCAGAGGATACAGGTGTATCTGGGTCAGCTGGACTGGCATCTGTTCCGAGGCTGGGGGCCGCCGTTGGGGCGGTGCTGTCCGAGTGACTATGGGAAACCCTGGTAGCTGCCCTGTGGACGGTGGAGCTGGACTCCGCGGGACGGGTGACTGAGGAGGTGTCTGGATCTGACTCACCAGTGGAAACAGTCCGCGTCACAAAAGTTGTGCCGGCCTGGGCCCCGGGACTAGTGACCGGGGAGGTGGCCAGGGGAGGGTACATCGCGCGGGACTGTCCCTGTTGGAAGGGCTGAACTGGCTTCTGCCCGGGACTGGTGGCTGTTGAAGGTGTGGTGTGTGATTCACTGTGGGAAACGGTGGGAGGTGTTTGGGACACAAGAAGGCCGGGCTCTGAAGGACGGGTGACCATGGACGCTGCTGTGTCTGGCTCAGGAGGGGACACAGTCAGAGTTGGGACAGCTGACCTTGCTTCCGTGTCCAACGGGGTGGCCCGTGAGGCCGTGGTCTCCAGATGAAGCTGGGAAGTGGTCAAAGTTGCAGCAGTGGGGCCCGTCTCCGATCCAGAACTAGTGGCCTGGGACGTCACCGCCCCTGGTGCCACAGTTTCCACAGTCCTACCGGGAAGAGCTGAACTGGCTTCTGCCCCGGCACTAGCGGCCACGGAGGGTGCACTGTCTGATTCACCGTGGGAGACACTGGAAGTGCTTTCGGGAGAAACTGTGCTGGACTCTGCAGGATGGGGGACCAAGGAGACTGCTGTGTCGGCTTCGTGCAGGGGCTCGGTGCGAGTTGAGAAAGCCCTTGTGGCTTCTGTTCCAGAGCTAGTGGCCAGGGAGGTGGCCGTGCTGGGTCCATCGAGCGGGACACTCGTCGTTGGAGGGGCTGAACTGGCTTCTGCCCCAGGACTGGTGGCTGTTGAAGATGTGACGTCTGATTCAGTGTGGGAAACTGTTAGAGGTGTTTTCGAAAAAGTAAGGCCAGGCTCTGAATGACGGGTTATCATAATTAATGTTGTATCCTGTGACCAGGGTTTCGTTTCTAGTTGGGTTGTCCACAAGCTTATATTCTTGGAAGGAGTATGGGAGTTCGTGAAAGTAGAAGGAGTTAGGGTGTTCTCTGCTCTGGATCTAGTGTCCATGTCAGTCCCCACTGGTGGCTCATATCCTGAGTCAGTGGTACCTGGAGTGGGTGAAATTCTCTGTGCTGTGACCCATGTGTCTGTTGTGTCTGGTTCTTTTTTAGAGCCAGTTAGAATTGTAGTGAACACATTTGTGTTAGTCCCAGGCTTGGTTACTTTTGAGGTCACCACTCCCAGTGCAGTAGGGGAGACAGTCCAAGTTGAAGCAATGAAACTGACTTCCTGTGCGGAACGGGTAACCATTGCAGGTGTGCTGGGTGATTTCCCATGGGAATTATTCAGGGTTTTCCTGGACACAGCTGAGCTGGCCTCCACAGGATGTGTGGTCCATGAGGTTTTGGCCTGTGGCTCCCCAAAGGAAACACCCAGAGTTTGAACCAGTGTGCCCGTCTCTGGTCCAGAACCATCCACCAGTGTTGCTGATCTTCCACTGAACATGGATAGGGTTGTCCTGGACACTGCTGTGCTGCTGGTCTCTGCCCCTGATCTGGTGGCCGAGGAGGCTGTCCTCTCTAGATCACTGGGGGAAGCGTCTGCGGTTGTGATGACCACTCCTGCTGTGCTTGTGTGGGCCATCTTACCTGGTGTCCTGAGGGCAGTCAGCATTTTCAAAGTGGCAGCAGACACTCTGGTGGTTGAGGTTTCCCTGGTAGTGGTCTGTGCCCTGTCTTTCCCTCCTGTGGGTAGTCCTGTGAATTGTGGGATGGACACACAATTTGGACAGAATGATTACCACTCACTGCATAGGCGAGAGGTTTTTTTTTTTCTTTCAAATGAGGAAAGGAGAGAAATGTCTCCACCCAAAACGTACCTGAAATGCTTCTGGAACGGGGAAAGGAATTGTGGTCAGTATTCCCCTACCTTCCCTGTATGGTGTTGGGCTCTAACTCCCCAGCTGACCACTTCCTGCTCTCAAACGTTTTCTGTACTCTCCATCCTTTGAGTCTTCCTTCAAGCAGTTTTCTCTGCTTGACATGATGATCTGTCATCAGCTTCCTTACTTTCTGTTCTACTTCAAACTCCAGGTGAAATGAACCTTTACAAATTCATGTCAAAATTCATTTCTCTCTTCTCATCTCCTTATCGTACTGTGTGAACCTGCACCGCTCCACACCTTACAGTCTCCTTAGTAATAGTCGTTAATGCTTGCCTGCTTGGCATATAGCAAATGCTCGAGAATTATTTGTTAATTAGTGAATTAATTAATGATTAACATGTGGATGGAGAGAGAGAGAGAGAGAGATCAGTCTCTGACTTGAGAGAGATAATTTATCATTGTGTTTCAGAGCTTGGATTCTGGAATAAGATAGTCCCACAGCAAGATTCTGGCTCCTCCACTAAATAGATGCATTACCAAATCTTGCTAGATCTTCAGTTTCTCATCTACAAAGTAAGGCTAAGTATAGTGGCCATCTCAGAGTGTTAATAAAAGAGCACCAAGAACAGAGCCTTCTGACTCACAATAAGACATTATTACTACTACCACTGCCATTACCTACTATTACTACCATTACCAACACCACTGCCATTAGCAATCATTACTGCTATTACTACTACTGTTGTTAATATTGTTACTACTACCACTGCTGCTACCTACCATTCCTGCTGTCACTGCTATTATTGCCACCTATTACTATTGTTATTACTACTATTTTTATGACTACTAAAGTTATTGCTATTGTTACTATTACAACTACTATTGCTTCTTTTACTACTACTTCTACTTCTTGTACTTCTACTACAAAATAAATGTTTACTGGATTACATTTGCCAGGGACTACAGCAGCTGTCCAAGGTGACTAGAAGTCAGCCTGTGAGGAAGAGTAAAGCGTCATCGGCTGAGACATCAACGACTGACCAGGGCTTCAGAAAGTGGTTCCCAGGAAGGAAGAGGAACTACCTGGAGGCTCCTTAGTAGTGACCACAAAGCCTATGGGAGCCTGGTGCAGGGAGAAAGGCAAAACTAAGGGGATTTTGACTCTGCTGGTGAAGCTACATTGTTGTGTTGCTGAGAATACCCTGAAAAATGTATTTCTGAGAGTAGACATTCTCAGGTGATTCACGTGTGTTTGATGGTGGTAGTGGAGATGATGATGATGAGCAATTGTAAAGCACTGGGCACCCTTCCTCTCTTTGATCATAACCAGAACAGTGAGTGGATACCCTATTATTCTTTTACAGAAGAGAAAAACAGGACCTCTGAGATCATAATTTGCCAAGATCCCATAACCAGTGACTGACAGCGTGGAAATCTGAACTTGTAGTTTTGTCTGCATCCTAAACCTGTGTTCTAACCATTGTTCATATTAATTTCATAATTAAATTTCAGGATCCTGTGGGGTCCAGAATGGGAAGACAGGACATAAGGGAAAAATGTCAGTGTGGGGAGGGGACTCTCCCCAAGAATTCTCTGACTCAGTAGCTCTCAGCCTGGGGTGATGTGGATTGTCATCGCTGTGCATGTGGAGGGTGCTACAGGCACTAGTGAGTGAGGCCAGGGATACTGTTAAGCAGCCTACAGTACATGAACAACCTCCCACAACAAATAACTATCTAGGTTCTTACTTGTCAACTGCGTTGAGTGTGGAGAAACTTGAGAACCACTTGTCACTGTTTCCAAGTCCCTGTTCTGGATTATTCTGGTATCCATAATGGGTGACAAGGATGTCCTGACTGACTGGGTCCAAGTTTCCAGACCACTGACCATAACCATGGGTCCAGCAGCAGAGCTTATCTTTGCCTCACGGGTGGCATCTGCTGTGTGTGGAGGGGTTGGGGAGGAATTAATCCCATGGGGGGCTGGGCCAGTCGAAGAGCCAGTGGTAGTGAAGGTTGTGAAGGGGAATGATGTTGAGGCTGATGCAGGCAGGATCCTTGCAATGGTGGACATAGACGTATCCCCAAGGACTGGTTCTGTTCTACAAAATGGACCAGATGAGCAGGCAAGGGAGCTGACACCTGGAACTATTGATGTTGCAAAGGAAGTTGTGGGTTCTGACAAAGAGGGTATCAATGTGTCACCTGGCAAGGTCTCAGTTGAGGACAGAATGTCTGTGGAACCAGGTCGGGGACTGTTCAGGAGATGAGTAGACTGAGGACGTGAAGGCATCGGAGTGGGTGGAGCTGAGATGAAGTCCATGGCTTTGCCTGTCACCTTCAGCCCAGAAGCTGGATGCAAAAGTGGCACTGTTTCAGATGATGTTGGTGGAAGGGGCACAGACACTGCTGATGCGGCAAGAGTGGTCTCCTCCAAAGATAGGGCAGCATCCGTTGGATATGTGATGCTGGATGACTCCGAGTACACTGGGACAGAGGAGTGGAGTGGGTGTCCAGAACTGCTGGTCCCCACACTTGTAATGTCTGTGTTTTGGGAAAAGCAAGTTGTCCCTGCATCTGTGGAGGACGTTTCAAAAACAACCAGTATCATCTCATTTGAGGGGCTGTGCAAATTGGGAGAAAACTGGTTCCAGATTCAGAGCTTCGAGATGCCATGTCTGTGGTCCTCACCAGGAGAGGACTGGAAAAAGAGGTCCCTGGACTGAGAGAGGTTGGGCTAAACCCTGGTAATATGGAGGAAAGAGGTGAAGGTGAGTTCATGGCAGGTAGTGACGTAAGGAATGAAGGGGAACTGATTTCATCTATGAAGGAGGTGCTTGTTCCTGACAAATCATCTGGAACTCTGTTCGTAATAGTAGTCAAACCTGAGTGCGATACACTTGGAGTCACAACTGAGTCAGTCCCTGCCCGAGAGGACATTTTTGATGAACTCAAGGAAGATGTGTCCGGTGACACAGGCCCAGAGTGACGTGTTAGCCTGGTAAGGAACACTCCTGAAGGTCCTGTCATGATGGGGGAGGTAGAGAGCCTGGGCATTCCTGTGGCCGTGTCTGGTGTCGTGGTAGAGTGAGCAGAGCCAGCAAAGGGTGTCTTGCCAGAGGAGATTTCTTCTGTCCTGGAGACATCGGTGCCACCCTTGGTGGGCATGCTGGAAAAGATTGACTCCGTGGCTGAGCTCACCAGCTGGGAGGTGCTGGTCCCCATCAGGTTGGGGACCAAGGAGGATGCTGGCTCTGTCTCGAGCCTTGGACTTTCAGAAGAGCCAGGCATTGATGTGGAAATAGTGGTTTCCCTTAGGATGGAAGAGGTAACCCCTGGAAAAGTGACTTTGGATTGCCCTGAATCAGCTGGCTCAGAGGAATGTGTTTCATGTCCAGAACTGGTGGCCCCCACATTGGTCACAGCTGTGTTTTGGGAGAGGTGAACCACCTCGGACTCAGTGGGAGCTTGGAGAGTGGCCAGTGTCTCAATGGTGGTGTCGCTCAAATTTTCAGGGGAATGGGCTCCAGCACCCAAGCTTGGGTCCACCATGTCTGTGGTCTTCACCTGGCCAGGGGTCCAAAGAGTAGTGAGTAGAGAAGGAGAGGAGGGCCCAGTTTCTGCTGCTGTAGGAGACACAGGCAAAGGTGAGGTCGGGGCAGGAATAGATTCAAGGACAGAAGAGCTGCTTCGTTCCACAAAGGAAGGCCCTGTCCTTGACACATCCTCAGGGCCTCTGCTCATGAGATTCGTCACCTCTGAGTGTGTAGAACTTTGAGTTTTAGCCAAGAGACTCCGTGCCCCAGAGATCCTTGTTGATGTGTCCAATGGCGCTGTGTCCTGTGACATAGCTCCAGGGTGACCTGTTTGTGTCGTGAGTGGCATTTCTGCAGATTGTGTCATAATGGGCGAGGGAGAATTTCTGGGACTTCTTGTGGGGTTTTCTGGTGTGCTTGTTGAATGAGCTCAGTCAGAAGGGAATGTCTCTACAGGGGACAGTTGGGCTAAGGTGGATAAGTTTTCATTGGATCCTAAGGTAAATTCTGGTGATCTCGTGGTTTCTACATCAGTGGAATCTCTTGTAGATGCTGAAGAGGCAGGTGTAGTAAGGAAGTCCCTGGGGGACACATCAGGCCTAAATGTGGGAAGTGCATTATTTACATTGGTCTGTGTGCTTGGTTTATCAGAAAAAGTAATGGAAATTGGGAGCACAGTTATTTCAGGCCCTTTGGGGGTCCAGTGTATAGCTGAAATCTCAGGTAATACGATGCTCCTCTATGGTCATCAGAAAACATTGCAGTGGGAATAGACATTGTGTCCTCTGGACTTAACGTGTTCAGTCTTGTGCTGACCACAGTGATTTCATCTGGATATAAGGATTGTAGGGGGGTCAATCTGGTTCCAGCTAGAGCTGGTGAGGAATGGGTAGAGCCTGTTACAGTGGACAATGCTAAGGAAGAAAGTGTCCTCCCTGCAGAACTCGCCTTGGGCACACCAGTGGCATGTACGTGAGCACCTGTGTCTGTGACAGTCCCTGAGGAGGTCCCCACTGCTGGGGTGCTGTCTGTGGTCCAGACCCTCCTTTCCAGGCTAGGCATTCTAGTGGAACCTGACCTTGCTCCCCTGTGGCTAGAGGTGGTGACCTCCAGAGCGAGGCCTCCACTTTTGCCTGTTAGTCCTACAGGAAATGATGTCACGGAAAGGGCCCTGGATGGAGATGTAGTGTCACTGGTCTCCAATCCTGAAGTGGGCTCAGGCTCGGGCCCCCATACAGGGGAGGCAGCAGCTGGAGAGGAGCCAGCTGTCTCTCGTGCCACACCCATGAGGCTGGCAGTGGCCACGCTGTCTGGCCCCTCAGACGTCCAAGGTCCTGCGGGAGTGATGTGGGCTGTGGGGACGATCTCAGCTGTGTCTGTGTCCACAGAGGCGGCACTCAGTGCCAGGTCCCTTCCGGATGTCTGCTCTGACTGTGGGACAGCAGATGAACAAGCCTCACTCACAGGGCCCCCTGCCTGCTGTCCGCTGGTCATTGCCTTCTCACTGGGGGCGGTGGGAGGACTGAGTGCGGTGCTGACCCGTGTTACAGCTCCAAGTTCTGATTTATCTGTCACTGAGCTTGTGGTCTCCTGGGGGACTGGAGTGAAGCTCGTTGCAGTCTTGAAGGCCTGTGGAAGGTGTGCCCAGTGGAATGTCTGTGTCTACCGTGGCCCCCCAGTGGAGCCAAGCCACGTGGATAAGTCCCTTTTGGTTGCAGTCAGAACTGGGCTGAGGCCCTGAACATCCCCTGTGGGACCTGAAGGAGGAGACTCTGAGAGCAGGGAGGGCACTCTTCCTCTGGAAGGGCTGGCCCCTTCTGGTGTCCCAGAGTACGCGCTGACCCAAGCCTCAGCTGGATTTGGGGAGCGAGAGATCCTCTTTGTAGTCACTGCCATTTCCATAGAGGATTCTGCTGGCACCGCGGTTCCTGTGGGCAGGTGAGGGAGTCTGGAGCTGCTACCCCCCGTGGCTATGGACTGAAGGGTGGCTGGTCCTGCTGAGGCCTCCACAGGAGCGGTCTCTGTTAGCGTTTCCCCGAAAGGAGGTGGCGCAGTGGCCCTGATCCCGTGGCTGCTGCTGGGCTCCTGCGAGCTTGGCTGTATGGTGCTGTCAGGTGGCCCCGGGCTTCTGGTGGGCAGGCCTGTGACTGAAACAGCTCTTCAGCTACAAAGTGTGCGAGGAGGTGGAAAAGGGGGTTCTTCTGGGTGTGCTTCTCCTTCCTCCCTTCTTACAACTCAGGTGGACGCACCCTTTGCCCGTAGTCTGCTGCTTCAGATGGCAGGAACCATATCCCCCACAACCGTGTCTCGTGGCAGGCGTACGAGTGTGGTCTATGACTGGGCTGCTGAGCCAATTTTGGCACCGTGTAGACCTCTGAGCCACATCTTGTGTCTTAGGGGAGGGCGAAGGCTCTGCCCAGGAGCAGGGGGGTGCGGTGGGGGGCTATCCCTTCCTGTACTCAATGTATTTTAGTCTGATGTCTGCCTTTTTCCCCTAAAACTCTCACTCAAAACTCTGAGTCCAACTGAAAGGCAGCTCAGTGGCTTGCTTCTAACAGGTTAGAGGAAGGTGTAGACCCAGACAAGCTTATTTCCTGTACACTTGCACATTCTTTCACCTCTCTCGTCGGGGAAGGACAGAACCATTTCACTTACAGACAGAAGGACATGCCAAGTCACTGCTCTGCAGAGTCAGGACCGATGTGCTCACCAACCTAAGCACCTCAGGGGGACAGAGTCAACTTTCTGATGCGTCACGTCCTCTGGGATGGCGACTCCTTCCCATATGGGGCGGTTCCCAAACCAGCAGTCATTCCTAACCCGTTCTTATTATGCTAGCCTCAGGCCTCTTTCAGTAAGAACCACCTGCTACTACAAATCTCCTGGACACAATTGGCCTCTTGTGTTCTTGGAAATACGTAGGTGTCCTACAGAAGAAATGGGGTGGCGACACCAATACTTTTAGGAGAAAGCCAGCTGGTACCAAGTTCTCAGACTGTTTCTAGCAAAAGGACAGTTTACCAGAGAACAAACAACGAGATTCCAGGGAGACAAACGTTAGTGTCAGCCGTCATACCTGCAGAGTGAGCTGCTGCCATAGGTGTCGAGGGGTCACTTTTCGGCCACGAGGAACTTTCATACATGGGGAGGTTGGCCGTGGATGCCACCGCCCCAGCAGCGCCTGTGGGAGAGACAGGAGGACTGGATGGGTGCCGACACGTTTAGAAGGAAGGCTCGTGGGGAAAATCCTATGTGCACACTTTGGAAACAAAGCCCTTCAACCGGGGGTACCCAGGAGAGCTTAGGGCCCCGTGTTCACCCTGGCTTGGTTCTCATCTGGGTGAGAGCAGGTGGCCCGGAGGAGAAGTTTCAACGGCTGTATGCAGAATGGCGGCGTTCTGCCAAGCACAGCACGCTGCTTCCAGGCGTGCGCCCCAAAGATCTGAGGGCGGGGACTCCGATGGGTGTTTGGGCACCGACGTTCACAGCAGCATTACTCACAGAAGACAAAAGCCAGGGAAAACTCAAATATCTACCTGTTTAAATAAACAAAATGGAGCACCTACCTAAAATGTGGCATTGTTCAGCCTTTGAAAAGAATGAAATTCTGACACATGTTACAGTGTGGATGAGCCTTGAAAGCACTATGCAAAGGAAGGTAATCCAGGCACAAAAGGGTGAATATCGTGTGATTTCACTTATAGGAGGCACCCAGAAGAGTCAAATTCACAGAGACCGAAAGAACGGTGATTCCAGGCGCTGGGGGAGGAGGCCACCAGGAGTCAGCGTCTCGTGAGGACAGAGTTCCCATCGGGGATGATGAGAACAAGCATATGGTGGGTGGTGGTGACGATGGTGCAACCAAGTGAGTGTGCTTAAAGCCACTGAATTGCATGTTTACACATGTTAGGTTACATTACCACAACAGATAAGGTTGTTTGTGTGTGTGTGTGTGTTTTGTGTGTGGTGTTCATCAGGAAAGGCTACAAAACACAAAATGGATGGGCCATCCTGTGATTATAGCTCCATGTGGGTGACTTCTACAGTGAACTGGAAACTACACCCAGGGAGCTGCAGGGGCCACCCTGGCCAGGCGGATATCCCCCTGCAACCAGAATCCTGAAGCAAAGCAAGTAAGAAACCTTGTGGATAAAAAGAGAAAGATTCCTCACCATCTTCAATGACCAATCAAGGCAAAACACCCCCATTTCCAAGAAGGCAGAGGCAGCAGGTCCTGACTCATGAATGAGGGGAAGCTGTCATGGTCAGGGGCACAGGCCCCCCTACCCCAGAAGTCTCACCTCGGTTGGCTGAGGCCTCTGACCTCGGGGAGGCTGATGTCCAGGGAGGCTCTCTCTCGGACTCAGAAGAGGTCGATGCTCCCGACAGGGTTTTGGCCAGGCCAGTCTTCACTCCTGGGTTGGTGTGCTCTGCCCCGGGGCTCCCTGAGGAGGAAGAAGTCTCAGAAGTGTGGCTTGTCTGTGGCCAAATACTGGTAAATGCTTCTGAAGAGGTCCAGGTTGGGGCTGTGGGATCCAGGGAAGAGGCCTTGGGCCCTGCTCCGGTGGGCAGGTCAGAGGGAGCAGGACTGTGGCTCACGGTGGGGGATGTGTGAACAGAGGGGTTTATCTCCCCTTCAGCTGATAAGCTGGACCACAAGGTGGCTGAGCTTGTCCCTGCATCCTCCCCAGTGCCCACGGAGGACAGGGTCCCAGGGCGGGATGGGAGCAATCTTGTGCCTGCAAGTCCAGAGGCCAGAGAGGAAGCTGACCCTTTCTCCGGGGACGTTTCCCTGTCCTTAGGAAAGAATAAGGTATAGCCTATGGTTCCCCCCGTTGTGGGAGTGATGGCTGATGGAGCCGTTATCTCAGGGGACCCAGAGGCGGGGGACGAAGAGGATGCTGGCCCGACCCTCCTTCTGGTCATGGATGATTCTGCCCAAGGGCCACTGTGCCTTCCAGGAGCGGCCGCCTCAGCGGAAGCCGGGGCCCTGGCAGCGCTTGGGGTCAAAGGCAGAGATGAATCCCATTTGGCAGCCAAGCTTGTTCCCAGGCCAGCTGTGGTTTCTCCGTGGTCCGCTGTCTGAGTGACCGCACTGCTGGTCTCCGCAGCGCTCATGGTGGCAGCGAGACTCTGAGCCTCTGCAGACCGCTCTGGGGATGGGCTTGTCTCACTGTGAGACGTGGGGCTGACTGGCACTGTGGCCTCCGACGGCGTGGGTCTTCCCCTGGGTGCCCACGGGCTCAGTGGCCACGCGGTCAGCACTGCTGGAGATGCGGGCTCAGCAGACGGGAGAGTAGGGAGGGGGAGTGGAGGCCGACTCTTCCTGGCCCCTGGGTTGGGGGGGCCTGGGCGCCTGGACACAGGCACCTCGGTGCCACCTCTTGTCCCCTGGGTCGTGGTGTCCAAGGACGAGTAAATCGACGAGATGAACCGACCTGGTTCGGGGCTCAGGGCGAATTCTTGGGAGGCTGTGGCTGGACGGGGAATTAAGTTCCCAGTCATGCCCCAGAATCCGAGCTCTTCTAGGTGCTGGTCCGAGGTGCTGGAATCTGTATTTTGGAGGGCGCTGGTATCCACTCCTGGCTTTGAAAGTTTATGAGGAGGGATGGACACAGGTGAGAAAGTATCAAATGTTGTCTTGGATGAACTCGGACTCGAGACATCAGGGTCAGTTTGGAGAAGTTCCTCGGTGGAGCTGGCGCTCAGCCGTGTTGCCGCGGGGAGGGATGTAGTGAGGGCCCCTGGCAGAAGCGTGACTGAGTTGCGCCCACGGGTACTGAGGGCCAAGGGCTCACCTGGGCCCCCAGAGGCGGGCGGGGACCTGCTGCTCCCAGTGGCAGAGGGAGTGGTAGCTTCTACAGAGGCTGGCCCTGCGGCTGACCGTGTCCCCCGTGCGGAAGGTTTTTTTGCCCCGTTTGTGTCACGGGCTGGCGTGGAGCATGCTGCTGTGGCAGGGCTTGCAGGGTAGGGCCTCTCTGGGGTTTTCGAGCTTCCAGCAGGAGTAGCAGGGCTGCGGCGCTCGGGTCTTGCCGGGCTGTCTGTGGTTCGGAGCTCTTTCACCGCGTGGGGGAAAGACAGGGGAGCTGAACTGGGGACCCCGCGACCTCCGGCGCTGGTGTACGTGGTGGAGGCCCAGGCACCCCCGGTGCCCGTCTCTCCCCAAACTGACGTCTCCGGTTGGGACCCAGAAGAGGAAGAAACTTCATTTGTCTCCATCTTCACCGCGGACACAGGGGTGGTGGTCTGCACTGACGGGGAGGGGCCGCGGGTGCGAGACCCAGCTGCGGCTGCGGGGAGGCTGGCGTGGCGGGGGCGCCCTGAGGCGGTGTGCGCTCCGAGGCCGACGCTGGGTGTGACTGCCGGCTCCGGGGAGGGGCTGAGGGAGGAGCGTCTGCTCGCCGACCCCTCCGCCGACGGGGCTGGAGACAGGGTCCCCGGCGGGGCGACCGTGGCGGTGCTCCCTCTGTCGGCGCTGGCTGGGATGTCAGTCAGTGACCGGGAAGGTGTGGATGGTGAGTTGGGCGTGTCCCATTTACTCGTTTCACCGGTTTCCACGGCCGTGCCCGCGGCGACGCTCGGGGCTGAAACTGGGGCGGGCATGGTGACTTCGGCAGTGGGAGCAGGAGGGGGCGAGGACAGGATGCTGGGCGGGCTGCTCCCAGCAGAGCCGGGCTCAGGAGGCGAGGGGACCGCAGCCCTCTGCAAAGCCGGAGGCTGGCTAGCTGGGCCCGCAGAAACCATAGTCCCTCCAGGGGCCCCACGATAAGGAGCTTCAGAAGATGTGCCAGCCGGTTGGCTCCCCCTTTCTGGAGGGTGGGAGCCCGCCGCACCCACGGACTGAGAGGGAGGCACGGAGAGTGGGACCCTTCCACTGGCCGGGGTGAAATCTGTGGATGGCTCCGATGGAGATGTGGCTCCACCCGGCGGGTGGGCGGTCCCCAACCTTCTTCCACTGTCATAGCGCCTCGGGGCTGTTACACTGGTGGAAATTATAAAGGGAGCAGTGGCTGGGCCACTCGCAGCGTCTGTCGTGAGCAGGGCCATGGATGGTTCCCCACGAGAAGTTCTCCCCGTGGAGTGGATTGCCGGGGAGGTGAGTGGAGTGACCCCCATGGAGGCAGAGAGAGCAGTGGCAGGGGCCAGAACAGTGGCTGGTGCTGAAGGCGACCCTGTCTCAAATTTGGAACTAGCCTCTGGCCGAGTTGAGTTTCCAGGTGCGGCGGCGTAATTCAACGTGCCTGGGCTGGTCTGTGATGCCCCTGCTGTGGGTGATTTAGGAAGAGCTGTGCTGGCTGAGTTTGCCACGGGGCGGGGTGAGGATGACAGAGCTGAAAGGGAAGGCCAGGAGTCCACGGCGGGGAAGGCTCGGGTGGGGGCAGAGGTGATGGTCAGCATGGTCTTTCCTCCGGAAGCAGATGTCTCGGGAGGAGAAAGAGATGGGTTCAAGGTTCCCCTTGAAGTCCCTTCAGGAATAAATAGATGGGTGCTGGTGTCTACTGAGGTGGAGGGGACAGATGAAGCAAATGGCATTCTCCTTCCAGACAAACCAGTGTGGCTGAGGGTCCTAGGACCATCCAACCGTTCAGAAGCCAAAGTCCTGGCTGCAGGGCTGCTGGGCGTGCCCCTGGTCTCCGAGGAACTGCTGAGGGTGTGGGAGCTGCCTGCGGCCCCTGCTCCTGGTGGAGATGGACGGGCCGGAGGGGCAGCTGTACTTGTGACTCTCCCAGCACCTGTTGCTGCCGTGCTTGGTGTCATGGGCAAAGGGACCGCTGAGCTGGGCTTAGCTCCCCCCGTGGTCTCAGGGGTGGCTGTGGTCCTGGAGGAGGTGACTCTCTGCACTGAGAGTGTGCTGGACCCTGACACTTCGTCCCCAGGAGCAGAGGCAGGTGACCGTAGAGGCGTGCCGGTGCCCGTCGTCATATGCACTGCAGAGCTGGTCTCAGGAGAGGAGAGAGCACGTCTGGTGTCTGGTGCTGTTGGTTCCTGGCTGGTTGCACCCCAGGAACGTGGAGCCCCTGCGGGTGAAGTGTCAAGTAGGGAAGAGGAAGCTGCCCTGAGCAATGGGTTTATGTTTCCTGGAGCAGGTGCATCAGCAGTCGTGGTCTCTGATGAAGTCGTGGGCGTTGGGACCTTTGTCTTGGAAACCGTCCAATCCGTGTTTGTCTCTGTGGAAGCTGGGATTGCTGTAGGAAGGTGTTTTGTGTCCCAGCTGCTCTCTGTTCTGCTGTCTGCCTTCGTTGAGATATCATTGAGAGAGGCGTACACATCGGGGACCTGGCCACTGGTGGTCTCTGCAGTGTGTGTGCCTGTAGACACTTCTCTGGCGAGAGCAGCTTCTGTGGAACTGGTCCTTAGACTGGTCCTTATAGAACTAAATCCTGGAACCATGCTTTTAGTAGGGGAGATCTCAGGAGGAGTTGCATTTGCCTGTGGACTCAGTGATGGGTTGGTTTGTTGCTCTGAATTTGCAATTTCTCCAGAAATTGAGTCAGCGAGAGCAGAGGACATCATTTCTGAGGACTGGGTGGTTCTTCCTTGAACCCAAAGTGCAGCTGTGGCCTTTGCTGAAGAAGTGAGGGGTGGGACAGTTTCTTTCACCAAAGTTTCACCTACAGACATATCTGGCAAACGGGCTCCTGTGGGACCAGAATCCAGCTCCAGTGTGGTTGCCTCGCTGCTGCCTCCTGTTGGCAAGGACTGGGTAGGAGCGGTTGACCCAGGGAGGCCTGTGGGTTCAAGCAGGAATGGGTCAACATTTGCCCCTCAGGGGGTGGGTGTAAGAATAGTGCCCTGCGGGAGGTGGCTGCTGCAGAGCCACCGGGCTCCCTGCAGTTTCCTGCTGCAGCCGCTCTGAGCGTCTGCTGGACACACCCGTGTCCAAAGCACCATGTATAGGGGAGGCTGGGGAAACTGGGCAGCTCTTCTGACTCAGAAGACACAATTTGGACAAGAGACAGAGAAGGATGTTGCAACCACAGAAGTCTTCTTGAATGAAATTTGACCACCCAGTTCCCTCCTGCAAAACTTGAAATGGAGCCTCACAGGATGAAATTCCTTAGTCTATCATGTTCTTAGGGGTCCATTTCCCTGTCTGACTCTCTCTAACGTGACGGTTCTCAACCAGCTATGACTGCCCCCCACCCCACCTCACTCTGAAATAGTTAAGATTCTCTGTACCATTTTGGTGTCACAATTAGTGGTGTTCTACTGCCATCTAGTGGTAAGAGTTCAGGACACTGCCTAACAAATCCTTAACACACAGGACAACCCCTTGGCAAAGCCCCAAAAGTCAATCAATGGCATGGAGGTTAAGACACCCTGCTCCAGTCTGACCTCTCACAGCCTCCTTCCACGTGTCTTCTGTAAGCCACGGCTACATTCGTGCGGGTCCCCAGCCAAGCAGATCGTTATTCTGTGCTCATCTTTCCTTTCTGCCTGCAACTATCCCTGTAACATTTCACAAATTAACACCTGTTCATCATATTGTATTCCTTCCTTTGTCTTTGCTGAATTTTCTAAGTGTCCTACAATGAGCATACATTACTTCTCATGTCTTCTTTTTTTTCTTGTAAAGACAGAATTAATACCAGCTCATTTAAGAACATTGGAAGTTTCTGCAAAGTCTGAGAAGGAAAACAAAGGCCCCTGCTCTTTTTTTTTTTTTCTCTAAAGTTAATTTTAAAAATATACAGCTCAAGCATCTCCTCCTCTGGAAGTCTTTGATGCTGTGATACTGGGATTTATTAAAAGTACGTATTCAGTCTCGGTCCCATTTCTGGCTCAGACCTCCTGGAACCCTTGGAATTTCCTAAGAGAGGGATCCAGGTGTCTTTTGCTATGTTAATGCCTCCACTTTTGGAAAGCCTCCAGGACATCACAGGCTGAGGGCTGGCGCCACCCGCCTCCAAGGACCAACCACGTGATCAGAATGCTGGAACTTTCAGGGGAGGGGTCAGGGGCTGGAGGCCGAATCAGAAGCCAGTGGTCAATGATGTCATCAATTGTAACCATGTAATGCGGCCTCTTTAAAAACACGACAGAAAAAAGAGTATCCAGAGCGGTTCCAGGTTGGGGCTGGCCAGAGTGCTAGGGGACGGCCGTGCCTGGAAGGCAGGGACTGCTTGGCCTGTCCCGTGCCCGTCCCTGGGCACGCCTTCCATCGGCTGCTCCTGACTTATCTCCTTTTACAATAAGCCAGTGCGCTAGTAAGTAAACATCTCTTTGGGTTCTGTGAGCCGCTCTAGCAAATTAGTTGAACCCAAGGAGGAGGTCATGGGAACCCCTGAATATGGCGAGTCGGTCAGAAGTCCAGGAAACAAGCTGGACTTGTTATTGGCATCCCGAGTTGGAGGGGTCGTTAGAACCTCCTGCTGTAGCCAGGTGCTTGGAAGCACAGGTACCAGCCTGGGCTCGCGCCTGGCACCTGAAGCGTGTGTCGTGGGGCTGGGAGGTTCAGGGGGAGGGAAGCAGTCTTGTAGAGCTGAGCCCTCGACCTGCGGAATCTTGAAGCTGTCTCTGGGCGAATATTGTCAGAACTGAGCTGAATTCTCAGACACCCTCCTCGTGTCTCAGAATTGCTGGGTGTTGTGTGGGGAGCTCCCGGCACCTGCACGTTGGATCCAGGAAGCTAACAGTGAAGCCCTTTCCGATCCTGTGTTCTCTCTGAGTGCCGGCGCGCTAGTCACTTTAACCTGATTTCGAGTGCTGTGTCTCCATTCTTTGGTGGCATTGTAATAGGCCAGAGCTTCTAAAGGATAAGCATATATCCTTTAGATATATATTTATTAGATGATAGATATATCTTTGGAATCTGCATCTCTCGTACATAATGCAGTGTCTTGTATCCATTTGTTGCATGAATGAATCCAACTCGTTAACAGCACAACTCCAACATGAGTATCCAGTAAATGAAACGAAGGTAAAGCCCAGCCCTGACCGGTGTGGCTCAGCTGATTGGGCGTCCTCTCACAAAGTGAAAGGTCGCTGGTTCGATTCCTGGTCAGAGCACATGCCTGGGTTGTGGGTTTGGTCCCTGGCCGGAGCACGAATGAGAGGAAACCAGTTGATGTTTTTCCCCCTTTCTTCCTCCCTCCCTTCCTCTCTCTTTAAAAATAAATAAAGTCTTCTTTTTAAGTAAAATTCATTGATTCATCCCTATGTGTTGAGTGTCTACTGTTCACAAGAACATTATGCTGAGCTAAGGATAACATCAGCTTCCTCAGACGTCTGGAGACAATCCGTCCTGCAGAAAGCTGGCACCTCCAGAGGGCAGGGATGATGAAGATAATGAGGGATGAAGAAATTGTCCGGGATCTCCCTGCCAGATTCTCTGTTTACATACACTGCCTCACTGAGTCTCCATAGCAACCCCCTGAGGTTCTTACCATTCAGTGAATTAATCTGCACAAATAGTGTGTGACACATAGTAACGCACCGGACCCAGGCTGTCCGCCACCGTGTCATTGCTCCTTCTCAGGACACAGAATGCAGAGTCATATGGAACAGATTTTTTTTTACGTATCCACAGTCCAGAAGCCTCCCCAGTACCTGGGTGTCGCCAGCTAGCCCTAACCCCCCTTTCAACTGTGATGCCTGAGCTTTGTACGGTGGTCTCCACTGGAGGCCAAGCAAAATGCAGAATCAGCCACCCCAGGTGCAGAGGGCACTATCACATATATTATGTCAGTTAACTCTGAACTGAGAACTCTTTCTGAGAAAGTTCTGGTAAAAAAAAAAAAAAGTCCAAAGTTGAGGTTACATGCTGCCCTTCTGCCCTCCAATTGGCAAGGAGCGAACTCCCAAAACAGAGTCAAGATCGGAATGGGAAGAGCAAAGACAGGCAGGGACTGGGGGCTGATTCTGTCGGGCCACCACCCCATAAGCAATCAGAGAGGTGGCTGCCGTTTTGGGGGCTGGAGTGCAGAGGAGGTCCCCCTGGCATGTTTCGGAAACCAGAAACCAATGTGAATGCCCCCAAGGCCCTGACAGGTGCACGGCCAGAAGGATGACACTGGGACCAGCATCCCCAAGGGGCTGCTGCCCAGGGTGCCCAGGACTGAGCGCTCACCTGCGGAAAGGGTGCACTGGCAGGGGAAGGACAGATGTTTCTAGGCGTCCTGGCCTCCACCCACCAGATGTCGGCAGCCCCTGTCCTCCCAGAAGTGACAACCGAAAATACCTCCAGGCACTGCCAGCTGCACTTGAGAGCTGCTGTTTAGGAGGCATTGTCTAATTTAAATTGGATTTTACATATACTCAATCACACATTTTCCCCCACATCGTAGGTACGAAGCTGGAGGCCCAGAGTGCTGACCTCACTTGCCCAGGACGAGGCAGAGGTGGGGTTTGAGCCCAGGCTGTTCTGGCACCAGCGTCTGCGCTGCTCACTGCGAGGTCTCTGCAGCCAGAACACAGGGAACAGACGAGACTCCCCGGACAGGGAAGACCCGTCACTCACTCAGGAGCACGTCGTGGAGGGCAGGAGAAGAGCCCTCCACAGGCGGGGCTCAGGCCTCAGACTACTCAGGCCTCAGACTACCCCCTCTGGCTGGTGCCGGGGCCTCCTGAGTGGGGTCTGGGCAGCTGTGTCCCAGCACCGGGAACCCTGATTGTGTGTTGACTGGGCTGATGGCTGGGTGCAGGGCAGAGGCCACTGACACAATTGCATCCCAGATACTGTGTAGATGTAGAGAAAAAGGGGGGAGCAGGCAGGGGGCTGGAAGGGAGAGGGATGAGGGCAGCTGTCTCTCTCCTGCCTGCTCTTAAGGAAGCCAATATCTGTAAGGCAGGGGAGACAGAGACCTCAGGTCCAAGTCACTTCCTGGAGACCTGCTGTCTCCCCTTCCTAAAATCAGGCCAGTTGCCTCCTCTGCAGGACAGGAGACAAAATGTACAGTGGGAGCAATCTGGGAAAAGTGGACTCAACTGGATTTGAACCCCAGCTCTGTCGCTCGCTTGCTGTGTGACCCGAGGCAGGTCACTGTACCTCTCTGAGCCTTGTCTCCTCACGTGCCCAATGAGGATGACAACACAGAGCTGTTGTGAGGACGCAGTGAAATGATGCGTATGAAGCTGTTAGCACCATGCAGGGCAGGAGGGTGGGACTTACTAACTGCTGCTTGTTAGTGGCCTTGATCGGTACCTACCCACAGAGGTGGTGAGTGATCCTGGAAGTGACAAACTGTGTCTTGGCTGTCTGCTGGCTCCAGATGCCGCGTGGTCTGAGGACTGGGCAGAGACCCCTGCATTCCATGGCGCCCCTGTGGAGGAAGGACCGAGGTTGGCGATCTCAGCCAGGGGGCAGCAGGGAGGCAAGTCCTTTCCTCCAGACCTGGTCCTTCTGTTTCCACAGGCTCTCTGTGGAGCCTCCCCCACAGACCTCTGCAGTCTTCCATCCATTCATTCATTCTAGACCCCACACCCCAGGGTCATCCGACAGAGCACCGGGCCAGCCACCGTTCTAAGCTGTGGGACAGAGTGGGGAACAAGACAGGTCCTTGCTCCCAAGATTAATTAATTACCGATGGCTGTACTGCCACATCTCTCCCCAGCTCAGGAAAAGCAACTTTCTGGTTTCGTGGCTGCTGTGGATGTCCACCCCCCAGGTCAGCCTTCCTCTCCACCCCAAGGGCCTATTTGCCCAAAGGCCTCCTGAGTGAGCTGACGGGCAGCCTGTGCCCCAGGCCCAGGGCCACACTCCCCCTGGCTGATGCCTCCATCCTGGAGCCCAAGGTCCTGGGGGCAGTTGCCATTCAGATTTGCGTTTGGTTCCTAAGCAGCTAAGGGGGATGACTCAAGTGTGTTCCAGGTTCAAGTCCCACTTTCCCATTGGTTATTTTGTGGCCTCGGGAGGCTGCTCGATCTTCAGTTTCAGGTTTCCCGTGTGGTAGTAATGAAAGTACCTAAGTACCGTGAACATACAAGTATATAGGATATTACAGAAGTGAGCCAATGAAACTGTCAACAACAGAAACGGGTTCGTGGGCCCAGAGAACAGACTGACGGTTGCGGGTGTGAGGGGCTGCAGGGGTGGGTGGCAAAGGCGGAGGGATGAGAAGGACAAGTGGGAAGTTACAGATCGGTCGCAGGGGTGTAAAGTGCAGCAGAGGGAGTGAGTCACTAATGTTGTGACGACTCTGGATGCCACCAGGTGGGCACTGAACTTACGGGGCTTGGGGGGGAGGGGCGGGGGGGTCAGGGATCACTTCGTGAATTACATAAACATCTAGCCATCATGCTGTGCTCCTAAAATGAATGTTGATCGTCAACAGTAACTGAAAAATAAAAAAACACTAAAACAATATGGAATGTCAACTCTGATTGAAAAATAATAAAAATAAATAAATCATAGAAATGAAAACATCTAACAACTTTTTTAGAGAAATTAAGTAAGCAATGCACTTCAAACTCTTCCCTCTTAATGAATGATAGATGATCGTCACTATTTTTATCATCAGTACAGTTCTTCTGCCTCTGCTGTTTGGGGGTGGGGGTGGGGGAGGTACTTCTCCCGCCTTGGCCTTGAGAGCCACCCAGCTCCCTCCCCACCCCAGGGGGCCTCATCATCAGGCCGGTGGCAGTCTGAAGGGTAGGCAGAGACGGGATGAGTGCTGTGGAGAGGGCAGAGACACTGGACAAAGAAGCTGGCTGTGGTCGCAGAGGATGTCCCCCAGGCAGAGAAGCTGCCCCGGGGTGGGGTCAGAGAGGAAGTCCTGTGGCCCCTCCTCAGGGCAGCCCCATGGACCCCGCCCGGTGGGGTGGGGAGGGCCGCAGAGGACAGGGGCAAGGCTGGGTGCCTCTATGGGAGCTCAGAAGAGCTGAGGGTCAGTTTGTCCGGGCTCTGGGGGGAGGCTCCCACTGCCAGAGAAGATGCCCACCTGTCTTCACGCCTGGTGGTCCCGGCAGCCTGAGAAGCCTGAGAAGCCTGGGTGTTTGCTTTGAACAGGGGGGGGGGGGGGGGGGCGGGGCAGCAGGCCCTGAGGCTCTCAGGACGAGGTAGACCAGCAGTTCTCACCAAGTGGGATTTCTGCCTCCCTCACTCATGCAACACATACTTACTGCATGTCCACTATGCGCCAGGTACTAGGACAGGCCGCAGAAGCAGTGACAGGTATAAAATAACTACAGGAAAGGGACCAGGAGAGAGGGTGACCGACTTTGCCTGGTGTGGACTTTCTCAATGTTAGCAATGAAAGTTTCAGAGCCCATGAACTCCCTCCATCTCAGGCCACCCAGGAGGGTAGGCGACCATCCTGTGACGTGTGCTCCCTGCCTGGCATCTGCCTCCCACAGCTCAGGACCTATGGTGAAGTAAGGCCCCATGAACAGCTGGGCGCTGGGAGGAGAGAGCAGGAGGTGAGGAAGCGGGCTGGTGTCCATGCTCAGAAGACAGGCTTACCTGGTCAGTGACAGCAGAAGCAAACTGTGTGGGGAGCCAGACAAGCTGGGTTTGAAGCCCCGTTCTACCCTGGTCACCCAGGGAACCTGAGCTTTTTTCCTCTGGCCTGAGAGATGCAGGTACTCATCTGGACCCTGAACCTGCCCTCAGGAGTGAGCGGGCCCTCTGCGAGCCACGAGTCTGGCCTTGGGTCTCCAGAAAGGCACCCACCGCGGGGCAGCCCCGGGAGCGTCAAGTGACCAGAGGGACAAGCTGGGCGTGAAGAAGCCCAGGCTGTCCCACCCGCCTGGACCCGTCGCCTTCCTTTCGAGGAGACCTCCAAGTCACTGGGAAGAAAGGTGACTCTGTTTTTTCAGGCTGAGGGGGAATCTGAACGAATCTTTCCTCTCTTCCAGGAGACGAGTCACAAGTGGTGGGACAGGAACTGAGATTCCGGCCTGAGCAGGTCGGACCCAGAGGCCCGCCTCTCAGCTCCAGACGCCCTCCACTCACCCGTGGACACCCGCCGGGCCCCTCCCTCAGCAACCTCCTTCTCTGGGCCGCAGATCTGTCTGGCCAGGCCCAGGCTGGGGTGATGGCCACTGCCCAGGGACCTAGCAAGGCACTCAGCAAAGCAAAATGAGATCTTTTCACACGCTATGCTGTCCTAGCCCTGGGGGGACCCTGATGGGAGGGGAAGTGGTACCCCCACGCCAGGAAACTTCCAGGGGAAGAGAAATCTTCATCGACCCTCAGCCTCTTCCCAGGCAGAAGGTAAAGGTTGGGGCTTAGGAAACATCCAGAAACTGGGATTTGGATCCTCGCTGTGTGACTTGAACAAAAGGCTTAACCTCTCTGGGCCTGTTTCCTCTTCCATAGAAAACAGAAAACCAAGTCAGGGGTGCCTCGTTCTTGACCGCACAGGCTCGACCTAGATAAAGCAGGTGGCGCTCTGGCCCATGCAGGTGCACAGCACAAACTGGTGGCCACTGACGTCCGCCGGGATCCCGGAGTGTCTCCGCCCGAGGGGTGGGGGGGGAAACAGGACAGTGCGCAGACGGGGAAGCAGACAGACGAGGCCCAGGCTGAAGTGAGAAGTCAGTGAGAAATGGGGTTCCTCCATCCCTGTAGCTTTTTAAAAACTGCTCTTTGGGGTGATGGAAATTCAGAGAGGTTCGGTGTCTGGCTCAAAAACACACAGCCGATTGGCACTGGATTTAGATTTCCTTTTATCTCTGCCGGGGCAGGAAAGGAATCTTTGCCAGCACTTGAACTGGAAGTCCTGGCCTGTGCCTGGCCTGACTGCAGAGGCCTCCTGCCCGGAGAGAGAGGTTGTCCCGCTGCCTGCTGTGCTGGTGGGGGTGGGGTCTGCCCAGTGCGGGCTGCTGCCCTCCTGGGGGCGGGGTGGGGGTTTGGGGGGTGGGAGTCTGCCCGGTTCACACAGCCCCTGAATCAGACCCTGGGGGGACCTTGGGACAAAAGCAGTTCAATGACCTCTCTTTGTGGCAACGTGCTTGGAGATACACAGGCGACACACCCTATCAGAAGTGGTGGGATTGTCCTGTAAAACCCGCCTGCCATTGTGTGGACACCTCACAATGGTGTCCAACCGCAAAGCTCCCCCTGGGCCAAAGCCCAGCCTTGGTGACTCAGGGCTGGGGGACTGGGGTGCCTCCCCACCCACCGGGCCAGGGCTGGGGAAGGGGGTGGTGTAGCCTGTCAGCCTGGCTGTCCCTCCCCCTCCCCCACCTGCATCCAGGGCCTCCATCAGCTCAGGACGCAGAAGCCCCTCCCCTCTCCCCTTCGGGCCCTGTTGGCCTGTTTCCCAACTAAGCATTAAAGACAGTCCTTTCTCCAGGAGGAGCCACGGGACAGGTATTTAAGCGCCCAGCACACCATGGATGCCCTTTCCATAAGCCTCAGGTTATCTTGGACCAGACCATACGAGTCTGGCCGGGGAGTCCTGACTTCCTGCCCATGGAGGCAGCCCTAGTAAAGCCCTGTGGTGGGGGTGGGGGTGGGGGGTTCTGGGCAGCTCAGGGGCCACACACAGGGGATCCTGGACCTTCTCTCTGTAGGGCAGAGAGACTGGTCCTTCCCCCTAATCCCACCCTGGACCTCTACCTTTCCCTGAGGCTAATGGGCTTTCTCTGGGCTTTCTTGGGCAAGGCCCAAGCTGACCCCCATAATGACCAAGAGGCCTGCAAAGTCCCTCTTGGGATCTAAGAACAGACACCCGTGACCCTCAGAGGCTGCCTTCCTGCTTGTTCTCCTCCCCTTAGCAACCTTTCCAGATGCACTCCGACCTCCAGGCCTTTGCCACTCACTTCTCCCCACCAGGGGCGCCCTTCCCTTTACCACTGAGTGTGCCACCCCAGCCCCACCCTGCCACTTAGGCAAACTCTCCTCTCCACCCCCCTAAGATGGCAAAGCTCCTGCTCAGTTTCGTATCCCCAAGTGTCTGGGCACCCCCCTGCCTAGTGTGTCAGCCTGGAGCCCTTGGAAATCTGGAGCCATCACTTGCTCATTTCCCACCTGAGAGCTGGGCACAGGTGCTGGGAGCAGAGGTGTTAATTTAAAAAAAATCCCACAGGGAATGAGTGAGCGTGTGACTGAGCCAGGGAATGGGGGAATGCCTAGACACTTGCACTCTGATCTCGGCAGGTATTTGACCCATAAACAGCAGTTTTGTGGACTTGCTCGAGTCAGTCCAGGAAACAGCCTCGCCTGGCCGGCTGTGGAGCGAGCCTGGGCCAGAGTGAAAGTCCCCCTGGCTGCCCCGCGGGGGCTTGGGAAGCACCAGGCACCAGGCACCTCTCACCTCTCCTCGGCAGTCTGTCCGGCTCCTCCACTGGCCCCAGCCTGTCCCGCTTACCTGGCCTGAAGGTGAAGAGGAGACTCACGACCAGAGCCATCAGGTGCCCCGGCTGGTGGGGAGGGGGGCGTGCAGGGCCCTCCCAGCCCATGTCCTGCCTGGCCACCCTGGCTGTGCTCCGCACCCCTGGAGAAGTCCCTGCGACTGAACACTGCCCAGCCTGGGCCCCAACCTCTGGGAGGGTGGTGAGGACACGCCTTGCTGAGCTGCCCAGGATGGGCAGGGCCACCTGGGGGGAAGCAGCAGTGCCACTGCTGCTGGCAGAGGTCAGCCGGAATCATTCCGTGCCCGCAGTGACTCACACCTGCAGGCAGGTGCCCTCCTGAGATGGGCCGCAGGGGGCCCCCACCCACCAGACAAAGCCTGGTTCCTGAGTGTGTGGCTGAACCACGAGACCCCTGTGGATCTGCCAGGGCTTCAGGAAGGACAGGGCCCTGGACATCAACCTGTCCCTTTCTTGGAAGCCCCTGGCTTCCACCTGGGACACCTTCCTGCCCAGGGGCTGGAGCTGGGTGGACCCGCCCTGGGGGAGGCATGGCTGGCTCTGAGGGTGCCGGAATGCGTGGGAGTGGGGAGGAGGCTGCATTCCCCTGTGAGAACTCCCGGCTGCCAGGGGAGCAAGAGCCAGGTCTGCAGTGCTTTTCGAGAACCCCCAGAGCCAGCCCATCCCCCTCTGTGCCCCTCACTGCCTGAGCCCTTCAGCCGCCCCTCGCCAGGGCCAGAGAGCAGCCCGAGGGGCAGCCCTGGGGTGCAGGAGGGAGTTTGGGGTTCTGGCCCCTCCCCCTCAACTCCACAGCTCCCACAGGGTTTCTTATCGCCCTGGACCTGGGCCTTACGACAGCAGCCCCTGAAACAGCCCCTCCCTTGCCATCTACCCAGCACAGGGCGGTCCTCCTTGGGCTTCACACGCTCAGTGGCCCCCATTCTCCCTGGTCCAGGCACGCAGGAGACCCCCGCCCCTCAAGCCTCTAAACAGCCCAAAGACAGGAGTTTATCTTCCTGCTGAAGGGAAGGCACGTGTGGGAGCCCAGTGCTCAGGGGGCGCCAGTGGACCCCCCATGGGGCCTCACACCGCTCCTGGACTTCGCACCCAGGGCCAGACTCCATGGACCTGTGGCCAGGGCGAGCTTGCCAGAAACATGCAGGCTCTTTGGTGTCCTCTGCCACCTCCTCCTTCCTCTCCGCTTGCCCTGGCCTCGTTCGCTCACTCAGGACAGACACAGCCCGACCTAGGTGGACACATGAACCAGTGCAGGGGGGCCAGCTGGGGTGGCAGAAACATAGAGATGGGCGCGAGACACCAGACCCACACTGGGAAGGGGCAGAGAATCAGGGGATGCTTTCTGGGGGAGATGCCACACACGCCGAGGCCTGAAGGGTATGCTAGACTCGGCTGGGCCAGGGGAGGTGGGAAGAGGAAATGAGAGGGTTCTGGGGAGAAGACACAGCAGTAGCAAAGGCAGAAGCTGCAGGAAGGAAGAAATTAAATCTGGCCTTTGTTCAATCCTACCCCCCACCCCCAGTTCTCCACCAAGACATGCCCTCCCTTCAGGTAGCAAATGATCACTGGGAAACCAGGTACTGGGTCCTGCAGAAGATCACTGTTCCCTGCTTCACAGAGGGGGACATTTTCCCCCAGAAACACACCAGGACCTGCAAGATCAGCGGCACAGCGGAGACCAGACCCCAGGCCCCTTGAATGCCCGACTCTTCCCATTTAAGCAGCCCATCTCTGCTCTAGGATGTGACAACTAGCCCCGTCAGTCCGAGAGACCTCGGGTGGAGGGGCCGCCCGGCTCTTAGGAAGGACACACAGGGATGAGCAGGTTTAGGTTCATGATGGGCCATCACAGCTACTGTTTTCTGGGCACCTGCGGTGTGCCGGGTGTGGCTTCCTGTCACCACCACGATGCTTGAGCAACTCTGTGAGGTGGCTGCTCTGTGTTGCCGCTGTGTGGGAGAGAGCGACAAGGCTCGGTGATTTGCCCTCACAACAGCAAGCAGGCGTAGGACTTGAGCCCAGTTTGGACCTAGAAGACTGTTTCTCATCCAGGTCATTTTCCCCCCAGAAGACATTTTGCAATGTCCAGAGTCATTTTTGGTGTCATGAGGGGGAGGGGGTATGGATGGCAAGGAGTGGTGGAGGACAGTGAATACCTTACAGCGCACAGGACAGACCCCTGCCAACAAGAGGTTATCTGGCTCCAAATGTCAGCAGTTCACTCATAACTGGCCCTGACCTAGGGCTGTGCTGTTGCCCAATGGAAACCCCTGTGCTAATGTCCGTGTTCTGTGCCTGCACCATCCATCCTCATGTGGCCACCCAGCCCTTGAAATGTGACTGGCATCACTGAGGAACTGAATTTTTTATTTTGCTTAATCTTAGTTGAAAAAAAACACAATATGAGTGCCCTATGCTCATTGCAACATTATTTACAATGTCAAAGACATGGAAGCAACCTCAGTGTCAATTGATGGATGGATAGAGAAAATAATGGAATATTTTTCAGCCATAAAAAGGAGCTTGCTATTTGCTACATCATGGATGGACATTGAGGGTATTTTTTAAAAATATTTCATTTATTTTAGAGAGGGGAAGGGAGGGAGAAAGAGAAGGAAAAAAACAGTGGTGTGCGAGAGATACATTGATAGATTAGTTGCCTCTTGCATGCCTTAAATGGGGACCTGGCCCACAATGCAGGCATGTGCCCTAATGGTAATCGAACCAGTGACCTTTGGCTTTGCAGGTCAGTGCTCAATCCACTGAGCCACAGAAGCCAAGGCTGGACCTTGAGGGTATTATGCTACATGCGATAAGTCAGACAGAGAAGGACAATTACTGTATGATCTCACTTATGTGTGGAATAGAAAAAAACCCAAAAACCCAAGCTCATAGGTATAGAGAACAGAATGGCGGTCGCTGGAGTCAGGGGGCGGGACTGGGAGAAATGAGTGAAGGCTTCGAAAGGTACAACTTCCAGCTACAAAGTCAGCGACCAAAGGAGATGTAGCGTCCAGCACGGTGGGGAGAAAACCTGCTCCTCCGGGCAGTTGTCAGCAGCTGTGTGGGCAGACGACGACCAGAACGGGCTTGCGAATACCCCTTTTTTTTACTGGAATTTTATAAAATCTAAATACAGATCAAGTAGTTCCAATGAAAAATCAAGGGTCCAAATGGAAATGTGCTCTCAAGTTTAAAAGGCGCACTGGATTTAGAGGAAATGCCGTGGAGAGTGGAAACCATCTCCTTTGTGACTTTAACACTGGTTACTTGTTGAAAAAACAAGTATTTGGATACACTGGGCTAACTTAGGCATATGACTGCAGTGCACTGTACCTGTATCTTTTCACTCTGGAAAAGCCACAGTCACATACATACTTGGGTTCTTTCTATTGTATGAGACTGGCATGAAATCTGAGCACTCCCCATGATAAGCAATCTTAATTATTAAAGATGACATGGTTATTTAATTATTTGATCTTAATTTTTACTGTAAATACCCTCCCCTCTGCACTGTCTGTCCCAGCTTGGCAATGATGGGGTCGGGATGAGATCCATATTCCCTCTTGGCCCCTGATGGTACTTGGCCCCTATATGTCCTCTCGACCCCTGGGGGAACTACGGAAGATGGGGCAGGTCTCTGGGTGCTACCCTCTCCAAGTCACCTGCACTTTGGTGAGTGCCTGGAGAGAAGGCTGCACTGGGGAAGGGGTGGAGAAACCTCTGGCTCCTGCGGTGCACAGACTGGCCGGGGCCTGTGCCAGCCTTGCTTGTCAGATGGCCTTGATGGGGGCAAAGGGAAAGACCAGGGCTGCTGAGCTGGGCCGGCTGAGCAAGACAGAGGGCTGGGCACCCCCTGGACTGGTCAGAAAAGTGGAGGAGAAACCCACTGCACCAGCGGGAAAGCAGGGTTTCGGGGACAAGGGAGAGGCCTCATGCAAACAAAAGGCAGAAGACGCCCAAGAGAAGGGAGCTTCCATGTAGGAGAATGGAAGAGGCCAGATTGTCAGCATCAGACATCAAGAGGGAAAGAGGCCGGTGTGGGAGGTAGCCTGGGTTCAAATCCCCACCGGCCCCAGCCCTGGTGTGATAGCAATAATGACAATAATGTGCACTGATCATCACTGCATGCTGAGCGTCAAGGCCAAGGGAGCTGGCAGTTAAACTGCAGCAGCAACAGGAGGCATTTATTCAACGTTTTCTCTGAGCTTCACCCTTTGCAGACCCGATAGCTCATTCAGTTCTCAGGGTATTTCCATGAGGTGATTTACTTATCAGCCCATTTCACAGAGAAAGAAACTGAGACACAAGACCACGCAGGGAGGTACCATATATTTCCATTTATAGCAAGTTCAAGAACAGGCGAGACTAACGGATGAGGATGAAAGTCAGAAAAATGTTCTGGGGTGGGGTCACTGTTTGGAAAGAGGCCTGAGGAGACTGCTGGAGCAGCAGCTTTCAACAGCCAGGGGCCATCACGGTCCCCAGAGGATATGTGGCCTGTTGGATGTCGAAACTGACAGGAGTTCTCAGAGACACAGAGATGGCCGACAGGCCTAGAGAAAGATGCTCCACATCGCTGACCATGGGGGAAACGCCAATCAAATTCTCAATGAGATAGCACCTCACACAGGTCAGAATGGCCACCATCAAAGAGACAAGAAACAGCAGGGGCTGGAGAGGACGTGGGGACGGGGAGCCCCTGCGCACCGTTGCTGGGGATGCAGACTGGCGCGGCCACTGCAGAAGGCAGCGTGAATGCCTCTCCCAACACTTACAATGGAACTGCCGTACGATCCCGCAGTTCCACTCCTGGGTGTTTGTTGAAAGAAGCAAAATCACTATCTCAAAGTGGTATCTGCACCTCGGAGTTCATCACAGCACCGCTTACAAGGGCAGAGACACAGAAACCGCCTTCAGAGCCCAGCAAGGAGTGAACGGAGAGAGAGTGTGATACATGCGCACATGAATACAAAAAGGAAGGAACTCTTGCCATTTGTGACAACAAGGATGGCCCTGAGGGCGTTGTGTTAAGTGAAATAAGTCAAACAGAGAAAGACAAATACTGGGTGGGATCACTTACGTCTGAAATCTAACACGTGCATTACCAGTAGACAGGTGTTTGCCAGAGGTCGGGAGTGGAGGTGGGGAAATGGGTGAAGCTTGTCAAAAGTTTAAAACTTTCAGGAAAAAAACAACTGAGAGTGGACGGTGCTCCTGGAACCTGTGGATGGTGGCCAGGGCCCACACTTGAGTCCTGCCAAGCACAGACAGCCCCCGGCCCCAAATAGCCGCACTGGGGAGGCTGAGAAACCCTGTCCCAGAAGGAGGGAATGTTCTGTGCTTTGAACTGTGGGAAGTTACGCGGATGTAAAAATTCACTGAGTCATATATTTACCATGAGGACATTTTGTGCACTTCACTGGGTGGACATTATGCTTCAACAGAAAATGTTTAAGAGTTAACTTAAACATTTCAAAAATGCAACTGGCTGAGGGTGGTGTTGAGCCGAGGCCGGCCTGAATAGTATCTTTTCACCCACACGATGACACCACCCTGCTCACAGGGCTCCCTGCATCCCCTCGCGCTCTGACCCGAGTCATTCTCTGCAGTTCCCATGCCGCCTGCACGCCACACTTAGAGCAAAGCCGAAATCCCTTACCTTGACCTTCACAGCCCTTAGGTCCGGCCCCAGCCACCTCCTGGTCTTCTCTTCCTTCTACTCTCCTGTCTCTGCTCTGCTGCGCTGGTGTCCTTGCTGGAGGCACACGTGAAGACTGCCGACCTCGGGGCCTTTGCACGAACTTTTTCCTCTGCCTTGAATTCTACATGCTGGCTCCTTCCTGTCCCTCAACCCTCTAATCAAGTGTCACTACCTTAAGAAGTCTATCCTTACCACCCCTCAAATGGCCCTGCCTTCCCCATGGCTTGTCACCTCAATACCTTATTTATGTCCTCCTTAGCACAGGCCAATTTTCTGCATTTCTAATTATTTTAGGATCCTTATGTTCACTTGTCTATTGTCTCCAGTTCCCCTGGTGAGCAGGGACTGGGTCCCTCTTAGTGTGAAGCTCGGCCCCTTGTGCTCTTATGCCCCTAGTATTTTTGACAGCTAGAGCTAAATAATTCAGTTCTTAGTTAGGCCTTAGTCAGGCATGTTAACCTGTCTCTCTGCTCAACTGCGTTTGTTCTCATAAACGAGTCTTAAGTGGTTGCCGTGGTGTCTCTCTGTCAAGCTGGAGGAGATAACCTCAGGGTCTCCAAGAGAATTTATGAGTTTGTTTTGAAGAGAGAAAGAATGCCTCCAAGGCAACCAGACCAGCAGCTGACTCCCTGGAGCGCGATGAGAAAGTGTGTTACCTGTGCCCCAGTTTCCTGGGACCCCCAGCCCCTGCCCTCCACCCTGCTGCACGCAGACTCCCTACTTTTGCTTTTTAACAGGGGTAGGGGTGAGAAATCTTGCTCTCCTGTCCTCTCGCTTTGGCCAAGTCAGATAAACGTTTCTCTCTCTCCAGGCATGATGCCCCAGCATTTTGGCTTTCCCTGCACAGTGGGCACACGAACCTCAATCCTGAGAGGTGATTCTGCAACACCAGTCCTGGCGGCAGCCTGCACGGATGGCGCACAGTAGGCCCTCACGAATTTGCTGAATAAAAATTATAAATTCCTCAGATTTCCTCGACGGGGTTGAGAAGGAAATCCTAGTCTACTTAATTTAGCCATACGAGGGCGTGGCAGCTTTAAGCACTGACCTTCTGGGGGCATGCTCTGGGAAACACTATCCATCCTCAGAAACTTCCATGTAATGCTTGACTCTCTGCTAACCGCTCTACCTTAGTGCAGTCCCTCATCTTCTCTGGCTTTTCAAATACCATTTTCACTCATCCTCTGCCTCCAGCTCCACCCTGAGTTTGCCCCCACCCAGCCAACAGAGTGACTTTTCAAAAATGCAAAACCAGCCATGCCCCTCCCCTGGCCTGAATTCTTCAGTGCTTTCTCATCCCCTTCAGGGTCAAGGTCAAATGCTCCAGCTTGGCTCCGAAGGCCCACCCTGGTCTGGGACCTGCTCCCCCCATTCACCTAATCACCATGTCCGCATCAACCAGTGCGTCAGCCATGTCAAAACACTCACCCTTCGCCCCGGGGTTTGACATGGCCTCTCCCCTCCGAGCCTTTGCCCGGCTGTTCCCTCTGCCAGGACTGCCCTCCCTCGCTTCATGCATTCTTCCAAAGGCTTTGCTGACGTGCCCAGTGATTCATGGGGCCCCACCACCTCACGCAGACAGAATGCAGACTCCCCTCCCTGTGTCCAGAGCACCCTGTAACCTTCTACGTGAGAGAACCTGATCATATGCTCACAAGTCTGTGTTTTTGTTTCTCGACACCCTGGATACATGAATACCGCCTAGGGTACCTGATGCATAGTAGGTGTGCACCCCCAAAAATAGTTTGCCGACTGATTCATTCATTTATTGACTAATCACTAGACCCCAAGCCCTGGGGACAAAGAGAAGAATGCGACGAACATGGTTGAAAAATGAAATAGGATTCTACCCTCTGCTTTCTCTGCCCCTCTGGTGCCTCGTCCTCTCTCTGGCCTTGGTAGTTCTCTGTGCGTGGTACAAAGATGGAGCCCATGCCAACTCCTTCTGAAACCCAGACACAGCTGGGTGATTCTGGAGGATTGATGGGTAGGAGGATTTAAGGTCTGCTGGGCATGAATAGTCCTGAACTGTGGGGGGTTGCTCTGGGCACTATAGAGGGTTTGTTAGCATCCTCAACTTCTACCCACAAGATGCCAATAGTACCCCCACCTCCCCGCACCCCACACCTAGTGGTGACAACCAAAGTGTCTCCAGATGCTGCCACCTGTCCTCTGGCTGCAAAACCACTCTTCACTGAGAACTACTGGGTTATAGCAATACCAAAGAATCTGACCCAAAGACAAATCCAGTTATCAGAAAGAGAAGTGATTGCAAGTGTAGCCCAGAGGTTAAAAGCTTATGGTTCTCATGAAAAGAAAAAAGCATTGACCTATATGCTTAAGATTTATAGGCTTTATTGGATCTGAATTGTATTTTCATATAAAAGCAAAAAAGAGGCATATAAGAAGAGGTCAAACTGACAGTCACCAGAGGGCCCGCGGTGTGGGACAGGTGAAAACAACACCAGGATGCATCTGCACGGTGACAGGCGATCACTGGACTTCACGCAGTGATCACACTTGTGAGGAGTGTAGACGTCAGGTCACTGCAATGTACACCTGCAGCTAGGGTAACTGTATAGCAGCTACGCTTAAATAAAAATCTTTAAAGAAAGGAAAAAGGAGGGATGATATTCTATATCTTTCTGGGGTGATTCTCATAGTCTGTATTTTGATAGGGGCTTGGGTTTCACCACTATAAGCATTTGTCCAGAGTTAGCAAATTACACTTGATATCTGTGCATTTCATACAATGTAAACTTGATCTCAAAAGATAAACATTTTGAACAGATATTGAACTACAGTGAATTCTCCACATGGCAAACAATTTAGGGGGGATGGTGCTGATTAGGCAACTTCTTTGGAATACATAAAAAATAAGATGATTAGATATGGTGGATTTAAGATGGAGGGATGGAGGGATGGATGAGTGGAAGGGAGGATGAATGCATGGGTGAGTGATGGACGGATGATGGGATGGGTGAATGGGTTGGCGGGAGGGTTAGTGGATGGGGGATGGGGGATGGATGGACAGATGTGTGACAGAGCAGGTATGGCAAAGTGTGAATGCAGAATCCAGGTGTTGGGTGTCGGGTACATGGGAGTTTATTGCAACATTCTTTCAACTTTGCTGTATGTTTGAAAATTTTATAAGAAGTTATTGGAAAATAATACTTTGGGCTATATGCTTACATTTCTGCATGATGTTGTATATACGTTCTTATTTCTTAAAAATTGGAAAAATATATAGTCTGTATATCTTTGGGGTCAGGTTCACCTCTGATCTGGTTGTGTCTTTTTTTGTTCTGAACCTACCTTCTCTCCCATCAGCCTGGGGTGGTGATTTATTGAGTTGGAGTTAAGGCACAAGCTCTGGAGTCAGACACAGGACTCAAATCAAATCTCCACCCTGCACAAGTGTGCAGCTTTCGATATGACCTCACTTTCTCTGCATCTCAAACAGGACAAAGACAGCACTTACTTTGCAATGCTGCCTTTGAGGCTGAAACGAGAAGCCTCGTACCATGTAGCAAAGCCTGTGCAGACAAGAGGTGGCACTAAGCATGCTTATCTGGGAGCACTGTGAGATGACCACCTTCTGCCGTTAGCCTGGGGAGCCTTTGAGGGACTTCAGAGAAGCAGAAGTGGGTGGAGGCCCGGCTAAGGAAATAGGTTCTTATAATTATTTGCAATTTCCAAGTCTATTCATTTTACTTTCTCCAGATGAAGCAGCCTGAGAAATAGGGATTCAGAGGCACGTCTGCTCGTCCTCACTTGCAAATCTGGACAATAGGATTATGATGCCTTCTAGGACTCACAATGGGTTCTCCAGCCCTCAGCTCAATGCTCTGTTACACATACTAAGTCACTGTATCCATATTCTGAATTACACGAAGGTGGAGGCTAAGATGATGGAGGTGGTGGTGTGGATGACTCAGGGCAGAAGTCTCAAGTCATAGGTTGAATTGTGTTCCCCCAAAGATGCGAAAGTCCTAACCCCTGATACCTGTGCATGGGACATTATTTGGAAATAGGATCTTCACAGAGGATCAGGATAAAATGAGGTCATTAGGATGGGTCCTAATCCAATATGACTGTGCCCGTAAAGGGGGGAAGTTTGGACACAGAGACAGACGTGCCCGGGGAGAGCACCCTGTGAAGATGGAGGCTGATGCACCCACAAGCCAGGGAAAGCTGGGGGCTGCCTGCAAACTGCCAAAAGCCAGAAGAGGGCCATGGAGTGGACACTTCCTCTTCAGAAGCTCTCAGAAGGAGCCAGCCCTATCCACACATTGACCATGAGCTTCCAGACTCCAGAACTGTGAGATAACACACTTCTGTCGTCAGAGCCACCCAGTTTGTGGTACTTTGTTACAGCGGCCTTGGGAAACTCATACACCTGCAAATAGCAACAAGAAAGTCAGCAGTGTGACCGGAGGGGAGGAGACAATGATTCACTTCAAACTGACAGGTGTTTGCCAGGTGCTGTGCCAGGTATGAAGGTGTAGCAGTGAAAAAGAGTCACAGTCCCCACCTTTAGGGGGCTTAGAGTGATGGAAGGAAGCAGGTAGTAAATAAGGAATAGCTCACATGTCACTGTGGTGGCAAGTGACTTACAAGGTGGGGATCAGACAAAGGGAGGGCAGAGCAGCCTTTGAGGCAGAAGTTGTATTCAAGGGGATAGAGTCCCAGAGAGAATCTGGAGAGAGAGGCGGCAGGGTTTGGAAGGCGGTGGGCCCAGGTGTGGTTGGCAGAATAATGGCCTCCCAACGTTGTCAAGTCCTAACCCCCTGAGCCTGCGAATGTGGCTTTACATGGCAAAAGGGACATTGCAGATGCTGCCATTGGGGCCCACTGACCTGAGCTCTCTCTCACTGGGGTTCTGCAGCCCACGAGGTGCAGGGCCTGGTCAAGTTTACCTCTCTGAGTCTTGGCTTCAGACCTGAGGACGTGTGGGGAGCAAGGGAGGAAACTGTTGAGAAGAGACAGTCTTGTGGGTGATTAGAAGGCCCCAGGAGGCCTTGCAGAAGTTCATGAGGGTGCTGGGCCATCCTTACTGCAGCGACCACAACCTAGCACTTTTCAGCACTTCTGACTTACCAGGTCCTTTCTTCTGAGGCTCACGGAGTTTCAATGACTTGCCCAAGGTTCCATAGCCATAACTAGGATTTGAACCTGTGACTCCTACAACTTAGACCACACACTTTCTCTGGCTTCTCAGGCCATGCAAGGGTTGACTTCGGATTCACATTATGTCCCTCTCCTCTGTCTCTCTCCACTTCAGTCACCCTGGCTATTTTTCAAATTCTCACTCATTGTCCAGCCTCCCACCACCTCCCACAGGGCTTTGCACAGGCTACTCTCTCCATTTGGAGAATTCCTCCTGCTGTGTATCTGTCCGATTCAGCCTGAGGATGACAGGACTCAGGTGCCCCCTTCCTGATCCAGCACTGGAAACACCTCCCTGGTACTGACCCCTTCTTCTCTGTACATCTCATTGCAATGCCGAACTGCACACAAACTTTATGGTGGTCTGATTAGTATCACCTCCCCCACCAGAATCTAAGCTCCATGAACGCCCACCCGGGTCTGCCTTCCTTCCCATCTGAGCCCACACCCCATACAGTGCTTGGGCACAAAGTAGTGCTCAGTAAATAGTAACTGCATATGTGTACATGTAAAGACACTTCTGTGACACTCACCAGGCATCACACAAGTGCTTTAACGGTACACACTTAATGGTGGAGAGACAAGTCCATTAAGAAGGCACCAACCCAACAGCAGCCAAGAGCCCCATGCAACCACCTGAAGTGTGGCCAGTACAACAACAATAACAAAGATCCTGAATTTTTTATTTTATTTATTTTTACTTTATTTGTCTATAGTGAGAAAGAAAATAGCTGTTAAGAAGGGCTCCTCGTGGCTGATTTGGCTCAAATTTATAAGCAGCCTAGCAGCCATTGCTCAACAGGGTCCTCTAAGGCAGTTTGTGCTTTAGGAAGAAGCCTGCCCTGAAGTGTGCTTGGCTCCTTCCCTCATCCACCTGCCTGCACTGTGTTCCTGCCAGCCACGCCAGTGCTTTTTGGTGTGGAACGCTGAAATCATGTTTCAACCAGTAGGACTGAGACTTTCCCCATCCCATCAGAATTGTGCAGCCATATCCTAGTTAGCATCTTCACCAACCAAACTGGCTCCATTCTGACCAATCAGAAGGGTGCTTTTTGGACCAATCAAACTGAGAATTGGAGTCCTCATTTGCATGAGAACAGACCAATCAGAGACCAGAGGCAGGAAATTGAGTCAAGTCCTCAGTGGCTCTGGGATGCACTTCCAGTTTCCCCAGCTGGAACTGGAGCACCAAAGCTGTCTAGCCAGACCAGAGTGGAGTAGCAGGAGCAGAGCAGAGCAAGCTGTCTCACAGAGAGGCTGCCACGCAACAGCGAGGTCACCTCACCCCAGGGCCTTCTCTCCACTGTGCTGAGTCCTAACTGAACTGTAACACTGAGTTGTTTCACAGCCCTGCTTGAGCTATTTTCACTCAATAAACCCTAACTGAGCTGCTTTCACTGAACAACATCTCCCCCATGACTGCACACCCCAAATTAGGGACTCCTGCTGGCACTGAACTGGCTCCAAAGGCCACCAGTTAACACATTTAAATTTGAAAATTGTCCCTCAATTCAGTTATTAGAAAACTTTTAAGTTTGTTGGGGACAGCTTGGGTACATAATCTACTCTTTCAACAGTAAGATCAAGTATTTCCAACAAAAAAGTGGCTAGTCCAAATTGAGATGTACTGTGAGTGTAAAATGCACTCGATTTTGAAGACTTGGGACAAAAAAAGAATGTCAAGTGCCTCACTAACCTCACTACTAGTGAGGTCTTATCAAGTTGAAATAATAATATTTATCACAATAGCAAGATTGTTGATATCAATATCAAAAATAACATTTACCAAGTTGAAAGATAATATTTTGCATAAATTGAGTTAAATAAAATATACGTTAAAGTTAATTTCACTGTGTGTTCCGGCTATTGTAACAAAATATCACAGACTAGGTGGCTTTTAAACAACAGAAATTTTTTCCTCACAGTCCTAGAGGCTGAAAGTGTGAGGCCCTCTTCCAGCTCACAGATTTCTTGGCTCCTAACATGGTGGGAGGGGCCAGGGAGCTCTGGGGAGTCTCTGCCATCAGGGTGTTGATCTCATTAAGGCTGAGTCCTGATGACCTATCGGCTCCCAAAGGTCCCTCCCCTAATGCTATCGCCTTGGACACTGGGATTTCAACTAAGAATTCAGGGGCTTGAGGGACACAGATATCCAGACCATAGCACCTGTTTGGTTTTACTTTTTAAAATATGGCTTTTAGAAAAAACTTAAAGTTACACATGTACATCCCATAATACTTCCACTGGGCAGTGCTGTACTAAAATTACCCTCATTTTATAGAGGCACAAACTGAGACACAGAGAGGTTGAGTAACAAGCCCAGTGAAACACAGCCGGTGAGTAGCTGAGTCAGAGTCTGAATCCAGAACATGTGGCTCCAAAGCCAGTGCACTTAGCCACTGTCACAGCCCCAACATCCCTCACACGTTAGTGGGGGAAGCCTGTGATAGGGCGGTACCTGGAGATCAGCAGGCCCCACCCACATCCCGGAGGGAGCCCTTCCGCACCGAGATTGTCTGCACTGGGCCGAAAAGCCAGGAGTTCAGTCACACGGCTGTCCCTCCACTACAGACACCCACCCAGGGTGGATCTGCATCTTCCACCTCACACACCAAGAGGGAAATATTTTTAAGCATCAAGTTGAGGAAAAAGTGAGGTGTGGAACAGAACACAACTGTGTTTCTGGATGATTGGGTTTAAAGTAAACAAAACTTTCTTCCTTTTTCTCTTTGAGTGTGACTGGCCCCAGGGAAAGAGCCGAGGCCACCACCCTGCTTCCAGGGACACCTGTCCCACACAGAAGGGTCCTCAGCTGGTCAGAGTCTCTGGGACTCAACCCATTTCCTGAGACTTCAGGGGCCAGCTGCTCAGAAAAAATACAGAAAAGGAATGTCAACTCTTTCCTTTGACTCTAGAGAGTTTCTACTTAAAGCCACGCCCACCTGTCAGGAAAGCCAGAGTGACCTTCAGTCAGAGATATTTACCCCACATTTGTACCACACACCCAGATGCAGTCACTCACAGATCCTCACCTCCCACTGGTGTGCTCCCCGGGGGAAACAGACTTAGAAACGTACACCACTGGGATCTTCACTGACACCCTCCACCCACGCCTACTCACTTAGAAACCTTCCACCATTGTTACTGGTCTCACCAAGTGCATCCTTTTCAGGAAAATTCACAACCTGAAGCAGACCTGCAGGTCTCCTGTGCAATTGTGAAATCTACCCCAGGGGCCACAAGTCACCCCACACCTGTTACAGAGTAACAGAGCTCAGAAGGGATGGGTGAAAAGGTGGGGGAGAATAAGAAGACAGACTTCCAGGTATAAAACAAAGAAGCCATGAGGATGTACAATACAGCACAGGGAATGCAGTCAATAATACCTTAATAACTTTGGTGGTGGATGCGTACGAGATTATCGTGGTGATCACATCATACAGTATGTGGCACACTTGAAACTAATACAATATTGCATGTCAACTATAATATAAAAATGAATTCAAGGTGGTCCATAGGCATATGAAAAGATGCTGATCCTCATTAATCATCAGAGAAAGGCAAATTAAAACCATAACGAGATATCATCTCTTATCTGTCAGAATGGCTCCCGTGCATAAATCAATAAGCAACACAAGTTGGCCAGGACGTGGAGGACATGCAGCCACTGTGGAAAACCGTGTGGGGTTTCTTAAAAAATAAAAACTAGAAAAATGCTATGACTCAATAATCTCACTTCTGGGTATTTATCTGAAGAAATACAAACCACTAAATGGAAAAGAGACATGCACCCCTATGTTCCTTGCAGCATTCTTTACAATTGCCAAGCTATGAAGCAGCCCAAGTGCCCATTAATAAAGGACTGGATAAAGAAGCTATAGCACATACATACAACAAACTATTAGTTAGCCATAAAAAAGAAGGAAGTCTTACCATTTGTGACAGTATGGATAGTCCTAAAGGGTATCATCATAAGTGAAATAAGTCAGAGAAAGACATATACCATGCAATTTCACTTGTATGTGGAATCTAAAGAACAAAATAAAGGAACAAACAAAACAGAAACAGACTCATAGATCCAGAGAACAAACTGATGGCTGCCAGATGAGTTGAGGGTTGAGTGAAAAAGGTAAAGGATTAAAAAGTGCTGATTGGTAGTTACAGAATAATCATGGGGTCCTGGCTGGTGTGGCTCAGTGGATTGAGCACCAGACTGAGAAACAGATGGTGGTTGGTTTGATTCCCAGTCAGGGCACATGCCTGGGTTGCAGACCAGGTTCCCAATAAAGGGGTGTGTGAGAGGCAACCAGGCATTGATGTTTCTCTCCCTCTCTTTCTCCCTCCCTTCCCCTCTCTCTAAAAGTAAATAAATAAAATCTTTAAAAAAAATCATGAGATTGAAAAGGGAATTACAGTCAATAATACTGTAATAATTATGTATGGTGCCAGGTGGCTGCTAGAATTATCAGGAGGATTACTTCATAAATTCTATAAATGTCTTACCACTATGCTGTGCACCTGAAACTAATGCAAAATAGTACTGAATGTCAACTGTAATTGAAAAATTAAAAAAATAAATATTGAAAATTGTTCTCAGAATAGATGGTATATATAATGGAATATTATTTAGCCATAAAAAGAAGAAAATGCTGCTCTTTGAGATAACACGGATGGACTTGAGGACCTTATGCTAAGTGAAGTAACTCAGACAGAGAAGGCAAATATTAAATGCCTTGCCTGTATGTGGAATCTTAAAAACAAACAAACTCATAGGTACAGAAAAGAGATTGGTGCTAGCCAGAGGCTGGGGATGGGGAGTGGGCAAAGTGGGTGAAAGGGGTCAAAAGATACGAACTCCAGGGAGGACTGGGGGTTGGGGGTGGGGATGGGGGTAAAAGACAGAAAACTGTACTGAAACAACAATTAAAATAAAAAAAATAAAATGAGGAAAAAAGGATACGAACTCCTAGTAATAAAAGAAATAAGTCCTGGGGATGTATAGTTAACAATACTCTTTTGTATGGTTGATAGTTGCTAAGAGACTGAACTTAAAAGTTCTCATCAGAAGAAAAAAAAACAATTTATAACTATGTGTGATTAAGGGTGTTAACTAGACATTACGGTGATCATTTTGTAATATATTGAGATATCAAGTCATTATGTTGTACACTGGAAACTCACATAATTATATGACAATTATATGTCAAGTTTTAAAAATGTAAAAATAAACAAGTTCTTACTCTGGAATGTGTTCACGTTCACCCCCTTCTGCCTAAACACACTTCCCCAGCAGATCCTCAGCACCGACGCCTGCAGCGGCCTGGACACAGCCCACCCAAGCGCAGCACCAGGAGCCGACCCCCACCTGCTGGAAGACTCACAGGCCAACGACAGCACCGCTCGCCAACTGACCTGCCCGCAGAGACACAGGAGGCGCTGCGTGTGGACACACACCAGCTCACGCGCACACCCCTGACCAGCCCCACCTGCCCACAGGGCTGTCCAGACCGGTGACTTCCAGCCCTCCTCATCTCACGGCCCACACAAACCAATCACTGAAGTTCTGCGGCACACTGAAAAATGCAGTTTTTGCCAATCTGGCTAAGAAAATTGGTATAACTTTGATTCATTCACACAGGACAGCCATTGTTGTGTTGACTGGTGTCATTTATTTTTAGTTCAATCATCTCAGGGAACAGAGGACGGGCATTGCATGTTTTAAAAATTCTTGTGGCCGGCTGGTTGGTAATCACTGATCTGGACCTTCCTGAGGAAACAAGTACGCGTAAGACCAAGGGCGTGGACACACAGGCAGACCGAGTTCTGACACTGCTCAAGCCCTAGCCAGAGACCGTTTATCCATCCCCCTAACAGACACGTATTGAATGCCTGCTGTGTGCCAGGCACTGTGTGAAACATTTAGGATTCATCAGTGAACAAAACGAAGATTCCTGTACTGGGAAGCATGGAGCACCTGCAGCACCTCGTCCCGGAGAGTAAGGAAGTGCTCAGAGGTGGACGGGCACGCGCCGTCGGACCAAGGAGCCAGCCTGAGAGAGCTCCCACTTAGCCTAAATAATGTGGTTATCAACGACACCCCATTTGATGCGACAAGGATTAATAGTTTATGCTGACATAAATAAGTGATGAATAAATTACTAACTGAGGGGAAGAGAAAGCTGTGCTTACAGTAGAATGCCAAGTAATAAATGCGGAAGGAATGGTAGTGCTACAGAACCCAGACAGGAGTGACCGATTCGGCGGGAACCACCAGGGCGTCCATCTGACTGGGCTGCGGGGTGCCCGGGTATTTGAGCAAGTATTACTCTGGGTGTTTCTGTGAGGGTGTTTTTGGATGAGATTTCCATTTGAAATGGTAGGGCGAGTAAAGCAGATTGTTCTCTCTCACGTGCATAGGCCTCACCCGATCAGTTTGAAGGCCTGAGTAGAATAAAAAGGCTGACCCGTCCCCAGCAAAGAGAGCTGTTCTCCTGCCTTACCCAGTGGAAAGGTTGGCCTCCCACTGGGACATCTGCTTTTCTCTGCTGTGGCACTCGAAATGAAACACTGGCTCTTCCTGGGTCTCAAGCCTTCTGACTTTCCTGCTGGAACTACACCAGAGCTCTCCTGAGTGTCCAGCTTGCTGACCCACCCGGCAGATCTTGGGACTTGAGAGCTTCAATAACTGAGTGAGCCAAGTACTCAACTCCCTCTCTGTACACACACACACACCCCTTTATTGTTCTCTTCACTTAGGAAGTTCCAAGTGTTTTAAGAGCTCTGTGCCAGAAAGGAAATGAAGACCAAGTATATATTCCTTATTGTAAATCACCATAGCACGGAAGGCTATCTGGCTGGTGATGAGGACTCTGCTCCACCGAACTTTCAATAAGCTCAAGGACCTTCTCCTAGCCCATGTGTGTATTTCCACTTTAGCAAGAATCCTAAGTCAGTTTAACAAGAACCCTCCACCCTGATGATTCTCATATCTAATATCCAACATAATAGTATAATAATATTTAACATCTAGTTGGTTTAGCCAGAACCCTCCTTACCCCTAATGTTTCCTCTGGGTAATTTTCCATTGATTAACGTCTACCTGGAGCTTTGGCTGTAAATTCCCACTTGCCCACGCTGTGTTTGCAGGTGAGCCCAGTCTCTCTTCCCCAGTGAAAATTTCCATCAAAACGGTCCCTGTGCCTATCTCGATGGCCCCCTTAAATAAACTCTTTCTTACCGTGCTTTAAAAGGTGTCATTAAGTACTTTTTTCTTTAACACTGGCAGAATGAATGAGTGAATGAATGAACACCCTTTCAAAAATTGGTGTGCCAGCCATTAACTTCTGCTAGTGTCTTCTTGTGCAGCCCAACCATTGTTGGGCCGAGCAAGTGCTCAGTAAAGGGCAGCTGTGGGTACCTTCCTGCATTCCTGCTCTCCGGCCTCACACATCCTAGGGGAACCGGAATTCCCCAGTTCTTCACTCACCACACACACACGGCCCCAGAACTTTCTCTTAGACCCCCTGACCCAGATGCAGGAGACTTCCCATCATTCCAGGTCAAAGCCTCCTTTTTCTGGCTTCCTCCAAAGTGACAACCAACCTGTGCTTGTCCCTTTCCTCTGCTGTGAGTTTTTACCCCCAGGCTTTCTGAAAAACTAACCTGGGCACCACTAATTTCCCTTCCCAACCACCTGATGCCCCTACATCCTGATGTACCCGCCCCTTTTCCCAATAGCCAGATGCCAGCAAATCCTTTGAGGTCTTTAAAACCTATCCACGAGTCAACCACTTCTCACCATCTCCCTGGTCTGGCCATTAGGTCTTTCTTCTGGAGGACCACAGAGCCTCCTAATGGCCTGTTTGTCCGCTTCCCCCACAGGTCTGTCCTCCACGCCCCCATAGCCAGGAAGGGGTTGTTATGAACAAGTGTCAGGGCACCGTGGCCAGAGCTTTATGGCCCTGCACTCCTACCAGAGTAAAAGCCATATTCCTCACAATAGCCCAAGACAACCTATTGATTTATCCCCCACCCCCTACTGTCCTTACCTCACGGTCCCTCCACTAATTCCTTTTCCCCGCCGTTCACTCTGCTTCAGCCACTCCGATCTCTCCACTGTTTCTCACTCCTCACTCCTGCCTCAGGGCTCTGCACGCACTGTTCCCACTGCTTGGAACATCCTTTCACCAAATACCTGCAAGGCTCCATTCCTACCTCGGTCAGTCCTTCACCCAGATGTCATCTTGTCAAGGACCATGCCCACCCCACACCGCCGTCCCCCCCTTTGTCTCCCCTAGATTGTCCACAGCACTTACTCCCCCCACACAGCGCCTTCCCTCACTTGTGTGTTGGCCCCTCTGCTCTGAAATGTCAGCTCCAGGAAGGCAAAGGCAGTGTCCATTTTGCTCTCTGCTGCATGCCCTGTACCTCACATACTGTAGGAGCTCAAAAAGTGTTGTAGGTGAATAAATAATGAAAAAGAGCTTCTGCTCAAATCCTTCCTTCCAGTCATCTCTCTCCCCCGCCCTTGAACCATCCCTAAGTGTTCTCCCTACTTCTCCCTCCTTCCTTTGAAAATCCCCATCTCCCTCCTAAAGGAGGGTGTGGACCCCCTGGTCCTAACTCCCAGACCCCACCTCTGCCACTTACGGGCCATGTTTCCTGGGGAAAGTGTTCAATCCTTCCGAGCCTCGGCCCCCTCAACTATAAGACGCACACAAGCAGAAATTCTAACTTCACACGCTGTCCGGAGGGTTACATGGGAGTGGTTACTGATGTGAAGCCCCCAGCACAGTGGTGATCCCACTGTGAACCTCAAGAAAACGGTGGAATGAGCTGTTGCAATAATAATTCCTACCTAAACATGACTAATAATTATAATGCTTTACATCATCATTATTAATAATAGTGACATTACCCCTTATATTGACTTCCAGGTCACCCTTACCCGACTACAGATAATCAGTAGACAGGGAATAAATGAACAAATGAATGAATGGGTGGTTATTGAACTTTTGTGGGGGGAGATCACGGGTCCCAGTGAGAAGTGAGTAAATGGTCCCTTTCCCTGACAAAATGCCATACATATGACATTACACACGGCTCAGAAGACTGAAGGTTCCTTTCATAACTCCTCCAACCACAACCTTTTGCCATATGGTTTTCTAGCCACGGGAAGCTGTTTCTTTTTTTTTTTTTCATTGTTTTTAGAGAGCGAGGAAGAGAGAGAGGAGGGTAGAGAGAAACATCGATTGGTTGCTTTGCATATGTACCTGGACCTAGGATCGGCGCCCAGACTGGGGGTCACATGTGTCTGCACTGGGACTGAACCCGTCATCCGGGTATGTGCCCTGACCAGGAATCGAACCCTCAACCCTTCAGCTACAGGTTGATGCTCCAACCAACTGAGCCAGGGCTGCTTTCATTTTCTCAAGTGTCACAAGGATTTCTTAGGCACCGGGGGCCATACCTCCCTCAAAAGCTTTATGTCACAGCTTCCTCATAACCTAAGGCAACTGTTACCACTGTCTCCTCACCTCGTCTCCTGAAACCAGGCTGGTCTTGTTACCTCTGTGAGGGCAGAGGTGACAACGGTCACCGTGCCACAGCGTCGTCAACAGCAGCTTCAACGAGCACACACTCTGGCACAGCCCCTGTGCTCGCCACCCCCACACTGAGTGACACAGTTCATTCTTTAAAACCTCTCAACATTTCCCTAAGTGAACATTCTGGAGAAGAAGTAGGAGGAGCCCTCCCTGAAGAGAGCGACCAGTCCCCCTAAGGCTCTGGTCTGACTTTGTGGTGATTTCGCATACTTTGGGAGGCTCTCAGAGGCCAAAGACATCTCAACATCCTTGTTATACAACATTTTTTAGAGAAAAGTCTGCACTGTCAGCACCAGAGTCTGCCATGCACCAGGCGGCTGTCTCTCCAGGACAACAAACAGGGTCAGCAGCACCCAGGCCAGGCCTGAGGCACCGAGGTGCAGCCCTTAGCCAGCTGTGTGGCCCTCCCTGAGCCTCAGCTTCCTTATCTGTAAAATGGAAATAAGAATAATAAAGCCTCCCCAAAGGTTTTGTAAGGGGGGGGGGCGGGGCTTAGGGGCCGCCTGGCTCAGACCCAAGGCTCCCTAGAGGCCCTGCTTGAGTGAGGCCCCAAATCCTCTCTGGCTGCTGCTCAAGGTCTGCTGGCCCCACCCACCCTTCGAGCTTTATTTTTCACCCCTCCCCACCCCCTACCCTTCCTCCCACATGCTTGGCATTCCTGCAGAGCTGGCCAGTGCGTCACAGGGGACACTTACACTCGGTGATATCTACCCTGAAACCTTTGCCCTTTGCCGATGCTGCCCCCTCACAACAGCGCAGGGCAGAGAGGACAGGCATGGGCATCAGACCCCGACACCCTGGGATGCTATCCCAGTCCTACCTCTGGAGGGCTGCTGTCCTTCAGCAGGCGACAAAACCACTCTGAGCTATAGTTCCTCCCTGCGGAGTGTGGAGAGAGTCCAGGGCGCCTTACAGGTGCCGACTGAGCACGAACAGTGGGTGGGAGACGCACAGGGACCCAGGAGGTACAGTAATAACAAACAGTATTATTATATAAATTAATAACATCAACATTATAATAGGAATCAATTAATGTTACTATATTACATCCAAATATATAAAAGTTATATATTTGCTACATATGTACTATGTATTTAATTAAATAGCATATGTAATTATATCCTAGAATTATAAAATATACAATGTCATGCTATATTATTATATTATATAATAATGCATAACATAATTATTATATGTATATATTTTGTATATAACATATAGTGTATTAACGATATATCATATTATTATATATAATTTATATTCTATATACACTTTACATTACATTATGAATATATAATGCTATTAATGTATAAAATAAATGTGCCCCGAGCCAGGCACTGTTCCTGGGGTTCTGCGCATGTGAAGTCATGGAATTCTCACAACAGCGCTTCCGTGTTGGGCACCGTCTAATGGACCACAGGACATTTCTGCAGCAGCAGACAGGTTTCGGACCTTCCAACATGGTGACAGCTAGTCCTGTACAGTTATTAAACTCTCATAATGTGGCTACTATGGCTGAGAAACTTAATTTTTACTTTTATGTAACTTTTATTAACATAAATTTAGCCGCATGTGACTGGAGGCTACTGTGTTGAGAAGCGCAGCTCTGCGGCCCTTTCTCTCAACCACCGCACTTCACCTCCTGGTGTATAACGTCTGCCCGCGATGCCAGGGGCTGGCTGGCTGTAAGGAAAGCGTGGTTGGCATACCAATGCAGAGGTGTAGCCTTGACTGCCATAGAGGGAATATGAGGCTCCCATTTCCTACTCGACTTGGAGATCCTAACTCCAGGTGAATATTTCACCTTCCTCTAAACTCTATTTCAAGAAGAAACAGCAGCACAGCTGAGGAGGAGGGGCACTGGGTACTCTGACTCACCACCCAGGAGGTGATAGGGAGTGGTGGGGACTGTGGCAAATTGAAGAGCTCTTCTGGCCCCCTCTAGAGGGGAACAGAGCTGTGGCTCTGTTTTTGCCGGGAGGCGCACCTAGAGTGGCTGAAACGTCAAACTTTCCAAAAGAAATTGGAAACCTGGAAACTTTATGAACTATGAGTCTTAAAATATTGGTTAGAAATGCAACTCTTTTAAGACACCGTGAAGCAAAATAAACACACCCTTGGGACTGAATCAAGCCCTAGGCCATTATTTGAAAACTTTTGACTTAAATCAGTGGTTCTCAATCTTGACTATGCATTAAAATCTCCTGCAGAAGATTTTTTTTTTAAAGAAAAGTACCAATTTTGGGTGGAGCACTGGCCTAGGACTGTTTTCAAAGCTTACAGCGGTATTCAGATAGGCCCTCAGGCAAGAGAGCCACTGAGTTAAATATCTTGGACCCCTCATGCAATAAACATTTGTTGCATGTTCATGTGCCACATTTTGGGACAGGAACAAAGGGGGCACTTGAAAAATGGGATAGAAATGCAGGCAAACAGGCACCTCATCTCTGTCTCCCCATCTCCCTGTCTCTTCCCCTCCTTCCCATCGCCTCTGCCCTTTTCTCTTCCTCTCTGTCCTTCCTTCCTCCCCATCTGCTCCCCCTCTTCCTCCTCCCCTGCCTGCTCTTCCTGACTTTCCCTCTTCTTTCACCTCTGATTACCTCTCCCCTTCTCTCTCTCCCTCTCTCTGTCTATCTCTATCTCTGTCTCTCTCTCTATCTCTCTCCTTTTGAATCTATCACTCCTCACCCCTGTCATCCTAAAGAGTGAGGAGGCAAGAGAGGAAAGGCAAGCCAAGCTGCTATTTACTCCCATCATTTCCTTCTACCTTTTCACTGACATTCGAGCCCTGAAGTACCCGGGGAGGGGGGTGGCTGAAGCCTGTAATGACTCCTTGGCCGGCCTTGTTGAGCCTTGAGCTGAGCAGCTCTGATGCTCTTTAATCCTAACCCAACAGGACTAGCCAGGAGGCTTGCAGGGCTGGAAGAAGCCTTCAGATCACTTCCTCCTGTAAGACCACAAAAGCAGAGCTGCAGAGCAGAGTTGAGAACAATAAAGCTATGTTCGCAGGCGTGGGGAAAAGGAAGGAGGGAGGTTGCCCTACAGGGAGCAATTTATTTTCCTTCAAAAACCGGAGGGGAGCAAAAATGTGAGTTGGAACAAATGGAGGCTTTAAGATGGTTACTTTCCAGCTTTGTGCCAAGGGCTGTGCTCCCCCGGGGCTGCTGGGAGCAGGGTCAGCTGGGGCACCTTTAAAGTGCACCTGGGTTTTCAAGATTCCCACTCCTCTAAGACAGGTAAGACCACCTTTACTCATGTTGTTTCTCTCCTGTTTGTTTTATCTGGCATCTGAGCTCTGGATGGGGGTGCTCGGGGGCTGGAAGTATAAACTGGGAAGGCCTGGACAGAACAGTCTCTCTGGTCCCTGTCCTCTAGCCGGGCTCTCTGGTTGAGACACAGGCCATGTCCAGAGCTCAGAAGGGGTTTGATACTGCCCTTCTTTGCTCAAAAAGCTACTATTTGTCTGTCCATTCAGCCAATAGATATGAGTGGGACCCCTACCCCCCAAAAAGCAACCAACCCAGAATTATACTCTGGAGAGTGAGCCCCTTTGCAGTACAGGCTTCCCCCACTAGGTGAGCATTCTAGGAACCCATCTGTATCAGTGTACCAGCTGGCGTTGTTGTGAGAGGCTGTGCTCAGCTTCAGTGAATTCTTTTTTTGAAGACTCAACACCTTTGCCCATTTCATGATGGGTGATTTACGAGTGCACCTGTCCATACCTTGCTGAGTGTTCAGCAGTTTTTGACCAAAAACGGCGTGACTCCCTTGCTCCACCCTTCCTAATCACCCGATCTCTCTCCAGTGGCTTTTCTCCCTGCCGCCCTCCGCCCGCATGAAAAACAGTCCTCAAAAGGGAACGTTTTGCCGATGTGGAACAGGTGAAACAAAAAATGGCAGAAGCACTAAAAGGCATCAAAATCGATGAGTTCAAAAACTGGTTTGAACGGTGGAAAAATTGCCTTGAGAGGTGTGTTGCATCAAATGGAGAGTACTTTGAAGGTGACTGAAGTTTAAACATATGAGAATAAATACACAATTTTTTTATAAATAAATTCTGGCTTGGGGGTCCCCCTCATATTGTGAGTGTCTAATATAGGCTACATTCTATGCTAGAAGCTAAGGGTTCTATTATTATTACTATCATAAGAAAAACAGCAAACACAGATTGCCTATTCTGTGTCCCTTACATGTTCTAGAAGTCGTTCAATCTTTCTTGAAACCCTCCTGTTTCTGGGAGAAACAGAGGCTTGGCCAGACCCCGAGTCACATGGCCCTGCCAGGGCGCACACCCGGGCTGCCGGTGCTCTTCACTACCTTGCACCTCATCACCCTCACCGAACAGTCTAGGGGGAGAAACATAATTCATAAACAAACAGGGTAACTTCAGATATTGAAATAGTCTGACGATTCCAAAACAGGGTATTTTCTGCATTATTACTTTTTGAGAGGTCACGCTGTCCTTGGGAGAGCTACAGAGACAACACTGAGGCAGGGCAAACAGCAAGTGCAAAGGCCCTGTGGCCTGAACCTCTCCAGAACAACAGAGACCAGTGGAGCTGGGGAAACGGGCCGCGAGGCAGGAAAGCAGAACGCAGCAGTTTTGGGCCATGGGACAGATTAGGACAGGAGCCCAGGGGCATAAACTAGGGAGTGGGAGGCAGCTCTGTAAGCATCCTGGGTCTCCATCCAGTTGCCCTCGCCCCAGACCCTTCGCACCCTTGCCCCTGTGAGACTCAAGCCCTGAGAATTCTCTGCCGTCCCCTGAATGACAAACACAAGGCAAAGCAGCTTCACCCCTCCTCTCTCTGCTCCTGCACTTACCCTGCTTTACCTTCACATTCTGGACTTGTCTGTGTTGGGACAAATGAAAATTAAAAACAAGTGGCTTAAGTCTCCCCATCTCCCCATTTCTGTGGGAAGGTAGTGGCCTAACTTCAGTGGGAGCCAAGCTCCAAACTGCAAAACCACCCCTGTCCTGGAGTGAGGAGAAACTTGGCTTTCCTGTGGGCGAAGCCCATTGGCTAAAAATAGCTGGTCTCCCCAGTCACCAGGGTGAATCTTGGACGACCTATGTGTGACACACGGTGTCAAGTTGTCTGACTAGAGGATGAATATCATTTACCTCGAAAACATGAAGACTCCGCCATCTCCCCTTGTCCGTGGGGATGTACTCCCAGACCCCCAGTGGATATCTGGAACTGCGGATGTCACCGAATTCTGCATCTACGTTATTGTTCCTATACATACACACCCATGATAAAGTTTGATTTATAAAGTAGGCACAGTAAGAGATTAACAACAATAACTAATAACAACATAGAACAATTATAATAATACATTTAGTAAAAGGTATGTGAATGTGGTCTCCCTTTCTCAAAATATCTTACGGTCCTGCACTCACCCTTCTCCTTGTGCTGATGAGAGACGATGAGATGCCTGCGTGATGAGACGAAGGCATGTGAGTGAGGCAGTGGGCCTTGCGACCCGGTGCGGGGCCGCCGCTGACCTGACCGTGTGTAGCAGACACTTCACGGCTCTCTCCGGCTTACCTGAACCGCCAGCACCGCTACTCTCACACCGTGGGGCCATTTTTAAGTAAAATAAAGGTGCATTGAAGACAAGTACTGTGATACCACGACAGGTGATTGATCTGGTTACCAAGACGGCTGCTAAGTGACTAGCGGATGGGGGGGCATCTGCGGTGCAGGGACACCCACCGGGCCAGGGGATGACTCACATCCTGGGCACGCAGAGTGGGGCATCTCGGGATGTCATCACACTACTCAGAACAGTGCCCTTTAAAACTCACAAATTGTTCATTTCTGGGACTTTTCATTAAATATGCTCAGACGGCAGGTGACTGCAGATAACCGACACTGTGGAAAGTGAAGCCATGAATTAGGGGGACTAATGGGCTGTGTCTGCCCGGCTTTGTGAGAGGGGAGGGTTCTTCTCTCCCGGTCTCTTGCTGATTGCCTGTGAACTGCGTCACACTCTGGTTTAATGCTTCGGGTTTAATGTTTTTTCACTATATTTCCTCAGCACATGCACATTACTTCCTACTTTTTCCTAGTCTACACAGTCCGTGCAAGATTCCCAGGAAGCCAGAGATGGCCCAGTATGTTCTTATAGTCTCACAGTGACATAGTGGGCTCTGTCTTCAACTCCGGGCTCAAATCCTGTGTGGTTCTGGACAAGGGACTCAATCTCTCTGTGCCCAGGTTCCCCCTTTCGTAAGTTAGGGTTCTGTAAGACAGCACCTGTTTCAGAGTCACTCCAGGACTAATGGGGTGAAGGGCTTAGCACAAATCCCAGCAGAAAGCAAGCATCTTAGTTAACAATAATCACCCTGCCTTCAGGGTCGCTCCTGCTCCCTGGGCGAGTGCCATGCTGAACCCCAGCGCTCATGACAGTGCAATGGTGCTACACTCCCAGTAAAAGCCAACGTTGAGTCCTGACCGTGTGACAGACTCTGGGCTAATTCCTTTTTATTTTTTAAAATTGTGATAAAACACACCTAACAAAATTTGCTATCTTAACTATTTCTAAGTGCACCGCTTAGGGGTTTTATATACATTCACACTGTTGTGCAGCCACTGCCACCACCGATTTCCAGAACATTTCTTGTCATCCAATCCAAGCTGAAACTCCGCCCCCACTAAGCACTAACCCCCACCCCCTCCCCCAGCCCCCAGCCCCCACCACCTAATCCCTGTCTGTGGATCTGACTCCTCCAGGGACCTCCTGTGAGTGGAATCACACAGTGTCTGTCCTTTTGTGTCTGGCTTGTTTCACTACTGCACGATTCACCCGTGGTGTAGCAGGTGTCAGAACTTCCTTTCTTTTTAAGGCTGAACACTGTTCCATTCCATACGTGTGTACATTTTATCTAATCCAGTTCTCTCGTGTGTGGATGGACATTTGGGTTGCTTCCACCCTTTGGCTGTTATGAACAATGCTGCTCGGGACATGGGTGTACAAGTATCTGTCCAGGACCCTGCTTGTAGTTTTTGTGGGTGTATATCCAAAAGTGAAATTGCAGGATCATATGGTAACTTGTTGTAAATGCAGATTTCTGGGCCCCACTCCAGACTTACTGCCCCAGAAACTGTTTTAGAAAGTCCCCAAGAAAGTGCTAAAATGCTCTCAAGTCTGGGAACCCTGCAGCAAAAATTCCTTCTTTCTCTTACTCCACATCCCTCTACCAATGTGTGGGCTAAGACCCTCACCCCTGCCTCAAGCCAGGCCAGTGCAAGACCCCTTCTGACAATGGGGCCCCTTTCAGGGCTCACTGCTCACCCCATCTTCTTGGAAAAGCTTCCTCTGAGCCCACACCCCAGCTGTCTTTACTTTCCCAGCACCTCTGTGATGAGTTGAATGGTCTCCCCACCCAAAGTCATCCGTCCAAGTCCTAACCCCTACTACATACACCTCAGAATGTGACCTTATTGAGTAGAGTTGATGCAGATACAATTGGTTAAGTTACGATGAGGTCGAACTAGAGCAGGATGTGCCTCTAATCCAATATGACTGGCATCTTAGAAAAAGGAGAAATTGGGACACACACACACACACACACACACACACACAGACACACGCAGCACATAATGTGGAGGTAAGGCAGAGACTGGAGTGAGGCTGCTGGAAGCCAGGGACCCCAAAGATTGCCAGTGACCACCAGAACCCGAGAGAGAGAGATTTCCCCCCGTGGCCTCAGGAGGAGCCAGGCCCCCGACACCATGATCCCAGACTTCTGGCTTCCAGAACTGCGAGATGATAAATTTTTGCTGTTCAAACCCTGCGGCAGCCCTAGGAAGCTCAGGCCACTTCCAAAGCCCTCATTTCTCCTACTCTCTCTCTCTCTCTTCCTCCCCGGCACCCCTTGGGGACATCGCGGGCCTGCTGTGTCCTCAGGGCCAGCAGGGTTGCATGATAGGGACTCAACAAAGAAATGCCCCAGTGACTGAGTGACCCTCCCCAGAGCAGCAGAGAGAGAGTAGGACCAATATAGAGGGAGGAGTTCTGGATCTGGCCGCACCTCTCCGGCTCGGTGGTGCTGGAAAACCCTGACCCTCTCTGCACCTCAGTACAATGGGGCCATCAGAGAAGCTGCTACTCTAAGGTCCCTATGTTATCATGAATCCCACATGCCATCTCCTTCCAAATCTGCGTGGACAGTGTGGTTTCTTCTGAGTACCACATACACAGAGAAGGTCCCATCTGTGCCCCTCGGCCCACCAGGATGTGCCCTTCCCACTTCTGACAGGAATGGCCACTGCTCATTGGCCTTTCATGCCAGGCATTACCCCCATGATGCCCTGCAACCTAAGTGCTGTTAGCATCATCCTGTCCATTTTGCAGGTGGGAAAAACTGAGGCTTAGAAAGGCCAAGTCAAGTGGCCTCAGAAGTCATAGCCAGTGAGGGTTGAAATGGGGATTCAACCCCCAAATTTGAGCCTTCAGCTACCATCCTTCCTAACCCCAGACAGATTAGATCTAGGTTATAAAATAAAAATTTACAGAGGGCCTACTGTGAGCCAGGCATTATTCCAGGCACCAGGAACACATTAGTGAACAAAGCAGTGTCGCTGCCTTCATGAAGCTCACAGGTTAGGAGGGAGATAGACAAACAACTAAATAAATAACAGTGGAATGTAATACTGGGTGAAGAAAAGGAGAGTAAGAGCATTAGGGGAGAGAGGTGTTCTCTTTCGGTGACATGTCTGGAAACATGAAAGAGAAGACCAAACTAGAAAGGGAGACCCAGTGCAGTTGACACTGTAGGCCATCTGGAATGAGCTCGGGCCCTTGCACACCTGCATCCCCTCCTCCACAGTGGACCAGAACCAGCAGAAAGCCCTTACCTGTGGGCAGCAGGTATCTCAGGGCCAACAGCACCAGGAGCCACGAGCCGGCCATTCAAGGCATCAGGGAGATGTGAGGGCCACTCTTTGCCCTTGGTACAGTCACCCAGCTGAGCTCACAGTCATGTCCAGCACCCCCTCCCCAGGGCCGGGCAGCCAGGTGTGTGATCTGGTGGGTATCAAATGTGCCCAGGCCGCCTAATCCTTCTGGGGCCGGGTGGGGCAGGGAAGGTCTCTCTTGCCTGTTCCCAGGCCCTGATTGGTTCCCTGGGCTCTCAATTCAGCCTGCCTTGGTTCCCAGGAAGACAGGGACCCATGGGCGTGGGGAGCTGCCTGCCAGGCTCAGCCGCAGGTGTCAGGGAAAGCCTCCGTCCGGCTGGCGGTGTTTCCTCCCCGTGTTCCCAGGACCTGGGCCACATCACCACCTTTGTGGGCTGCGAGCACTTTTCCCTTCTTGAGCCCCTTCCTTCATCATGTCTTTTAAATTATATTTTACCTCAGCCTCGGCATAAAGGTAAATATAATTCATGGCGATGTATATTTATTTTTTCCCTTTGATCTCAAAAGAAATGAAAACATTTAGGGGAGCCCCCAAAACTTTCATGGGCCCCTGGCACGGCCCCTTCTAGGCCTGAAGGACAAGTCAGCTCCGCCCAGCCCCTGAGTCCTGGGAAATGCCTCCTTGGAGGAGGAAAAGAGGGCGTGATGCCTTCCAGATACCTGTGGCCTCTTGTTGGTGACTCAGAGCGTTCATTAAAAGCTAAAATTCCCCTCTGGCAGCCATCAGGTTATTGCCTGCATCTGTGAGCTTGTTTCTGTTTTGTTTGGTTTGCTTTGGTTTTTTAGATTCCACATGTAACTGAGATCATGTGGCATTTGTCTTTCTCTGTCTGACTTATTTCACTCAGCACGATGCCCTCCAGGTCCATCTTTATTGTTGCAAGTGGCAAGGTTTCATTCTTCTTTATGGCTGAGTAGTATTTCATTCTGTGTCTGTACCACACTGCCTGGGGGATGGGTGATAAGAGTAAAAGGAAATAAGAGGCACAAACCTCTAGTTATTTAAAAAACCCAGTAAGTCATGTGATGTAATGTGTAGCATAGGAAAAATAGTCAGTGTTATTAAAATAACCTTGCACAGCAACAGATGGTGACTAGATAACTGTGGTGATCACATCATAATGAAGATAAATGCCGACTCACTTTGTGGCATGCCTGAAACTGATGCAATAGTGTATGTCAACTGTACTTTAATTTTAACAAATCACAAATCTATGAAACAGTAAAACCGAGCACTTCCCAGACCTGTGCGATGGAGCCCTGGCTTTAAGAACAGAGAGGTTAAGTTGCCAAAGCCTCATGGCCGTTTGGAAGGCAGGCCCGTTGGGTGCTGCGGAGCATGCTCCTCACGCTGTCCTGTGCCTCCGCCTTCCTGCGGGGACGCAGCAGAGTGGTGTGGGCGTCCTCTGTGATCTGAGGCAGCTCAACCTTCTCAAACCCTGGTTTCCTCACCAATAAAACAGGGATAATAATAACACCTCCTAGAGCTGCAACAAGGCTCTTTCTAAAACTTTTAGAATAATTCACATTGCTAATAGCAAGCACCTTGGAGAATTAGTTGTTGAACAATGAGATGATTTGTTTATGATAGCCATTTTCACCAATAAAAATCAAAAGTATTTAAAAAAACAATGAAATGAATAGTTCAGAAATACATGTTAAGAAATGGGGCTACAGTGGACCCTTGAATAACACAGGGTTTAGGGGTACCAACCCCCCACAGACAGAAATTCATATGTAATTTTAAAACCCTCACCCAAGGATATGCTTTTATTAATTTTTAGAGAGAGGAAGGGACAGAGAGAGAGAGAAACATTGATGTGAGAGAGAAACATTGATCGTTTGCCTCCCAGATGCACCCTGACTGGGGACCAAACCTGCAACCTTTTTTGGGTGCTCGGTCGATGTTCCGGCCAAAGGAGCCATCCGCCAGGGCTCATGTGGAACCTTTGACTGCCCCACACTGTTAAGAACCTACTGTGGATGGAAACTTACCAATAACACAAACAGTCAATTAACAAATATTTTGTATGTTATATGCACTGTATATTGCATTCTTACAATAAAGTAATCTAGAGAGAAGAAAATGCTAGTAAGAAAATCATAAAGAAGAGAAAATACACACAGTACTGTATGTATTTATTGAAAAAAATCCACATAAAAGCAGACCCATGCAATTCAGACTACATTGTTCAAGGCTCAGCCGTACGAAGGAGAATGGAGAAGCATCGAGCAAGGTGCTAACAATCACAGGCAGTCTTATTTTATTGCACATCACAGGTGCTGCATTTTTTTTTACAATCTGAAGATGAGGCCCTCCACCGGCAAAAAGATGACAACTTGCTTTATTGCTATACTCACTTTATTGTGGTGGCCTGGACTGAACCTGCCAGGTCTCTGAGGTCTGCCTGAATTTGCTGAGTGTTGGCTGCATGCTGGGCTCAAGGCAAAGCCTTTCATGTGATGTTCCCCCTCAAACCCGGCCAGACCCCGAGGTGTAGATCAGTGCTTCTCCAACCTCAGGTGTACACGAGCCACTGGAACTCAGAATATGCATTTCTGACAAGCTCCTGGCTCAGGCTGCAGGTCTGAGGGCTACACTTGGAGTAGTCAGAGGTGTTTGCAGTTTTCAGAGGAGGCAAACAGAGACCAGGGAGGCGAAGTGGCTTGCTCCACCTCGCACAGCCAGTGAGGGTCAGGGCTGGAATGGGCCCCGGGATCTGACTGAAGAGTTCCGACAGCTGGGCTTTGTGAAACCCCACCTGGAGTCTGATCGGAAAGGGCCCTTGCACCAGGCAGAAGAGCCGTGTCTTGTTTTGGGCCCTGGACAGGCACTGAGATGTTTTAAGAGAGCAACAGCAGGGTGAGGCTGGGGCTCTAGAAAAAGTCCCTGATGGCCTTGGTAAGAAAAGTTTGGAAGGAGAGATCCTGAGGCAATGCATGGGAGGAAATTGAGGAAGGCCTTCCAGAGGAGGCACTTGATTTCTTTGAATGAGAAATTGCCCACTAAGCTCCTCTTCCCGCATGCAGCAGCCAGGGGCAGGGGTGACAGGTGTCCCTGACCATGCATGAGTTTTTTTGCCACACCAGACCTAGAGCCCAGAGGGTCTGAGCCACAGTTTTGGTTCCTGGGTCCTCCAGCTCCCTCAGACACACTGGGAAGCTATAGCTCTCTCCCCCTTGGGGAATGTAGGAACCCTGGCCAGAAGTGGCATTAGTAACTGAGCTGTCCCATTGTCCTTGAGCTGCGACTCCATTGTCTCCTCCCACTTGACCAAGAGAAATGCCCAGGAGTGTCGGGGATCGGGGGAGGGGTTTGAGGGGGGGGTGCAGGGCAGTTGCTGCTGATCCTGCTCAGCTCCCTGTGAAGCAAATGCTGGGTCTGGGTCCAACAGAGCCAGGACTTCAGGGTCAGGCTAGGGGTTGGGTTCCAGGGTTTGGGCCTCTCCCCAAATTCTGATGTGTTTGCTACACACATCAGCCCCCACGTAAGCACAGTGGTTAAGAGGACAGGTTCCGGAATCTGATGCCGGAGTTCAAATCCTGACCTTGTACCATGCTAGCTGCATAACCCTGGGCAAGTTACTCAATCTCTGAACCTCTATCTCCTCATCTGTCAATGGGGATGAGAAAGAAATTGCCTCATAGAGGAGCTTCGTAAAGCAGTTGGGACTGCCTAGAACCCAGCAGGCCTGCTCTGTATGTTTCAATAAATAAAAGCAGGAATGAATGAGAAACCATGGACCTAGCTCTTCCTGACCTTATTCCTGGGAATACAGTTCGATTCTCATCACACCGAGGGAAGGCAGGGCCTGGTGAAAGCTCATTTTGCTCATAAGGCAGCTGGGGCTTGGAGCTCATGGGCACACGGCCAGTGGGTGCTGGTGCCTCCAGGCGCCAGGCTGGGGCCAGACGACAACTTGGCATATGGCACTTGCTCTGGAGAGCTGCTGCATGCAGCATCCGGGGCAGTGCACCAGGAGCAGGAGAGCCTGGGTTTCAGTCCTACTGGGTGACCTTGGGCAAGTCACTTGACCAATCTGGGGCTCAGGTTTTTGTCCTCAAGGCAGAGATCATTCCTACCACAGAACTCCAGAGTTTAATGAGATACAGCAGCCTGTTTCCGGCTGTCATCACTGGAGGAGACCAGCACCTCCCTGGGGGGTGGAGGCCAGGGATGCTGCCCAACGTACAGGGTGGCCCCACATCTGAGCATTATCTGGCTTCAATGTCAAGAGCACAAGGTAGGAAAGCCCTAGGGTAGAACTTAGTCGTAGCTACTCAATGCACTCATGACTATTATTGGTAAGCAAAAGTGTCTTGGTGTGTGGGACACATACATGCTCAGGACAGACTAGCACCTGTCTTTCCAGGAACACGCCCCTCTCCACCAAGCAGGTCCCACGCACCTAACCCGGTGCTGCTGCTGAAAATATAATGTGAGCCCCATATGCGATTTCAAATTTTCCAGTGGCCACACTCTGCAAAGTAAAAACAAGCAGGTAAAATTAGTTTTGATCATGTGTTTTGTTGAGCTCAACATATGAAAAATGTGGTTTCAACAAATGATCAACATAACCAATTATTAATGAGATATTTTACGTTTTTTTTATATTAAGTTCTTCAAAATTACATACTGGCCCCAAACCTATGCATCTTCCTCCCCAGCCCTAAAACAAGACATAAACAAGTCCATGTACTCCCCAAAAGCCAATGACTGGGGTTCATCACTAATAATGATAACTGAGTGCCAACTGTTTGCCACTCTGCCCTAGGTCCACCTGCCTTCTCATGATTAATCATCCAATAACCCAATGAGGAGATTACCGTTATTATTACTCTTGTCCCCATTTTCCGAGAGAAAATGAAGGCAGAGGAGGTAAGGACTTTGCCCGAGCTGACCCGGCTAGCAAGTGCTAAGTCCAGGATTTCATTCCAGGCAGCGTGAGCCCGGAGCCCGCGCTCCTGAGCCACTGAAACGAGCGTGTCCTCGGGTGTGCGTTTCTCCAGGGAGGAGACTAGGGTGGGGGTGGGAGGCTGTCTGGTCCTCAGGAGGGTCTGGAACCCCACTGGAGGGTACCAGTGGCTGCTTTGACATGTCTTCATTCCCCGGAGAACTTTCCTCCATCCTCCACTCCAAGACTGAGAAGGGGGCCACACACCTTGCTGCTCAACAGCTCCACTGGCATCCTCCATGCTGTGTGCTATGGAGCTGCCACTCTGTTCTAATGGAAACCTCTTCTTCTCTTTCCTCTCCCCCAGGTTGGGGCATTCCCAGGAAGATATCCCTTACATTTGCTGAAACCTGACTCTCTTCCGATAGTTCAGAGTTGTCCATGGACCCTCTGGGGGCCCAATCTGGGCTTGTGGCTGGGCACCTGGGGCTCCAGCCTCTCCACGGGCCCCAAATAGAAGCCACGGAGGGAAAGGGCTTCTGCAGTCCCAGAGCGCCTTTCATTTTTCCCTTGAAATCTGAGTTTTCTCAGAGGGCTCTCAGTTTTAGAGATCGGTTTCACTGGTGCTTTTATGAAGAAGGGATTCACTCAGAGTGAAAGTGCGGGGCCCCCAGGCTGCATCCGGTGCCCTGAACCCGTGAGACTGGAGCCTCTTGAGACTCCACAGCACTTCCAAGGAAGGGGCTGGGCTGCCCGGGGCCGTGGGAACAGACCCTGCAGCTCCCTGTCCTCACCAGGGAACTTCTTAGAGGAGAGCCACTCCTAGCAGCGTAGGGAGAAGGGCACCTTCTTCAGTCTGGGCCCCCTGAGTCTGAGCAGCGAGTGGTGGGGAAGTCAGAGAGGAATTTAGGGAAGCAGTTTCTGACCTACCACTTGCACAGCCCCTGTGATGGGCAGCTCATTACTTCCCAGGGAAGCCTCTGCTGGGTTAAGCATGCTGCAATTCCTAGAAAATTCTTTCAGATGTTGCCCCAAACTGCACCTCTGTCCATTTCTCTGTGGTCTTGGCTCAACCTTCTGGGACCACACAGACCACAGCCCCTTCTCCAAATATTTCACTCCTCTTGTGTTTCTCAAGTGCTTATCCTAGAGATGTGTGGGCATGGGGGATGCATACCAAGAGTGATCACTGTGGTGGAGGGGGAAACCCACAGGGTGCCTGGAGCTCAGAAGAGGCTGCTGGCCAAGCTGAGAGGGGTCAATCTGGGGAGCTTCCTGGAGGAGGTAACATCGACACTGATTTCTGAAGGATGAGTAAGGTTTGGAGGTGAGAAAGCATCTTTTGAACAAACCAAAGCGGTTCTGACTGGCTAGAATGGTGTGTTCGATGAGGAATGCTGGTCCCTGAGGCCGAGCAGAGGGATGCTGGGGCAGCGGTTCAGGTGGGAGGGAGGTGACAACTGCATTTCCCAAACAGGCTGTGGATCCAACTGTACTTCATGTTGCCTGATTGCTTTTCCAGGAAGCAGTGCCCACCTCACCACATCCTTGTTACCACTGATTCGTGTAATTTTTACAAAACCTTTGCTGACTTCAGCCTGGTACAAAAAACAACGGGTATCTCATTGTGTGTAAGTATTTCTCTTGTAAGGAGTGGGGGTGAGCAATGTTTTCTGATGAGCACTGGCCGCACAGATGCCACCTCTTGCCCACGCGTGTTAGGAAGTCTTACACCCAGTGCAGAGTCTGTGGTCATCGGTGGCCCCTCCCAGCACGGAGCGCAAGGGAAGACTGTAGGCTGCCCTCTCGTCGTGTGGTTGGGGAACTTGTAAAGCAGCTGACTCACTATCTCTCTCTTTAAAAACTTTTAATTTTATTCAGTGACAATTGACATATGATATTACAAAGTTTCAGATGTTCAGCATGGTGACTACAAATTTTTATAACTTACAAAGTGATCCCTTCAATAGGTTTAGTACCCATCTGGCACCACACAGAGTTATTGCAACACTATTGACTGTATTTCTTGTGCTGTACTTACATCTCCGGGACTATTTTGTAACTACCAGTTGTACTTTTTAATAGCTTCATATTTTATACCCAAGCTCCCTAGTCCCCTCCCATCTGGCAGCTATCTATGTGTTCCCTGTGTCTATAAGTCTGTTTCTGTTTTGTTTGTTTATTTATTTTGTTTTTTAGATTCCACAAATAAGTGAAATTTTATGGTATTTGTCTTTCTCTGAATGACTTGTTTAACTTAACATAATACCCTCTAGGTCCATCCATGTGGTAACACTTCATTTTTTTTTATTTTTGACACTACTACAGATGTCCCCCACTCCCCCCACTTTGCCCACTGCCACCCAGCCCCCTCCCCCTTCCCTTTGGCTTTCACCACACCATTGTCTGTGTCCATGCTCATAAGGGCTATGCCCGTATGTTCTCTGGCTAATCTCTTCGACTTCTTTAACCAGACCCCACCTCCCTCCCCTCTGAGATCTGTCATTTGGCTTCATGCTTCCATGACTCTGGCTCTGTTTGTTTATCAGTCTCTTTTGTTCATTAGATGCTACATATAAATGGAATAATAAGGTATTTTTCTTTCTACTGCTTTCTTCTACTGCTTTCTTTTTATGGCCAAGTAATATTCCATTGTTTTATCTACCACAACTTCTTTAGCTAGTCACCTACTGATGGACCCTTAGGTTCCTTCCATATGCAGGTTTTTGTAAATAATGCTGCAATAAACATTAAAATGCACATATCTTTTCAAATTAGTGTTTTGGATTTCTTCAGTTAAATATCCAGAAGTGGGATTGTTGGGTCATAAGGTTACTCTATTTTTAGTTTTTTGAGGAGCCTCTATAGTGTTTTCCATAGTGGCTGCACCAGTTTGCAATTCCACAACAGTGTGCTAATTTAGCAATACATTAGCACACCAAATTCAGCAACACGTTGAAAAGTCATACACCATGATCAAGAGGGATGCAAGTTTAGGTCATTATTTATAAAATTGATTAATGTGATATACCACATAGACAAAATATAAAATATTGGGTTGACCAAAAAGTTCACTTAGTTTTCTGTATGATGGCTCTAGTAGTGCTTAGTTGTCTTTAACTTTATTCAAAACAGTTTTGTTAGTTTGTATTGTGACAGTTGTCATATCAGTGTGCATTAAAAAACTTATCAAAATTGGCAAATTTTTGTGCGGCCATTTTAATATTGAAGATGGAAGAAGATAGGCAACATTTTTAGCGTATATGCTTTATTATTTCAAGAAAGGTAAAAATGCAACTGAAATGACAAAAAAAGATTTGTGCAGTGCATGGAGAAGGTATTGTGACTGATCTAATGTGTCAAAAGTGGTTTGCAAAATTTCTTGGTACTATTGACATTTTGGTCAAATAATTCTTTGCTTTGGGGCTGTCTTATGCACTGGAAGATGTTTAGCAGTACCCCTGGCCTCTACCCACTAGAAGCCAATAGCGGGAGACAGCCAACATACTCAGAATATCCAAGTCAATAAAGTTATTGGTGAAAATGAAAAATGTGTCTTTTATTTTACAGAAAAACTAAGTGGCCTTTTTGGCCAACCCAATAAAAATTGTATGATTATATCAACAGATGCAGAAAAGTGTTTAACAAAATCCAGTGCCCATTTATGGTAAAAACTCTCAGCAAAGTGAGAATAGAGGGAACATACCTAAACATAATCAAGGCCATTAATGACAAACACTTAGCTAATATCATTCTTAACATAGAAAATCTAAAAGCATTTCCCTTACATCAGGAACTACACAAGGATGTCCACCTTTATCGCTTTTATTGAACATACTACTGGAAGTCCTAGTCACAGCATTCAGACAAGAAGAAGAAATAAAAGACATCTAAATTGGAGAGGAAGAAGTAAAATTGTCATTATTTGCAGATGCCATGATACTATAGGTAGACAACTTGAAAGATTCCATCACAAACTATTAGAGATGATAAATAAATTTTGTAAAGTAGCAGGATACAAAATTAATATTCAGGAATCACTTGAATTTTTATACACCAATGAGAAACTATCAGAAAGAGTGATTTTAAAAAAAATTCCATTTATAATTGCATAAAAAGTTCCTAGGAATAAATGTAAACAAGGAAAAAGACCTGTGCTTAGAAAATTATAAAACATTGAAGAAAGAAATGGAAAAACTTGAAGGAAATAAGTGGAAGCATAGGCCATGCTCATGTGCAGGTAGAATTAACATTGTTAAAGTGCCCATATTGCTCAAATCAATCATAAAAATCCTAAAATTTATGGAACCACAGAAAACCCTGAATAGCCACAGAAATCTTGATAAAGAAGATCAAGGAAGTATGCTATCCAATATCAAACCATACTACAAAGCTATAGTAATCAAAACAGCATCATACTGGCATAAAAACAGACACATAGATCAATAGAACAGAATAGAGAGCCCAGAAATAAACCCATGTCTGCATGGAAAATTAATCCATGACAAGGAGACAAGAATATTCAATGGGGTCAATCTCTTTAGAAAATGGTGTTGGGAAAACTAGACAGATACATGTGAAAAAATGAAACTAGACCACGTTCATAAACCATATATAAGGACAAACTCAAAATGAATTAAAGACTTAAATGTAAGACCTGAAACCATAAAATTCCTAGAAGAAAACTTAGAACTTAGGCAATAAACTCTTTGACATTTCTCTTAGTAATATAACTTTTGAATATATTTCTGTGGGCAAGAGAAACAAAGAAAAAACAAATTGGACTATATCAAACTAAAGAGTTTTTATGCAGCAAAGAAAATGGTCAACAAAATGAAAAAACAACCTACTGAATAGAAGATATTCACCAATAATACATCCAATAAGGGATTAATATCCAAAATTTATAAAGAATTCATAGAACTAAACACCAGAAAAATAAACAACCCAATTAAAAAATGGGCAAAGGACCTGAATAGACACTTCTCCAAAAGGGACATACAGATGACTCATACATAAACATATGAAAAGTCATTCAATGTCACTGATCATTGAAGAAATGCAAGTTAAAGCCACAGTGAGACACCACCTCACGCCTGTCAGAAGTCATCAGTAAACGAACAAACAACAAGAGCCGGCGAGGATGTGGAGGAAAGGGAACCCCAGTGCACGGTTGGTGAGAATACAGCCTGGTGCAGCTACTGTGCAGAACAGTGTAGGGTTTCCTCCAAAAATTAAAAACAGAACTACTTTATGACCCTGCAATACCACTAGTGGTGCCACCAAACGAAAAAATCCAAAATACTAATTCAAAAAGACATGTCATTACAGCATTATTTACAATAGCCTAGGTATGGAAGTACCTAAGTGTTCACCAGTAGTTAACTGGATAAAGAAGAGGTGCTTATATACAGTGGAATATGACTTGCCATAAAAGGGAATGACATCTTACCACTTGTGGCAACATGGATGGACCTAGAGGGTATTATTCCAACTGAAATAAGTCAGCTAGAAAAAGACAAACACCACATGACGTCATTTATATGTGGAATCTAAAAAACAAAATAGTGAACAACCAAAACAGAAATAGACTTGTAGACACAGAGAAGAAACTGATGGTTGCTAGATGGAGGGGGTTGGAGGGACCGGGGGAAAAAGGTGGAGGGGTTACGAAGTACAAATTGGCCATTATAAAATAGTCATGGGGGTGTAAAGTACAGCCTAAAGAATACGGCCAGTCATATTATATTACCTATGTATTGTACCAATGGAGTACTGGGCTTATCAAGGGATCACTTTGTGAATTATATAAATGTCTAACCGCTATGCTGTACACCCAAAACTAATATAATAGTGATTGTCAACTGTAACTGAACATCGTTTAAATATACTTAAAAACAATAAAAATGTTAATTTTATGTTATGTGAATTTTACATCAATTTAAAAAAAAAGCCAGTGAGTGCCGTGCAGAGGACAGGTGGGCATCTGAGAGGTGGAGGGAAGGGAGGGATCAGGGAACTGGGCACAGAGTGCAGAGGGGAGGTGGAAGGAGGTGGGCCTCCCTCCACTCAGGTTGGGTCCCAGCCTGGAGACACGCCCCTCAGGGAATCGAGTGAGGGAATTCCACAGCCAGCCGTGCAGGTGTGTGGGGGTGACTGGGGGCGAAGTGCCTGTGCCTGCTGGGGAAGGGATCTCTCTCTCTCTCTCTCTCTCTCTCTCTCTCACACACACACACACACACACACACACACACGCACTCCCACCCACGTGTGCTTGGGACCTGAGTAGGGACAAAAATCATCCACATGATCACATGTGCTAGAGTTTGGGGCATAGGGATCCTCAAGTCTCCCCACATGTGACCCCCACTCCTAGTTATGGGGGCTGTAGGCTGAAATAGGTGGCGGGGGATAAAAGAGAGAATAGTCCCCTCTTAGAGGTCCATGGGTGTTGGGCCTGAGGTCTGAGCCAGGCGCCATATCCACCCCTCTCTCCACTGCTGTGCAGACCCTGGGGACAGCCCAGGCTCCCCTCGCCCATCACACTGTAAGTTCTGAGAAATCCTATCTGTGGTTTGGCCTGACCCCTCCCTCACCCTCTAGCTGGACTGTCCTGCCCACTGTCTTCCTGTCTTGGGGCCTGAGTAAGAAAAGGTGAGGACCTGCCAACCCCCAACTCCCGTCTCCACACACAGGGGAGAGGCCTCTGCCCTGCTTCTGAGACTTTGCTTCCCTTGGCCTCAGTTTCCACTTCTGTAGAATGGAGACAATAAAAGTTCCTGCAGGTAGGCGGTTAGAGCAGGGTCTGGCAAGTAGGAAGGGCCTGATTCATGCTGGCTGCTACTTTTACCCTCGTGGCCCCATCCTGTGGACTGTCAAACCCTGGAACGGTTCAAATCCCAGTTCCTCCAGACACGGGAGGACAGTGGGGCTGGCCGGGCGTGGGAGGCAGGGGACCTGGTGTGAGTCCCAGCTCTGGTCCGGACACGCTGAACGGCCACAGACAGGGCCCTGCGTGGCTCTGTGCCCTGTTCCCCAGCCAGGCCCCAATGCTCTACGGGGCTACACCTCCCTGATGAGTGAGTGTCCTGTGGGCTCTCACCCCACACACTACGCCCAAGCTTACTCTGCCCTCTCCATCTGAGACCCCTTCTTTGGCTGTTCGTGCCACAAACTGTGAAACTCTTGGATGGGTGGATAAAATAGGTTTACAGTTGTTTGTGTGGAAAATACTACAATAATAATAATACAAGAATTAACTCTGTGTTTCATGTACTCACAACTGTAAACCTACGTTTGCTCAACCTGCACTGATTATTGGGAGTCGGCTGCACAATTATGGAGGCAGGCAGGCCCAAGATCTGCAGAGTGAGTGAGCAGGTGCTAGACCCAGGCAGAGCTGATGTCTCAGTTCAAGTCCAAAGGCCAGAAAGAAGACCATAAGCCAGTCAGAGGGCTGTCAGGCAGGTAAAATTCTCTTACTTGGCGGAGGGTCAGTGGTTTTGTTCTATTCAGGCCTTCAGCTGATTGGAAGAGGCCCACCCACATTAGCACAGTCTACTGGTTTAAATGTTCATGTCATCCATAAACACCCTCACAGACAAGTCCAGGGTAATGTCTGACTGAGCACCTGAGTGCCTGTGGCTCTGTGGGGTTGACTCGTGAAATGACTGTCACGTGGGAATCCGAGTGTCTCATCTCGGTCATGTGGGTGGGTGGCTCCTTGCAGTGAGCAGTTTCCCAGAACACACAGGGTGGTGGTAATTTTCTACCATCACTGTTTTCAGAGACCACAGAGGTGGGCCAAATTCAACAGTGTCACATCCCACATGGCCCTGCCGGCCCTGCGTAGCCACCTCCCTGCCCTCGTCTCCTCCCCCCATCCCCCTCACTCACTCTGCTCTTCTTCCACAGTCTGGTCCTGCTTCCAGCCCTTTACCCTTGCCGCCCCTCTGCCTAGAATATTTTTCCTCATTTCTCGAGTCTTCTCTAAGGAGCATCTCATCACACTCAGTGCACTTTTCACCATGTGAAATTCTTATTTCTTTTGTGATTATTGTCTGTCCTTTCACTGGGTGGAAAGCTCTGAAGTCATCAAATGTTAACTGAGGACCAAGGACAGGCCAGTTCTTGGGTGCAGTGCTGGATATTTCCTGGAAGTCACAGTTTGCTTGGGGAGACCAGCATGGGTTGGGCCGCACAGGCAAATATGATTTTCAATCCTGATAAATGTTAGGTTGGACTGAAGCCTGGTGCCCTGTGAGCCTGACCACCTTGGCGGTAACACAGGTGACCAGAGGCGCAATCAGAAGTGGGGATAGCATTGCTAGGGGAAGACAGAAGGAAAGAAAGTGTTCCAGGTAAAGGGAACAGCTTGCACAAAGGCCCCGAGGAGAGAGGGAAAGAGCTGAGTTGCAGGGAAACAAAGAGGCAGGTGGAATGGCACCCAGACTGCCCTGGGGGCCGTGGGGGGCAGTCAGCAGGCTTTGGACCTTTGGTCAGTAGGGATCTAGGAAAATCCTTTTGTTCCAGACATCAAGGGATATTGAGCAGGAGAGCAGCGTGGTCAGATTTGCTTCTTGCAGGAGAGATTCATGGGGTCCCAAGGTGGGGGGCAGACTAGAAGGGGGAGGGAAAGCACTGGGTGCCCCTGGCTTGGACGGGGTGGCAGCTGGGCTGGGGGAGCACGGGGCTGGGGAGAAGGGGATGGAAGGCCTGAGGCCCAGGGGGTGAGATGACTCTCCTGCAGATAACTGCCAAGCAGGTGGGCTGGGCACAGCTTTCCCACTCACTGCTCAGTGGCAGAGTCAGGCATCAGTGGGGTTCTGGGAAATCAATTAGCCCCCGATCTTGAACCGTGTCACCAGGCCCAGCCTGCCCTCCCCTTACTTCCCCACACCTGGCAGCCACATGTGTCCCTGCCAAGTCCCAGGAGGCCCCAGCTGACAGCTGAGGGTGAAGGGATACGTGGGCTGGGGGTGTCTGTGTGCACCATCCTGCTCAGCCCAGGATTCCCTGTGGGTCAGGAGTTAAACTGGTCCTGCCCTGGGTGGGGTTGAATCTGCTGAGCTGGCTGAGGTGTGGGCTGGTCCCTCTTGCCCCCGGGGCAGAGGCCTGGGCAGGGTGGGCCCAGCAGGGGCAGGTGCCCACCACAGGTGGGGGCGGTGGTGTCAGTGATTTCCTGGTTTCTGTGGGAAGCGGGCCCTGCGGCTTTGCTTCTCCACGAGCCCCTGGGCCGTGGTCTCCAGGAGCCTGGCCTCAGGTCCCAAATCTCAGAATAGAAGGAATAATAGTACTTTTCTCTCTCTCTTTTACTTAAAATACATTTGATCTATACCTGTGTTTAAATTTGAGGTGTACAACGTTGAATTCGAACACTTATATATTGTAATATGGGAGCCACATTAGCCTTATTCAGCAACCTCGCCACTTTTCATGACCATCCTTTCTCTCTTAGTGGCTGCAATAACTCAGCTGGAGTCCCTCGGCCAGTCTGAGGGTTGCCCACACGGTTGCCCACCGTGCACGGACCTCTGGGCTTGTCACGTAAAGCACACCTCAGTGCAGTGATTGTGACCGAGACGGTCTCCATACCCTTCAGTGCCCCTCTGAGAGTGTGGGACGCAGTGACAGTTAGGACATCTTCCAGGCTGGGCCACCCTCACCTCTGTCCAATCCCAGAAGAGTTTCGTCACCCCGGAAAGAAACCCCGTACCCACTGGCTGTCCCTCCCCACTCACCCCCCCCACAGCCCTGGCATCAGGGCAATATTTTAACAACCAAAACCAGCACAATAACGTGAAGACGAATAAGCTTTAAAGTGAAGACCAGCTCTGACGTTGCATTTTCAGGCCCCGTACCGCTCGGCAAACCTTGGTCCCCACCCGGCCTGTGGTTTGCTTGGCAGGACGACCTGCTCCAGCAGGGATTTCCTCTCCTGGGCTCCCCAGGAGCAGGGCCTGGAGGGAGGGCTGGGTGCGGACTTGGTGGGTCCCCTGTCTGCCTGAGCCCTTAGGGGAGGGCCTCAGTGGCCAGCGGCTGGCGGGACCACTCGGGGACCCTCTTTGGCATGCTCATGTCACAATGGCAGCCTCACCACCATCTATTGGGCACTTACTGTGGACTGAGCAAGTTCATGTTATTCATTAGTCATAACGGTTTAGGAAATCACTTCTGTGGAACCATGTGCACTGTGAAACTTTCAAACAATACCTTCATGTCCAGAGTAAATGGGGGTAAATGTGAACAGCGCCCCTCCACCCCCACCCCAGCCAAACCCCAAGGTCAGCAGCAGTGTGAGATGTGTCCTTTCCTGCTTCCCGAGTGCCTGGGTGGTCTCACTTGATCCTCATGAAGCCCCCTGCAGGGAGCACCGGCATCACCCTCACTTCACACGCGTGTTGAGTGAGGCTCAGAGAGGTCAGGTCCCCTGTCCAAGGTCACACAGCGTGTGAGGGTGTGTACCTCACACCCAGTCCTGTCTGACTCCTGGGAGTGAGGAGGAAAAGCGGGGGTCCCAACCTGGGAGGGGTCCTGGCAGCTCAGCCAATGCCGTGGCTGCTTCACTCAGTCGTTGGGCGAACACTTGCTGGGCACGACTGTGTGCCAGGTCAGTGGTGCACACAGGGCCCTGCCCTGCCCTCCCCGAGTTCACAGCCCAGACAGGTGACAGCATCCTCTGACAAGGCACCAAACAGAAGTCAGACGAGCACAGCGAGGGAGAGGGAACAAAACAGAGCCGCCAGGGTGATGCCGGAAAAGCTGAAGCAAACATCCACGTTTAAAAACCTCATTCCACGATTCAAAAGTCTCATAGTTCAAAGGGCAGGCAGTGGGAAGTCTGCTTCTCATTCTGATGCCCAGGCCCTGGTGACCCCCAAGAGGATCCGCCCTCAGTGGAGGTGATGTCACCCCCAAGAGGGGGGAAAGCTGGTTCAGGGGTGAGTCTGTGTCTAAGCGTGAAGTGCAGGCACATATAGAACATGTGAACAGGTGAGCAGCAGGTCTGTGGTATGAAATGTGCATGGGAGGGTGATTAAAAGAAAGTCTCAAAACGATTGCTCATTACAGTGTCATAATGAAAGAATCTTGTGAAACTGTTCTAGAAGCAACCATTCAGGTTTCCTGTGAGATCTCCCAGAGATATTCTAGGCATTTTCAAGAAAATATCTGCGTATCTATTTGTTTCTGTTTTTACATAAATGATAACATATCATCTGAAACTTCATTTTTTCACTTGAAATATATCTTGGTGACCACTCCATGCCAGTGAACATGGCTTGCAGGTTTCTTTTTTACAGCGTTGCCGCATTCCTCTGTGCCTGTGGGGACCGACCTCGCCCGTTCCGGTGGTTTGGCACTCGGCGTTGGACACGCGGGGTGCTCGGTGCTGCGGCAGTGCACTCCGGACAACTGCACTCACCTCATTTCACACATGAGCGATCGTATCTGAAGGAGAAATTCCGGGAACTGTGATACGGGTCAGGAGGTGTGTGTGCATTTGTCATTTAAGTAGATATTGCAACTCGCCCTGCGTTGGATTTATACCAGTTTCCTTTTTCCTCATCAAGGTCACAGATTCACCAACGTGCTGATATCAAACCTTTGGATCTTCACCAATCTGAGGGATTCAAATGGTAGCACATATAGGTTTGTTGTTTTTTTTTTTTTAGATTATAAGAGGTTTATGATAGGGTAAATTTTTTCTTTTTTAAAATATATATTTATATTGATTAAACTATTAGAGTTGTCCCAATTTTTACCCCTTTGCCCCTCTCTTCCTGGTACCCCCCTTCCCTTCAGTAATCCCTCCCACTTAGTTCATGTCCATGGGTCATGCATATCAATTCTTTGGCTTCTCCATTTCCTATACTACTCTTGACATCCCCCTGTCTGTTTTGTACCTACCAGGTATCAGCTGATAGTCTTATGGGAACTCCTTTGTAGGTGACTCTCTGCTTTTCTTTGCTGCATTTAAGACTCTCTCTTCATCTTCAACCTTTGACATTTTAATTATGATGTGTCTTGATGTGGTCCTCTTTGGGTGCAACTTGTTTGGGACCCTTCTGTGCTTTCTGGACTTGTATATCTATTTCCTTCACCAAATTAGGGAAGTTTTCTTTCATTACTTTTTCAAATAAGTTTTCAATTTCTTGCTGTCTTCTTCTCCCTCTGGCACCTCTATGCTTTGGAAGTTGGTCATTTAGAAATGTCCCAGAGGCCTCTTATACTATTTTTTTTCTTGAATTCTTTTTCCTTCTTGCAGTTCTGTTTGAATGCTTATTTCTTCCTTATGTTCCAAATTGTTGATTTGAATCTCAGCTTCCTCCCTTTCACTGTTGGTTCCATGTAGATTTTTCTTTATTTCACTTAATGTAACCTTCATTTCTTCCTGTGTCTTTCACATGTTATTGCTGTACTCAGCGAGTTCTTTGAGCATTCTGATCACCAGTGTTTTGAACTCTGCATCCGATAGGTTGGTTATCTGTTTCGTTTAGCTCTTTTTCTGGGGTTTTGTTCTGTTCTTTCATTTGAGCCATATTTCTTTGTCTCCTCAATTTGGCAGCCTCCTTGTGTTTGTTTCTGTGTAATAGGTAGAGCTGCTTTGACTCCCTTAGTAGTGTGGCCTGTTGTAGAAAAGGCACCTGTAAATTGTGTGGAGCAGAGGCTTGGGTAATCTCCAGGGCAAGGCAACCCATTTCACAGCCATGTGGCTCTGTGTGGGCGCAGGGCACTGAGAGGGACAGTGCTGCTGCTGGGCTTCTGGAGGTCTGCCTGGAGCTTTCTGTTTCCATTCATTTCACCCACTCCTTGTGTGTGACTGGCTCCTTTCCAGCTGTTGCCCTGGTGCTGAATCCCAGAGGGGATAGGTCTGCATACATTTTAAGTCTGTGTGGGCCCTTTAAGTGGAGACTAGTGAAAATACAGTAGTTTTTTCTGCCGCCCCAACCCCCACTGATTTTTACAGCCAGAACTTATGGGGATTTATCTTCCTGGTGGTGGAGCCCTGGGCTGTGCAGTCTGGCCTGGGGCTGGGATCCCTTGCTCCCGAGGTATCCTTCCGATTTTTATCCACCACAGGTGGACGTGGGGCTGCCCATTCTGCCACCGCCACCACTCTGTGGCATGCCACGTCTCCGTGTCTCTCCACCCCTCCCACCTGTCTGGATGCACGTGGCTTTAAATTCTTGGTTGTCAGACTCCCGTACAGCTTGATTTTCTGATGGCTCTGGGAGTTATTTGTTTTGAGATCTAGTTGTAATTCTTTCTGTGGTTTTAAGCAAGGAGGTGCAGTGTGTCTACCTATACCTCTGTCTTGACTAGAGGTCACACTCAATCTCACAGTATAGTTTCAATGCTTGTTTACCTTGTGAGACTGAGAATCTTCTCCTGTGAGTAAGCACTTTGTCTTTGTGAGCTCAAGGCTTGTATTCTTTGTTAACTTTTTCATGGACTGTTGTAGTATTTTTCAGGGGTGTGTGTGGGCCAGAGGAGATCAGAGTCTCCAGTGCCTTACGTGCTCTGGATGGAGGGGTGGCAGGCAGAGAGCACAGGGGCTTACCCACGGCTCCTGGGCTGAGGAGCGATAGTTCTAACAACAGACTTGAGGAAGTAAACTCCCCATCTCTGGGAGTGTGCAAATGGGAGGGACATGTGTCCAAAGGGTTGTAGAAGAAATTGATGACACAGGCAAGGTTTGGAGCTGGGGGACCTTGGTCTGTTCTAAATGAGAGTCCACCCAGGAGCTTAGAGGTGGTGGGGATTTCTGCATCCTCCTCATTTCCTGCAGCTTTGGAGACAGCCTGTCCCACATCCCTTCTGTGTGTGGGTGGTTGGCAGTGTCCTGGCACCATGGTGTGAGCTGGGTTTCTCCTGAGGTCTGGGATGACTGGTTTGTTGCAATCGCTGTTGTTCAAACTTCAAGGTTCTCAGTATGTTGAGCTCGGAGGTGCTGCCCCTGGTGGGAAGCATTAGTTTCCCCTCACTCCCCTGTCATTTCCTGAGGGTTCTTGGGGATGTTACAGATTGAAGCTGTGTAGTTGGTGGGGTGGTGAGGCATGGGGTCCAATCTTGCATGTTTGTGATCTGGAAACCATGGCCTAACTGTGCCCCCCCACAGCCCCCCGCTGAGGACCACCTGCTAGCCAGGAATGGGACTGGACACACTGAGACAGGGTATGTAGGGGTAGATAGGGCCTCACCTTCATCTATTGTCTGATAGTAGATGTGGGAGGGGTGGCCTAATGCCCCGCAGATAAGTGAGTTTCCATTCTGGAAAATGCCTGCGTGTTAACAGTGCTGGCAGGTGAGTCACAGCATGCAGGAAGCCTCAGGAGAACTGACAATAAGGAGAGCCTGTGAGAGAGGCTCAATAAACACTGACTGGCTGAATGAAGGAAGGAAGGAAGGAATGATGCCTTGGAGCGGGGAGGAGAGGACAGCTTGTGCCTATTCTGTTGATAAACTAAGATGTGTCCAGGTTAAAGGATGAGCTTTCTGCTTTTTGTTGTGCTGCAGGATCTGAGGGAGACTGTCTTGTCCCCAGCAGGACTCCGGGGTGGCTGAGGATGAGGGCAGAGGGAGGAGCAGAGGCCTGCGGCGCACTGTGGGGGGAATGCCCAGCCTCCTACAAGGCTGGACTCCAGGCTGCAGGGAAAGGGTGGGTGGGAGAGACCACTATGGCATCCTCAGGACAGGTTCCAGAGAAAGCCCCTGGGGTGGAATCTCAGGAATGTTAGACAGGACAAGGGTCTCCAGGTCTGGGCAGTTCTTACTAAATGCTTTCTGCTAAATGTTAAAAGTAACAGTATTTTGCAGACTCAGCTGTAACATTATGAGCTTGACCAGAGCCTCATAAGATAAGTTTAGCTAACTGCCAAGAAGAACTCAACATGTAATTAACAAAATAGTATACACAAGCGGTGGTTACACTTGCCTTCAGGGAGACAGAGCTTTGGACCGGAATCCTGTACCCTTTACTTGCTGCATGTAAAGAGTAAAACTACCTATGGGCAACTACGTCTCATTCCTGAATAGAACACCCCAAGCTATGAACCCCTTGAGTGTGGTAACAGGAACAGGCTGGGTGAGGTCTGGGGAGATGGATTGAACTTGGAATCAACCACTAGCAGAGTGGAAGGAGATGAGGACCAGCAGCCCAGGGCAATAGGCTCCTGGGGACCTGTGTGGGGGTGGAGGGAGGAGCCAGTTTCCAGGTAGTGCCCCCACCTGGGGTATCTGCCCCAGGTCACAGTGGGCTGGGCAGCCCTCCATCACTGCCTACCATCTGAATAATGGGATGGGGCCAAAGTGCTGGTCCTGAGGGTTGGTTCTGGGGGAACTGAAATCTTGGGGTATGGTGTCCTGGGTGTTCATCATGGCGTGAACCTGGGGGAGGGTCTTTGAGGTTCAGAACACAGGTGATAGCCTAGGGCATTAGTGGGGTCACCACAGAATGGTCCTGGAGGCCGGAGCCTTCAGGAGGGGCTGAGAAATGGGGTCAGGAGCTGCACTGTGAGGTAGGCCATGGGGGAGTATTTCTGGGGTAGATTTACTCCAGCAAGAGGTCGAGCTGAGAGCAGTGGGCACTAACCTGGGGCTTCAGGGTCTCAGAACACGGTGTTCTTGAAGGTGCAGATGGGGAATGGTCCCTGGGTGGAAGGGAGAGTCTGGGGGAACAAGTCCTCCTGGGAAGGCAGTGTTCAGTGGGAGGGTGAGACTTGGGGAGTGGGTTGTGGGTGCTGGAGGTTCTTTGGGGACCGTTGTAGAAGAGACACTTAAGGAGCAGAACATAGATCTTTGTGGTAGACGTGGGAGTTTGCCACTCATGAGGGAGATCCTGGGAGCACTCAAAGCATCAAAGTGTTGCATAGCTTTGGATAATCAGAAAGGGGAAACCAACCAGAAGGTGCATTTGGGTGGCAGAACTTTGGTCAAGTTGATTCTGGGGAGCGCCTATGTTTGCAGGCATTAGGAATAGGGGACAGATGGTAAGGGTGGACCTAGGGGCCGGAACACTAGCGGAAAGGTTCTGGGAGAGGCTGGAGCATCCTGGTGCAAGTTCCTTCGGCAGGAACAGATTATGGAAGTGGGTTTGGCCGTCCTTGATGGACGTATCAGTGAGGTGAGCTGGGGAGCCTGGAGCCCAGGGGAGTCTTGGGGGACTATATCAAAAGCAGGAGATGGGAGTGGTGAGATTAGAGGGGTCCAAGTCTGAGGATGTCTTGGAGGTGCATTTGGGGGGCCTTAGAATGAGAGTGCCTTGGGGGTGCTGACCATGGGAGACAGGTTTGGCAGAGTCAGTGGGTGCATGTCTGGGCGGGTCCAGGAGTAGACCAGACTGGCCCTGAGGGAAGGCAAGGCCCAGCTGACTTTGCAGCAGAAGCTTTACTGACACGGCCCCCCCGCCCCAAGCCCCTCCCCCACTCAGTAGCATTTTTGGTACACAATCTGGGGCCCCTGCTCCTCATACTGCTCCCTCAGGACCCAGCAGGACTGGAAGGCGTACAGCGAGGCTAGGATGGAGCCCCCAGTCCACACTGATAAGTGCCGGGTGGGCTGGGCCACCACCACCAGGCGCGCTTCCAGGGGCAAACTGCGCAGCAGCTCGGCGCGGAAGCGGCCCTCCAGTCCCACGAAGAGCGAGGAGCCACCGCAGAGCAGCACGTTTTGGGCCATGTCGCCCCGAACCTCCTGAGGCACCTTGTTAAGACTCTGTTTGGCCATGGTGGGGACGCCCACGGGCGACAGCCCAGGCCTCTTCGGGGGGCTGAACAGCAGCTCTGGGCACTGGAAGATCTCCTTACCCAGCAAGACCATCCGGCCGTCGGGCAGCCTCAGGCGCTGCTGGCACTCCCGCTCTGGCCGGGCCTGTTCCTTCTGGAAATCCGGGGCCACATAGCAACAGCGGTGCTTGATGACCTCCACGGCGCCCAGGTCCTGCCGCCGCAGCGGACAACCGGGGCCCAGCAGCACTTCCGCCAGAAAAGTGGTCAGGTGGGTGCCCGCCAGGTCCAGGCGCTCGGTGGCGTGGGGCAGGTGATAGCCCTGGAAGACGGGCACCGTGGAGGTGACTCCGTGGCCTATGTCCACCACCAGCCCGCTGACCCGCCCGTGCGCGTACACGGACAGCACTGACTGGGAAGCCACGTACATGGCCGGGGAGCGCATTGACTCGAAGGCCACCTCCACCAGCTTCTCGCGGTTGGTGGTGGGGCTGAAGGGCTGGTCGGAGAACAGCAGCGGGTGGTCCTGGGGGGCGATACGGAGGTCGTGCTTCAGCAGATGGCTCCAGATGAGCTCTGCCGCGTCCCAGTCCACCACGATGCCATTCCTTACCGGCTGCACCAGCGTCAGGTCTGGGCGTGCGCGGGCGGCCTCGCCAATGAAAGTCGCCAGCACCGGCCGCCCCGTGGTGGTTGGCTTCTGGGGCTGGCAGCCCACGATGGTGGCCACGGTGTAAGTGGGTTGGGCCTGCCCCGCGAAGCCCATCTTACAGGTGCCTGTGCCCATGTCAATGACCACTGGACTGGTCTTTGAGAGCACCCTGTCGCCCACCATGCTGGGGGTGCCTTCCTGTACGGTTTTATTCACCAGGAGTCAGTTGAGGAGCCCGCCCGGCCTGGGGGCCTCTGGGGAGCCCTGGAGCTCAGAGAGGTTGGAGAGATTTGCATCCACAACTGCAGGGGCAGGGTGGGCTACTGGGCAAGGCTGACCACTTTCCCTTGGGATTCGAGGTGCAGGGAGAAAAGGTTGAGGCTGGGCTGGGGGCAGGCGCAGACAGAGACTCGGGGAGGGGGCGGGGCTATGACATCAGCCTGCCCTCTGGCCCCTTTCAGAAGACTTCACAATGCGAAGCTAGCGGTGGAGGGGTGGGGGTAGGGAGGGACCCCAGAAAGCTCCCAGGGCACCCATCTACTCTGCACCCCTCCACTCCTGCCACCACCACCAACGTGCCAAATTTGGAGGAGGATAGAGGTTTCCTAAGAAGGGACCTCTCACCCAGCTCTGCCCTTCAGAATCCAGGAAGACCCAGGAGCCCTCCTGCTGCCTTGTCTTGAAGTCATTTATAGTGTGTATTGAGAGCTGGTCGGAAGCCTCCTCAGAACATTAAACTAGTAATCCTTTGAATGTTAATCAGAAGGTGGTCCCCTAGCGTGGCTTTCTGGTTTCCAAGAAGGTACAGAAGCCAAACTGGCGTGCAAGGCAACGAGAGGCACAAACACCCTTGCACTAGGCTCTTTGTTGCTTCTGTTCTTCTTGCTGCCTGGAGCAGCCTCCCTGATCTATCCTTGCAGAGCAGGAATTTGCCTCTTCAAATCTCTGCCGGATGCTGCCTCCTCCTGGAAGCCTTCCCTGATTTTTCCTCCCACACCAAGTGTAACATGAAGTTATCAAAGTAAGAGAGGCTAAATTTCCTAGTTATGTCCAGGTTTATTACTCTGGCCAGAGAGTGAGGTTGACTTTTTATTGCTAATTATTTTTGTTTATAGTCTAATGCATACTTTTGGCAATGTTCATTTTCTCAAGTATTTATCAAAGTTCTAGGCACTCTCAGCTTTATTGAGATACAACTGACATATAACACTGCATGAGTTTAAGGGGTGCAACATGTTGGTGACTGCCCCTGTAGAGACAGCTAACACCCACGCGGCCTCACATCATCACCATTTCTCTCTGTGGCGAGAACAATGAAGATCTGCCCTCAGCGGCTTGAAGTAGAAATCACAGCATTATTGACAACCACCGCCACACTCAGCATCAGACACCCAGAAATCTGCGGCCTGACCAGCGTCTCCCCACTTCTCCTGGCCCCTGCTCGCGGCAACTACCATCCTGCTCTCTGTTTCCATGGGTTTGGCTTTTTCAGATTCCACACAAAAGTGAGGTTTTATAGGACTTGTGCTTCTCCCTCTGGCTTATTCACTTAGCATATGCCCTTAAGTGCCATCCGTGCTGTGGCATGAGTCAGGATTTCCTTCCTTTCTAAGGCTGACTCGTATTCCACCGTGTGGACGGGCCACACTGCGTTCATGCACTTACCCACAGGCTGACACTCAGGTGGCTTCCGCCCTTGGCTGTTGTGAGCAATGCTGCTGTGAACGTGGCTGTGCGGACATCTCTCTGGGACCCTGCTTTCGGTTTTCTTGGGTATAAACCCAGAAGTGGGTAGGATTGCCGGGTCACATGGGAATTCTATTTTTAATATTCTGAGGGGCTATCATGCTGTTCTGCATAGTGGCAATCCCATTTGACATTCCCACCTGGAGGGAGCAGAATCCTCCCACATGGAGGGAGGATTCTGCTCCCTCCATGTTCTTGTCAACACTCATTATTGTCTGTAATCACATATATACACACATATATATCCTATTATACATGCATATGTAATTACACACACACACACACACACACACACACACATCCCCTAATCAGGGTGAGGTTGTAGTAGAGCTTCGAGCTCCAGCCGGACATTACAAAGACATTTAGTTCAAATGAACTGTTTCACAAAGAACTGGGTGGGCCAAGTCCAGGGCCCAGCCTGTGGCAGAAGAGGACAATTACTGCACCTCGTTCAGCACATCTACAGCATGGACCCAAGAAAGAGTGTTTTGGTGGATTTAGACGCATAAAAAATAATAAACATGTTTTTCCCTTTAAAGAATCACCTTGGCAAAGTCAGGGGATGTTAGATGACCGCTTGCTGTGGGGGGTGGATCAGTCCTCACCGTGACTTGAGACTTAGAAATGGGTACAAGGCCCGTTTTTTTGTGATGGGGAAATAGAGGTTCAGAGAGTTGAAGTGAGTTGCCCAAAGCCACACAGCTGGAGCGGAGGCTGGGTCCGAGGTGTTGCGGTGACTGGCTGTACGTCTAGAAAACGGTGAGCTCTATGATCCCCCTGAAGCCCTGGGCTGGAGGCTAGGGAGCTCTGGGCCTCCGTTTCCCCATCGGTAAACTTGGAGGAATCGTAGTTCCGACTTCCAAGTGCAGCTGTGGGGAGAGATGGGTTTTTGTGTAGTGTTCAGGCCAGTGGTGGCACAAGGTAAGGACTTTGGTAGTGTTGTCTTTGCACACGCGTGCATGTGAGTATGCATGTGTGAGCACGGGATAACTGGGAACACCCAAGCAGTAGCTTTGGCACGCACTGAGGGACTTACACAGGCCTTTCTCTTGAGGGAGGACATCTGCACAGACACCAGAAGTGTGCCGCTGACACTCGGACCACAGTGCCTCTTTCCACCCACATCTGAAGTCCCCGAGAAGCCAGATGTACAGTCTCTTGTCAGCAGGGGGCAACCAAGACCACCAGTGTTTTTCCCCTCCTTCCCTGAAGCCTTTCCTTTACTAGCTAAGGAGTTCACAAACTTGTTGCAAATTACAATCACCAGGGGAACTTAAACAGCAACCTCCCCTTCCTGGCTGCACTCTGGACCCATGGAATTTAAATCTCTGCAGATAGAGGCCACACATAGGCAATTCTTTGAAAGCTCCCAGGAGATCTCGATGTGCACAAGTGGAGCTCCACTGATCTGTCAAAACTCTTATATTCTGAAATCTCCTTGATTATCAGGAAGGACAGAGAACCACACCGGGGTTATGAGGCAGTTCGCTCAGACCAGCGGGTTCTCGTGCTTCACCATGTGTGAGACTGTCTAGGAGGGTGTGTTACAACACAGAGTTCTCGTCCCCCTCTGATGCAGCAGGTCCTGGCGGCCCGAGAATCTGTGTGTCTCACAAGCTCCCAGGGGCGGCTGATGCTGCTGGTCAGCAGACTCCAGGGCGGGCAGCATCGCCTGCAGCCTTGCAGACATCTAGGGGTCGAGGAAGGAAAAGCCCAGTGAGGCTGAAATGACAGGATTACTTTATTTCTAAATTGTTGTTTTGAATTTTAAATTTTTTTTCAGTTTAATCATTGTTCAAGTACAGTTTTCTGCCTTTTACTCCCATTCGAGCCCACCCACCCATCCCTCCCCACCTCCCTTCCATTTCCACCCCCCCCCCCAGTTTTTGTCCCTGTGTCTTTTATATTTGTTCCTGTAAACCCTTCCCATTCTCCCCTGAAATGCCCTCTTCTCTCCCCTCTAAATTACAAAACAGTTCAGGCTTGTGAAAAGTACACACACAGAGTCAAAGCATCAAAAGCACAAAACAGAAAAGATGGAAGTGACTTATGTGCCTCTTGCGGACGAAGCGGCAGGCGTGGTGCGGTGGGTCTGCAGGGCTGCTGGCCACGCACAGGAAAGAAGGCCCTGCTGTTGGCAACTACGTGGAGGAAGTCTTTGGGGCATTACAGCGAAGTGAGTCGAAGACAGGCACAGTGTGGTGTCACTTCCACGTGAACTCTGAAACAGCTGGGCACGCACAGGAATGCCAAATCCATCATGTCTTTTTATTCTGCATGCTTGATGTGGCGATACCCTGGGGTCTTGCTGGGGAAGAGACTGCCCCTCCCAGAGTTAGGTACCATGTTTTCCATGTATAATGTGGACTTTTTGCCCAAATTTTTGAAGGGAAAACAAGGATGCACAACATATGTGGGCATGATGATCACATACTGTGGGTATAACAGTGGGTGTAACAGTGGGTGTATTTAATAATCCCGTGTATGAGGTGCATGAAAACACGGGTAGCTCCTAGAGAGGGCAAACAACTGCCCCCTGAGGCCCCTTTCCTGTGCACGCTGGCCCGTCCAGAGCCCACACCCCCAGCCACCTCGTTCATGGACTCCAATGTCAGGGCCACTATGCCCTGCTGTGCCCACCCCGGGGTCAGGTGCCAGACAACCAGGGCCAGTCCCTAAGTCCCAGAACCCACTAAAGTTTAAGCGAGTCTGTGCTAAGCCTGCTTACCTGCCTCATCCATTTTTTCCTGTGGGAACCACAATCAAGCCTCTTGCCCACATGTTCTGACCATTCCCTCTGTCTCCTGACTGCCGCAGGGGCCTCCTGACGGCCCCCAGGATGCCGGGGGCCCTTGCGTAGAAGCCGTGAGAAACAAGTGACCTTTTCAATGGCAGTACATCACCTGACCTGTTGGCCTTGCCATTCCTGAGTGAAAGTAAACTTTCATTTTAAAGCTGACTTCTTTGCCCTGGCCACATGGCTCAGTTGGTTAGAACATCATCCTCTACACCAAAAAGGTTGAGGGGTCAATCCCCTGTGGGGCATATACCTAGGTTGTGGGTTCGATCTCCAGTGGGGGCATGTAGGGTAGGCAACTGATCAATGTCTCTCTTGCTCATCAGTGAGCAAGAGAGACACACCTTCTCTTTCTCGCCCTTCCTCTCTAAAAAAAATATATATATATATATATATATATATATATATATATCCATCCTTGGGTAGAGATTAAAACAACAACAATAATAAACCAGACTCCTTCACCCATTCTTCTCACTCGGGACTCTCACTGGGCTGGGACTGTCCACATGTGGTGGCCACCCATGTCAATGCTCCCCACTCCGTTCCTGGGGGTAACTGACGGCTGTAGCTTAAGCGTTTGCTTTATTTGGAAAACTCTAGGTAGCCCTTTGTGATTTGTTGTTCTTAGGTTTCGATTTTTTACTTTTTTTTTCAATTACAGTTGCCATACAATAGCTTGCTTTGCCCCTGCATCTTCTCTATAAAAGTCTACCCTTGAGGATTTCTAGCCATTTCCCATTTAAATCCATTTTTCTCAAGTAAATTCTTAGAATTAAAAAAAAAAAAACTGAACACAGTTGTTTTCTCATGCTCAGCTGGGGCCAATCTCTGGGGGAGGACACACGACTCCCACCACAGTTCGTTTTCCGCTGTGGGAATGCAACCCCTTCCCCCAGAGCCTTCATCCCTTGTCCAGCGGTCAGCACCACGTGGGTGACAATGGTCCTTGTAGGGGAAGCAGGGAGTGTCCCATTCCAGGGAGGTGTCATCAGGCCCCACAGTTGCCTGGGAGAGCTGACGGGCGTCTCTCCCTGGGTCTGCTCACTGCCCGGCTCCGAGGATTCAGGGCAAGGTGGGAGAAGAACTGGCGGCAGCCTGTCTCTCCCTTTGTCTCCTGCCAACAGGACGCACAGGCAGTGCTGAGCCTGTTTCCCCAGCCTGCAGGCCAGACATCCGTTTGTCAGTAGGGACTGGCCTGCTGGGTGGGCCTTGGTTCTTAGGAGCAGGGGCTGACAGGTTTCAGAGGTCCCAGCCTGATGCAGCCAATATGATGTCCAGGCAGTCAGATCAGCCTCGTGAGTTCAAAGTCATCTGTTCCCTGCCTGACTCACTAGTCCAGGAGGGATTTAATAATAATGGCATTCATGTTCCATCATCTCCTGTTCATTTGTTGGCTAGATTAATTATTCTTTACACATCTTGTATTGTTACGCAGTAAAGAAAAAGTGGGTTTTAGCCCTGGCTGGTGTAGCTCAGTGGATTGAGCGCGGGCTGCGAACCAAAGTGTTGCAGGTTCGATTCCCAGTCAGGGCACATGCCTGGGTTGCAGGCCAGGGCCCCCAGCAACCGCACATTGATGTTTCTCTCTCTCTCTCTTTCTCCTTCCCTTCACTCTCTAAAAATAAATAAATAAAATCTTTAAAAAAAAGAAAGAAAAAGTGAGTTTTAAAACAACCTTCCTTGAAAAAGTCTCTGTAACATATTGAAGTAATAACAGAAGACATTGATGAGAAATTTGCCGAAAGACTTTTGATTTTTGGATCTTCTTAATTGGCAAATTATCTTGACTTCTGACTTCTCTTTTGAGATTAGTCTTTTTTGGACTATGTCAGCATGTAAGCTCACAGCATTTGAAAAGCTGTGGTGGGACTCTGGGGCGATGTTTGTTTCACTGTGTGTGTGTGGTGAGTGTTCACTGCATCTTATGGCAGAGGTTTTAGGGTAGGCCCCTTAGATTAGGAAAAATTTTTCCTGACCATGTTCTGTGGGTTTTATTTTCACTCACAATGTGACCAGAATGTCTAAGAGCAGGGCTCCATTTTATAGAATTTTTAAAAAATTCAGTAGTCACATTAAATATAGTAAAAACAAAAAATCTCCCATAAAACTGTCAGTAGATGTCTCAACATAAACTTTGCAAGCCAGAAGATATTGTCACAAAATATTCAAAGTGATGAAATGCAAAGACTATAACTAAAATCACTCCACACAAGAAGGCAATTGTTCAGAATCAAAGGAGAGGGGCCCTTACAAGATGATGAAGGAGAGATGATCTGGAGAAGGTCCTGACTTTGACCTCGAGCTTTCTGTTCTTGACCCACATCTGCTTGATGATATCCTAGGACAAGGTCACATCTATTCAAAGACAGAGAGAAGGAGGGTAGAAGTGCAAAAGATCAAAGGTAATTATCTAACGGGGGAAGTCTTCATTTATCACTGGGTTCAATTTCACGCTTTGTTTTTACAGGGTGAGAGGAAGAAAGTCTGATGGTCAAGACTGCACAGAGGACGAACTGTGGCTGTGGAAGCCAATCCCAGCCAAAGCTGGATGTCCAGTTCCATATCCTCGAGGTCAGTTCCTAGAATCTCATCCCACCCTGGCCACGAGGTCAGATGCTATCAGAGGGAGGAGAAATTCCAAAAGGTCTGCTGCCATACCCTTTAGCTAGACCTTCTCGATTAGACTTGACATTTGTCATGACATCTGCTTTCCAAGTACTCTTCCCAGTAGCAGACCAGCACGCACAGCAGTGGTGACGGCGTGCATGGAACAAGGAGCTTGCACTGGAAAGTAATTCAACATCCTGCTCCAAGCCCTCCACCAGTTCACTCCCCTCAAATGTCCACGAAGGACCCCGAACCTACCCATAACCTGTTAGCTCCTGAGGCACATGTCCCAGGCCCTCTAACCCCCTCCAAGAATCTTTCTACAGGCGTTCCAACCACTAGGTGCACCCTCATAATTGGTCCTCCTAATCTCCCCAAAACACAGCCACAAAATCGACTTGTCAAGACAGGCTTGGTTCTCAGCAAAAATCTGCACCCTTGTTGGTTCCCCCCACCTGATTATCCAAAAACCTTGACGTCCTGATGTTCTGAGCCCACCCTGAATCCCTGATCCAGTGTCGGAGCCCCACACCCACCAAAAAGATTTATGTTCTTCTTGTCAAGGGTCTCCCCTACGATGGCCCCCTGAAGGGTCCCCCAAAGTGCATAGCCCATCCACCAAGACTCTGCGTGATTTGTTCCCCCAGACTTCTCCCTCCCATCCCCCACATCTACCAAAAGGAAATGGGGGTGGGTGAGGGCTCTAGCTATCCCCACTCACCATGTCCCTCTACGTCTTGGGGACTGGACAGGGGCTCCAGTCCCATTCCTTACCAGTGGGTTGTCTTCAGCTGGAGGGAACGACCCCACAGTCAGGCCAAAATCTATAGATCACAAACGTGCAGAGTTGGACTCCACTGCCTCAACTCCCCACCAGGCCAGTGAATCAGCAAGAACCTATAGGAGGTTCCGGGGTAGTGAGGGGAAACATCTCACTCCTTCCACAAGGGGGCAGCACCTCCAAGCTCAAGACCGGGAGGGCCTAGAATTAAGAACCACAATGACTGCAGCAAACCACACATCCCAGACTTCGAGTGAGACCCACCCCACACCGCACTGTCAGGACACTGCCAGCCACCCACACACAGAAGGGATGTGGGACAGGCTGTCTCCGATGCTACAGGAAGTGAGGAGGATGCAAAAACCCCCACCACCCCTAGGCTGCTGGGTGAACTCTTAGAACAGATTAAGGTTCCCCAGCCCCAAACCTTACCAAGGGCAGAAATTTTCTCTATAGCCCTCAGGACAAGTGCCCATCATATCTGCACGGGATGGGGAGCTCACTACTTAAGTATGTTGTTAGATCACACCTCCCCTCTGAGGCAGAGGCAAACCCCTGCGCGCTCCGCCTGCCACCCCCACCCCGGATACTGGGAGCATCAGAGAGGGGTCTCCCTCCCCCATGGTCACACACACCCTTCCCGTCTGTTCTTTTTGTGTGAGTGAGGAGCACCATCCTGGCCTCCCTGTGTGTCTTCCTGGCCTTCTGGTCATGTAGGGGCACCGTGGGAAAAGCAGGGACCCAACATTAGGGGCCATAAAATTATGGCTCCCAGGGGATGTGTGGGTGCCATGGCGGTGAGTGAACTTGGGAGGTTAATTTTATGTGTCTACTTGGCTAGAGGAGGGGCCCAAGTATATGATAAAGTACCAGTGTAATGTTGTCTTGAAGGTGTTTTTTAAGATGAATTAAATTTTAAATCAGTAGACTGAGTAAAACAAATTATCCCCCACAGGGCAGGTGGGCCTCATCTAATCAGCTGAAGTCCCTAACAGACTAAAGAGCGAGGCCATTCAAGCAGGGAGGACTTTTGCCAGCACACTCTTTGGGACTCCAGCTGCAGTGCTCCCTGGGTCTCCAGGCTGCCAGGCTTCCCTGCAGACCGTGGACCTGTCAGCTTCCACCATCACGTGGCCAATTTCTTAAAGTACATCTCTTTCTCTATGCATCTTATTGCTTCGGTTTCTCTGGAGATCCCTGACTAATGTAGACGCTGAGCCCCCTGCCTCCTGAGGGTCTGTACTCCTGCTATTTCCTCTACTTGGATTGCTTCTTCTCACCCCCTGCCTTACCACAGGTAGCCCTCGTTCTCAGGAAGACTCAAACCTCGTCAGCCATAAAAGGAATGATGAAAACAACGGACTTCATGTAAACATTAAAAGAAAATCTACAAGGTAAATGTCACCCTGAACAAGGCCCAGACAAATGATGAGTTAAAAATGAAGTAAATATTTTTTTAAAAAAAGATAGACGACAAGAGTATACATTAAATGATAACAAAAAGGGATAATGCCCAATATTTAAAGAGCCCTTGGAAACAATAACAAAAACATTACAACAATCCAAGGAAAAGTTAAAGAATTCAGACCTCGAGCTCACAGAGGAAGGCCAGTGGTTGTTAGTCACAGGGGAGGATTCTCGACCTCGCAAGGGGGGCGAACATTAAAGCTGCACTGTGCTGCCATTTTAATCCCTCACATTGGCAGAGATCCAAAGGTTTGATAACACTTCACGCAGGTGAGGCTGTGGGTAAACTGACTCTCTTACTTTGATGACGAAGAAGGAAATTGGTATGAATCCAACACAGGATAAGTGGCAATATCTACTTAAACAACAAATGCACACACACCTTCTGGCCCAGCTGTCACACTTCCCAGCACCAGGGCGGAATTTCTCCTTCAGATACGATTGCTCCTGTGAGCAATGACGTGAGTGCAGTTGTCCGGAGTGCACTGCTCTCTGTGCGTCCAACGCCGCGTGCCAATCCACTGGAGTGGGTGAAGTCGGTCTCCGCAGACACGGAGGAATGCGTCAACGCTGTAAAAAAGGCTTCCCAGAAGGTCAAGTTAGAGGAGTTCATCATCACCAAGCCCTTATTATATGAAATGTTAAAGGGACTTCTCTACGAAATAGAAAAAGATAAAAAACTATGAACAGTAAAATGACAACTCACGATGATCAACAACTGAACCTGAAAAAATGAAAACAAAAACTAAGCAAACAACTAGAACAGGAACAGAATCACAGAAATGGAGGTCACATGGAGGGTTATCAGTGGGGAGGGGGAGGGGGAGAATGGGAAAAAGTTACAGAGAATAAGTAGCACAGTGCTAGGCACAGCAGGGGAGGTTAGGAACACTACAGGAAACAGAGAAGTCAAGGAACTTATATGTACGACCCCTGGACATGAACTAAGGGCGGGGGGGGTGCTGCTGGGAGGAGCAGTGCAGGGTAGAAGAGGATAAAGGGGAGAAAAAATGGGACAACTGTAAAAGCATAATCAATAAAATATACTTTTTTTAAAAAGCTGTAAAAAAGAAACCTGCAAGCTGTGTTTACTGGAGTGGAGTGATCACCAAGATATATTTCAAGTGAAAAAATGAAGTTTCAGATGATATGTTATCATTTATGTAAAAACAGGAACAAATAGGTATGCAGATATTTTCTTGAAAATGCCTAGAATATCTCTGGGAGATCTCACAGGAAACCTGAATAGTAGTTGCTTCTAGAACAGTTTTGCAAGAGTTTTCATTATGACACCATAATGAACAATCGTTTTGAGACTTTCTTTTAATCGCCCTCCCATGCACATCTGACGTGTGCCCACCTGCCTGCAGTGAGCACGGAACGCTGTGGATGGTTTGTCGAAACACGAGAAAAACACACAGAGAGACAACCAGGTCCTGTGGGGGAATAAGGACAGAATGGCCACCCTCTCTCAAGTGGGGAGAACGCCCCGTGTCCATACCCAAGCAGATTTTTATTGAGAAAACAGACTTAGTTTGTGGATTCACAGTCTGGCAGAAAAGATCAAAAGAAGTAGGTGACTTTCAAAGGTGGGGACAGAACTCCTGCTGAGATTCTGGGCAAGGTTTGTGATCTTTAACATATGAAAGATCTACAGGTTCCAAAAGTTTCCTGCCTGTGCTTTTAAATTCCAAGTTAATAACTTCTTCCAGCAAACAGATCTCACAGGATCTTGCATATTCTATGTCCCAGGCCTGATCACCCTGGGGTCCGGCCGTTTCTGGTCTGGGCTGCCCCTGCAGGCCTGAGTTAACAGAGAAGACAAAGGCAGCCAGGAGACTTGGATTTCTCACAGCTAAGAACAAGGACTCAGGCTTTGACAAAGCCAAGGGGGAAGGGGTTGATGTCCATCACCCCTTCATTTCCACAGCCCTGAGTCTCTTCCCAGAAGCCTCCACGGAAAAGCTGAAGCGAACATGCCTGTCACTGACATGCCTGATGAAGGGAAATGCCTAAGACAGGCATTTCTTAGGGAAATCTGTGGGAAATCTTACCTGTCTATGGCTAACTGATCAAGCTTAGGAGGTTTAGGCACAGAACAGGCGTCACTCATGCCAAGGAAATAAGTTTTGTCTCCTTAGTGGCTCCTGGTCCGGTGGTCTTTCACTCAGTCTAAGTCACGGGGGTTACAGCTTCCTGAGACCAGGCAGGGCTGTCCCCAACACACATTTCATACCACACACCTGCTGCTCACCTGTTCACCTGTTCTGTGTGTACCTGCACTTCACTCTTAGACACAGACTCACCCCTGAACCAGCTTTCGCCCCCCTTGGGGGTGACATCACCTCCACTGAGGGCGGATGCTCTTGGGGGTCACCAGGGCCTGGGCATCAGAATGAGAAGCAGACTTCCCACTGCCTGCCCTTTGAACTATGAGACTTTTGAATCGTGGAATGAGGTTTTTAAACGTGGATGTTTGCTTCAGCTTTTCCGGCATCACCCTGGCAGCTCTGTTTTGTTCCCTCTCCCTCGCTGTGCTCGTCTGACTTCTGTTTGGTGCCTTGTCAGAGGATGCTGTCACCTGTCTGGGCTGTGAACTCGGGGAGGGCAGGGCAGGGCCCTGTGTGCACCACTGACCTGGCACACAGTCGTGCCCAGCAAGTGTTCGCCCAACGACTGAGTGAAGCAGCCACGGCATTGGCTGAGCTGCCAGGACCCCTCCCAGGTCGGGACCCCCGCTTTTCCTCCTCACTCCCAGGAGTCAGACAGGACTGGGTGTGAGGTACACACCCTCACACGCTGTGTGACCTTGGACAGGGGACCTGACCTCTCTGAGCCTCACTCAACACACGTGTGAAGTGAGGGTGATGCCGGTGCTCCCTGCAGGGGGCTTCATGAGGATCAAGTGAGACCACCCAGGCACTCGGGAAGCAGGAAAGGACACATCTCACACTGCTGCTGACCTTGGGGTTTGGCTGGGGTGGGGGTGGAGGGGCGCTGTTCACATTTACCCCCATTTACTCTGGACATGAAGGTATTGTTTGAAAGTTTCACAGTGCACATGGTTCCACAGAAGTGATTTCCTAAACCGTTATGACTAATGAATAACATGAACTTGCTCAGTCCACAGTAAGTGCCCAATAGATGGTGGTGAGGCTGCCATTGTGACATGAGCATGCCAAAGAGGGTCCCCGAGTGGTCCCGCCAGCCGCTGGCCACTGAGGCCCTCCCCTAAGGGCTCAGGCAGACAGGGGACCCACCAAGTCCGCACCCAGCCCTCCCTCCAGGCCCTGCTCCTGGGGAGCCCAGGAGAGGAAATCCCTGCTGGAGCAGGTCGTCCTGCCAAGCAAACCACAGGCCGGGTGGGGACCAAGGTTTGCCGAGCGGTACGGGGCCTGAAAATGCAACGTCAGAGCTGGTCTTCACTTTAAAGCTTATTCGTCTTCACGTTATTGTGCTGGTTTTGGTTGTTAAAATATTGCCCTGATGCCAGGGCTGTGGGGGGGGGTGAGTGGGGAGGGACAGCCAGTGGGTACGGGGTTTCTTTCCGGGGTGACGAAACTCTTCTGGGATTGGACAGAGGTGAGGGTGGCCCAGCCTGGAAGATGTCCTAACTGTCACTGCGTCCCACACTCTCAGAGGGGCACTGAAGGGTATGGAGACCGTCTCGGTCACAATCACTGCACTGAGATGTGCTTTACGTGACAAGCCCAGAGGTCCGTGCACGGTGGGCAACCGTGTGGGCAACCCTCAGACTGGCCGAGGGACTCCAGCTGAGTTATTGCAGCCACTAAGAGAGAAAGGATGGTCATGAAAAGTGGCGAGGTTGCTGAATAAGGCTAATGTGGCTCCCGTATTACAATATATAAGTGTTCGAATTCAACGTTGTACACCTCAAATTTAAACACAGGTATAGATGAAATGTATTTTAAGTAAAAGAGAGAGAGAAAAGTACTATTATTCCTTCTATTCTGAGATTTGGGACACCCCCTTGAATTTCGCTCCAGGGATGCCTCCCCTGCTGGCCCCAGTCCCGGCCCGTGGACACAGACAGCCGGGGGCTGCAGGCGCTGAGCCCTCTGCCAGGGGCTGGCCCAGGAAGAGGGACCTGAGGCCAGGCTCCTGGAGACCACGGCCCAGGGGCTCGTGGAGAAGCAAAGCCGCAGGGCCCGCTTCCCACAGAAACCAGGAAATCACTGACACCACCGCCCCCACCTGTGGTGGGCACCTGCCCCTGCTGGGCCCACCCTGCCCAGGCCTCTGCCCCGGGGGCAAGAGGGACCAGCCCACACCTCAGCCAGCTCAGCAGATTCAACCCCACCTAGGGCAGGACCAGTTTAACTCCTGACCCACAGGGAATCCTGGGCTGAGCAGGATGGTGCACACAGACACCCCCAGCCCACGTATCCCTTCACCCTCAGCTGTCAGCTGGGGCCTCCTGGGACTTGGCAGGGACACATGTGGCTGCCAGGTGTGGGGAAGTAAGGGGAGGGCAGGCTGGGCCTGGTGACACGGTTCAAGATCGGGGGCTAATTGATTTCCCAGAACCCCACTGATGCCTGACTCTGCCACTGAGCAGTGAGTGGGAAAGCTGTGCCCAGCCCACCTGCTTGGCAGTTATCTGCAGGAGAGTCATCTCACCCCCTGGGCCTCAGCTCTTCCATCCCCTTCTCCCCAGCCCCGTGCTCCCCCAGCCCAGCTGCCACCCCCTCCAAGCCAGGGGCACCCAGTGCTTTCCCTCCCCCTTCTAGTCTGCCCTCCACCTTGGGACCCTATGAATCTCTCCTGCAAGAAGCAAATCTGACCACACTGCTCTCCTGCTCAATATCCGTTGATGTCTAGAACGAAAGGATTTTCCTAGATCCCTACTAACCAAAGGCCCAAAGCCTGCTGATTGCCCCCCACAGCCCCCAGGGGAGTCTGGGCACCATTCCACCTGCATCTTTCTTTCCCTGCAGCTCAGCTCTTTCTCTCTCACCTCAGGGCCTTTGCACAAGCTGTTCCCTTCACCTAACTCTACCCACTGCCTGGGCAGCAGCAGGGGAAACCTGCTCATGGAACTTTTTAAATAAATGTATTATAAAAATAAACGTATTATAAGTCAAGCATTCAGGGACTCCCTTTGTTCTTAGAGGATCTGGGTTCCTACTTGTGGAGATAATGGAGGTTTGTGGTCTGTTTCCAGACCTCCAGCCTCCAGGTCACTTTGCGGCAGCCACATCCACTTTGAAGGTTTCCTCTGGGCTCCTGGTCCAGGTCGGGCCCTGCCCCCAGCTCCTCACAGCTGCCTGGTGACCATTCCGTTGGCAATGTCTCGTTATGGGCCCTCCACACCTGACTCTCCCTCTTCACTCTGGCCTCCTGACGCACAAATTGATATGTAGATTTGAATTGGTATCTATATAGGTATATAATATATAACAGATATTATAGATATATGATATATGACTAGATACCAGTATATATCTATAATCTAATTATGTAAATATTATATAGATACCTATAAATATATAGCAAGGTGAATAGATCTGCCTGTATGGTCTTCTACATCGATATATATTGCTATAGAGTGAGATAGAGAGATAGAACTATAGATGCACAATTGATGGAAAAATAGGTGATCGATAGGTGATAGAGTGATACGTAGCTAAATGTGGATAGACAATGAGGTAGGTAGGTAGGTAGGTAGAGGAGAGAGCTGTAACTGGACAGTTGGATTCACCCATCCACCCACCCACTGGGTCTGTCTCTGGAGGATCTTAGCGTAGACCGGCCAGTTTACCTATGACATGGCTGGCTCAGACTCCCGCTCTTTGCCTCATAAGTGATTGGCCGCTCGTGCCCGCTGACCAATCATAACAAAACACCTGTTAACTGAGCCTTGGTGAAGCTCCTCTCCATCCTCCGGATTCTGGACTTTGTGGTCCGCTGCCCCCACCCCACTGAGGACAGCCCCTCTCAGCACAGGCTGTCAGTCCCCTGGGGAACGTCCTCTGATCTGCTGTCCCTTCCCCCATCTTCATCCTTTCGTCCCACCTCCCTCCCCGGGTTCCTTCCCACCTTGTCCCCTCCTCCTCCTCTCTCTCTCTGAAAGAAAACCGAAGAAGACTTTCTGCCCTAACTCTTGAGAGGCCTACAGACCTCAGGTCAGAGTGCTGGGACCACACCCTTCTGAACGAAAGCCATCCGGACTGAGTCCAGATTTGCATTTTATTGACAGCTGCAGGGAGTGTTTCGGGTTTTTTCAAGAAGCAAGAGGGAGACATGGGAGGGCTGATAGCATGGAAGGGGCTGCGTGGTGGGAGCAGCCAAGTGGATTGGAGGAGCCCCGAGGAGGCAGCCGGCAGCCCAGGTGGGAAGCAGGTGGATTCGAGCTGTATTTTGGAGGGTCAGGGGGCAGAGACATGAGCATTAGCCGTGGGTCTCTGCAGGTCCCCAAACCTTGGGCATCATAAATTCTAAGAGTGTCATAGTTTGTGGCACAAACAGCCAAGGAAGGGGTCTCAGATGGAGAGGGCTGAGTAAGCTTGGGGCGTAGTGCGTGGGGTGAGAGCCCACAGGACACTCATTCATCAGGGAGGCGTAGCCCCGTAGAGCATCAGGGCCTGGCTGGGGAACAGGGCACAGAGCCGCGCAGGGCCCTGTCTGAGGCCGTCCATTGTGTCCGGACCAGAGCTGGGCTGACACCAGGTCCCCTGCCTCCCACACCGGGCCAGCCCCACTGTCCTCCCATGTCTGAAGGAACTGGGATTTGAACCGTTCCAGGGTTTGACAGTCCACAGGGTGGGGCCACGGCGAGGGTAAAAGTGCGGAGGCTGGAGCAAGGGAAAGCAAGACGCAGGAAGTGGGTAAAAATAGAAGCCAGCTGCTCTTCCTGCCAGAGTTTGCTCTAACTGCCTGGCAGGAACTGTTGTCTCCATTCTACAGAAGGGAAAACTGAGGTGCAGAGAAGTGATACAAAGGCCTCAAAGGCAGGGAAGAGCCCTCTCGCCTGTGGCTGGGGACCCCCGGCTGGGGGTGGGGGTCAAGTCTTAGCCTTAGTCCACTTCACACCACCCCCGCAGCCTAGGCCCCACGACAGGAAGACAGTGGCCAGGACAGCCCAGCTCGAGGGTGGGGGAGGGGCCAGCCAAACCACAGATAGGATTTCTCAGAATTTATAGTATGATGGGGGAGGGAAGGCTGGGCTGTCCCCAGTGTCTGCACAGCAGCAGGGAGGGAGGGGGCAAGAAAGGACCCCAGCTCAGACCTTGGCCCCACACCAGTAGGCTTGTGAGAGGGGGCAAGGGGGCTTCGCTCTTTCCCCTCCCCCAGCTTCTTTGAGCCCACGGCGCTCAGGACAGGGCGAGGGGGCGCCACATACAGGGAAATTTGAGGGGGCCCCCTGTACACACAGTGTGTGTGTGTGTGTGTGTGTGTGCTCCATGTCCCCCCTCAGGCCCCAAGCACACGTGTGTGCATGCACGGGTTGTTTCACATGTGCACACACAGGTGGGAGTGTGTGTGTGTGTGTGTGTGTGTGAGAGAGAGAGAGATCCCCATCGCGGCAGGCCCTGGCACTTCACCCCTGGTCACCCCCACCCCGTGAGAGCCCTGTGTTCAGTCCAGGCTGGGACACAGCAGGGCCCACCTCCTTCCTCATCCCCTCTGCACTCCTCACCGGGTTCCCTGATCTCTCCTTCCCTCCCCCTCTCAGATGCCTGCCTGTCCTCTGCACAGGGCAGACTGACTGGCAGTTTTTAAAATTGGCATGAAATTCACATAACAGAAAGTTAACATTTTAAACTGAACTATTCAGTGGCGTTTAGAGCTTTCACAAGGTTGTTCAACCACCACCTCTATCTAGTTCCAAAACATTCCACCCCAGAAAGGAAATCCGGGGCCAGATTTAGCAGTCACGTCTGCCCCCAGCCCCCAGCCCCTGCAACCACCAGCCTGCTTATGAATTTGTCTATTCTGAATATCTCATAGAAGTGGGATCGTAAAACACGTGGCCTTTTGTGAGTGGCTTCTTTCACTCATGTTTTCCAGGTCTGGGTTCAAATGTCACAGCCTCCAAGGGACCTTCCCTGACCTCCCCCGTCCCTAAAAGCACCGGCTCCCGCCCATCAGCTCACAGCCCTCCACAGCATCGGACGTGATCCTGGCCACCTCGCTGTGCACTCGGTGGTCATCCATTTCCTTTTCCAAGCACAGGCTCAGAATGGAAAGGAATCAGTTTTGTTCTCTCAGAAAGGTGTGAATGAATGAAGGACCCACATGACACCCTCCTTCTTCCTCGTCTCCCTCTGCCCCATTGTGTGGTCCCTGGCTCTTCCTTGAACCTCAGATACAATTCAACATTTGTCACACACCTACTGTGTGACAGGTCCTGTCCCAAATACCAGGACAGGCAGTGGATGGAGAGGCTCCCTGTCCCTGTGACATCATCACCCTCAAGATGGAGACACATTTTTAAAAATATTTATTTATTTATTTTAGAGAGAGGGGAAGGGAGGGAGAAAGAGAGGGAGAGAAACATTGATGTGAAAGAAACATCGATCCATTGCCTTTTGCACATGCCCCATCAGGGTTGGAACATGCCACCCAGGCATGTGCCTTGACCAGGAATCGAACCAGCGACCTTCCACTTTGTAGGACAACACGGAACCAACTGAGCACACCAGTCAGGGAAAGGTGGAGATAGAATTTTGCTGCAGTCAAAGTTGTTACTAGGAAGATCAACAATTAATATCCAGCCCACTTGTTCAGTCAACAAATGTTTATTGAACAACTACCATGTGTAGGACTTACATAAATAACCAGAAGTATTTTGGTGTGTATGATCAGGGAAAGCCTTTCCTTAGGAAATAGCATCTGGGCCAAGATCTGAAGATGGAAACGGAGAATCATATAAAGGCGGAGAATGTTTGTTTGCATGGTGAGAGATGATCACTCAAACTAGCAGGATGATCAGATTGTAAGTACAGAAATGTCTAATTGCTAATTATGCCCCTGAAGCTAATATAACTTATATAATATTGTATACTTAAATTAAAAATAAATTTAAAAATAATAAAATAAAAATTCTTTAAGGGCCCAGGGAAAAGCATTGCAGCAGAGGGCACAGCGAGCGTGAAGACTGGAGGCACAGGAGTAATTTCAGGAAGACAGAGTTGGCTTGGTGCCAGCGCAGCAACGAGGGAGGAAATGGCTCATTTACTGCTGGCTCCGTGGTGCTAAACAAGGTAGGTGGCCACTTCCAGCCTCAGTTTACCCATCTATTAATGAGAATAATAATAATGATGGTGAAGCCTTTTGCAGAGGATGAACAAAATCCAAGGCACAAGCACTGGCCCGGAACAGGTGGCTGGGAAATGAGCCCGCCTGTCCTGGTGACAGGCCCTCGGTGATCATGGTAATTGTGGGGCCAGTATAATTCTCTACCTCCTTCTCGCCGTTGGTCGTTTTTTAATTGCATACGCTATCACGGTTGTCCCAGTTTTCCCCCTTTGCCCCTTCCCACGGTCAACCCCCACACAGGTCCATGTCACCCATGGTCTTTCAGGGCTGTCCTCCCCGGTCACTGGCTGGAGCCACCTTATCTCTGGCTCTTCCTGTTTAGCTGGGCCTGCCCTCCCTTAGGGGAAGGCAGCTGTATAAAGAAGGAAAGAGAAACATCTGCCTTTTCCTTCCATGAGTCCACTTCATGGAGCAGTCTCACCTGCTCCTCACTCACAGCCCAGAAAGGGTCGGAAGCAGGGGCGGGATGCACATTCTGGCTCGAAGTGCAGGGGCACGTGGGCTGCCTGCGGGGAGGCGAGTTACAGCAACTGTGGTCAGTCGCCCCGTTCTCAGATGACGAGCCAGCTCTCCTGTGCATGTGTGGTGGGTTTATTTATATTTTTCACTCAGCCCCACACACCACAGGATGGAGTGGGGTGGGGGACGGACAGTTACAGGAGAACGTGCTCAGAAATTCCCCGGCGCCCTGTTCTCACTCAGAGAGGAAGACAGAGCCCTCACCTCGACCCACAGGCCCTTTATGACCTGCCCCCATTCACCTCCCCGTCTGCACCTCCTCCCTCTCTCCCCAACCAGAGGGGCCTCCTCCATGTCTCTGCAACTCGCCAGGCACGGTCCTGCCCCAGGACCTTCACACAGACAGTTCTCTCTACCTGGGGAGTGCTCTTCCCCCGCACATGCGTCGCTCCCTTGAGTCTCTGCTCAAATGTCACCATCTCAGCAAGGCCCTTCCTGACCTCTCTGTTTCAATCCTTGTAACCCGCCCACCACTATCTCTCCCTAGGCCCCTCTGTCTTTATTTTCCATCGCATTTTCCGCCACTGATCCTGCACTCGTACATTTTTCTGTCTGTCTCCCCCACGGGGCTGCCGGCACCACAGAAGCAGGAACCACATTTATTTATTCACTGCTCTTTCCTCAGTGCCTGGAACATGATATATAATTGATAAATGTTTGCTGAGAGAATATAGGGATTTTTAGAATAAATGAATGAATAATTATTATGATTTAGCCATAAATTTAGCCCTGAGACCCCTGGTGACCAAAGCAAAAAGGGAAATAGGGTTAGCTACATTCACCATGAGGATAAAACATACCAGTTCTCAGGAGAAGGCTCTGTGCCAAGCCATTTACGTACTTCTCATCAAACTTTCGTAAGAAGTCTCTCAAGGGAGACTCGGGGAGGTATGCAAGACCACCCAGCCAGGCAGGATGCTGGCCCTCCACTAAGCCACATTTCCCCGAACTGGCCTCGGTATAAGAATCTCCCGGTTGCTGGTAAAAAGTGCACATTCCCAGGCCTGTCTCCTACAAAGTCTGAATTCAGGAGGTCTGTAACCAAACAGGAGGTGATTCTCCTGATCAAGGCCCCTCGGGCACCTTGGACACACTGGCTGGGTGGCATCACCGAAGGAAAGCACCAAGCTACCCACACCTCCAAGTGGCAGAATGCACACAGCTGCACCCATTGCCTCCTTTCCTCTCCCTGTTAGATTTAAGTCAGAGTCAGAGCTTCATTAAAGGCCTCTGAAGGATCAACCATGGCTGTGTGGCATCTTTGTGTAGAGAGCTGGCTCCTCTGCACCCCAAGTCTACCTCTCAGCTGTGGGGGCTAGCTGGGGAGAGACAGGCCAGAATCACCTTCTCCAGGCAGCCCTCTTTTCGCCTCCCCAAGACACTCCTGGGAGATGTGAGGCTCCAAGCCAAGCCGAAAGGGGAGAGAAAAGGCAGAGCACTGAGCCGCCTCCCCCCCCCCACATCTGTGCCCAGGGGCAGTGACTGAGCTGGCAGCACAGGTGTTCAGAAGGGCAGGTGCTGGCTGGTCCCCCCCATGGCTGACTGCCGCAGCTGTGACCAGTGGGATGGGAGGCATGGCCAGGTGCTGTGTCCCGCTCCCGCTGGAGGGCTGAGCATCAGGTGAAGAACCAGAACGCATGGTGAGCCGGCAGAGGAGGGCTGGGCAGCGATGTGCGGGGCTGCCTGCACAGCCCAGCTTTGATGAGCTCTGGGTCTCCAGGGTCCCTGGGAGACCTTTCCTGTGGAGTGGTCCTTTCTCCCTGCCAACTGGGAGTGTGTGTGCTGGGCAGTGGAGGGGCAGTGGGCAGCCTGGGAGAGAAAGGAAACCGACCCCGCAGATACTGCTGACCTCTTTCGGGGGCTCACAGTCCTGACCCAAAACACAGAGGAAGCCACTGGACTAGGTCATTCTGATCCCCAAACTAGGTGGTGAGCAAGCCCCAGGGAGCACCATGACAAGAGAATTCAGGCATCCTGAGACATTCCTTTCTCCTTCAGCGTGTTCCCAAGCCACCACCCCCAGACCCCGGAACAGAAACCCCAACATCAGGAGGGTGTCCTCCTACTTGTCACTAAGAGTGGCACAGAGGGAAGGGCACGAAGATCATAAGTGGGCAGGTGAGGGGACAAGTGAAGTGTAAATAAATGAGAGAATGAATCAATGAGTAAATGATAAACAAATAAGCACAAAAATGAGTGATTAAATGAATAAATGAATAGAAGAACAGATGGACAGATGGATAGATAAATGGAAGGAAGGGGGAAGGGAGGAAAGAAGAAGGAAGGAAGAAAAAGTGATTACCCAAAGCACATAGTTTAAGCGGGATGAAAGCCGTGGTATGATCCAAGATGAGTCCCACACCCTCCTTCTCTCTATAGGCCTGGGCACTGGGAAGTGGACTCTCAGCCAGGACCCCTTCCCCACCGCTTCTCACAGGCCTTGCCCAGTACTGGGAGCTGGGTCAAGGCCAAGCCACCACCCACTCTCCTCCCCCCACATAAACCCGTGCTCAGCCTTAACCACCCCTTGTAGTCCTGGCCCTGCCTAGGGAAAGCCCTCAGAGGGGACCCTGGCCACCCTTGCAGCCTCCGGCTACTCTGCTGGAGGCTCGGGACTTGATGCGCAGTTTGTGGGGCAGGGAGGGCTGAGCTAGACCCTCGGGATGGTTCCCTGGGACAGGGCAAGCCACTCTGGGAGGCAGCCCCATGGGATCAACAGTGGGTGTCAGTAACACATCTGAGGGCCCTGAGGCCTGGCAACCAGTGGGCACAGGAGACCACAGTCCCCAGCAGGGCCTGAGCTCAGGTCTGGGCCCCCCATGTCCACTCAGGAGGTGACAGCTGAAGAAGGTGGCTGGGAGGGCAGCTTGCAAGGCCATGTCCATTCTCTTGGGGTCAGGGGCGGCAGGGTCCTGGGGGAGCCTGGAGGAAGTTGCCAGGCTGGTCCACCTGTGAGCCACTTGGCAGCCCTGGCATCCCGGGACCCCAGCATCCAGGGAACAGGGCCTCAAGACGCAGCCAGGGGAGCCAGGCAGAGATGGGAGTGGCTCAGCCCCAGAAAGGGGGTCTCCAGTCCAGGGGGTCGTCCACAGCAGAGCCTGCAAGGGCAGGCTACGGGTGCTGCCAGCAGGGGACAGGAGGCCAAAGCGGTGCTTGAGCGCTCTCAGCTCAGCCCTGAGCAGAGCGTTCTCCTGCAGCACGGCAGCCAGTCTGCCCTCCAGAGCCGCATCGTTGAGACGCCGCTTCTCCCGGGACCTCTTGGCTGCTTCGTTGTTCTTCCTCCGCTTTTCCCAGTAAACTGTGTCCTTCTTCTCTTCCGGCAGGAACTCCCGCTGCCGACGCACGGCCGGGCCCCTGCTCCGTGCTCCCAGCAGGGTCTTGCTGCGACCCTGAGGGGCACCTGGCATGCCCAAGAGACCCAAGTCCATGGCTGCCGGGGGGACCTGAGGAACAAGAAAGAGGTCTTAGACTGGCAGCAGGAGGCTGATCTGGGTGACGCCTGCCTCTAAGTTATCCTCCACCGTCCCAGTTGGGGAGGGGTGCAGATGGAGTGGAGTGGAAATTGGGCTGGAGACCCAGGTGGGGGCAGAGAAGGGAGTATTGGAGAGAATGGGAATGGTGTGATGCCTGATGGAGACGTGCACGAGGCCACCAGAGAGAGGCCACTTGGCTGGGAAATGCGTCCACAGTTATCATGCAGGGCCGTTGGGCACTCTATCCTGAGGAGGATGCTGGCTCCTTCCTGGGCATTCTTACCTCGGAGAAGATCAGCAGACAAACCAAGGGCTCAGTTCAACTTGAGCTCTAGGGTGAGATTCTTGGGGGCCCCAGAGGGAATAGAAGAAAGCCTGAACCTAGAAAGAGAGAATATGTGTCCACAGGGTTAATCTGAGTCAAGCTGAGTTCAGAAAATAATTCACAACTCACCTTAACTGTACTCAAGTTGAACATCAAGATCCCATCTGTGGCCAGTTTCACACCAGCCCGTTCACCCACCGACCCACAAGGGCATCTACTTACCCATCCACTCCCTCAGCTGTACATTTGCCTGTCCCTCTGCCAGCCTCCCCAACTGACTCACCATCCATCCATTTATCCATGTATCCACCTACCCACCACCTTATTTACCTGTCCATACACTCATTCAAATGTCCATCTACCCCCATCCAATTGTACCATCATCTCTCCATCTGCCATCCACTCATCCATCCATCCATCTAACTTTCCATTCATTCACTGATAGATTCATTTTTAAAGAAATAATTTTGCGCCTACAGGTAACAAAAGAAAAATAGACAAATTTAACATCATGAAGATTTTAAAATTTTGTGCATCAAACATACTAATCACAAACTAAAAAGGCAACCCACAGAACAGAAGAAAATATTTGTAAATCACATATCTGATCAGGGATTAGCATCCAGAACACATGCAAAACTCCTACAACTCAACAACAACAAAAACCCAATTCCAAAAAAGTGGGCACAGGACTTGATGAGATGTTTCACCAAAGAAGATATACACGTGGCCAGAAAAAACACAGTGAAAAAACGTTCAGCACCACTAATTACTAGGGAAATGCAATTCAAACCTCCCACGAGATATCACCTCATACCAACTCTGATGGCTACTATCAAAAAATCAGATGGCCAGTGCTGGCCAGGACGTGGAGAGACGAGAATGCTGGTGCACTGTTGGTGGGGATGTAAGAGGGCATTGCCATGTGGGAAACAGTGCCCAGACGTGGGGCCTCCTGAAAACTCCTGGTCATGGGAGGGAATCCAGTGCCCATGCCCGAGACCACACCCCCATGGCTCCCAATCCAAGAATTCTAGACTATGCTTATAAGAGTATGAATCTCTTAGATTCATAAAAGCAGTGTTCAATTCACACCCATCTTCCCCAGGGGAAGGGAATAAACAAGCAAGGAAGATACTGCATGAATATTTTTTTGGACAAACCAGTGAGTGCATGAATATTTTTTGGATGAGTCAGTGAATGCATGAGTAGTTGAATAAATTAGAGAGTGAGTGAGATATAAGTGAGTGAACAAATGAGCAGATGAAGTCGTGCTCAAGGGGCAGGGCCCTGAGAGTGGGGTACAATGGGCCTGCATGGGTCCTCTCTCTCACCTAAAGGGCTGGGCCCAGGTCCATCAGCACCCACACAGCTCATCTGAGCCCCAGCCAAGGCAAGTCCCCAGACCAGCTCTCACTCAGAGTCCATTGTCCCAGTAACCACAGCATCCTCCAGCCGCCTGCCTGGTTCTGTCCGGCGGGGAGGGCTCAGATAGGGTACCGACCACCATTCCAACCTCAAGGATGCTGACCAGAGTTCAGGGGCCGACACGCACCAGCATGGAGGTCAAAGGCACATTCCAGAGCTCTGGGGCCAGTGTGCAGAAGGCACCACCCTAGAAGGCACCACCCTAGAAGGCACCACCTTAGAAGGCTCTAGGAGAGAATATTAGGGAGGCAGTCAAGCCCAGGGATGACTGAAACAGGGGCCAGCTGGGCTAAAAAGGGAGGCAGACACAGAACAGGGTCCTGTAAGGCCAACTTGAAACAAGCAGATGCCTGAGGAAGAAGTCTGCGCATGGGCTGATGGTCAGAGAGAGGAGGGGCAGGCTCAGTCTCTGCTCGAGTCCCTCCTCTCTGTGGCTTGGCCTGAGGTCCCCCTAACCACCGCCTACTACACCTCCACAGGGAGATGGGGAAGTAGATAGCTCAGCTGTCGAGTTTATTTAGAGAAGACGCAGTGAGGGCTGGGCTGGGCCTTCCTGTGGTCACAGAGGAAGTGCTAATGGGGGGGTGGTGAGGCAGGGAGCAGTCCTCCTCGTGAAACAGCCTGTGGGGGATGAGGAAACAGACACAGGGTCTTCCCAGAGGTGGGCCAGTCGAACTCAGCCCCTTCAGCCCCATCAGCCTCTGTACCCTGACCAGAGGCAATCAAAGTTCTGCTCGGTTCTCTCGTGACGGGGAGCTCATTCACTCTGAAGTCAGCCCCTGTGAGCCTGGGTAAGCCATCAAGGTCAAGAAAGCTTTCCTGGAGTGGAGCTTATATCCAGCTTCACCCAACCTTTCTGTGTTGGAATATGTTCTCTCTTTGTGTCTGTGAAAAACTCCCTCTTGCCCGGAAAACACTTTGGGGATTTGACACATCAACACTCACATTGCCCCATCACCACTCCAGCCTGCTTTCCTCCAAGGAAAGCAGTGATGCTTTTGGAGAACCTACTGTGTGCCAGGCACAAGCAATGTCACCCTCTGCGCTGGCTACAGACTGAGGCTCTGAGAAGTCAAGTGACTAGCCTGAGGCAGCACAGCCAGATTCCAGGTGTGACAGACTCCAGAGCCCACACCTTTTCTAACACACCAGGTTAAACCTTTTCCCCACTTTTCCCACTTCTTCCACTGAGCATTCAGTTTTGAGTTTGTTTAGCATCTCTGACAGGTAGCGGTCAGTGTCCATAGAGGAAAAAAGGGTCCAGAAACTGCACAGCTAACGATGGGTCAAGGCTGAGATGAGCACTCAAGCCACTAGGATGATGCAAACGGGTGAACAGAATTAAGAGCTTAATCCTGCTTTAAATGGGTTTGAATTCTCCTTCCTCACTGAGTGCAGGTCAAGCTGCCTCTGTGAGCTTCCAATGTCTCATCTGTAAGACAAGGATAATAGTAGCACCTACTCCATTGGTTATGTCAAGAATGAATAAGATCAAATGTGTGAAGAAAGGGTACATAATAATAGTAAATGACTCACATGACACATGGCTATTTTTTTAAATTGGGTGGTGGCGTTAGAATGTTCTCCCACTAGACACCTGTGGCCAGACCCCTGTGGTTATTTGTGTCAAGAATGTCTGTGAGAACTCTCGCAGACCACCCAACACAACAGTATCAGTTTACAGATGATAAAATTGGTTTTCCCTTGAAGATGGGATACAAGTACTCATTAGAAACACATTTCTAACTCAGGAGATGGGCCTGTAGGCCCTTCATGGGTCTTCAAGGATGTTCTCTGGTTTCCCCTTCTCTCTGTCCTGTTTTTCTTTTCTTTCCTTGCTGAGCTGGACTTCACAAATCTTCCCTAATGAGGGACTGAGCTTTCATTCCCTGACTGGCCAGGTTAGGACAATGGATATGGAAAAATGGCCAGGCCCCCTCATTCTATATTAGAATTTAAGTAAACAGTATCTTAATGTCAGAAGAGTCGACCAAGTGAGATGGCCAATATTGTCCATGGGATGCTGAGTGGGTGACTTAACATCTCTAAGTCTCAGAGTTCTTATGTATAAAACAGGCTTAAGGGTCCCATTGCATGGGGATGTTTTGAGAATTAAATACTAAGTTGTGTGTCCAGACAACCAGGAATATGCAAGTAGTTTCACATGTAACACTTTCCTGGAGCCCAGAAAACCCTCTCATTTAGGCCCAAATAATTCTATAGTTACTTGGTAACTCAGCCACAAATGGAGGAGAGAGAAATTAAAAACTTTGAAAGGACAGAAAAAAGGTGGCAAAAAATAAATCAAAAGAGAGTGGGTAGACAGTATGAATCCAAAGAGGACCACACCAAGACACATAATAATCAAAATGCCAAAATTTAAAGACAAAGAGAGAATTTTTAAAGTAGCAAGAGAAAGGCAGTTAGTTACCTACAAGGGAACTCCTATAAGGCTGTCAGCTGATTTCTCAACAGAAACTTTGCAGGCTAGAAAGGACTCACAAAAAATATGCAAAGCAATGAAAAGCAAAGACCTACAACCAAGCCTACCCTATACACAAAGGCTATCATTTAAAACTGAAGGAGAAATAAAGAGCTTCCCAGACAATAAAAAGCTAAAATAGTTCATTACCACCAAACCATATGATAAGAAATGTTAAAGGGACTTTTTAAAGACCTGGCTGGGTTGCTCAGTTGGTTGGAGTGTTGTCCTGTACACTAAAAGGCTGCAGGTTCAATTCCTGGTTAGGGCACATACCTAGGTTGCGGGTTTGATCCCCTGCCAGAGTGCATATAGGAGGCAACCAATTGATGTTTCTCCCTCACACAGATGTTTCTCCTTCTTTCCCTTCCTCTCTCTCTAAAATCAATTGAAAAAAAAAAATCCTTGGGGAGGATTAAAAAAAAGACCTCTTTAAGAAGGAAAACGGGGGAAAACATAAATATAAATGATAAAATGGCAATGACTATGTATTTATCAATAAACACTTTAAATGTAAATGGACTAAATGTTCCAATAGCAAGACATAGGGTAGCCAAGTTAAAACACACACACGCCATATGCATGCTGCCTACAAGGGACACACTTCAGATCCAAAGACTCACAGACTAAATGCAAAGGGATGGAAAAAGATATTTCATACAACTGAAAATGAACACGAAAAGCTGGGTGGCAATACTTAGACTTTAAAACAAAGGCTATAAAATGAGACAAAGAAGGACATTTCATAATAATGAAGGAAGCACTCCAACAAGAGGATATAGCTCTTATAAACACTTATGCCCCCAAGACAGGAGCACTTAAATATGTAAACCAAACAGTGATAGACATATGGGGAGAGACCGACAGTAATACAGGCATAGTAGGGGAATTCAACACCCCCCACTGACATCAATGGACACATGGTCCAAACTGAAAACAAACCAGGCAACAGCAGCCTTAACTAACACATTAGACCAGATGCATTTAATTGATTATTTTCAAAGCTTTTCACCCCCAAGCAGCAGAATATACATTCTATTCAAGGGCACATGAAACATTTTATAGGATAGATCATATGTTAGGCTGCAAAAAAAAATCTCAATAAATTTAACGAGATTTATTTTTTCTTTTTCTTTTTTTTTAAGATTTTATTTTTATTTATTTTTAGAGATGGAAGGGAGGGAGAAAGAGAGAGAGAGAGAAACATCAATGTGCGGTTGCTGGGGCTCATGGCCTGCAACCCAGGCATGTACCCTGACTGGGAATCGAACCTGAGACACTTTGGTTCCCAGCCCGAGCTCAATCCACTGAGCTACACCAGCCAGGGCTAAATTTAATGAGATGTAAATCATATCAAGCATTTTCTCTGACCATGTGGTATGAAACTAGAAATCATGATAAGATGAAGAAGCTGAAAGACACACAAACACGTGTAGGCTAAATAACACGCTACTAAACAATGAATATGCTACTAAACAATGAATAGGCCAACAACAAGACCAATGGAGAAATCCAAAGATACCTGGACAGACATGGGAATGAAAGCACAGTGACCTGTAGGACACAGGGAAAGCAGTCCCCGGAGGGAAACCCACAGCCTCGCAGGCCCACCTCAGGGAGCAAACAAACAAAATCTCAAATAAACACTGTGACCTCACACTCGAAGGAACTAGAAAGAGAACAACAAACAGTGCCCACAGTGAGTAGAAAAAAGGAAATAATAAAATCAGAGTAGAAATAAATGAAATAGAATATAAAAAAAAAATACAAAGGACCAATACAATCAAGAGCTGGTTCTTTGAAAAGACAGAAAGATTGATAAAGCCTCAGCCAGACTTACTAAGAAAAAAAAAATAAAGGAAACAAACAAAATAAGAAGTGAAAGAGGAGAGGTAACAACTGATGCCACAGAGATACAAAGAATGAAAAGAAAATATTACAGTTATATGCCAACAAATTGAACAATCTAGAATAGAGAAACTCCTAGAAAAACACAATCTTTCAAAACTGAATCAACAAGAAACAGAAAATCTGAACAGATTAATTACAACCAACAAAATCGAAGAAGTAATAAAAAAATTCCAAAGAAACAAAAGGCCTAGAACAATGGTTTCACAGGTGAATTCTACCAAGCATTCAAAGAACTAGCACCGGCACTTCTCAAACTATTCCAAAAGACTCAAGAGGAAGGACTTTTATTATGAGGATACCATTATCCCAAATCTAAAACCAGGTAAAAACACTACAAAGAAAGAAAATTGTAGGCCAATACCCCTGATGAACATAGATACAAAAATCTTCAATGAAATATGAGCAAACCAGATCCAGCAACACATTAAAAATATCACACACCATGATCAAGTGGGATTTATTCCTGAGATACAAGCTTGGTTCAATGTCCACAAATCAATTCATGTAACACACCACATAAACAAAAAAAAAATGAAAATAATTTGATCATGTCAATAGATGCAGAAAAAGCTTTTGACAAAATCCAGCACAAATTTATGATAAAACTCTCAGCAAATGGGCATAGAGAGAACTCACCTCAACATAACAAAGGCCACGTGTGACAAACCCAGGACCAACATTGCACTCAACAGGGAAAAGCTAAAAGCATTTCCTTAAGATCAGGAACAATACGACAGTGTCTATTTTCACTGAACATAATATTGAACATAGTATTGGAAACCCTAGCCACAGTAATCAGACAAAAAAATAAGATAAAATACATTTAAATTGCAAAGGAAGAAGTATAACTGTCATTATTTGTGGATGATGTAATTCTATAGAGATCCCTAAAGATTCCACCAAAAAAGTATATTAGAACTAATCAATGATTTTTAGTAAAGTAGCAAAACATAAAATTAATGTTAAGAATTTGGTTGCATTTTTATATACCAATAACAAACTATCAAAAATGAAAGTAAGAAAATAATCCCAGATGGCCAACAGACATATGAAAAGATGCTCACTGTCACTAATCATCAGAAGAATGTAAATTCGAACCACAATGAGATGTTGCCTCACACCTGTCACAACTGGCATCATCAGTAAATCAGCAAACGACACTGCTGGTGAGGATGCGGAGAAAGGGGAACCCTTTCATACTGTGGGTGGGAATGCAGATGGGTCAGTCACTATGGAAAATGATATAGAAGTTCCTCAAAAATTAAAAAAAGAACTACCTTATGACCCAGCAATTTCACTCCTGAGTATTTATCTGAAGAAATTCAAACCACTAAATGGAAAACATATATGCACCCCTATTTTCATTGCAACATTATTTACAATAGCCAAGATATGGAAGCAACCCAAGTGTCCATCAATAGGCATGTGGATAAAAAAGGAATGGTACATTTTATAGATATATAAAAAATACATATTTTATAAAATATATACACTTTTTATAAAATATATATTTATATATGTGTACACACACACATATACAATGGAACATTACTTGGTCATAAAAAAGAATAAACTTTTACTATTTGTGACAGCATTGATGGGCCTAGAGAATATTGAAATATTCATATGCTAAATGAAATAAGTCAGTCAGAGAAAGACAAATATTATGTGATTTCACTTTTATGTGGAATATAAAAAACAATCTAAATGAGCAAACAAAATGGAAACAGACTCGTAGACACAGAGAATAAACTGATAGTTGCCGGGGGGAAGGGGCCTGGGTGGCTGGGTGAAAAAGGTAAAAGGATTAAGAAGTACAGATTGACCCTGGCTGGCGTAGCTCAGTGGATTGAGCACGGGCTGCGAACCAGAGTGTCGCAGGTTTGATTCCCAGTCAGGGCACATGCCTGGGTTGCAGGCCATGAGCCCCAGCAACCGCACATTGATGTTTCTCTCTCTCTCTCTTTCTCCCTCCCTTCCCTCTCTAAAAATAAATAAATAAAATCTTTAAAAAAAAAAAAGAAGTACAGATTGGCAGGTACAAAATAGTCATGTAGATGCAAAGTGTAGTGTAGGAAATGTAGTCATTAATATTTTAATACTGGTATATAACGCCAGGAGGTTACTGGAAATGTAAGGAGGAACACTTTGTAAATATATGATTATCTAACCACTATGCTATAAACCTGAAAATAATACAAAATAATATTGAATATAAACTGAAACTGAGAAAAATAAAAAAGAAAACAACCTTCCCTGGCTGGTATGGCTCAGGGGATTGAGTGCCCACCTGTGAACCAGAGGGTCGTAGGTTTGATTCCCAGTTCAATGCTTGGGTTGCAGCCCAGGTCCCCAGTAGGTGGCGCTTGAGAGGCAACCACACATAGATGTTTCCCTCTCTTCCTCCCTTCCCCTCTCGAAAAATAAATAAACAAAATATTTAAAAAAGTAAAAATAAATAAAGTTAGGAAACCTGAACAAATATATGCAAAAAATAAAAATAGGCCACTTTCTTACACCATATATATAAATAAACTCAAAATGGATTAAAGAATTATACTTAAAACCCTAAATGATAAAACTCCTAGAAGCAAACATGGGCGAAAACACTTTGACACTGATCTTAGTAATATGTATTGGATATATTTCCTTGGTCAAGAAAAGCAAAGAACAAACCAAAGAAATGAATGAGATTACAGCAAACTAAAGAGTTTAAGTATGGCAAAGGAAACCATTAACAAAACAAAAAGACATTCTAGCAACTGGAGAAGATATTTGCCAATGATTCATTTGATAAGGAGTTGATATTCAAAATTTATTTAAAAAACTCTTACAACTTGAAACAAACAAAGAGGACATACAGATGGCAAAAAGACATGAGAAGATGCTCAATATCACTAGTCATCAGAAAAATGCAAACTAAACCCAGAATGAGATGTCACCTCATTCCTGCCAGAATGGCCATCATTATACATCAACAAACAGCGAATGTTGGTGCAGATGTGGAGAAAGGGAACCCTTGTGCACTGCTGATGGGACTGCAAATTGGTGCAGCCACTGTGGAGAACAGTATGGGGTTTCCTCAAAAGAAAAAAAAATAGAAATAGAAGTACTACATGACCCAGCAATTCCACTTCTGCTTATTTAGCTGAAGGAATTCAAAACACTAATTCAAAAAGACGTAAACACCCCTGTGTTTGTGGCAGCATTGGTTGCATAGCTCAGACAGTGAAGGAACCTAAATGTGCGTCAACAGACGATTGGATAAAGAGGATGCAGCACACAGGTGCAAGAGGATATTACTCAACCCTGAAAAAGAATGGAATCTTACCATTTGCAACAGTGTGGATGGACCTAGAGGGTATTATGCTTAGTGAAATAACTCAGAGAAAGAAAGACAACTATTATGTGGTTTCATTTGTATATGGAATTTAAAAAACAAAATACACAAACAAAACAGAAACAAAATCATAGATACACAGAAAAAATTGATGGTTGCCGCTGGGAGTGGGGATGGGAGACTGGGAGAAAAAGGTGAAGGATTGACACACACAGGTTGAGAGTTACAGAACAGTCATGGGTGCAGCGCAGGGAATATAGGCAATAACGTTGTAATAACCCTGTATGGTGCCAGGTGGATACTGGACTTACTGAGAGGATTTCTTTGTAAGTTATATGAATGTCTAGCCACTATGCTGGACACCTGAAACTTTATAATATGATATTGTCATTGAATAAAATTAAAAAATTTTAAAGAGAGAGATAGTGAGTCAGCTGCTTTACAAATTCCCCACCCACATGGCGAGAGGGCAGCCTACAGTCTTCCCTTGCTCTCCGTGCTGGGAGGGGCCACCAATGACCACAGACTCTGCACTGGGTGTAAGACTCCCTAACACGTGTGGGCAAGAGGTGGCATCTGTGCGGCCAGTGCACATTGGAAAACATTGCTCACCCCCACTCCTTACAAGAGAAATACTTACACACAATGAGATACCCGTTGTTTTTTGTACCAGGCTGAAGTCAGCAAAGGTTTTGTAAAAATTACATGAATCAGTGGTAACAAGGATGTGGTGAGGTGGGCACTGCTTCCTGGAAAAGCAATCAGGCAACATGAAGTACAGTTGGATCCACAGCCTGTTTGGGAAATGCAGTTGTCACCTCCCTCCCACCTGAACCGCTGCCCCAGCATCCCTCTGCTCGGCCTCAGGGACCAGCATTCCTCATCGAACATACCGTTCTAGCCAGTCAGAACCGCTTTGGTTTGTTCAAAAGATGCTTTCTCACCTCCAAACCTTACGCATCCTTCAGAAATCAGTGTCGATGTTACCTCCTCCAGGAAGCTCCCCAGATTGACCCCTCTCAGCTTGGCCAGCAGCCTCTTCTGAGCTCCAGGCACTTTGTGGGTTTCCCCCTCCACCACAGTGATCACTCTTGGTATGCATCCCCCATGCCCACACATCTCTAGGATAAGCACTTGAGAAACACAAGAGGAGTGAAATATTTGGAGAAGGGGCTGTGGTCTGTGTGGTCCCAGAAGGTTGAGCCAAGACCACAGAGAAATGGACAGAGGTGCAGTTTGGGGCAACATCTGAAAGAATTTTCTAGGAATTGCAGCATGCTTAACCCAGCAGAGGCTTCCCTGGGAAGTAATGAGCTGCCCATCACAGGGGCTGTGCAAGTGGTAGGTCAGAAACTGCTTCCCTAAATTCCTCTCTGACTTCCCCACCACTCGCTGCTCAGACTCAGGGGGCCCAGACTGAAGAAGGTGCCCTTCTCCCTACGCTGCTAGGAGTGGCTCTCCTCTAAGAAGTTCCCTGGTGAGGACAGGGAGCTGCAGGGTCTGTTCCCACGGCCCCGGGCAGCCCAGCCCCTTCCTTGGAAGTGCTGTGGAGTCTCAAGAGGCTCCAGTCTCACGGGTTCAGGGCACCGGATGCAGCCTGGGGGCCCCGCACTTTCACTCTGAGTGAATCCCTTCTTCATAAAAGCACCAGTGAAACCGATCTCTAAAACTGAGAGCCCTCTGAGAAAACTCAGATTTCAAGGGGAAAATGAAAGGCGCTCTGGGACTGCAGAAGCCCTTTCCCTCCGTGGCTTCTCTTTGGGGCCCGTGGAGAGGCCAGAGCCCCGGGGGCCTCTGTGCCCAGCCACAAGCCCAGGTGGGGCCCCCGGAGTCAGAAGCGAGCTAATGGGAGGAATGGGTCAGGGCCAGGTGGTGGGGTGTTCGGATCCACTGATCCCTGCTGGTTTGGTGGCATTCTCTGGGAACTTTGACAGGTGTCTGGTGTTCTCTGAGTCTCAATGTTTTCATGTGTCAGATGGATGCAAGGTTGGGTCCTGTCGGTAAAGAACCCAGGTTCGTGCTTAGTCCCAAAGTGTAGTAAGTGGTCCGCTCTGAGCTCCATGTGCTTGAAGGAGACCCCTGGGTTCACAGGGTCTGATCCAATGGCAAGACCATGTCGTGATGAAAATTCATCTCCTTGGATTGAGCGTGGGCTGCGAACCAAAGTGTCGCAGGTTGGATTCCCAGCCAGGGTACATGCCTGGGTTACAGGCCGTGACCCCCAGCAACTGCACATTGATGTTTCTCTCTCTCTCTCTATCTCCCTCCCTTCCCTCTCTAAAAATAAATAAATAAAATAAAATAAAGAAAGAAAATTCATCTCCTGATACTCACGAGCATCAAAATTCATCTTGGGGAACTTTAGCCCTTGGCCACTGGATGGAAGCCCTTGGCCACTGGATTCCTATAGTTTATCTCCCCCTGTTTCCAGCCCAAACCACAGCTCCCCACTCCCCACATAAGAGGAGCCTCAGATGCTCAGTGGTCAGGCAGGAAGGGTTCCAGCTGCCTGGCAGAAGCCTGAAGCCCCTACCCAGCCCTGAGGTGGCGTCACAGGAAGGAGTTCAGGCACCTGGCCCCTGTCACCGCACTGACTTAAGGGAAGGAAGACCAGAGGTATCTCCTGTCTAGACAAAGCCAAGACTTCACCAGCTTGCACCGTTGCTCAGGCCCTGGCTGGAGGGACTCTCCCAGGCACCTGAGTTCCCAAACTCACCTTCAGGTAGCTGGACCCGATCAGGCTCCCTGGCCCTACACGCACATCTCAGTTTGACATCTAGCCTCATGGTTGTGCCTCCTCTCACTCTCTGTTCCAGCCACATGAGCCTCCTCACTGTTCCCCCAACACACCAGGCACAGTGCTCCCTCAGGACCCTTGCATAGCCTGTTCCCTCTGCCAGCAATGTGCTTCCTCCAGATGGTCATGTGACCCTGCCTTCACTTTCTTCAGGTCTCACGTCCTCAGCAAGGCCTGAGCAGACTCCTCAGCGAAATCGCCACCCACACCACAGCCCCATTCATTTTCTGTCCTCCTTTTCCTGCTTTGTGTTTATTTGGAGCACTTACCACTCCCTTACTTTTTGGTTACTGAGTGACTGAGTAGCTTGGTGTCTGTCTCTGCCACTAGGACAGCAGCCCCTGAGGGAGGTGATGGTGCCCATCTGTATCCCTAGTGCCTAGAATAGCACCTGGCACACAGTAGGTGCTTAATACCTGTTTGTTGAGTGAATGAATGAATTTGAACCATGCTGTGTAATTCTCACATCTTCCCTGAGAGGTCGTCTCCCTTTTTTGACATTGGCTCAGAGAGGTACTGTCTCTGGCCTGGCATCACACAGCTGATCACAGGTGGGTATGGAACTTGGGTAGAGAACCCCAGAGTCCACCCTCTCAGGCCCTGAGATATGGCCAGAAATGTGGCAAGTCTGAAAGGGACCTTCAAGCCAAGATACAGCTGCTGGCTCAGGACACAGAGCCACAGAGCCCTGGGGCCTCAGCCTCTCGCTGTGCAATGGACTCAGGAGTGCACTGAGGGAGGCAGCTTCTGGCCCTGGGAGCCCAGTCCCCTACCCAGGGGTGGCTGTCCTTCCCCATCTCCAAAACTGCACTCAAAGCAAGTATATCCCGCTTTCCCAGTGCCCACCCAAAGCCTGGAATGTACTATGGTCCCCGGAGATGTCACAAAGCAGGGACTGGACCAGGTAAATTCTCTGGCTCCCCGAAACACCCACTGTATCCTAAGAGCCGTTTCTGGGTGCCAGCCCTGCCTGTGCTAAGCACTCTACAGATACTATCTGCTGGAGCAGTCCTTTCACCACAGCTTGTGCCACTTTCCAGCTTAAAATGCTCAGCAGGTCAAGACCCCACTCCCCGTGAGGCCCTGCACAGCCTAGATGGAGCTGGCCCCCTCCACGTGCCAACCACACTGGCCTTCTGACAGCTCAGACTCACCACAGGGCCTTTGCACGTGCCACCCTGCAGCCTGGACCACTCTCCTTCGCCTCCCCTAGTTCCCTCATTGTCACCCTTGATGGCAACTTCTCTAAGAGGTCCTCCCTGACCTCCCAGGAGAGACCAGGTGTCCCTACTGTGTGTTGACTGAACACCAGGTACTTTTGCTTCTCGGCATGTATGGTCCCTGTAATTTTATGTTCAGTCCTGTAATAAATTGTCTCTCTTCCATGAGGCCTGACCTCTGTTTCTGCTCCCCAGTGTATCCCCACCCCAGGGCCTGGCACAAACTGGGTGCTTAACAAGCTCTGTAGAATGAGTGTGTGAGGGCACGAAGGTCTGCCATCACCCCCAGGTCCCCATTCAGGATGCTACTGGCATACTGTGGGTCAGGCCAGGGATGCCACTCAACACTGTCCCCTGCACAGGACAAAAAATTATCCAGCTGCAAATGCCAGTAGCATGTGGTAAGACACCCTGCTGTAGGGGCAGTGCCCACATCCCAGGCTGATTTATAAAGGGGTCTCCCAGGAGGCCTGGCCCCAGCAGCCACTTGAACAGAAGTGGCAGTGCTGGTTAACCCGGATCCCCAGACTGGATTTCACCTTGGCCCGGTCTCCACGTTCTAGCTGTAAAAAGAGGGGTGCCATCAAAGGCACATCCACAGGGCAGAAGGGAAACTCACAGCATGGGAGAAAATACTTGCAAATTCTATATCTGATAAAGAATTAACACTCAGAATATATGTAGAACTTTGAAAGCTCAACAACAGAAATAAACAATGTGATATAAAAATGCACAAAGGACTTGAATGGACGTTTCTGCAAAGAAGACACACGAGGGGCCGGTAAGCACAGGCACACCCACTCGGCACCCCTGGTCTTCAGGGGATGCAGATCCAGCTGTAAAGAAATCTTGCCTCATGCCCCGGAGGACGGCGCTATCAGAAAAAACCCTGGAAAATAACAAGTGTGGATGAGGGTGCGGAGAAATTAGGACCCTCATGAATTGCTGGTGGGAAGATAAAATGGTACAGCCATTGTGGAAAACTGTCTGGCATGTTCACAAAAATGAAAAAATAGAGCTACCGTATGACCCAGCAATTCCGCTCCTGGACATGCACCCAAACGAATTGAAAGCAGGGTCTTAAACACCTATCTGTACACCTGTCTTCACAGTAGCATGATTCACAGTAGCTAGAATGCAGACCCAGCACTAGCGTCTATTGGCAGATAAGCAGATAAACACAATGTGGCCCACCCGTACAATGGAATATCACTCAGCCTTAATAAGGAAGGAAGTTCTGACACCTGCTACAACATGGGTGAACCTTGAGGACATTATGCTCAGTTAAATAAGCCAGGCACAGAAGGACAAACGCTGTGGGATCCCACTCACAGGTGGTCCCTGCAGGAGTCAGATCCACAGAGACAGGAAGTAGATGGTGGAGCCCAGCACTGGGGGAGTGGGTGGGAGTCCATGTTCAATGGGGGCAGCGGTTCAGTTTGGGAAGGTGAGAAAGTTCTGGGGACGGATGGTGGCTGTGGCTGCAGAACAATGTGAACATGCTGGATGCCACTGAACTCTACACTTAAAAATGGGTTAAGATGGCAAATTTTATGTGGCATGCATTTTACCACAATTTTAAAAATTGGAAAAGAAAAGAAAGAAGAGGAGGCATAGTGGTGGTAGCCACGTCCGGGGCACGGGCTGGCTGGCTTGTCTAGGAAGCCTCACAAATGTCCTGCCCCAGTGGCCTCTGCCTCCCTCAGGGTAAAAGCCCAAGTCCTCTCCGTGGCCCACGAGGCCCTGCACAACCTGTCCCGCCCCCTCCCCGCCCTTACCTCCTTCCTCTCTCCCCCTCACTCATGCCGCTCCAGCCACATGGGGCTCCTTGCTGTTCCTCTAACACATCAGGCCCAATCTTGCCCCAGGACCTTTGCACTGGTTGTTCCTTCTAACTGATGTGCACTCTCATTTCAATATCTTCATGGCTGGTCCCCTGTCTTAAGGCCCTTAACCCTCTCTGCTCCTGGAAGAGAGAGTCCCTGCATCCACCCAAGCTCCTTAGCCTCATGTCTGATGTGTACTTTGGGGAACAAGACCTTTCCAGGATGGGGGTGGCCACTAGGACACAAACATTCAGCCTCTTTGCTCCACACAGACCAATGATTCCCATCCCTTGTGCCCACCTTGGGTGGGTGGGCATGTCCCACCTCCTCTTCCCATCTGAGTGAGACCCAGAGCCCCCAGGAACCTGCTGCAACCAGGTGGTGGGCACGAAGTGATTGCTCAGTTAAGCTGTGAGAGTTCAGTATGGGGGCAGAGAGAGAGGTGGAGATGGAGAGACACAGAGAGGACAGGCGGAGATGGGCAGAGAAAAAAAAGAGAAGAAGCAGGAGGAGCAGAGACTGAAGGAGAGAAGGAGAGGGAGCGGGCAGAGACTGAGCAAGCGAGAGAGCGAGCTGATGCCTCTAACCCAGGAGCTGCCACCTCCACATGACAACAGTGGAGGCCTGCCCCACCACGAGCAACAACTGCTCGCTCCACCACCACGGACACGCGAACTTCACAGCAGTTACGTCAGACCCCAACCACCCCCAAAGCTTCACAATAACTGGGCCCCCACAATAGTCAGACCCCCCACAATAGAGGGGCTGCAGATTTGCATGGCAACTGGACCCACCTCCCACCAGTCCCAGAGTAGCTGGGCTCCTCGGCGACAGACCCGAGAGCCAGACTGTAGAGGACCACACCACAGCCAGAACCTCCCCGGTCCCTAAGCTGAGAACACAACCCCCCCACCCGGTCCCCCCTCCATACACACACCCAGTAATGGGTATAGTCACCCGTAAGTACCAACTCTATTGGGTCTTTTTTGGCGTTGCATGAAACCCTGGTTTTTCATTCCAATAGTGTTGACAAGGCGACAGCTGGCTGGAAGTCAACCATCAGCGGCTGCACCGTGTGAAGATCAGGACCCTGGTGTGGGGACGACACCCACCGAAGACGCAGAGACACGAGAAGAGGTCGGAGTCCTGGTGATAAGAAAGGCAAGAAGAGAAGTGAGAAGAAGGTGGGCTGTGGGGAGCAGGTGGGTGGTGGAGAGAGGGTGGCTGCAGGGGGTCCCCAAAGTGGAAGTCAGCACTAGGGTCTGAAACTGGACACTCCCACAGGGGACTCCATGGAGCCCAGACCTGAACCCTCTCCTCCCCAGGCAGCCCGCCCTGCCCCTTCCCCAGGGCAACAACCTCCCCTTCTCCTCCCTCTCAGGGCCAAGTGGTCAGAGGCAGAACTTAAGGAGAAAGAGGACCCTGGGGTGAGGATGAAGGGGAGAAGCCAGTATCGGCCCCCCACACTCACCGCTCAGAGAGTGGAGGTTGGCTGGGACAACAGGGACAGCAGCAGACACAGACAAAGAGAGACACAGAGGAAGGCAGACACACAGAGAAACCCTGAGAGAGCCAGAGGGAGAGACGGGGTGGGAAGCCGTGAGAGTGGAAAAGGCCCAGAGACAGTACGGGAGAGGAAAGGGACATTGTCCCGGGAAACAGAGAGGACAGCTGAGATGGGCGGGGGAGGTGGTCTGGGTGCCGGGTTCCGAGAGCCCCTCAGCCCCCTGAACCTTGGCCAGCTCAGCTGGGCCTCTGCTTGCATGTGGAGCTCACCTCCCAGCACTGTTTCCCCAGTGAGCCCTGTGGGAGCCACATCAGCCTCTGGGTCAGGCCTCCAACTCCTCTGCGGTAGAGAGTTACCACGCTTTCATAAAGGTGACACCCGGCCCCCAGCCGCCTGCTCGTGGCTTTTCCTGAAAGGCCGTCCCTCCGGCTGGTGTCTGCCCAGGGAGCAGGTGTGGTGGGTTGGCCCAGTCTCAGGGGTTCACTGGTAGCAAACAGCCCCACCAGGAGGGCACACAGGTCTGATCTAGCCACTGGGAGCCCAAGGAGCAGGACTGTGCTGGCCAAAGCTACAGCTTCTTATTCAAACCCTCTATGACCCTTCTGGAAAGATCCGGCTCTTCCTCTCCGTACACACAAGGACGCCCTCCTGCCCCAAACCCGCTGTGGCTCAGGACTGCCGCTCAGAGTCTCTAATGTTCTGGCTCACCCACTCTGTCCAGCCGGCCCGTCAGAGGAACCTGGGGCACAGAGAAATGAGGCACCATGCCCCTAGGAGACTGTGGGCCAGTTACTAACTACAGTATGAGTTTTCTGAGTGGACATCAGTAAACAGAGAGGAAAGGCATTCCACGCAGAGGGAACAGCACCTGCAAAGGCCCAGAGGTAAGGATCAGGGTGGATATGTTGGGGTAACCCTGGAAGGAGGTGGAGAGACGTTTTCAGAGCTCGTAGGAAAGATCCCGCACGTGGTCTCGGGCTGAACTGACCGCAGGGGCAGGATGGGGTCTGTAGGTGGGGAAGAGCCTGAGGCCTCTGCACATCCTGTGGGGCGCACAGGTCCCGCTGGTATTTGAGGGAGACACACCTTCCCTGGGTGGGGGGTGGTGGGCTTGGTTTGAGGACAGCGGCACCTAGTGGGCTCTGTGTAGAATTTCACCCTCCATAGTTTTATAGGAAAGGTACTGTTCATCCCAGCCACATTCCCAGTGAATTAACATATTTTTAAAATTTTATATTCATCTTCGGGAATAATTATGAACTAAAAAAATAATATTAATGGCCATAAAATATATGTAGATGATGAAATTTTGATTAATTTCTGATATATTATTTTATATAAATTGTTCAGTAACTGTAAATTTTAATAAAATTGAAATATCTGCAAACAGTATAATTTGGGAAACCACTGATTAAACATCTTATTTTTTGATTCATTCTTTTTTTAAAATTATTTATTTATTTTTAGAGAGAAGGGAAAGGAGGGAGAGAGAGAGAAAAACATCAATGTGTGGTTGCCTCTTGTGTGCCCCCTAACCGGGGACCTGGCCCACAACCCAGGCATGTGCCCTGACTGGGAATCAAACCAGCAACCCTTTGGGTCACAGGGGGCACTCAATCCACTGAGCCACACCAGCCAGGGTTGTAGTCTTTTAATGTTAAAAGAAGGAACAATTTTAAGTTTCCTTAAAAACTTATCTGAAAGGAATAAGTTTCAGAAACTTTAAATCACTTTCAATTTTATTTCTCAATTACAGCTCAATAAAGTAAAAAAAAATAAATATAAAATAATATTTTTATTTTAAAGATATTACTTAAATTCAATTCATGAATGAACTCATGCACTTGGCAGTGAGAATTATTGAATTTCATGGTTTGCAATGCTTCACTGTTTTAATAAACACAAATAAATCTTCAAGTGATCATGGAAAAGTACAGAATAATAATAATGGTTGGCATTTGCTGCCCACATGACTACTAGGTGTGCAGCATTCTTCTTATCACTTTATACATAATAACCTCCTTTATTCCTTACCCAAACCTGGGAGGCAGGTGCCATTATTACCTCACTCCACAGATGTCTGGGACAGAGGAGCCAGACAATGGCCTAAAGTCACACAGCAGGGAAGTGATGGAACTGCATGAACCCAGGCCGACTGCCTGCAGGGTGTGCATTCTTGACGTCTGGGCCCAAGGGAGGTCGGTGAGGGACCACTTCCCCAAACACACAGCAAGGCTAACCAGGAAGAGTTGAGGGAGGACATTTCAGTCAGAGGGAAGAGCAGGAGCAGAGGCCCTGAGGCAGGAATAAGTTCAATAAGTTTTAGCGATGGGAGCTGGAGCTGAATGGGGAATTGGAGGGGAACGCAGTGGGAGATGAGGGCGAGATGGCAGCAGCTGCTGAATCCATTCAGCAAGGTCCCAGGAGCCACTAGAAGCTCCTGGCAAAAGAGGAGTGACTCTAATGCCTTCTCTCCTGTTGTGCAGCCTCTGGTGTCACCTAAAACCAGTCAGGGTCCCTTTGCATGTGAATGACAAAAGCAGGAAGTGGGATCTCACCCAAGACAAAGGGCCCAGAAATCCTCTCTGCCCAACCCAGCTTCAAGGCCTTGGGCAGGTTGCTTTCCCTCTATGTGTGCCTTAGTTTCCTCATCTGGGCAGTGAGGATAATGACAGTATGTACCTCAGAGGGTTGTTGGGAGAATTACGTAGATAGGTTAATATAGGTCAAGTGATTAGAATAAGGGTCTGCGAAGGGAATAGTGAGCGTCCTAAACATCCTCCTACTGTCTCTCCACCCTCACCTTGGCCCTCTTCTCCAACTACTGCCTCGGTCCTCAACCCTCAGAGGGAGTAGACACTGCACCACCCCTTGTCCCAAGGACGCCTATGACCTCTGAAAGTGTTTATTCTAGTTGTTGTTGTTGTTGTTTTAAAATCATGATTGTAGCTCTTCCTTTCTCTCTGTTGCCACCTGTCTCCCTCTCCTCACCTCTGAGACAACAGCAGCTCTATGGAACTTCCCCATCTGGGCCCAGACACCCCCAGTCCTGGGGGGCTGGACACAAGGGTCAGAGATTCTGTGAATCCTGCGGGTGGGATGGATGGGGAATTTGGAACACTTACGGTTGCTTTCTTAATGTGTCCCAACTAAGGTAGGCCATGGGAAGCTGTGGATTTGTGACCCCTTTGTGGTGAAGGCGCTGAGGTGGGGTGGGGTGAGGGACCAGGGTTAGCAGGACATCTGTGCCTGCGACAGAGAGGCTCCCTCTGAACTTCTGTTCAAAGCATCTGAGGGCATGAGACGTTCTGGCCGCGTGTTTCTGCTGCCCCCGTGTGCCTCTTTTCAGAACTGCATGGATTCAGCAGTCCAGACTGGCATGAAGGTCTAGCTCTGAGAACACCCTCAACCTCCTGTGACACGTGACTCCGTGGGCCCATCTCCCTGAAGGGATGGCAGCTGAGAGGACGTTAGAATGTCCGGAAGCCTCGGAGAAGGTTAAGATCCCAAAGATCCCTGCCCACTAGTATTTACCCCTGGGTATTGCTATTTCCTCTAATGTGTGCTGGACTTGTGACTTGCTTCCAACGAATGGGATACAACAAAAATTGTTGTGTGGTTGGTTATACAGATTGTGACTTCTATCTTGTTTGCACCTTCCTCCTTGTCTGCCTGCATCCCTTTCTCCCTCCCTGCACATCTTTTCCCCTTCCTACCTGTTCCTCTCTTCCTCTCTCCCTCTCCCTCACCATCTCTGTCTCTTTCTCCTCAGCTGCCCCACCCCCTGGAGAGATGATCCAGCAGCTGCTGTCTTTGGTCAGCAGAGAGCTGAGATCTGTGCAGATGAGGCTGGAGACAGGTCTCCGGCCCCTGTCAAGCCCCCACTGACCTCTTGATTGCAACTTCCTGAAGGACCCTGAGCCAGCCGCCCAGCTAAGCCACTCCAGTTTCTTGACCTACAGACACCCCAAGGTAATGACCTCTGGGATTTTAAAATTAAAGTTATTGGGGTAACACTGATTAATAACATTATCTAAGTTTCAGGCATACAGTTTTATAACACATCATTTGTGTGTTGCATTGGGCGCTCATCAGCCAAAGTCTAGTCTTCTCCGTCACTGCATATTTGACCCCTTCACCCTCTTCATCCCCCCCCACGCTATTCCCTTCAGTGACGCCCCCCCCCCCCCACCCATACAGTTCTTGTCCTTTCTGCCTGACTTATTTTGCTTAGCACAATACTCAGGATTCATCCGTATTGTCACAAAGGGCAACCTGTCTCCATCTTTCATGACTGATTCGTACTTCAGTGTATGTATGTCCCACATCCTCTTCATCCAGTCACGCGTCAGAGGAGGCTTAGATTGTTTCCATGTCTCAGCTGTTGTGAACATGGGGTGTATATGGTTTTAGGAAAAAATGTTATCAAAATTTTTAGGTAGGTACCCAGAAGGATTATTGGTAATATGGTAGCTTTATTTTTTTTTCAATTACAGTTTTTATTCAATATTATCCTGTATTAGTTTCAGGTGCATAGCATTGTGGTTAGACACTCATATATTTTATGAGTGTCTATGTTCGCCCTGAATGAAAATGTTCGCCCTGATATTTCAAGTACCCACGCGGCCCCATCCATAGTTATTACAATATTATTGACTAGATTCCCTATGCTGTACTTGGCATCCCTGTAACTATTCTGTAGCTACCAATTTGTAGTTCTTAGTCCCTTCACTCATCCCCTGGGCCCCCGCCCTTCTGTGAGCTGTCAGTCTGCTCTCTGTATCTGTTTTGTGTGTTTATTTTGTCCTTTAGACTCCACGTATAAGTGAAATTACATGATGTTTGTCTTTCTCTGTCTGATTTATTCCCTTAGCATAATACCCTCTAGGTCCATCCATGCCATCACAAAATGTAAGATTTCACTCTTCTTTCTGGGTGAGAAGTATTCCGTTGTATAAATGTACCGTAGCTTTTTCATCCACTTGTCTACTGATGGGCACTGAGTTTGCTTCCCAATCTTGGGTATTGGAAATAATACTGCAATGAACAGGGAGGTGTATATATTAGTGTTTTGGATTTCTTTGTATATGTACCCAGAAGTGGAATTGCTGGTTTGTAGGCAATTTGATTTTTAATTTTTTGAGGAAACTCCACACTGTGTTCCACAATGGTTACTTCAGTCTGCATTTCCACCAATAGTGCACAAGGGTTTCCTTTTCTTCACATCCTCGACAACACTTGCTATTTGTTAGTTTATTGATGATGGCCATTCTGACAGCTTTCAGGTGATATCTCATTGTGGTTTTAATACACATTTCTCTGATGATTAGTGACACTGAACATCCTTTCATGTGTCTATTGGCAGTCTGTATGTCCCCTTTGGAGAAGTGTGTATTCAGGTCTTCTGCCCACTTTCTAATTGGGTTGTTTGTTTTTCTGGTGTGGAGCTGTATGAGTTCTTTATGTATTTTCTATTGTAACATTTTTCAGAGGTAGTGTTTGTCCTATCTTGTCCTATTTTGTTGGTTGTCTCTTCGTTTGGTTGACGGTTTCTTTTGCCGTACTGCTGGTTATTTTAACCTGAGTTGTACATTGATTTAATGCTTGTAGGGCTTTGTTCCAAGATTGCAAATGGAACAAATCTAAGTGTGTATTAAAAGCACAGACGACTCTGTAACACAACTAAACCCTGTTCCTGACTGTGCCTGTGCTGCCCCTGTCTTGTTCATGCCGCTCTGCCTCCCGCCCAGGAGCACTCTCTTCTTGGCTCGATTTGGCTCTCTGCTCAGAAGCCACCTTCTCAGAGACTGATCGCCCTCAGATTAAAACGCCTCCCATCTGTCTCTGTCACATTGCCCTTCATCATGCTTTGAAGTCCTTCTCACCATTGGTTATTATCTGGCACATTGATTTTTTTGTCTGTTTATTGTTGTTTTTCCTGCTGGGCTGGGGGTAGGTTGTTTTGTGTCCTATTGTTTAATTTTATTTTTTAACTACTATCAGTGAAATTACCCTTTTTCTGGTGTGCAGTGCTTGGAATTTTATTCTACGTATAATTTTGTGGGACCTGAAGACATAGAGAATTATTTAAATTTTCTTGCACTTTCAAAGCAAAATACCATTGCTCTGATATCCAGGTAGAGAATATTCCTCCCACCCCCCAAAACACACTTTCTTGTACTAAAACTTTGTTGTTGGGAACCTCCCTACCTGGTATCAGAAGCTGTAACTCCCGCCAAGACTAAGGCTGAGGAAATGACCTTGGACCGTAAACCAGCAAGGAGACAAAAGCTTATTTCCTTGGCAGGAGTACCACTTCTGCTCCTTTTACTTCACCCTGCCTGGCCCCCAATGCTTGGTTGGTTAGCCAATGACGGGTAAGATTCCCCAAGGGGGGAATGACTTAAGACAGGCACAATCACGTGAGGAGGCCCCCAAGGAAGGACTTTGGGGGCTACAGCAAAAGGGGGTGATGGACCCTCGCCCCTCTGCTTTGACAAAGCCTGAGTCCTCATTGTCTGCGAGAAAATCTCCTAATCTCTTGGCTACCTTACTTCCCTTGCTCCACCTAAGCCTGAAACAATGATGGAGGGTGGCGCAGCCTGTGCTCAAAAGTGTAGGTTTCCCAGGTGATCAGGCCTAAGAAAGAATATGTAAAATCCTGTGAAACCTGCTTTGTTTAGAATGCTTTCAATTGAATGATAAGGGTCCAAGGAAGAAGTAAGTTTGTTCCTTAAAGTTTTTTACAGCTCTTTGACCCTGACTCAAAGTAGGCCCTCAGACCTCCTTGTTATCTATTGTTTGATCCTTACTTCCTGGCAATGAGTAATGAGCTTTACCTGAATTCTTATGCAAATGAACCCAATAAGAGCCTGCTCAGGTGAGAGAATGAGGTGCTTCCCACTAGAGAGAGTGGCCATTTTGTCCCTATTTCTCCACAGGACTCGTTTGTCCATGTGTATGTTTTTCTCATGTTTCGATGAGCTATCTGCAGCGTTCCGTGGTCACTGCCAGTCGGTGGTCGAGACACTTTGTAGTCACAGAAAAGGATTATTTTTTTCTTTTGCTTAGTGCTCTATTGCCAGTGCTTAGAACAATAGCTGGCACTGAGTAGATAATTGGTAAATATTTTATGAATGAATGAATGAATGAATGAAATATATACTGATGCCAACAAATATTGGAAGTTGATATTGTAAAGGCTACCAGGACAAACCTTTCCTGGAGTTGTGGCCTTAACTTCTTAACACAAAACAAGAGGAGATAGTCAGGCCGACAGAATCTAGAGAGTTTATTGGTGTTAAGCATCACTCATTGCACAGAGGAGAAAGGGAACTAAACAAGTGCTTCAGCTCAAGCTGGATACAGAGAGAAAGGTTTTCACAAAATTCTCTGAGCTGCCGAATGCTAATAATTTCCCAAGCTTCCGGGTCTTCCATCCATGTTTGTTAGCACAGTAACAACTTGCAGGCATGAGGCAGGGGTGGGGGGAACTTCCCAGGACAGAGAGTTGTGGTTCAGCTTTCACTCAATTTTTGGTTATTTAAAAAAAAAAAAGTCCCTCACCAGAATCACAGGATGGGTTCCCCATGGAAAATCCCAATATTCTTAACTTCTGGGTTTTATTCATCAGAACATCCGCCAGAAAGCTCTATTTTTTCAACCTACTACAGGGCCAGGTCTGGAGGTCTGTTTGTTCTACAGAAAAAGTCTAATTTAATTCTTCTCAGAAAGAAAAATAACATAAGCAAATTAAATGCATGATTATCCAAAATCTTCCTGCTTAAGAGGATGTCCTCTCCTCAGCACCACTTGGAAATGTCTGGTCCCATTTAAAGTCACTGCATAATCCATTTGAGTTGTAAGTATCCAGGTGAGTATGAGGATTACTTCACAACAGACATAAATAAATTTACTGCCTTTATGGGGATTTCAGAATGGGGAGGTGAGACTATGAAGAAACACACTATGGTGTATGACACAAGACACTCTCATAACGAATAGCTCTCATTTCTGCCACAAGCGGTATCACTCCTCAAATGCATCCCATGGACCTATGGTGACTGAGACCTAGGCCTCAGCTTCCTTCCGATTTAGAGTTGTGATTCCATGGATTGTATCACCCTCCATATGCTCTGGCTCTGAAGACATGTGCATCAGGTGGTGGCTCCTGGCTTTCCTAGTGTGCGGTCTGAATCTCTTTCTCCCTGTGCCTCCTGCAACACTCCCCTAGCACACCCCATCTCCCCAAGACAGTAGGACAGGGGCGAGGGTAGGGGGAGCATGCATCTTGCTCACATCCTCCTTGACTTCAGTTTCTGGGAGTCAAGTTAATTGCCTGCTTCTTATGAGCAAGACCAAACTCTTGGGTTTACCCTAAAACTCTTCTTGGTGTGGCATTTCCCAAGTCATTCACCAGAACTGGATTTTCCACACCACAGATGCCTTCTTCTTTCTCTTTCTCTTGCTCTCTCACATTCCACACACTGTTTTCTTTATCTAAGACACTCTTACTCTTCATGTTGGCCTCAACAACACCATCTTATCCTTTAGGATAAGACTCTACACTCCAGAGTCTGTCCAATGTTCCTGCTGTATTCTGCCTTTCCCCTCATGTACATACTCCATTCTGTTATGTTTAATTACAGGTCTGGGATCTATTTCCACACTCAGTTGTAGGAATCTTCCACACTACAGACACTGTGTCTTTCCTGCTCACCACACCACGACCAATGCCAGCATGAAGTTCATGATAGGTACTCCATAAGTGTTTGCTGAGGGCTCGGTGGAGTCTGAGCCATGGAAAACCCAATCTGATAGAACTAGACTGATTCTTCCAGGAATACAGCCTAAGACATACAAAAAGGACTTTTAGTGGTCCCAGTAATTGAGGAAATAGTGACAGGGTCATCTTAAGGGTTTCTTTTAAACTTCTGCCATTCAAAACTCAAAGTGGTTACTCTCCCAACCCATGGAATTCCAGGTTTTGGCCCCAAAACACAAATGTCTGTGTCTTACTCCCCAGGAACTCCCAGGTGTCCTGATGGTTAGGAAGATGGGGTGATTTTTCTATAGATGAGCTTCCTCAGGGCCCCCTTAAGGTCTTTGTTCCTCAGGCTGTAGATAAAGGGGTTCAGCATGGGGGTGACTGCAGTGTACATTACGGCAGAGGCTTTCTCCTTCACGGCTGTGCGGACAGATGAAGGGCACAAATAGACCCCAATGGTGGTCCCATAGAAGAGGGCAACCACAGAGAGGTGGGAGCTGCAGGTGGAAAAGGCTTTCTTCCTGCCACCTGCAGAGGGGACCTGCATGATGGCCACGATGATACGAGCATAGGAGGCCAGGATGCAGATGAAAGGTGTGGCTATCACCATCCCGGCCACAATGAGCACAAAGATCCTGTTCACAGAAGTGTCAGTGCAGGAAAGTCTAAGAAGGGGAGTGAGGTCACAGAAGTAGTGAGGAACCTTGTCACCACAGAAAACCAGGCGTGCCATCAGGAGAATGTGTGTGAGGGAGATGAAGTAGGAAAACACCCAGGGACCACCAGCCAGCAGGCCACAGAGGCGTGGGCTCATGATGGTGGAATAGTGTAAGGGGTGACAGATAGCCACAAACCTGTCATAAGCCATCACAGCAATTAAGACACTGTCAACAATGCCAAAAAAATGGAAAAAGTACATTTGGGTCAGGCAGCAAAGATAGGAGATGGACTTGCTCTTAGTTTGAATGTTCACCAGCATTTTGGGGACAGTGTTGGTGGCCAGGCCAAAATCAACCAAGGACAGGTTGGCTAAGAAAAAGTACATGGGTGTGTGGAGGTGGGAGTCTGAGCTGATGACCAGGATAATCAACAGGTTCCCCACCACCGTGACGACATACATGCAGAAGAACAGAGCAAAGAGGAGAGTGTCCATCTCTGGTTTTTCTGAAAGTCCTAGCAGGATGAATTCAAATATGCTGGTTTGGTTCCTTGGATCCATAGGCATAATTCCTCTGGAGGTATTGAAAAGGAGAATTTATGTGGATGCTATAGAGATGATTTCGGAAGACTAGGCAAGATTACACCCAATTGACCATTGGGGTTCATTATGATATCAATTTATACATTTGTTGCCTCTTAGACTATGGATGGAGTGTTGAAAGCAAATCACATGCCACAGCTTCGTTCCAAAATCTGTTTCTGAATATTCCTGTTTCAGACAAAGACTGAGACAGTATGTCATGCATGAATCCTTGCTGAAAACAAAACAAAACAAAACAAAAAACTGCTAAAGATTTACTTCAGGATAAAATCAATTAAATCCAGAAAGAAGAGATGTCCAAGAAGCAATAGTCAGTCAAAAAATTGGTATACAAGGGAGAAACTCTAAAAACCCAAAATTTATTTATAAAAAATTGGGTACTTATTCTTACATGTTTAAACTTCAGTCACCTTCAAAGTCCTCTCCATCTGATGCAACACACCTGTCAAGATGTTTTTTCCACTGTTTAAAACAGTTTTTGAATTCATTAATTTTGATGACTTTTAGTGCTTTTGCTGTTTTTTGTTTCACCACTTCCACATCAGCAAAACATTTTCCTTTGAGGACTTTTTTCAACCTGAGAAACAAAAGCAGTTGGTCAGGGTGAGATGGGGTGAGTAGGAAGGGTGGGGCATAAGGATCATACTGGGGTTTTTTTGGTCAAAAACTGCTGAACACTCAGTACAGTGTGGGCAGGTGTGCTCATAAATCACCTGTCATGAAATGGGCAAATGTGTTGAAAGAATCCTCAAAAAAAATTCTCTGAAGCCAAACACAGCCTCTCACAACAGTGTCAGCTGGCACACTGATACAGATGGATTCCTAGTACACTCACCTAGTAGAGGAAGCTTGTACTATAAGGAGCCTGTCCTCCAGAAGATAATTCTGTTTTTTTAGGGGTCCCCCCTCTATATGTAGAAAAATGTAAGCAAAACATTGAATTTCAAAATAGTTAATTATTGTAATGAGAATGTGCATGTAAACAAGATAGATGAAAAATGAGACAAATAATATTAAGACAAGAAGAGAAATTAGAATAAAAGTTGTAAGATTCTTGTATTGAGGTGCAGGAGAATGAAAATACTGAGTATTTTGCATTTTCTATATAAAGCATACATAATTAATGTTTAGGTGTAAGCAGTATAAATAATGAGTATAAAACATATAACTTCTAAATTATAGTAGGGGCACAGCAGAAATAAAGGGATTTATAATCAAACCACTTTCAGGAAAGGAGGTAGAAAGAAGCAAAGAAAAACCATAGGCTATAGGAGTAACAACAATTGTCTAAATGCCTTAAACCAGTCATTAAAAACAAGACTCTCAGATTTGACAAAGAAACAAAACCCTAATATCTCACACATACAAGGGATACAGCTAAACTATATGGGCATAGAAAGGCTGAACATAAACAAATGGTAAAGATATAACCAGAAATACTAATTGAAGGGAAGTTTGATAACTTATTGATCTCAGGTAAAACATACTTAAGGCAGAAGGCATTATTAAAAAGGAAAGTCATTATGTAATAACAAAGGAAAAAACTCATTTGAAAGGGAAAAAAGAGCTAGTCATATTATGCATTTTTACATAGGCTTACTTTATAAAAAGAAAAACAAACTAACAGAAGTAAAGAAAAATTACAAACCATACCTTATGAGGAGATTTTATAATATTTTTTAGTGCTTGCTCTTTCAATGGGACAGAATTTTTGGTAAGGGTATTGAAAATTTGAATAATACAATTAACCAGCTTGATTTCAGCACTACACTAAATTATTAGAGAATCCACATGTTTTTCAAGGACATATAGAACATCTATAAAAATTAGGCCATAAAGAAAACCTTAATAGCAAAAAATACATATCAAACAAAGCATGGAGTCTGACCAAAGGTAATAAAATTAGACGTCAATAGGAAAAAAAGATACGTTTGGTCACAGTCAGGTACACTTTAGAAGCAGGCATTGAAGGTGGCAGCAGCATGGCCCTGCGAGAGGACCTCCAGGCCTCTCCCTTCGAAGTTACGAGTGGGACAGCTGAATTCAACAAAGGATTCACGCAAGCACTGCTGAGGCTCTGTGCACTGAGACTCTGAAGGTGGGTGTACGGGAGCAGACGGCAGACATGGGACTGGGAGGGGGAAGAGTGAGACAGGAGCGTGGGCAGTCCCACACTGCATGGCGTCAGCGGCAGTGACACACGAAGGGTTGGGGTGCCACCTCCGCTGTCCAACTGGAGGGGGAGAGGGCAGTCAGATTCGGGTGGCTGACACACTGAGTATGGGTCCAGGGCCAGGGGCAGAGAAGCAGTCCGTAAAACGCCTCAGCGCTCTGCAGCCCTCCAGAGCCAGACAGAGGTTCCCACAGACGCAGACACCTGCCCGCCGTAACGCTCGTGGCCCACGCAGCAGTCAAATCCGCACTCAGCACATTGCCAAAGGGCTGAGAAAAAACCTTTCTAGCCTAACTGGTGTGTGCTCGCTGTGGTGAAACCCGTGAGGAAGAGAAGTGTGGATGCCTGAATGCATTCCCCCCACACTGTGCATCCCTCCCCCACCCATGCAGTTCAGCCAGGCAAATCAAAACCACAATGAGATACCACCGCACACCTCTTAGAATGGCCATTATTAATCAGCAAGACAAGAAATAAGTCTTAGAAACAATGTGGAGAAAAAGGAGCCCTCACACATTGCTGGTGGGAATTTAAATTGGTGCAGCCACTGTGGAAAACAGTATGGAGTGTCCTAAAAAAAATTAAGAATAGCACTACCATATGACCCAGGAATCCCTCTTCTGGATGTCTACCCCCAAATTTGAAGACACTTATTTGTAAATATACATATGAGAGGTCTGTCTGGAAAAAGTCCAGCTATTGTTAATGTAATGAAAACAGTTGGCATGGCAGTGATATAACCTGGCAGCCAAGGAGAGTGGACTGCAATGCACATGCATGAACAATTATGACTTCACTCTACTAGTCAGCAGGGGTTATAGAGGCCATTGAGTGAGCGTGTATACTGTGTGGCCATCACATTCAAAATGACTGAGGAAGCAGAGCAATGAATCTGCATCAAATTTTGTGTTAAGCTTGAACATTCCTCCACAGAAACTATTCAAATGATTCAGAAAGCTGAAACTATGGGCAACTGGTGATTGGCAGCTTCATCATGACAATGCACATGCTCATGTATCACATCTCATGCGGAGTTTTTGGTGAAACATCATAAACCCCCCGGTGACTCAGCCCAGATTTGGTGCCTGTGGCTTCTGGCTTTTCCCAAAACAAAAATTACCTTTGAAAGGAAGACATTTCAGACCCTCAACTCGAAATTTAGGAAAATATGATGGGGCAGCTGATGGTGATTGTGAGAACTGTGTGAGGTGCCAAGGTGTCTACTTTGAAGGGGACTGGGGTGGCATTGTCCTATGTACAATGTTTCTTGTATCTTGTATCTTCTTCAATAAATGCCTCTCGTTTTCATATTACATGGCTGGATATCTTCAGAACAGACCTTCTATATCCCTATGTTTATTCCAGCATTATCCATGATAGCTAACACATGGGAACAACCTAAGTGTCCTTTGGTGGATGATTGGATATAAAAGATTTGTTAAGTATGTACCATGGAATACTACTCAGCTATAAGGTGAAATACATCTGAGACAACATGGATAGATCTGGAGAGTCTCATGCTAATAAATGTAAGTGAGATGTGTAAGGAGAAGCTAAAAGCATACTAGGCAGGGCTTGGAATGCATCAAAGGAACATAGGTCCTACTAACTGCTTCCTAGATTCCATCAGGAAGCCCACCCACGTACTGCTGGGGATGCTCACCCATGGACCGCCAACTGGCCTATGGGCTCGCCCATCACTCCACACAAAATACAGCTCACCCCTCCACACACATGATCCATGACTAGTTCCCTGTGTGTGTCCCAAAGGGCAGCAAGAACAAGTGTCTGCAGATGGTTAGTGAACAAGGGCAAAGGCAGCCTGACTGAGGTTTGGGACAAAGCACACACTCATGAGCAGTTCAGGCACCACCCCAGGGGAAGCAAACAGGAGTCTGCTCGCACCTGGTCTGGCTTTGCAGATGCAAGAGAAGGCATACAATCTTAAGAACCCCCCACAAGAGTGAACAAGAAGTATAGAGCAGGTGTGTCCACTTACATGCTCTAACAAAGACTGAGAATTTCTAGGAAGGCTGACAGAGGTATTTGTATCCCAAAGCAAGTTGGTAAAGACTGGTAGAGGTGATTTCTTCTTCAAAGATGAAAACACCAATGCATGACTTTAGGGAACATGAAAAGCCAAGAAAATGACACAACCAAAGGCATACACTTTTCCAGTAACTGACCCCAAAGAAATGCAAATCTATGATCTGCCTGATAGAGAATTCAAAATAGTTGTTTTAACTAATCTCAGTGGAGGGTGAAGGGTGAGGGACAGGGGCTGGGGGAAGGGAGCAAAGGAGGGAAAAAATACAAGGCATCTGTAATAGTGTCAACAATAAAGAAAGAAAACACAGAAAGACAATTTAATAAAATTTTCAAAATATGTGCACATGATCTTTTATGCTGAAATCCCTAAAAACTCCACAAAAAAACTGTTAGAACTAATAAATGACTCAGTAAAGTTGCTATATGTGAGATCAACATACAAAATCAGTCACATTCCTATACCCTATCAATGAGCTGTTTGTAAAAATTAATTGCTAAAACAATCACATTTACAATAGTATCAAAAATAATTTAAAAGTTAGGAATAAATTTATCCATGAGGTGAAAGATCTGTACACTGAAATTCATGAAACATAATTGAAAAAATTTGAAGACACAAATAAATTGAAAAATATTATATGTTTACCAGCTGAAAAAATTAATACTGTGAAATGTTCTACTCAAAGAGGTGTACAGATCCAATGCAACTTCTATTAAAATTCCAGTGGAATTTTCACAGAAATAGAAGACACAATCCTAAAATTTGTGTGGAACCACAAAAGACTCTGAAAAGCCAAAGCAATCATGAACAAAAACAAAGCTGGAGACATCACATTTCCTGAGTTCAACTATATTACAAAGTTCTAGTAATCAAACCAGTGAGGCACTGACATAAAAACAGACACGTAGACCAATGGAACAGAATAGAGAGCCTAGAAATAAGCCTCTGCATAGACAGTCAACTAATCTTTTACAAGGGTGCCTAGAACACACGGTGGGGAGAGAATGATCTCTTCAATCACTGGTGTTGGGGAAACTGATATCCACACACGCAAGACTGAAAGTGAAACTCTGTCTCACATGACTCACAAAAATTAACTCAAAATGTGCTAAAGACTTATGTGTAAGATCTGAACCTATAAAGCCCCCAGAAGAAAACATAGAGGAAAAACTCCTTGACATTGGTTTTGGAATTTTTTTTAAATCTGGCACCAAAAGCATAGGGGAGAAATGTAAAGTCAGCAAGTAGGACTAAACTAAAAAGTAAACTAAAAATGTTCTGCACAGCAAAGGAATCAACAAAATGAAAAGGTAACCAGTGAAATGGGAGAAAATATTTGCAAACCATATATCTGACAAGGGAATAATATCCAAAATATTTAAGAAACTTACATACTTCAATAGCAAAATTATAAATAATCCAATTGAAAAGTGGGCAAAGGTGTCTATTCAGTGGGCTGAATAGACATTTCCTTAAAGAAGATATACAGATGGACAACAGGTACCTGAAAAGGTGCTCAACATCACTGATCATCAGAAAATGCAAATAAAAATCATGAGCTACCACCTCACACCTTTTTGGATAGCTATGATTAAAAAGACAATGTAACAATGCTGGTAATGATATGGAGAAATGGGAACACTTGCAAACTGTTGGTGGGAATGTAAATTCTTATGGCTGTTGTGGAACACAATCCTGAAAAAGAATTAAAATAGAACTACCCTATGATCCAGCAACCCCGCTTCTGTTTACATATCTGAAGGAAACAAAGTACCTCAAATGGATATCTGTTCCCTGATGTTTATTGCAGCATTACTCACAATAGCCAAGATGCAGAACAACCTAAGTATACATCAATGGGGAGTGGATATAAATGGATTTAAAAGCTGTGAGAAGAGAGAGAGAGAGAGAGAGAGAGAGAGAGAGAGAGAGAGAGAGAGAGAGAATGTTGTTCAGTCATGAGAAAAAAAGAAAATCTTGCCATCTGTGACAACCTGTATGAACCTAGAGGACATTATGCCAGTGAAATGTGCCAGGCAGAGAAAGAGAAGTATTGTGTGACCTCACTACGTGGAATTAATTTTTTTAAAAAGTCAAACTAATAGAAACAGCAGAATGGTGGTTACCAGGGGCTGGGGGAATGAGGAGATGTGGGCAAAGGGTATAAGCTTTCAGCTGCATGATGAATAAGATTTGTTGGTGCATGGCATGGTGACTATAGTTAATAATACTGTGTTGTATACTTGAAATTTGCTAAGAAAGTAGATCTTAAGCATTCTCACGTTGGCTCTCTTTTCTTTAGCAAAGAAAAGGCTTTGCTAAAGATTTTGTCCCATGACTCTTTGAAGATTCTGCTAAAATCATAGGCCCTCTCCCCACAGAGAAATACACATTTTGGCATTATTTTACACACCATTTCAGGGTGTTCAGGAACTGTCCTAAACTCCAAGTCAAGAGCTACTCAAAGAACAACTTTGTAGAACTTTCCTGCTTTTCAAAATTGATCCTCAGGGCCCTGGCTGGTGAAGCTCAGTGGTTGAGCTCGGGCTGCGAACCAAAGCATGGCAGGTTCGATTCCCAGTCAGGGTACATGCCTGGGTTGCAGGCCACGGCCCTCAGCAACTGCACATTGATGTTTTTCTCTCTCTCTCTTTCTCCCTCCCTTCCCTCTCTAAAAATAAATAAATAAAATCTTTTAAAAAAATTGATTCTCAGACTTAACACCTAACACACCTAAATTTCTACCTGTAAGCTCAGTATTTTCTCTTAGATATTTGCATGGATACACTGTAGAATGAAGGAAAGCACACAGATGATTGGATTCAGATTGACCAGGATTAAAATCCTGGCTCCATTTAGTGACTATTAGCCTCTCTAAACTTCATTTTCTGTACCTTTATACTTGGGAGAAATAATACCCACCTTCAGGTTTTCTCAGAAGATGAAGTGAAGTAACACGTGGAAAGTGGCCGATCTAGTGCTCAGCGTTGTCCAGTCTCGACCAGCATTTGGCAGCATCCGCTGATGTGAAGGATGACGGACTGTGAAAGAAACACCTGGGCATGACTCCTGGGCTCCCACTTTCTAGCTGGGTGGTGCTGAGCTGGCGGCCTGACCACTAAACTCTCACACTCTTGGCCAAAAGGGAATGACAATAGTGTATAACTTACTGGCTTGTTTTGATGTTTAAATAAGATATTTATGAAGATTGTCTATGATGTCTGACACAGAATAATATAGTTAAAAGTTGTGATTTCTCTTTCTCTTTCTTCCTGGTTGGTAAATTCACCATGTAAAAAGCCAAGTGTATTTTCTTCTGCAGCCCCTGTGTCCATGAGTAAAATCACCAACCTCCAGACACCTATGACTGAAGAAGCATTGATGCTTCTTCCCTCATTTCTTCCACTGCCAAAGTCAATCTGTCAATAAGTTGCGGCATCTTCCACAAGTTGAACATTACATTTTTACATTCATTTCCCATCTATCCTGCACCCTGAACAAAGGCTGTCACTCATTCTAGGTTGACAAGGACTCATTTTGAATTAGTTCTCCTGCATTCATTCTCTCTCCTCAAAGCCCTCCTGAAATCCCTGCTGGATTAATCTTCATGAAAGAGAGCTCTGACCACACCACTGACATTCGCTTATTTACTCACTTACTCCATGAACAATCACTGATGGTTGCTGTGCACCAGGATTTGGGCTGAGTGATGGGAACAGAGACTTGAGAAGACAAAGACCTGGTCCTCTGGACACTTGTGCCTTTGTTCATTTTTGTGACCAGCATCTCATGCGGGACCCAGAAGGCATAAACACAGTTGTTTCATATATGCATGAATCAGTAATGATTTTACTGAGAGAATAAATAATAAATGCATGAATAAATAGTAATTCTTATTTTATATATGAAATAATTCTTATTTTATATATATTTTACATATAATTCTTATTTTTTATATATATATATCAGTCTTCTTGTATCTCATATAAGAAAATGGAGACACAAGGAAATTGATAAAATCAAATGGGGTTTCACAGAACTAAGCCACATAGACTGAACCTGGAGCTTGTACTCTGAAACTCCATTATTTCAGGAATCACTAGTGAATTACTGAATTCACAGTTGAGACTCGAGAGGCATTCATCAAATTTGGGGGAAGTGGACATGAGAAATATTCCCTGAGAATTATAAGAATATTCAGGAAACATAGCTGAATCAGGCGGCAATTTTTGAAAATCTGGTGTCTACACAACAGACTTCATGAATCACTACTGTTCACTGGATAAACTCCAATATTTAACTTCAAATTTAAAAATGTCTTGCGATTCTGGTACAATTTATACTTCCTGTTTTATTTACTACTGCCCTCCTAAAACTATGTTTTATACCACCTTTGGGGGGCAATATGCCAATCTGCCTCACAACCCACCTTTTCCTGCTATTTCTTGTCTCCACGCTTCTTCATATTTCTTATTACTTAGTAAGATTCCTAGTATGTGCCTAGAGCTACAATAGGCATGTTACACATATGGCATAGCATCCTAACAACAAACTACGAGGTACAGCTTACAATCCTCATTTTACAGATGAGCTGACTGGGGATGTGCAGCTCCCACAAGTATTAAACAGTGAGCTTGGTTCCGAATGCACGTCCACCTGAGTCCAAAGCCCACAGCCTCCGCTCTGAGCAGCACCGGCCCTGCCTGCTCTCTCTTCCCTGAGCTCCCTCGCTGTCCTGCACCAGGTACCACCTACACAGCCCTCAAGTTCCAGGCAGGTTCTTACTGTGTCCTGATATCAGATTAGAGGTTATGCCACTCTGTGGCCCTGACAACATTCTACTTTGTAGTTTCATCATTTTACTGAAAGATTCAGACATGTTTTTAATCCCAAGAGGGGCTAGTGAATGCCCAATGGATTTCATTCCTGGATCGACGTGCTCCTCTCACACGCTCCTGCTCTCACATCCAGGCTGTCACTCGCTCACTCTGTCACTCCTCATCCTCCCACCACCCTTGGGGAAAGTTCATGTCTCAAGAACCAGGAGGCTCAAAGTTGACCCCATCCTGATGGGGCAGGAAGCAGAACTCCTCTCCCACATAAACCCTGGAAGTCTGTGTCCGGGCTATCTCAGCCTGGAAATATAGGAATCTCCAGGGATTTGGAGACTCAATGATGGAAATAACTCAAACTTCTGCCTACAGAAGTTTGGGGAAAATATCTCTTCTTTGTGGGCTTGGAAAAGCAGGTTCAGGTACTGAGAACTGAGCTACATACAAATCATGGGATTGGGAAATGGCTGGTTGTCATCACAGCTGGACGAAGTTGAGATAGGTAGGTAAGTGTGGTTATTGGATTCAGGGCTGGGAACTGGGTGCTGAACTGAGCCAGGGAGACTCTCCCAGTTCTCTGAAAACACAGGCTATTTTCTCTCCCTTTCCGCCACCTGCATTCTCTCCAAGTGTGCTCGCTTTCTTTTGCTCTCTCTGTCTCCCTCTCTCTCACCTCTTGTCCCCCTCTCTCCTCCCCTCCCTCCCCTCTCGTCCTCGAAGTCCACTCACCGGACCATTTTTTTCTCTTGGTATCATCAAAGGCATGAGTCAAACTTGTCCCAGTGTCCTCCCTGGTGATGAAGTTAGACCTTGGAGTCAGAAGGATGCCTCATAGGTGCATAAGTAGATATCCTCCTGACCCGAAGAAGAAGAAAAGCTGGGGTAGAAGACAAACTGTAGGAACTGGGGGAATATTTGTAATTTCTGTGCCAATAGAACTCAATTCCCCAGACTCCTTGTTAGACAAATTGTCCAATTTCACATCTATTCCCTGAAGAGTTCAGTTTCCTACAGAGGCTGGGACATGGCGGCAGTAAGAACCCTCTATTGATTATTTTAGGTCTTCAGGAGGCAACCTGCAGCAAACTGTGTTTCCCAACTTCTCAGGGCTCTGCACCTTCTTCTCGGGGAACAAGCTGTCCTAGGCTCCTAAACTCTGTCTTCCCAGGTCCATAGGGAAAGTTGCTATCCTTCTTCAAAACAGTGTCGCTCATCACTTAACTGTATGCAACTCCCTGCATTCACCCAATGGTGTCACACCAAGCAGCAAGGCTGCCTGCAACCCACTTACGCTCAAGGGGGCAGCCCTCTGTAAGGGCACCCCAGCTCCCTTCCAGTTCTGCTGATGGGATGAGTAGAATTTGACCTGATGGGCACAGAGAGAGAGAGAAGCTGTCTGAATGCATCTGCAGCCAGATCCTCATTCCGGGTGCTGGTTCTAGGGTAGCAGCAGGGAAAGTGTCTGCCTTTGCATTTTTAGGAATTCAGTTTTGTGAGCTCACTGCCAGCTGACCAGGGCATATGTCCACTCAATAAATACCTGTGGAGCTGATTGATACATTAAGTTCCAGTCTTTAAAAATGTTCAGTTATGCAGATGCCCAAATGCAGACAAAAGTAGCGAAAATAGCACTGGGCTGTGTCATACAACATTGCTAGTGTTTCGCCATTTTTGACCAACAAAACATCATTTTTCACTTGCTTGCTGCTTAGGTATTCAGGCAGGTAGGTCTGGTGCTCGGGGGTCAGCTGGCGGGCAGGTCAGGTGTTTGGATACACGGGGAAGAGTGTGGGGCCTGGGCTCACTGGGGTAGGCCTGGCCCCTGAGTCTGCAGTGCTGAGCCTGAATCCTGGGTCCACGGAGGCCAACCAGGCACCAGTGATTGCTATAGCATTGGGTTTGTGGTAGCTGGTCAGGAGCCCAGGGCTGCTGGTGTGGTCCAGGCTGTGGGGAGGGCCAGAACCTGGGTCCGTGGGACCTCATACCTGGAGCTTGGGTCCACAAGAACCCAAGTCAGACTAAGGCCACAGGTATCAGCCAGGTTCTGGGACCAGGTTCTTGGAGCCTGGGACCCAGAGGGCCAGCTTTGTACCAGGGTGGACTGGGAACCTGGGCCCTTGGGAGCTGGTCTGGATTCTAGGTCCACAGGAACAGGCCTGGTGTTGGATAGGCTGGGAGTCTGGGCCACAGGATTCAGCCCAGTGCTGGTGTAGGCCCAGGTCCTGGGGTCATAAGGCTCAGCCTGGCCCTGGGCTCAGCGAGAGCCTTTGTCTGCTGTCACATGCCTGGAGCCGGGCCTGGCCCAGGACCGGATCTGTAAGAGCGAGACTGGTGACAGGTGGGCTGGGAGCTGCTTCAGTTGGTGCTGGCATCTGCAACAAAGCCGGGGCTCACCTATCCTCTCCCACCTGGGCTGTGCTTCCTGGGATTGGGGCAAGGTGGTCAGGAACAACACAGACCACCTTTTCTACCTCCATTTGAGGCATCTTTTCTGATTTCTGTGCTCCACTCTGGCACTGTCGTCACTCACCTGGAAACCTTTAACTGGGTGTTTCTAGAAGGAAACAAGCACAGGGAACCTCTGTCCTGCCATCTTGCTGACGCTACTCCCCTACATCAGACTTTTTAGTACAATGTAGCTGTTCATCTTGAAGCTGTTAACTGTGGACTCCTTTTTTTAAAAAAAATTATTGGGGTGACATTGGTTAATAAAATACAGGTTTCAGGTGTACAATTCTATATAATAGATCATCTGTATATTGTGTTGTGTGTTCACCACCCCAAATCATGTCTCCTTCTATCACCACTGATACCCCTTTACCCTCTCCTACCTCCCCCACCCCCATTTCCTCTGGTAATCACTATATTGTCATCTGTTTATGGGTTTTTTGTTTGTTTTTGCTTAACCCCTTCATATTTTTTACCTAACCCCACCTCCTCCCCTCTGACAGCTGTTAGTCTATTCCATGTATCCATGCTTCTTTTTCTATTTTATTCATTAGTTTATTTCATTCATTAGATTCCACATAAAAGTCAAATCATATGGTATTTGTCTTTCTCTGATTGGTTTATTTCACTTAGCATGGTATTCTCCAGGTTCATACATGCTGTTGCAAAAAGTAAGATTTCCTTTTTTAAAAACAGCTGAGTAGTATTCCATTGTGAAAATGTACCTCAGCTTTTTTATCCACTCATCTACTGATGGGCACTTGGGCTACTTCCAAATCTTGGCTATTGTAAATAATGCTGTAATAAACATAGAAGGGGCATGTATTCTTTTGAATTAGTGTTTCAGGTTTCCTCACATATATTCCCCAAAGTGGAATCTCTGGTCATCAGGCAGTTACATTTTTAATTTTTTGAGGTAACTCCATGCTGTTTTCCACAGTGGCTGCACTAATCTGTGTTTCTACCAACAGTACACAAGGGTTCCCATATCTCCACATCCTTACCAGCACTTGTTGTTTGTTGATTTATTAGTAATGGCCATTCTGACAGGTGTGAAATGATATCTCATTGTGGTTTTGATTGCATTTATTTGAATGTTAGTGGCATTGAACATATTTTCATGTCTATTGGCCATCTGTATGTACTCTTTGAGGAAGTGTCTGTTCAGGTTCTTTGCCCATTTTATCATTGGATTGTTTATTTTTTGGTATTGAGTTGTATAAGTTCTTTATAAATTTTTCTTACCTTTTTAAAGTATATTTTATTGATTATTCTATTACAGTTGTCCCATTTTTTTCTCCCCCTGTACCCTGCACACCCCCTCCCCACCATATCCCTTCCCCCAGTTCATGTCCATTCATGCATGTAAGTTCTTTGGCTTCTCCATTTCCTATACTATTCTTAGCCTCCTCTTGTCTATTTTGTGCCTACCAATTATGCTTCTTATTCCCTGTACATTTTCACCTCATTCTCCCCCTCTCTATCCCTATTGATAACCCTCCATGTGATATCCATTTCTGTGATCCTGTTCCTTACATTTTGTTCCTATTCTAGTTGTTTGCTTAGTTTTAGTTTTTGTTTTTTAGGTTTAGTTGTCAATAGTTGTGAGTTTGCTGTCTTTTTACTGTTACAGTTCATAAATTTTGAATATTAACCCCTTATCAGATGTATCATTGACAGATATGTTCTCCCATTCATTGGGTTTTCTCTTCATTTTGTTGATGGTTTCCTTGGTTGTGCAAAAACTTAGTTTGACAAAATCCCATTTGTTTAATTTTCCTTTTGTTTCCCTTGCACAAGGTGATATATTAGAAAAATATTGCAACTTTGTTCTTCTTTCTTAAGATTGCTGTGGCTATTCAGGGCCTTTGGTGGTTCTATATAAATTTTTGAAATATTTGTTCTAGTTTTGTGAAATATGCCATTGGTATTTTGATAGGAATCACATTGATTCTTTAGATTGCTTAGGTAGTATGGACATTTTAATGATGTCAATTATTCCTATCCACAAATACAGTCTATGCTTCCACTTAATTGTATCTTCTTCAATTTCTTTCTTTAGTATTTTATAATTTTCTGAGTACAGGTCTTTTACATCCTTGATTAAATTTATTCCTAGATATTTTATTTTTTCGATGCAATTGTAAATAGGGTTGTTTTCCTAGTTAACATTTCTGACAGATAATTATTGGTGTGTAGAAACACAACTAATTTCTGGATATTTATTTTGTATCCTGCTACTTTACTAAATTCATTTATCAGTTCTACTACTAGTTTTTAGGTAAAATTTTTAGAACCCTCTATATACAGTATGTCATCTGCAAATAATGTCAGTTTTACTTCTCCCTTTCTAATTTGGGTATCTTTTATTTCTTCTTCTTGTCTGATTGATATGGCTGGGACTTCCATTATTATGTTGACTAAGAGTGATGAGAGTGGGAATCCTTTTCTTGCTCCTGATCTTAAAGGAAACATTTTTAGCTTTTTCTCCATGATATATTATGTTATCTATGAGTTTGTCATATATGACCTTTATTATGTTGAGGTATATTTCCTCTATTCCCACTTTGCTGGGAGTTTTTATCATAAATTGGTACTGGATTTTTGTCAAATGTTTTTTTCTGCATCTATTGATATGATCTTATGATTTTTATTCTTAATTTTGTTTATGTGGTGTATCACATTAATTAATTTGCAGATATCAAACCAAACTTGCGTCCCAGGAATAAATCCCACTTGATCATGTATTGCTGAATTCAGTTTGCTAATTTTTTCCAGAGGATTTTTGCAACTATATTCATCAGAAACATTGGCCTGTAATTTTCTTTTTTGCAATTTCTTTGTCTAGTTTTGGAATCAGGATAATGCGAGAAGGATACATGTTAATTCCTCTTTAAATGTTGTGTAAAATTTACCTGTGAAGCCTTCTGCTGCAGGACCTTTGTTGAGAGTTTTTTTTTATTAGTGTTTTGATTTTATTAGTCATTGGTCCATTCATATTTTCTGTTTATTTTTTATTCAGTATTGAATGGTTGTATGTTTCTAGGAATTTCTCCATTTCTTCTAGATGGTTCAATTTCTTGGCATGTAATTATTCATAGTAGTTTCTTATAATCTTTTGTATCTGTGATATCATCTGCTATTTCTCCTCTTTTATTTCTGATTTTATTTGGATCTTCTCTGTTTTTTTTTCTTGATGAGTCTGTTTAAGGTTTATCCATTTTGTTTATCTTTTCAAAGACCCAGCTCTAGGTTTCATTGATCTTTTTATCCTTTTTTAGACTCTGTTTCACTTATTTCCAGTATGATCTTTATTATTTCCTTCCTTCTACTCACTTTGGTCTTTCTTTGTTTTTCTTTTTCTAGTTCCTTGTTTATTTCAGATTTTTCTTGTTTCTTGAGATAGACCCTGCAAGGGAATAAATCAAGCTTCCTAATATCATTAATTACAAAGAGACACCTTTGTTTGAAACTTTTTTTAAAATGTAGAATTTATTAGCAAAGGGGTGCGTGTATATGTGTCCAAGGCACGTGAAACAGAGGTGAGTGTGAACAGGCAGAGAGAACTGGGTGATGTAAACCTGGCCCAACATGGTTCGGGATTAGCCACTGTTAGTTTCTCTCTTCTGTAGTCTTGGTCTTAAAGGAGTTGCAATGCCCAGGGAAGAGAATGAGACCAAAAATATTTGTCTGATGAGGAGCTTTGGATATTGATGCCCAGGGATACAGAGACTATAAAGAGTCAGTCTGTGACAATCTCGCTCAAAAGCCCTTGCCTAGCCAGGAAGTAGCATACCTGAGCCTTCTCCCAGACATGATCCTTGTTGACCAGGAGCCCATTGCTGCCCTTGGTCTCTCTGCCCTTCCTGTGGACAGAGCTTCCATCTTAATATCCAGGTGTCATGTCAAGTGCACACTGATGCTAGCCAGGTAATTAAAGGCTCTCAGTTAATGCTTTGGAAATGAGGGCAGGTATTTTACAGTTTGATCCAGGGGAAGCATGTAGGAGAGCATATGCATGGCACAACCATGTGCCCTGTGGGATTATAGCCTGTCTTCTTGTTGACAAGTTCCCTTGTGCATTTGTAGCAATACCCAGCCAGTTCTCGACCCGCTGTTGTTTTCTCTAGAAAATAGAAAGTGCCCTTATCCTCCTGGGCAGAGAGCTTCCCCTCCTCAAACTCGATGACTATTACAAATTTTCTGACATTGACCTGAGTTCTTGTGGCAGTCGTGGGGGAGGGAGTTGGTCAGCTTTTCCCTTCATTTCCATTCTGGATTTATGGTACCCCATCTATGGAGGGGTGTTTTTATTCTCTGCATAGCTTGGCTGTGAAAACACAGAGGAGAAGGTGCAGACAGATTCAGCTGGCTGCCTTCCCAGTGCATCAGTCTCTCTTTATAAAATTACCAGGTATCTTATATGAGAACAGCAGACATAGTACATTAAATCAAAAACATATGACCACTCTTTAGTGCAGAGTTAACAAATTTGTTGACTTTCCACTATATCAACTTCAGGTCTTTTTTTTATTGAATTTATTGGGGTGACATGGATTCACAAAACCATGCAAGTTCCATGTGTCCAACTCAACAAAACATTATCTGCACACTGTGTCATGTGCCCATCGCCCAAAGCAAAGCCTCTTTCCGTCTCCGTTTCCCTCCCTTTGTCCACCTCCACCCACCCCACCCCCTTTCCCTCTGGCCATCACCACACTCTTGTCTGTCTTTGAGTTATGTACATACTTTTTTTGCTTAATACCTTCACCTTCTTTCATCCAGCCCCCTACCCTACCTCCCCTCTGACAGCTGTCAGTCTGTTCCATGTATCCATGACTCTTGTTCATCAGTTTATTTTGTGCATTAGATTCCACATATAGATGAGATCACATGGTATTTGTCTTTCTCTGACTGCCTTATGTTTGTTGCATTACTATTTACAATAGCCAAGCTCTGGAACCAGCCCAAGTGCCCATTAGTAGATGAGTGGATAAAAAAGCTGTGGTACATTTACATAATGGAATGCTACTTTGTTGTAAGAAAGAAAGAAATCTTATCTTTTGTAGCATCATGGAGGGACCTGGAAATTAATATGCTAAGTGAAGCTTTGGGTCTTTCTAAATAAAGTAACAAAATAATATTTATACAAAAGGCACCACTTTTGTAATTCCACCACTTTTTACTCTCTCCTTCCAAGAGATATCTCCCACTCATTCCTTTATATTATATGTGTCTTCATAAGTATGTATAAGATACAAGGTATTAACCATAAAACATATCCATAACTATAAAGAGAATGGGGAAATAAAACATGAAATGATACGCTGGAATACTCTCTTGTAATTAAAATTAATGAAGCAGGATAAACATATCAACAATAAAAAAAGATAAATTACACAAGAATGCCAAACTTAAATGACACATACTGCATGGTTCTGTTTATATAGAGCTTTCAGATTGCAAAATAATGGAATGGTTTATGGAACAATGATGCTAACAGTAGTAACAGTGCAGGAGAATAATGTAGATGAAGTTCATGTAGTAGTTCCTCGGGGAAGGGAAGAATCAAGACTGTGCCTATGCACATTGTGGGGTCACACAAACCCGATTATTTGTTGCAGTAAAAACACATGGAATGAAGACAATGAAGTGTGTGAATTTTTAAAAATTTTCCTCTGAAAGTTTAAAAAATTTTTTTTTAAATTTTAATCATTGTTCAAATACAGTTTTCTCCTTTTTACTCCCAATCCAGTCCCCCCTCCCAACCTCCCCACTTCCCTCCCATTACCACCCTCCCCTTAGTTTATGACCATGTGTCCTTTAAGTTTGTTCCTGTGAACCCTTCCCACTGTCCCCTTAAATTCCCTCTTCTCTCCCCTCCAGTCACCGTCAGCCTGTCCTCTATTTCAGTGTCTTTGGTTGTATTTCGCTTGTTTCTTTGTTTTGTTATTTAGGTTCCTGTTAAAGGTGAGATCATATGGTATTTGTCTTTCACTGACTGGCTTGTTTCGCTTAGCATAATGTTTTCCAGCTCCATCCACACTGTTGCAAAGGGTAGGAGCTCCTTCTTTCTTTCTGCTGCATAGAATTCCATTGTGTAAATGTACCATAGTTTTTTGATCCATTCATTTACTGATGGGCATCTTGGTTGCTTGCAGCATCTAGCTATTGTAAACTGTGCTGCTATGAACATTGGGATGCGTAGGTTTTTTTGAATTGGTGTTTTAGTATTCTTAGGATAGAGTCCCAGCAGTGGAATTGCTGGGTCAAAAGGCAGATCCATTTTTAGTTTTCTGAGGAAGTTCCATGCGGCTTTCCATAGTGGTTGTACCAGTGTGCAGTACCACCAACAGTGCACTAGGGTCCCCTTTTCTCCACAACCTCTCCAACACTTGTTGTTTGTTGCTTTGTTTATGATGGCCATTCTATCTGGTGTGAAGTGGTATCTCATTGTGGTTTTAATTTGCATCTCTCTGATAGCTAGTGATATTGAACATCGTTTCATGTGTCTTTGGATTTTCTGTATGTCCTCCTTGGAGAAGTGTCTGTTCAAGTCCTTTGCCCACTTTTTAATTGGATTCCTTGTCTTCTTAGAGTGCAGTCTTGTAAGTTCTTTATATATTTTGGAGATTAAACCCTTGTCTGAGGTATCATTGGCAACTATGTTTTCCCATACAGTTGGTTCTCTTTTAATTTTGATACTGTTTTATTTAGCTGTGCAGAAGCTTTTAAATTTTGATGAGGTCCCATTTGTTTCTTCTTTCCTATATGTCCCTTGCTCTTGGGTAAATGTCAGTAAAAAAGTTTCTGGGTGAAATATCTGAGATTTTCCTACCTACATTCTCCTCTAGGACTTTAATAGTGTCACGTTTTATATTTAAATCTTTTATCCACCTTGAATTTATTTTTGTATATGGTGTAAGTTGGTGCTCAGGTTTCATTTTTTTGCACGTGGCTGTCCAGTTCTCCCAACACCATTTGTTGAAGAGGCTATTTTTATTCCATTTAATGTTGCTGCCTCCTTTGTCAAATATTAATTGACCATAGAGACTTGGGGTTATTTCTGGGCTCTCTGTTCTGTTCCATTGGTCTATGTGCCTGTTTTTATGCCAGTACCAGGCTGTTTTGATTACAGTGGCCTTGTAGTATAGTTTAGTGTCAGGTATTGTGATCCCTCCTACTTTACTCTTCTTTCTCAAAATTGCAGCAGCTATTCAGGGTCATTTATAATTCCATATAAATTTTTGAAGTGTTTGTTCTATGTCTGTGAAATAAGCCATTGGTACTTGAATAGGTATTGCATTGAATGTGTAAATTGCTTTGGGTAGTATGGACATTTTGATGATATTAATTCTTCCAATCCATGAACACGGTATATGTTTCCATTTGTTTGTGTCTTCCTTGATTTCTTTCTTCAGTGTTGTGTAGTTTTCTGAATACAGGTCTTTTACCTCCTTGGTTAGGTTTATTACTAAGTATTTTATTTTTCTTGTTGCTATAGCAAATGGGACTTTTGTCCTGATTTCTGTTTCTGATATTTCATTTTGGGTGTACAAAAATGCCTTTGATTTCTGGATATTGACTTTGTATCCTGCTGTTTTGCCAAATTCATTTATTAGGTTAAGCAGGTTTTTGGCGGAGTCTATAGGATTTTCTATGTATACTATCATGTCATCTGCAAACAGTGACAGTTTTGTTTCCTCCTTCCTGACTTGGATTCCTTTTATTTCCTTTCTTGTCTGATTGCTGTGGCTACATCTTCCAATACTATGTTGAATAGAAGTGGTGAAAGTGGACAGCCTTGTCTTGTTCCTGATCTTAGTGGAAAAGATTTTAATTTTTGCCCATTGAATATGATGTTGGCTGAAGGTCTCTCATATATGGCCTTTATTATATTGAGGAATGCTCCCTCTGTTCCCACTTTGCCGAGTGTTTTTATCATGAATGGGTGCTGTACCTTATCAAAGGCTTTTTCTGCATCAATTGATATGATCATGTGGTTTTTGTCTTTGGTTTTGTTTATGTGATGTATTACATTTACTGACTTGCGAATATTGAACCATCCTTGCATCCCTGGAATGAATCCCACTTGGTCATGGTGTATGATCTTTTTAATGTATTGTTGGATGCGGTTTGCCAGTATTTTGTTGAGGATTTTAGCATCAATGTTCATCAGTGATATTGGCCTGAAGTTTTCTTTCTTTGTTGTGTCTTTATTTGGTTTTGGAATTAGGATGATGTTGGCCTCATAAAAAGAGTTTGGGAGTCTCCCATCTTTCTGGATTTTTTTGAATAGTCTGTGAAGGATAGGGGCTAGCTCTTCCTTAAATGCTTTGTAGAATTCTTCTGTGAAACCATCTGATCCCGGGTTTTTGTGTGTTGGGAGTTTTGTGATTACTGCTTCAATTTCTTTTGTTGTTATTGGTCTGTTCAGGCTTTCTGCTTCTTTTCCATTGAGTTTTGGAAGATTATATTTTTCTAGAAATTTGTCCATTTCACCTAGGTTTTCAAATTTCTTGGCATACAGTTCTTTGTAGTAATTTCTTACAGTCCTTTGTATTACTGTGGTATCTGTTGTAATCTCTCCTCATTCATTTCTGATTGTGTTTATTTGGGTCTTCTCTCTTTTTTTTCTTGATGAGTCTGCTTAAAGGCTTGTCAATTTTGTTTATCTTTTCAAAGAACCAGCTCTTGGATTCATTGATCCTTAGAATTGTGCATTAGTCTCTATGTCATTTAATTCTGGTCTTATCTTGGTTATTTCCTTCCTTCTGCTTGCTCTGGGCTGCCTTTGTTGTTGTTCCTCGAGTTCTTGTAGACGTAGGGTTAGGTTGTTTGTTTGGAATGTTTCTAACCTTTTTAGGTGGGCCTGTATCGCTATGAACTTCCCTCTCAGGACTGCCTTGGCTGTGTCCCACAAGTTTTGGGTTGTTGTGATTTTGTTTTCATTTGTTTCCAGAAACCTTTTGATTTCTTCCCTAATATCATTCTTGACCCATTCATTGTTTAATAGCATGCTATTTAATCTCCATGATTTTGAGTGTTTTTGGTTTTTTTCCTTCAGGTTGGTTTCTAGCTTCAGTCCCTTGTGGTCTGAGAAAATGCTTGGTATGATTTCAATTTTCTTGAAATTCTTGAGGCTTGCCTTGTGTCCTATCATGTGGTCTATTGTTGAGAATGTTCCATGTACATTTGAAAAGAATGTATATTTAGCTTTTTTTGGGTGGAGGGCTCTGTATATATCAGTAAAGTCCATTTCATCAAGGGTATTGTTCAATGCCACAATATCTTTGTTGATATTTTGTTTAGAAGATCTGTCCATTTTTGATAGTGGGGTGTTAAAATCTCCCACTATAATTGTGTTGCTGTCCATATCTTTCTTGAAGTCCTCTAAGATTTTCTTTATGTATTTCAGCACTCCTATGTTGGGTGCATATATATTTACAATATTTATGTCTTCTTGGTGGATTCTTCCCTTGAGTATTATGAAGTGACCTTCTGGGTCTCTCTTTATGGACCTTTTTTGGAAGTCTATTTTGTCTGATATGAGTATTGCTACCCTGGCTTTTTTTTCCTGTCCATTTTCTTGGAAGATTTCTTTCCAGCCCTTCACTTTCAACCTGTGTAGGTCTTTTATTCTGAGGTGGGTCTCTTGTAGACAGCAGATATATGGGTCATTTTTTCTTATCCAATCAGCTATTCTATGTCTTTTGATTGGAGCATTTAATCCATTTATGTTTAAGGTTATTATTGATAGGTACTTATTCATTGTCTTTTATGTACATGTGTTCCTCCTCTCTCTCTCTCTCTCTCTCTCTCTCTCTCTCTCTCTCTTTTCCCTCCTTTCCTTAAAGCAGTCCTTTTAGAATCTCTTGCAGAGCTGGTTTGGTGGAGGTGTATTCTTTTAGACTTCTTTTGTCTGGGAAGCTTCTTATTTGGCCTTCTATCTTGATTGAGAGCGTTGCTGGATATAGTAGTCTTGGTTGCAGCCCTATGGTTCTCATTACCTGGAGTATTTCTTGCCATTCTCTTCTGGCTTGAAGTGTTTCCATTGAGAAGTCAGCTGTTAGCCTTATGGGGCTCCCTTGTATGTTACTTCCTGTTTCTCCCTTGCTGCCTTTAAGATTCTCTCTTTGTCTTGAAATTTCGTCATTTTAATTATGATGTGCCTTGGTGTGGGCCTCTTTGGGTTCCTCTTAATTGGGACCCTCTGTGTTTCCTGTATTTGTGTGACTTTTTCTCTCATCAAATTAGGGAAGTTCTCCTTCATTACTTGTTCAACTAGGTTTTCGATCCCTTGCTTTTCTTCTTCTCCTTCTGGTATCCCTATTATATGGATATTATTACATTTCATATTGTCTTGCATTTCTCTTAATCCCTCTTCATTCTTTCTGAGCCTCTTTTCCTTTTCTTGCTCTTTCTGGATGCTGTTTTCTACTTTGTCCTGCAGCTCGCTAATCCGATCTTCTGCTTCATCAAGCCTGCTTTTCATTCCTTCTACTGTGTTCTTCAGTTCAGAAATTGTATTCTTCATTTCCTCTTGACCTTTGTTGAGAGTTTCTATTTCCTTTTTCATGTTTATATAGTTTGCAGTGAGATTGATGTAGTTTCCCTCTAATTTCTGAAAGCTCATCGTGAGTTCATTGATCTTCCTGGTAATCATTGTTTTGAACTCACTATCTGATAGTTGAGTTGCCTCTATTTCATTTAGCATTTTTCCTGAGGCTTCCTCTTTTCCCTTCAATTGGGGGTTATTTCTTTGTTTTCTCATTGTTCGTGGGTTTCTTCTTTTTTTCTTCTTGTTTGTTAATTTGATCTGTTCTAATTCCCTTTAATTATGGTGTGAACTTCTGTGGTAGAATATTTTTGAGATTCAGTGGTGCAATCTCCTTCATGTATCCTGGTGCTCACACCTTCCCCCTATTCTTTTTTGTGATCAGTTAGAGGATTAAGGCAAAATGGTTTAAAACAGCAAGACAGTACACTATGATATTTACATTAGCAGCCAGTAGAGAAGAGATGGGTTATCCTTTGGCTCCTTATAGTGTTAACCATGATCCTCCACCCCACTATCCACGTTTTAGAAAGGATGGAAAGAAGGTAAGACTCTTATTGGGGACGAGAGGATTGTTAGTTGGATCTAGAAAGCTGTGAGGCTGTGGGAGGTCAGATTCTAAGGTAGGGTTGGACTAAAAATTAGTATATAGGAGTAGTGTGTAAAAGAATAGAGACAACCCCCACAATAGTGTAGTTCAGAAAATTGCAAAGTGGGCTGAGATCAGGTAGGGGTATTGAGAAGCATTTACAATTGTATAGAGTAGGTCTTACTAGCAGTAATAGTAAAGTGACAGTCTTGTGGCAGAATCGATGAGGTCTAGATAACAAGAATAAAGAGTATAGAACCTTGAGAGGTGTATTAATGGAACACAGATGAAGGATAGTAACTTATCAACACCTTGTGACTGAGATACCAGGGGGAACCTATCAAATGACAGTATAACCAGCCAAGCAAAGAAGATTATACAGAAAGAAAAAGAATACCAAAATACTATTAAAATAAAAAATGTCGGAAGAGTGAGAAAAAGATAATACAAATTTACAGTAACTTGCAAGATTAAAAGAAAAAGGAGAGAAAAGCAGAAGATGTAGTGCAGGAGAGATAAATTTGACGTGGAAGGAATAATATTAGGATGAATGGAAGAGAAACATAAGGGATTGTGAGATAAAAATAATAAGAATTGAAAAATAAAATGTCACGTAAAACACAATATAAAAATCAATCAACCAACAATAGCCAGAGAAACCAAAGCCAAAAAAAAACCCACCCCAAAAAACAAAAAAAAAACAAATAAACAAACAAACAAAAAAACCTCTTGTTGGTTTCTAACTGGCCAGACCAGTTTTTCTGATCTTGCTGGCTTCAGCTGGCTGAGGGACCTTTGAAATGCTTCTCTCTCTCCCAGCCAGACCTCAGCTGGTCTGTCAGGTAGCCCGGGCGCTCCCAAACACACTGGCTCTTTGGATCTCACTTCCACGTTCTTCCGGACTCTGGGGTCCCGCAGGGTTCCAGCTCTATGCTCTCAGGAGGCACCCGAGACGTTTTGGGATTCACTGCGCCCTCCCTGGGGATCGTAAAAGGGCGCACCCCTCCCCCAAACTTTTGAGATTCGGGGTCTAGGATCGCTGTAAGCGCCTCGCTGCAACCCTTCCGGGATCAAAGCGCACGAGAATCAGTCAGCCTGACGGTGCGCTCGCCAAGCCATTTCCAGCTCCGTGATCCCCACCGAACTGCACTCCGACCAGGTATGGGTGCCTTTCCCTGCTCCCCCGGGCTGGCTGGAAATCTCTGAGCCACCACTGTAGGAATACACCAAGTGCCGCGTCCCTCCCGGGATTGCAGCGCGTGATTCAGGCCTCCCTATGGGGCTTGAGTGGAGCGTGGCCCGGTTCTGTACTCTCCACCGATCTGCACTTCCACCGGGCTAGGGGTGCAGGTGCCTTTCCAGGCTGCCTCTGGTCCTGTTGGCTAGAGTCCCTCACTCCTCCCAGGACTCTGGGCGGGTGTTCATAGTCCCTGGGCGATTTTTTCCCAGTCCAACTGGCCAATCTGTTCCTTTTAGCAACACGTTCTCCCCTGGAGTTGCTCACCTCCAGTATTCAGGGGAGGGAGCAGCGACTTCCCTCTCCCGGGCGCCCTGGGGCAGACCCCGGAGCACCCCGGGCTTGCCTGGGGTCTGCATACCCCTAGACCCCGCGCTGATCCCTGGGCCCCTTTTGTCCTGTAGCAGACTCCTTACCATCTGGTTTTCCAGTGAGTGCAATAATTTTTGATGTCCTGCTTTCAAAAGTGATTCGGTAACCTAGCCCACTTGCTCTGTTTCTCCACCGATCCGCGAGTTTCCCCCCTCTTCACAGAAGCCGAGAAAAACGCTGCCTAAAGTAAAGCCGCCATCTCCCCTCCAGTTTTTTAAAATTTTTAAATTGACTAGAGAGAGAGAGATGGAAGGAAAGACAGAGAAAAATCAACTTGTTGTTCCACTTATTTATGCATCCATTGGTTGCTTTTGTAGGTACCCTGACCGGGGATTGAACACGCACCGTTGGCAAATCTGGATGGTGCTCTAACCAGAGGAGATACCTGGTCTTGGCTTGTAGTGTGTGAATTTGATTCTGTTTACTGATTGGTAACTAGTCCTTCACTGTGTCGCTGTTGTTTTTTTTTCTTTTTGCCTGAATATCATGGATTATTACTTGTAAGGGAACAAAATATATCTAAAATTTTCTGATGATGTACATTTTGTGTCTTTCAAAAATATTTCTCATAGGTTTTATTATTTGTGTATCTATTCTGCTTTATCATTTAATCAATTTCTAATTGCAATATATTTCATCATATATCCATTTCAAATGAATATTGGTGTAATTGATGATGCCTTTATTCCTTTCCTGGGTGATAAATGTTCCCAGCTTATAATCTTTCCCCTGAAATCTGAAGTTGTCATGCTAGGGATATTCTCCCTTTCTATGGTCTCACCTGACAACCCGCCCACCCCATCGCTCCCTCTTGAGCAAGGAAACCTGCGGGCGAGTGCTGTTTTCCATGGCAGAGCAACAATAGCACAACAGGAAATGTTTATAGGAGGGTATCATATGCCAAGTGCTGTTAGGTGCTTTTCCTCTACTCATGTTCCCCCTTTGCAACATGCCTATGAGATTGTATGACAGTTTCCATTATATGAGTGAGAACATCAGGCTTTTCATAGAGGTGAACAATTCCCCATGTTCACAAAGCAAGTGCTGCTCTGGGTTAAACTCAGTGTCCGAGTTTGAGTGATATACCAAGTGGTGAAGGCTGCCATGGCCTCCTGTGTCCCCCAGGCAAGGAGAACCCCTGCTTTGCAGGGCACGGTGTTGGGGTGCCTAGTTATCTTCCTCATATCATGTAAGTCCATCTTATCTTGCATTTATCTGTCTTCTAAGCACCCAAAATTGTTATTTTCATCTATTTGGGGGGAGTATATTCTTTCTCTCATTATTTAACTGGTTTTTCTTTTAATAATAATAGGCCACTTATCACCTTAGGGGAAGAAATCCCTGTAGGACAAAACAGAGGATGTCATTGGCATTTGCCCAGCCTCTCAGAATTAATCACTAATACAGATGAGGAGCATTTCTGTTGGAAAGTTTTATGAGCTCCAAATTCATAGGCAACAGTTTTAAATTTACGCTCCAGTGGGGAGCATGTACCTAGACAGAAGCTGTAACCTGCAGCACAGGGCTTCTGGGGTTACAGCCTCACCATGAGGTGAAACATCTTGTAGGAAAGAAAGAGGACTTCTGGCAAGATGAAGGCATAGGTGAATGCACCATACCTCCACCCACAACCAAGATTAGAATAACAACAATTTAGAGGCAGAATAACACCCAGAACTGATAGAGAATTTATCTGAATGGAAGTCAGATAGCCAAGTTGAAGTAGACCCATTCATCCAGACCAGTAGGAGGGGTGGAGAGGAGCAGCTGGGCGTGGGTCGTGGCGCGTGGAGAACAGGGAGAACTGGGCGCATAAGGCAACCGGGAGCGTGTAAGGCATCTGGGGTGTGCAAGCAGCAGCTGGTGGACCCAGTGAGGTGCGAATTGTGGACCAGGGCAGAGCGCACAACCCAGGATCCCAGAGAAGGGATTGAGGTCCCAGGAGAATGGAGCTACCACCATTGTTCCCTCCTGCCCCCAACCCTGCCCCCACATACAACGTCACAATCTAGCGACTGGGGTGCCCAGCCCCAGTGAGCACCTAAGGCTCCACCCCTCACCATAACAGGAAGGACCAGACCAAAAAAAAAATTGAGAAAGAGAGAGAGAGAGAGAGAGAGATGTCTCAAACAGAAGAACAGATCAATGCCCCAGGACTCATCCTTTTGAGTGACTAAGAGATAGCCAATCTATCAGATGCACAGTTCAAAACACTGGTGATCAGGAAGCTCAGAGAATTGCTTGATTTGGGGCACAAATTAGATGAAAAAATGCAGGTTACCATAAAAGAGATGAAGGAAGATGCGTGGAGAACCAATAGTGATGGGAAACAAACTGGGACTCAAACAATAGAGTGGACCAGAAGGAAGAAAAAAACAACCAAACAGGAAAGAATGGAAAAATAAGAATCCAAAAAAATGAGGAGAAGCTTAGGGACCTCCAGGACATCTTTAAATGTTCCAACATCTGAATTATAGGGGTACCAGAAGGGGAAGAGGAAAAAGCAACAGATTGAACACATATTTGAACAAATAAAAAAGGAGAACTTTCCCATTCTGGCAAAGGAAATAGACTTCCAGGAAATCCAGAAAGCTCAGAGAGCCCCAAAGAAGTTGGACCCAAGAAGAAAGATACCAAGGCACATCATAATTACATTAGCCAAGGTAAAAATGAAGGAGAGAATCCTAGAAACAGCAAGAGATAAGGGGACAGTCACCTACAAAGGAGTTCCCATCAGACTGTCAGCTGATTTCTCAAAAGAGACCTTACAGGCAAGAAGGGGCTAGAAAGAAGTATTCCAAGTCATGAAAGACAAGGACCTATATCCCAGATTACTCTATCCAGCAAAGCTTTCATTTAAAATGGAAGGGCAGATAAAGTGCTTCTCAGATAAGGTCAAGTTAAAGGAGTTCATCACCACCAAGCCCTTATTTTATGAAATGTTAAAGGGATTTATCTAAGAAAAGAAGATAAGGAAAAAACATGTATAGTAAAAGGACAGCAAACTCACAATTATTAACAACCACACCTAAAACAAAACCAAAAGAAATTAAGCAAACAACTAGAACAGGAGCAGAACCACAGAAATGGAGATCACATGGAGGGTTAGCAACAGGGGAGTGGGAGGAGGAGAGAGGGGGAAAAGGTACAGAGAATAAGTAGCATAGATGGTAGGTAGAAAATAGACAGGGATAGGGCAAGAATAGTATGGGAAATGTTGAAGCTAAAGAACTTATAAGTATGACACATGGACATGACTAAAGGGGGAGATATGGGTGGGAGAGGGTGTACAGGGTGGAGGGGAGTGAAGCAGGGAAAATGGGACAACTGTAATAGCATAATGAATAAAATATATTAAAAAAAGAAACATCTTGTAGGAAAGAAAAAGATTTGGGGCATTGTTCAAGATGAATACGTTTAAACATTATTTTATTTATTTATGTATTTATGTATTTATTTATTTACTTATTTATTTTTAGAGAGAGAGGAATGGAGGGAGAAAAAGAGGGAGAGAGACCTCGATGCATGAGAGAAACATTGATTGGTTGCCTCTCTCACATCCCCAACTGGGGACCTGGCCTACAACCCAGGCATGTGCCCTGACTGGGAATTGAACCTATGACCCTTGGGTTCACAGGCCAGCACTCAGTCCACTGAGCCACACCAGCCAGGGATATTTTACTTTTTGATTACAGTTTACATTCAAAATTTTTTTATATATGAGTTTCAGGTGTATAGCACAGTGGTTAGACAATCAAATACTTTGCCAAGTGGACACCCCTCCATATTTCGAGTACCTACCTGGCACCATACATAACGATTACAATATTATTGAACATATTTCCTAGGTGGCACTTTACATCCCCATGACTATTTTGAAGGGGTATTATAAAATCTGAGTGATGGTTTAGGGATACCAATTCTCTATCACGCAGAGGCCAAACTAGTGGGAGGAGAAAATGGAGAATTACCAATCAAAGGGTTTGAAGTTTTAGTCTGGCAAGATAAATAAACTTTGTACAACATTGTACCTAGAGTCAACAATGATATATAAACACTTCAAAAATCTGTTAAGAGAGCAAATATTATGTTAAATGTTCTTTCCACAGTAAGAAAAGCAGTCCTGAGAGACACAAGTGTTGACTGCAAAAATGGAAATACTATCAGATTCTTGATATAGAAAACCTAATTCTTCCTAAATTACTTGGTCATTTGAATGCATTTGATAATGATAAACTCACATTTTGGTGTGTTAATTTAAAAAGTATGTCTAAATTTTTTTATTAACATGTATAAAACTTAAAAGTCAAACGGTGGAGTAGTGGTGAGATTACTGCTGAGAAGTGAAGGGACTCGCACCCTACAAAGGACACTTATACTTCCTATGATTCTATTCCATTGGTATTAACAAGTCCTCAGAGATTGGGATAACATGGACCAATTTGGCTAATTATAAGCTCTGTGCATTAAGCTCTCAAGCCCACACAACTTCAAATAAGCAGCTTGTGCCCTGCAGCCTTTCACTTTATTGGACCCAGTACAATTGGATATGCTCATGCATCTTCTGTTCTCAGAGTCATTGTATGCATCAGGGGGTCCATGCCTGACTCTGTCTTCCTGCAGTCCTGAGAATGGGGCCTGAGCCTTCATCCCTCACCAGGCATGGGAAGGGTGATGATGGGTCATCATTCCTTTGTTGTGCCCCAGCATGGATACAGCCCAGTTCAGTGAGTGCTATTGGAGATACTGGATACAGGAGGAACTGGTGGAACATTGTTTCTTCATCATCAGGATAAGCAGCATGGTTGGATTGGGAGGCCCCAATATACAGTTTCAGAGGCCTATGTAGTTTATGCTCTTGGTGCTGGTGGGGATCTAAGAGCTCTGATTCAGAATTCTGTTTCCCTTCCACACTGGCTGTAGCTCCTACAGTCATCTTTCTCACTGGAGCAGGAAATGAACCCCTCTAAACTGTCCCCTAAGCCTTGCAAACTAAAGATGAAGATGAGTGGCCAAATGATGCCAGATGACCACATATATGATATCATGAGCATTTATTAAAGAGTCCCAAGTTCCAGGCTCTGAATTAGGTGCTATATGCAGCTTGTTTGTTTAAAATTTTTTCCCTTCAATCCACACCAGAGAATATGTCTACCTATGAGAAGGAGGGAGGGAAGGATGGAGGGAGAGAGAGAGAGAGAGAAACATCAATATCAGTTGTCTCCAGAGTGTCCTCTGAGTGGACATTGAACCCACAACCTTTTGGTGTGCAGTGTGATGCTCCAACCAACTTGAGCCACTTGGCCAGGGCAAGGATTATAAATTTTTAATATAACTTCTAGTAGATCATGGGATTAAATGGAATGAAGCCAGGTTTTAATCAGTCTGACTCCAGATATGGGGGAACCTGGCTAGTATTCTCTCTTTGTTAACCCAGCCAACCATTTCACTTTCTGGTTATTTGACACAGAAACCCTCTGCTCACTGTGCTTTTCTCTTTGGAGTTTACTCAGAGACCTCAGTGGGAGGCCTCTGTGAATTATGGCCATAACATAAGGGGTTATTGGATTTTTTATGAATGGTAATGTACTTTACATCCCAGTTTGAAAATCTGAGATAAGGAAATATTTCCCCCTATATAGACATGAGTTTTATATGGAGCTACCATGGAATTACTATATGAAATACTTTAGAAATGTTTCAGACTCTCTACCTTAATAAGCATGTAGTTGACAGCAACTGTTATTTTTTTTAGTTGGGAAAATAAATGTAGTCAGTAAAAGGTAAAATTGAACTTGGAAGATATTTACAACACAAACAACTATTCACCATACAAGAAATTCTTACTTGTATGATATGGAGAGAGGAAAAAGAACTTTCATAGGATTGCTAAAATAAAGAATTGATAAATAAAATAAAGTTAATTCCTTAGGTAACACTATGTATGAGTTAAAATGTTACATCTAGATATATGTACTTCACAGAAAGATTTAAAAACAATATTGTAGTTAACAAGAACATTTCAGAGGCCATGTATACAGTAATGTACTACTTATGTATATTTTCAAGAAAACTCTTTAGAAATACATAAATGAACACTAACATTACAGAAACACTAGAAGAAAACACTCTCACCAAATTAGTGACAATGTTTGCTTTTGGGGACAGATATATAGGGCAATGAGATCATGCAGGAATTTAAAGAAAAATTTTATTGGTAATATTTTAAATTTCTATAAAATATGAATTTGGAAGCAAATATTTTCAAATGCTTATATTCCTAATATTAAATAGAATGATAATAGATAATGTTATTTTCTATTTTCTAAGGGTCTGTAAATTATTGTAAGGCACTGTTACTACCACTAAGAACTGTGCATGTAGAGATTATTATTTAACTGCTTCTAGGCTGCAGCCAGGGCATCAGTACATTTTACAATATTCATGGTTAAATGTAGCAATCAAGTAGGACTGAGACCTATAGGTCTGAGTACTTTAGGCTTAATTTAATTTCTTAAAACAACCCAATAATTTCAATTATTATCCCCATTTTACTGATGTGAAAACTTCCCAGGTGTTCCTTACATGGGTCTCTGTACTTTTCTTTTTTGTATTCTATTTTTCCCAAATGAAATTATTTTGTGATCTGTCAAGAGAAATGAAGATCAGGGTTGGTTTCAGGAAGTTGATTTAAGGAGGATTGTATTTAAGAAAAATTGATTTCAAATAGAATTGATTAAAGGAGAAAGCATAAGAAAACTTATGACCTAGTTTGGGGGCTTCCCATGGTCCTAAATTCCTTGATTGTTAATAAGAGTTGGATTCAATGGGGACACTCTATTTCCAAATATTTAGGTTTAGAAATACATGTAAGCACTTTCACCAAGCCACTGCAAAACAGAAGCCAGAACAACAACAACAAAAAAGAAGCAGTGTTAAACACCAGTTGTTTTCCTGAGATTCTGTAGCATTGATATGGAATCCTGCATAGGCTGAGAAGTAGGAAGCAAGTTTTTTTTAAAAGTTACTAACTACTGTTTAATGATTGAGAGCTGCACGGTACACTGATGCCACGTCTGGGGGTCAGTGATGCTGTATGATTTTGTGTGTTTAACCAAAACACAGTTACCAAAATTTGAAGTTTACCAGGCCAAATGAGGAGTTATATTTGAAAAGGTTTTTAAGAAGAAAACCCATATATTTTAGTGAGCACATATTTCCATAGAGGAGAGAAGCCAGAAATCCAAAAGAGCGATAGGAACTGATGGAGATAATTAGTACATAAAAATGCCTTCTGATTATAAACACTTGACTTTAATTTAAAAAGCAGGTAATATAGTTCTAGTAATTATACATTTATCAGTGTTCTAAATTTAGGGACCTTTTTGTATTGTTATTTGAAAAAAATAATGGCACTGTTAAGTGTTGTTTAATTAGAATCATTTTTTTTCTTAAAGGGAGAAGGATATTTTTCATTCAATGTGTTTCTCTGAAAGAGTAGGCTGCATTTTATGGTGTTCATGGATTTGCTATTTCTCAATGTCCTTGTTCCTGTAACATTTTCAAGCAAGTGTCTTTAAAGTAAGTGTGTATAGAAAAAGTGAATAACATGAAAACCAATGAAGAAACAATTCTAAGAAATTTGGATTTGAGACACTGAGAAATATTGCTGTGGGCACTGGGGTGTATGAACCCAGTGTGAATACTTGTAATTGTTTGACTCCAAAATATAGCCACAGTGCTGGAACTCCATTTACTTGTTTCCCCTTTTCCAACCTTTTCTTATTCAAAAGCTGTCCAGGCTACACAGAACCACAAAATCTCACACGTGCCTCAGAATTCTTCCTCATGAGTCTCTCAGATGATCCGGAACTCCAGTCTTTGCTCTTTGGGCTCTTCCTGTCTATATACCTGATCACTGTGCTTGGGAACCTGCTCATCATCCTGGCCGTCAGCTCTGACTCCCACCTGCACACTCCCATGTACTTCTTCCTCTCCAACTTGTCCTTGGCTGACATTGGTTTCACCTCTACCACCATCCCAAAGATGATTGTGGACCTCCAGACTCACAGAAGAGTCATTGCTTATGGGGACTGCCTAACACAGATGTCATTTTTTATGCTTTTTGGATGTTTGGATAGTCTTCTCCTGACTGTGATGGCCTATGACCAGTTTGTGGCCATCTGTCACCCTCTGCACTACTTGGTTATTATGAATCAACGCCTCTGTGGTTTGCTGGTTTTGGTGTCATTTTTCATGAGCCTTTTGGTTTCCCAGATGCACAATTCAGCTGTGTTACAACTTGCCTACCTTAAGGATGTGAAAATTTCTCATTTCTTCTGTGACCCTTCTCAAGTCCTCAACCTTGCCTGTTCTGACACTTTCACCAATAACATAGTCATGTATTTTGTTGGAGCAATCCCTGGTTTGCTCCCTATCTCAGGGATCTTTTTCTCTTATTATAAGATTGTTTCCTCCATTCTGAGAGTCCCATCATCAGGTAGGAAGTAAAAAGCCTTCTCCACCTGTGGCTCTCACCCGTCAGTTGTTTGTCTGTTTTATGGAACAGGCCTCAGGGTGTACCTCAGTTTCACTGTCTCACTTTCTCCAAGGAAGTGTGCAGGGGCCTCAGTGGTGTACACTGTGGTTACCCCCATGCTGAACCCTTTCATCTATAGTCTAAGGAATAGGGACATCAAAAGGGCCATGCAGAAGCTTTTAAGCAAAACAACCTGATCTCAGTGCTTGCACCATCCATTTGATGTGGAGGTTGGAAAATGCAGCAGAAATAAATGTCAAGACTTAAAAACCCTATCTCTCTCTCATCACATCATTTTTGTAGCTCTCATGTCTTATTCTGGGATCATTTGTATATCATAATCACTGCCAGACTGAATCTTTTAAAGAAATTTTTACTTATTGATTTTAGAGAGAAAGAGATTAACAGAGAAACATCAATTTGTGTTCCTTTTATTTATGCATTCATTGGTAAATTTTTGAAAATTTTTTTTGAGAGAGAGTGCATAGTATATCAATTTGTTGTTCTGCTTATTTATACATTCCTTCATTGATTCTTGTATGTGTCCTGACAAGGGATTGAATGCACAACCTTGGCATATAAGGGCAAAGCTCAAACCAACTGAGCACCTGGCCAGCCTTGCCTGACTGAATCTATGGCATTGATGGAGACTTCTGTAGTTTAACAATGGCGACCCAATCATCCCAGAATGATGATCAATTTTTTTAAAGAATTATTTATTTATTCATTTATTTTTAGAGAGAGGAGAAGGGAGAGAGAAAGAGAGGGAGAGAAACATCAATGTGTGGTTGCCTCTCATACGCCCCCTACTGGGAACCTGGTTGGCAACGCAGGCATGTGCTCTGACTGGGAATTGAACTGGTGACCCTTTGATTCACAGGCCGGTGCTCAATCCACTGAGACACACCAAGGGCAGAACAATTTTTTTATAGGCAAAATTTAAAGTTCTGACAGCTCTGTGTATTTTCCATACAAATTTATCATCTATCAACTCTGTTTATGCAGGTATGTGTGAGATCCCTGTCTCTGGTTCTCAACCTTGGCTTTTACTGAAAACATCTGAGAAGTTTAAAAATGCTGATCACTGGACCTCATCACCAGTTATTCTGATTTAATTGGACTGGGGTATGGTCTAAGCATGAGGATCTTAAAGCTATCCTGTCGGTTATAGTGTGCAGTGAAGTTTGCAATCTACTGACCTAAGTCCGATCTTTTTTTCCACAATGGCCTTTGTGTCTTGGGTCCTAACTGCTCACAGAAAATCACATAAAGAAATACATAAAGAAAGAACACAAAGAAATACAAAGAAAATAGATTCTGGAGTGAGTTGATTCTTTTCTAGTTAGCAGAAATCAGAACTTCTGGGGACATGTGTTAAATTTGGCTGTGAAATGGCTGCAGATTGGCTGGATGTTGAAGGAGGAGCTGTCCTGGTATAACAGAAACCAAGGGGTCTACTTGAGACTATGTGACCAGAAGTAGTAGAGCAAGGTCTGCAGAAGTGGCCAATGGAGACGAAGGTCTACCCATTTGCCAGGTTGTCTCCAATGAATTTTTCTTGAGTTTTTTTCTTGTGATGAATTCAGGACTGTGCTGGAAAGCCAACCCAAGAAACATCTAAAGAAGTGAAAATAAAAAGTTATCCTTAAAGACAAATAATAACTGATAAAATGGAAATAGTGTCACATTCTTGGTATAAAAGACCTAATTCTTCATAGATTTCATGATTAATAAAATGGTTTACAGATATCAAAATCACACATAAAGTGGTTAAATTGAAAAAAAAAAAGCCTGAGTTTTATGTTAAGATCTTGTAACTTGGAAGTAAGAAGCAAGGAGTACAAGTGACCTTCCTCCTCAGGAGAGGAAGGACCAAGATCCTCCAAGGATATTCACTTTTTTCTTTTCCACTCCCATTAATATCAGCAAACTCCTAGAGATTAGGACAACATGGACCAATTGGCTAATTAGGAGATTTGTGTATTGAGATTTATACCATTGTAAATAATTGGCTGGTGTCTTCAGTCTTTAGTTTTGCTAGTCTTAACTATAGTGGCTCCATATCTGTGTCTCCTTTCTTTGTGGGCATATGCATCAGAAAGTCCCAGCTGGAGTTTGTTTTCCTGTCAGTCCTGAGGAGGGACCCCAATCCTTCATTGAACACGAAGCAGAAGGGCAGACTATCCGTCTGTACTCCTTGGTCATGTTCCAGCAGAGATGCAATCTAGCCCAGTAAGTGCTGTGGAAGATGGTGATTAGAGAAGGAAGGGTTGGGAGCATTGTTCCTCCCCGACCAGACAAATGTGACAGTTGGAATAGGTAGATGAGAGGGCACTAATATACAAATTTCAGGTCAGAACTCTATGGAGTTTGTGTTCTTGGTTCTGCTTGGGATATGAGAACTCTCATTTAGAGTTCTGCTTCCTCCCTCATTGGTTCTGGCTCTGGTTGGATTCTTCCTCACCACAGTAGAAAATGGGTCTCCCTAAACTCTCCCCTAAGCACTCCAGAGTGATCATGATGGTGATGATGAGCAGGATGACATTAACTATAACATCATGTACTTGTATTGAGGGCTTCCTAAATGCCAGGCTCTGGGGTAGATGTTTTATGTATTTTATTTGGTCTCATTTGCATAAGTTCTCCCAAATTATAAATGCATATTATTATTATTTTATATAAAAGTGAAGGAGTATAGTATTTTATGTAACTTGTATCATGTCATGAGTTAAAGAGTTGAAGCCAGGTTAGAATCTGGGCGGTCTAACTCCAGACTCAGGGCATCCGGCCAGACTTCTCTGCCAATGCAAACAGTCATTTCATTTCCCTGTCAATCCTGACCAAGAACACCCTGCTCACTATGCTCTTCCCTCTGGAGTTTTCTGGTAGACCTAAAGCCATAGGTAGCATTTGCTGCATCAACTATAGAAAGGATGGTTGAGATCACAGGCAAAGGTCATAAAAAGAATTGGCACATGATAACTTAGGGCAGATCTCTCTCTTGTCCTTGCTCTTGTATTTCACTTCAACTGTCTATGTCTTCCTCTGTTCTTATAATCAACCCACTCAATTAAAAAGGATACAAGGACAGAGTCTTGGGGTTCATTCCTTCTCAGGATACTGAAAACAGTTAAAAAATGTACCGCAGATGTACTTGTGGTTAAGATCTCTGTGCCTCTGCTTAAAGCTTTCAGAAAGTCTGGGCACAATTAAGTTTAGTGCTTCAGAAACTGACAATTTAATTCCAAATCCTGTATGTCTAACTTATTATTAGTGTGTTATGGGGAAAGGTCTTAGTACCTCTGAAACTTGGGATTGTCATCTGAGTTGAGTCCTAGTTGACACAACTTCACTGAATAAAGATTAAACAAAGAATGGATGCCCTTTATGTAATAAATGCCTGATGGATGCATAAGGTAAGGGCAAAATAAATTTTAGATATTTTATTGTTAATAGTGATAGAGCTAATTCTCATATCATTTGACTTAAGTATCTGGTGACTTGAAGTTATGGTGTCCTTACTTCCCTGACAGGACATTTTACTTTTGTTTATACAAGTGCATCCTCCTTACATGGAGGGAAATGACTAAGTCTCATTTGTTTTTGATCCATCACTCCAAGCCCATACTTTGTTGGCACAGAGGAGGCATCAAAAACAAAAAAAAAAATCTCCAAAAGTCTATATTAAATAGACTTTTCCATTGTTTGATATAGAAACAAAGTGGGAAATATGGATTCCACACATTTGACCATTCATGCCAGTGTTTTCATCCTTTTCAGGAATGTCCCATAGGACTAGAGACAAGATAAAATAGTGTTTGTGTCTATGTCATAAACTTTTAGTGAGATCTATTATTTTCCATTTAATATTATAAATAATATTCAATGATTTAAAAAAAGAGGCAGAAAAGAAGGGAGCAGTTAATCTTATTGTATGAGCTGAGCACATTTTAGGATTTTGTGTCATTCCATGCTCTAGGGACAGGAAACCTGTCGACATTTCTACCATAAAAATGGCATTACATTTTTGGAATTGTATTTTGTTACTAAACACATTATTTCAATAATGATTGAAATTCTTTGTTAAAAAATGGCCAAATATTTCTTAAGTCCCAACCTTCCCTTAGGTGCAACAGATGTGTTAGAGATAGATGTTTAACTCTTCATTTCAAGAAGGAGCACAAGCACAGAGAGATTCAGAGACTAACACACACTCCACAGGAGTGGGTGAAAAATCCAGCACTTAAAATTTGAACTCCTTATTCTAGTACCAGGGCTGTCACTTCCATTTTAGCTAATGAGTAGTTCTTTCAAACCTAGTTGGGTCCCAGATGAGAAATGGAGGTAAAAAATTTAATTCATCCTCTTTTGGTTCAGTGAGTTGACCTGTGAATTCTGACAATGAGCCAGTGGTTTACAGGTGCCATAATGTCACCAACATTGTGGAAAATAGGGTTTTCTATAAATAGTCATGCATTTTACAGTCCAGGCTTGAAATCCAAGAGGGAAAATAAGTTCCTATTGAATGTGAAAATTTCATGTGCAGCTATCATGGAATGATTATTACAAAGCAGACTTCAAGGATATTTTCAAATGCATACCTTTATAATAAGAGAATGTAGATGATAGAAAAGGATTTCTGTATTGGGACAACACATATTGTCAAGTACATATGAGTAAAATTGAACAGTTATTAGAAGCTGAACTGCTAATCACCACTAACTTATCAATACAAATTCTCACTTCTGTGATATGAAAAGAGGTGCAAGAATTTTTATAAGATTGTGGTAAGAAGCAACTGATTTAAATAATAATATAATATAAATATAAAATATATAATGTAAAATAAATATTTAATACATAAATAGAAGATATTAAATTATAAATGTATTAAATCTATATTTTAAATTTGTCAGATTTATATTAAAATACATAAATATAAATTTATAAACTAAATAAAGTCTTCCCTCACATAATAGTGTGTATCAGTAAAATGTTTAAAGTTGATGTGCATACTTCACAAAGAGACTGAAATTCAATGTTGCAGTAAACAAGTACATTTCAGAGGCAACCTGTATAGTATACTGTTTAGGTAAGCTTTTAAGAAAACTGATTTTGGATACATAAGTCAACATTGACAAGAAAACATGCCCACAAAATGGATGGCGCTGGTTGACTATGGTGGATGAGTTATATAGAGAAATGGGATTGAATTAAGATAGCAAGAAAAATCAAATTCTATCAGTAATGTTTCAAATCTTTATACAATATGAGATCTGAAGCAAATATTGTGAAATGTTTATATTTTTAATGTGGGTGGTGGGTATTAATGACAGTTGCACATTAGGACAACCAAGAATCTCACATGTACAGATGCTGAATAAATTAGTTCTAGGCTGAGGCCCCAATATATGTATATTTTTATTTTTTATTTTATTTTTAAAATGTTTTATTTATTTATTTTTAGAGAGAGGAGAAAGGAGGGAGAAAGAGAAGAAGAGATACATCAATGTGTGGTTGCCTCTCCTGTGCACCCTGCTGGGGACTTGGCCTGCAACCCAGGCATGTGCCCTGACTGGGAATTGAACTGGTGACCCTTAGGTCTGCAGGCTGGCACTCAATCCCCTGAGCCACACCAGCCAGGTCCTGTATATCATTAAATAACCACAGGCATATATTCAATCAACTAGAAATAAGGACCACTGGTTTAAGTAATTCAAATGATTTTTAAAAACTTTCTTATGATAACCCCATAAGGTAATTATTATCTCAGATGCATTTGCATTCCTCTGTTTTTCATTTTTTCTACAATTAAATCATAGTGCACCCCCCCCCCCCAAAAAAAAAAAAGACTTTCAGGTAGCTGAGTAAGATAATTGCATTCCCTGTATCAGGAAGGATTGACATGAAAATCTGTTATCTAAACATAAGAAGTCTGGGTCTTAAAACTGGTAGTGGAACCTCCCCAGTGCTAAAGTGTGAAGTGCTAAACTGTAAATAGGAGGGATTATGGTCATAAAAACAAAACCAACAGGTATACAAAAAGGTTTTCAACATCATTAACCATCGGGGAAATGCAAGTCACAATCACAGTAGGATAACATCTCACACCTATTAGAATGGCTGTTATAACAAAAGAAATAACACATGTGTGAAAAGGAATATAAGTATTGAATTGTTTAGGTCTACATTCCAATAATTTCAATCATGGGTAAAACAAACAAACCAACAAACAACCAAACGAGTGTTGGTGAGGATGGAGAAAATGGAACCCTGGTACACTGTTGGTGTGAATGAATATTGGTACAGCCATTATAGAAACAATATGGACATTCCTCAAAAAATTAAAAAGTGGTACTAATTAAAATGGAACTACCAAAAGACTTTTAAAGGACAACTCAGACATTTGAGTAATCACTTATTTCTATGAAGAGAAGAGAGAGAAGACCCAAGAATAATAAAACTCATGAAGATAACAATCACATAAAAATATTTTCTGATTATGAACATTGAACTTCATTTAGAATCCAGATTATATAATCATGTTTATACAGTGTTTCACATTATTTAAAGAGACTACCTAATTAGCACTGTATTTGAATAAAATAAGTCATTTTAGCTACTTCCTAATTTGTTTATATTAGAATTATTTTTTTCCTTAAAGGGGAAAGAGTATTTCTTTTTTTTTATTATTTTTTATTTTTTATTTCAATTGTTGTTGCAGTACAATTTTCTATCTTTTACTCCCATCCCAACCCACCCACCTAGCCCTCCCCTCCTCCCTCCCATTTCCACCCACCCCTAGTTTTTATCCATGTGCCCTTTATACTTCTTCCTGTAAACCCTTCCCATTTTCCCCTGAAATTCTCTCTCCTCTCCCCTCTGAACACTGTCAGACTCTTCTCTATTTCAGTGTCTTTGGTTATATTTTGCTTGTTTCTTTGTTTTGTTGATTGGGTTCCTGTTAAAGGTGAGATCATATGGTATTTGTCTTTCACCACCTGGCTTATTTTGCTTAGCATAATGCTTTCCAGTTCCATCCATGCTGTTGCAAAGTGTAGGAGCTCCTTCTTTCTTTCTGCTGCATAGAGTTCCATTGTGTAAATGTACCATAGTTTTTTGATACATTAATTTACTGATGGGCATCTAGGTTGCTTCCAACCCTTGGCTATTGTAAATTGTGCTGCTATGAACATTGGGGTGCATAGGTTCTTCTGGATTGGTGGTTCCACTGTTCTTAGGGCATCTGTGTCAGGCAGTCCCCATAGTCCCAGCAGTGGAATTGCTGGGTCAAAAGGCAGATCCATTTTTAGTTTTTTTGAGAAAATTCCATACTGTTTTCCATAGTGGTTGTACAGTCTGCAATCCCACCAACAGTGCACTAGGGTCCCCTTTTCTCCACAACCTCTCCAACACTTGTTTGTTGCTTTGCTTATGATGGCCATTCTGACTGGTGTGAAGTGGTATCTCATTGTGGTTTTAATTTGCATCTCTCTGATTGCTAGCGATATTGAACATCTTTTCATGTGTTTCTGGATCTTCTGTATGTCCTCCTTGGAGAAGTGTCTGTTCAAGTCCTTTGCCCATTTTTTTAATTGGGTTGCTTGTCTTCTTAGAGTAGAGCAGTGTAAGTTCTTTATATATTTTGGAGATTAAACCCTTGTCTGAGGTATCATTGGCAAATATGTTTTCCCATACAGTTGGTTCTCTTTTTATTTTAATATTGTTTTCTTTAGCTATGCAGAAGCTTTTAATTTTGATGAGGTCCCATTTGTTTATTCTTTCCTTTATGTCTCTTGCTCTGGGGGACGTATCAGTAAAAAAGTTTCTGTGTGAGGAAAGAGTATTTCTTATGAAATATGCTGTTTTCCTGTAATTATGAATTTGTTATCTCTAATGTTCCTGCTCCTCTGATCCTCTTCAGTCAAATTTCTGGAAAGTAAAGTGTGTATAGAAAGAGGTGAATAACATGAAAATCAATAAAGAAACAGCTCTGATCAGATAGGATTTGTCATACTGAGAAATATTGCTAAAGGTACTGGGGTGTATGACCTCACAAGTGACCCGCCTGAATACAAAATATGGATGCAGTGCTGTGTGCTCATTTACTTCTTTTCTTTATTTTTCAATCCTCTTTTCTTTTTCAAAAGGTGTCCACAAAATCTCACACGTGTCTCAGAATTCTTCCTCATGAGTCTCTCAGATGATCCGGAACTGCAGTCTTTGCTCTTTGGGCTCTTCCTGTTCATGTACCTGGTCACTGTGCTTGGGAACCTGCTCATCATCCTGGCCGTCAGCTCTGACTCCCACCTGCACACCCCCATGTACTTCTTCCTCTCTAACCTGTCCTTGGCTGACATCTGTTTCATCTCCATCACAGTTCCGAAGATGATTGTGGACATCCAGACTCACAGCAGAGTCATTGCTTATGGGGACTGCCTGATACAGATGTCTTTTTTGATCCTTTTTGGATTTATGGATGGTATGCTTCTGACTGTGATGGCCTATGATTGGTTTGTGGCCATCTGTCACCTTCTGTACTACCCACTCACCACGAATCCATGTCTCTGCTGCTTGTTAGTTTTGGTGTCATTTCTAATCAGCCTTTTGGACTCTCAGCTGCACAATTTGATTGTGTTACAACTGACTTGCTTCAAGGATGTAAAGATTTCTAATTTCTTCTGTAATCTTTCTCAACTCCTTCATCTTGCCTGTTCTGACACCTTCACCAATAACATAGTCTTGTATTTTGTTGGCACCATCTCTGGTGGTGTTCTACTCTCAAGGATCTTTTTCTCTTACTGTAAAATTGTTTTCTCCATTCTGAGAGTCCCATTGATAGATGGGAAGTATAAAGCCTTCTCCACCTGTGGTTCTCACCTGCCTGTTGTTTACTTATTTTATGGAACAGCTTTTGGGGTTTACCTTGGATCAACATTGTTGCCTTCTCCCAGAAAGGATGTGGCAACCTTGGTCATGTACACTGTGGTCACCCCCATGCTAAACCCATTCGTCTACAGCCTGAGGAACAGGGACCTTAAGAGTGCCCTGGGGAGGCTCCATGGCAGAACAGTCTCATCTTAGTATCTGTGTGCACTTTTTGGAGTGTGGTTGGAAAAACTAGCCAAAACAAATATGTAGACCAGTGAATACTGTTTCCTTGGTCACATTCCTTTCTAGTCTTATGGTTTTCATTCCTCTCCATGCTTCATATATGAACTTTACTTCTTTTAATTTGTCTTTAATTGAATTGTCAGAGTATGGGGTACTTTGTACATCATAATAAATGCATGAAAGGGTCTCCTCATTGACTCTGGTATCTAAGTGAAGTGCACAATTCTTACGTACTTAAACTTTACATCTTTCCCCATGGTTTTAGGGTATTTTCCATACAATTTTTTTGCATCTACCACATCTGTTTATTCAGCTAATTTCTGAGGATGTAGTTCACTGGTTATCTATCTATCTCTATCTATCATCTATCTATCTCTATCTATCATCTATCTATCTCTATCATCTATCTATCTATCTATCTATCTATCTATCTATCTATCTATCAATCTGTTTTTGTTCCATTCTTCTTTAATATTTTTTAAGTTTTATATTTTTGTTGTTTAAGCACAGTTGTCTCTATTTTCCTGCCATCACTGCCCCTACCCCAGCCATTTCCACCTCCCACCCTCAATCCTAACCCCCTTTGGTTTTGTCCATGTGTTCTTTATAGATGTTTCTGAAAACCTTTTTCCCCTTTCCCCCCTGCTCATTACTCCCCCCACCTCCCCTTTTGTTACTGTCAGTTTGTTCTTAATTTCAATGGCTCTGGTTATTTATGCTTGCGTCTTTGTTTTGTTGATTAGGTTCCACTTATGGGTGAGATCATATGGTATTTGTCTTTCACTGCCTGGCTTATTTCACTTAGCATAGTGCTGTCCAGTTCAATCCACACTGTCATAAAGGGTAAGAGCTCCTTCTTTCTTTCTACTGCATAGTATTCCACCGACTGTGGATTTTGTTGGATTCCCCTGGGATTTTTATAAATACTGATGACTGGGTCTGTTGGAGTTCATCAAGAAGATGTGACTGACAGTTGACCCAAGAGCTGGACTTGGGGAATCAGAGACTCCTTATCTCCTCCCTGTCCTTGGAATGTTTCACTTGCCTATACTGAGCTAGAAGCTGACCCAAGGGTATAGTTTTGAGGTAAAAATGTATTGTTGAGATTATCTAGATATTATACATGACTGAACCCAGTTAAGGTCATGTATAAGGTCATGTACTTTACTGTACATAGCTTTTAAGATTTGATGGGCAGATGTGTAGATCTATTTGTCTTGTGGCTGCCCAAGACAAACTTTGTCTGTAAACTCTCTGACTAATGAAAATTGCGACCTACCAATCTGGAGTGACCTGCTTCTTTCTTTGGTCTCTTCTTGCCCTCCATGCATGCGGGCCAGTTCACATTTCACCTGAAAGTTCCTTAGATTGCAAACTAATGGGGTCCCCCTTGTCAAATATTAGTTGACCATATGCGCAGTGGTTTATTCCTGGGCTCTTGATTCTGTACCATTGGTCTCTGTGTCCACTTTTAATCCAGTCCTACATCCTGTTGCGGCTGATATGAGTAGTGTCTGCACTTCTTCCTTGCTTTTAGCTGTGTCTTTATGTCTAACCTTTACTCTTCCTTGGGTGGGGTGAATATGAAACAGGTCCTTCCTATGGTGCACTAAAAGGCTAGAGAAGCTGGTTGGTCACTCTGCTCTTTCTTTTTCCACAAGGGTAACAACTCTTTCTAGCTGGGGAGTTCCCTCTTGATGCTGAATGGCCTGGGTGATGGTGTAGTGCCGGCCCAGTGAAGCTGCCTTTCCTTCCTTTTTGCATGGTTATTCTCAGGTGTTTTGTCCCACTGTATTGCTGAAGTTTCTTAGGTGGATTCCTGTACTTTCCAAGAACTCTTTTTGTTAATAGATCTAATTGTTGATTTTTGTGTGGGAATACAGGCTGGTGTCTACCATTTAATCATCTTGGTTTTGCCACATTTTCTTCCTATACACAATCTCTTAATGACAGACCAATCTCTGAATTCCTCATCCAGAGTTCTCTGAGCTAGGAGGAATGTGTGAATAGAATGTGGGAAGTTGCAAAGTACCATCATTCCCATATTCACTTTATCAACCAGAAGAAAACTGAAGCAGGCCCCAACCACATTTATTTTAATTTTAGGATCTGCAAAAACAAAGTAAACTAAAGAAAATACATCCTGGAATATGATGAGCTCTTCCCAACGAGCAGAAATCAGAAGCCACTGTGGACATTGAATTTGGGCACTGAATGGCTGCAGCTTGGTGTGATGTCAATGAAGGGACCCCAGTGATGGGAGAGAAACCATACAGGCTTTTTTGGACTACATGACCTGAAGGAACATGGTGTGATCTGCTGAAACACCAAATCAGAGGTGATTTCTACTCATATGCCAGTTTATCTGCAGGAAAATTTTGCCGAAGAGCATTGTGGTGTGATAGGTTGTGGACTATGCTGGGAAGCAGAGACATATCTCTAGTATTGTGGTGCGTAGAGACCCAATGTCTTGATAGAGGGTGAGGTCCACATGGTGGGCAGATTCTAATCTACTCCGGATCCTGTGTTCATGCTATTGTGGATGCCCATCTTCTGGTGTGTGTTTTGGTCTACTGACTTGCTCTCAATTGACACAACATGGCAAAACTGATGAGGTGTCACTTCTGATATTAGGGTACAAAAAGGCTCTGGATTTCATATTCCTGGACTTTGTCTCTCTGTTATTTGTCCTGATGGGAGCCAATGGTCATGTGCGAGCTTCCCTATGAGAGACAAATGTGGCAGAGAACTGAGGAAGGCCTCTGGCCAACAGCCCACAAGGAACTCCATCCTTTCAAGAGTGTCTGGGCTTGGAATAGGTCCCTTCCCAGTCAAACTTTGAGGACTGTTGCCCTAGCTAATACTTTGATTGCACTCTTGTTGCATACTCTGGCTTATTGAAGAGAAGTGGCAAGTTATGAAATAAAGTTTGTAAGAGTCAATGGTTTTCTAGTATACCAACAAACACCAATGAAAGAGAAAACTTGGAACTTGGACTATCATTTAAATCAGCAAAAAACACACACAACAAAACAACCCCCCCAAACAACCAAAAACAAACAAACAAACAAACAAACAAACACAAAACCCCAAACCCACCAAAAACAAAACCCAAAACAAAATGAAAAAACTCCTAACTTCACTTGGGGTGGTGAACACACAATACAATATACAGATGATATAGTATAGAACTATATACCTTAAACCTATACAATTTTGTTAACCAATGTCACTCCAATAAATTCAATTAAAAAAGAAAAAAGTGAAAAAAAATTGGAAATGTACAGTGCTGCAAAGAGCACTTTGCAGATAGTAAACCCTCAATAAATAATTTGTTTGCCCCTTAAAAAAACACCTTGCTCTGGCCAGTGTGGCTCAGTTGATTGGAGCACCATCCCATAAAGTGGAAGCCTGTGAGTTCAATTCCAGGCCAGAAGAAATGCCTGGTTAAGGGGCCTATGAAAGGCAACCAATCAATGTATCTCTCACTACAATGTTTCTCTCTCTTTTCCCCTCCCTTCCCTTCTCTCTAAAATCAATAAGTCCTTGGGTGAGGGTTTTTTAAAAAGTCCCTAAGGAAGGGAAATAGAAAGTTTCTTTTAGAGACAGAAATCTTAATTAAGAAAATAGAAATGGTTTTGGATTCCTGTTAAAGAAGGCCTAATTCTTTCTAATATACATGATTAATGCAATTGATTTTCAGATATAGAAGCCAAAAGGAGCCTTCATTTCCTGAAGGAAAAAAGAGCCTGCATTCTATGTTCAGATCCTTGATTATGGAAGTAAGAAGCAAAGTGTACAGATATGCTTTCTCCTGAGAAGAGGAAAGTCCCACATCCTTCTAAATATGTTCACTGTTCTCCTTTTTCTCTTCTGTTAATATTAGGAAGTCCTTGGAGATTAGGAAAACATGGACCAATTTTGCTAATTATGAGCTCTGCACATTGAGCTCTGAGGGCCATACAGGAGTAAATAATTAGCCAGGGCCTTCAGCCCTTCAGGCTGCCAGTCCCAGGTAAGCTTCATATCTGTGTCTGTTCCTACCAGAGTTGCCACCTGCACCAGGAGATCCATGCCTGAGTCTATCTCATGCCAGTCCTGGAAAGAGAGCCTGGGCCCTTATCATTACCAAACTTCTAGGTCATGGCCCAGCAGGGATACAGCAGAAACCAGTGAGTACCAAGGCAGATGGTGGATGGAAAAGGAATTATGGAGAAACTTGTCTCCTCATTATCAAGATAGTGGGACAATGGAGATAGCCAGGTGAGAGGGCATTAACAGGTGAAGTTGCAGCTCAGAGGCTTATGAAATTTATGTCATTTTTTTCTGTTGGGGATTTTGAACTCTCATTCAGAATTCCGGTCCTCTCCACGGCCATTCCTAATTTCCCAAGTCTTTGCCCAGACCAGAGCAGGAAACGGATTTCTCCATCTCCTAAGCACTCCAGAATATCTTGGATGCTCTGATTATATTCATGATGGTGTTGGGGGAAGGAACTAGAATACCACAAAACTTTATCGAGGCTTCCTTGTGTCAGGCTCAGTGCTGTTATGTAGCCTTAATTTTCACCTGCATGATACTCCCACAGTTGAGGTGTACACGTGATTGTTATTTTGGGATTGAGGAGAGGAGCACAGTGTTCTTACTTAATTAGTACCTAGGTCCTGGGGTATAAAAGGGTGCAGTGAGGTTTGGATCTGAGCAGTGAAACTATATTCACAGGACACAGGGCACAGGGCAATGTCTTTCCATACAAGTTAGGTGCACATACCTATTGAGCTCTTGAAATGTGGCTAGTCCAAATTAAGATGTGCTGTCCATTTAAAATACTGGATTGTGAAGAAGTGCAAGAAAAGTCTGTAGAATATCTCTATTGTGTATATTGGTAAAACTATACTTTTAAAAAAGATTTTATTTATTTATTTTGAGAGAGGGGGAGGGAGAGAGAAAGAGAGGGAGAGAAACATTTATAGCCTCTTGTACCCCCTCTCCCAACTGGGGACTGAACCCCCAACCCAGGCATGTGCTGTGACTGGGAATCAACTGGCAACTTTATGGTTTGTGGGATGATGCCCAATAAACTGAGCCAACTACTCAAGGCAAAACTATACTATTTTTGATAATGGGTTAAATAAACTGTTAAAATTAAAATAGACCCCCCCCCCAAAAAAATACCCACCCAGCCAACCTACTCAATCTTTTTTTCCCCCTCTTTTCAGCTCTCTTCAGGCAGAATGCCTGTGGGGAAGTGACAGGGACTCATTAATTTCTAATTCCTCAGTATCCACACTAGGATTGGCACAGAGTAGGCACCTAAAACAAACAAATATATATTTAGAAAGTATACCTCTATATATCTCTGTATACCTCTGTTTCAGAATATATATATATATTCTGTTAAATATTGATTACCCATTGTTAGTTTTTAGGAACACAACATGTCTGACACACATTGTGGTCTTTCTTGCTTGATCTTTCATCCCTCCCAGGAATGTCCATGTGACTAAAGAAATGAATGAGATTCTGTCATTTCCCTCCAAGAACTCTTCCAGAAGGACTTCTGGACTAATTGAATCTAGTGAGGGCATTGTGAGAACCTCTGATTTGCAGTTGTGGGTAAACTGGGGACCCACAGATACCTACTGCTTCCTGTTGGTATCTGAAGTCAGGAGGAGAGTGGTTTTGTGTGACTAAGCCCTTAACCTATTGGATCTGACACTGCTGGCAGATAGTGTCAGAATCGAGTTAAATTAGATACCCAGCTGGTGTTGTGGAGAATTGCTTGGTATGGGTCCCCTTGCCCCATACAAACATTTGGTGACCAGAGGTGTCAGAAGTAAAATGTCCTGTGTAAAGTAAATGAGACACAGCAGAAGGTGAAAAACTGGGCAGGTTTTCCTATGCAGGCCTAAATAATTCATTTAATTCTAATTTAGTCAGAATATCCATGCCCATTAGGGGATTTCTGGGGGGCAATGGGTACTGTTGCAATGCAAAATTCAGGCAAAACAATAATTCCAATGGTCAAGGCAAAGAATACATGTTTGCCCCTTATTTTTATGTTCAAGAACCTCCCTCAGATTATAAAGGATACCTTGTTAAAATTATTGGGGTCCCCAGCATTTGTTGAGGATATAAAAATATGCCAATCGGTGCATTTCAGCTGATGTTAAACTTAATTCAGAACCATGTTGAAGAGATGCAAAAGCCAATCGCCACACTTTGATTTTTTGTTTTATGATTTCTTTCAGTAAATTCTGGGGTTCCGATAGGGTCAAACTGTATACATCTGTTTCAGTTTTGTTTGTTTGTTTTTTGTTCCTTCCCCATACCCAGGTTTCTCTCCCCTCCCCTCCCCTCCCCTCCCCTCCCCTCCTCTTCTCTTTTCTCTTCTCCCTTTCATCACTGGATATGCTTCAAGGGATGTGCTCTCTATCCTATTCATATTTATTTATATTAAATTTCTTCCTCCAGAGAGTCTCAAATCAGTATCTTCAGGGTTAGAGAATTCTTCCACAATAATGGATTATGTACCTCATGTTTAGATTAGGTTTGAATTAACCCATTCACTGTGACACAGAGATGCCGTAGGTGTTTCTCTCTAAAACCCTGAGGATTCAGATCTTTATTGAGAGAAAGGCATGGGAAACTGTAGCAGCAGACATATTTAAAGGTCCTTGTGAGCTTTCTATTCTTAGGAGGGTAGATCTCAAAATAGCACATAATGTGTACATTTCTCTCCTCTCCTTCCCACTCCCATCCTGACCCTCCCCTCCTCTCTCCTTCCCTTTGTTTCCCTTCCCTTCTCTGTCCTTCCACTCTCTCTCTTTCTCTGTTTCTCCCTGTCTCTCTCTCTCTAATGACTACTCTTTTGTGAGCAACCACCCAATTAACCTATATTGTGCACAGGGTATACTGTTTCCCTGAGTACCCACAGGGGCCAATGCCTTGTTGAAATAGACAACCAAATAAGGGTAAGAATCTTTCCCCTGACCCTAGTGTCATTCACATCTTCATTCTAAGACATCTCCATACAGATATGTCTGCTCGAGACACAAGACCCCGGGCCACATTAAGGAAAGATCCAATTTCATAGTCTTGTCTCTAAAAGCCAAGTAATTATTGAAACTTCTAAGTCAGGTCAGTTAGATCCATAAGAAAGACTTGGAAAGATTGAACAAATGCAGCACAGTGCAGCACTGTCTAAAATGCAAGGTTGCTAGCCGGGAGTAGCTCAAAGTGCATGCTTGCTGTCACGCAGCCAAACCAGAGCAAGAAAAGACAGACTTGTAATGGTGGTGGTCATCATCTCAGTGTCCCACTCACTACATCAAGTGTAGTGGGCACTCTACAGAAATAGGATGGACTGCCACCCAAAATTGGGCTTGGATGTTGAGGCTGAAAAATGCCACACACATATGACTATGAAAACTTTTAATCCTAATATGAAGATCTCCCTGTCTGTAGATAGCACAGCAGCCCTTCTAAGCTGGTCTGAAATGCCATGACAGGTCAAGGAAAATGGCTTTAAAAAAATCTGGGTACAGGACCCATGGGCATGGACAATGGGTTGGGGATTGATGGTGTGGAGGTGGTGGGCAGGGCGGGGGCAAGCAATGCAGAGAATGGCGGGACAACTGTAACCGAACAACAGTAAAAAAACAGCAATCCAAAAACCATCGTGGTTAGGATGTGGGTTCAGAGTGAGTTCCTGCATATGCAAATCTTTCCCTGTCACCAAAAAGGGAGGAACTGGCCTTTTTTAAAAAGTGAGGTATGATCAACATACAATTAAGTAAATGCTGAAAAATCACTTTGTATCCCTATCAGTACTGACTGAGAGTACCTCTTTTTTTGTATCTTGGTCAACACCGGGTATTAACAATCCTTGTCAAGTTGATAGGTGAAAAATAGTATCGATTTAATTTGTTTATATTTCCTAGTTAGGCTGAAGATTTTTTCTATATTTTTGCCTACTTGTATTTCTTCTTTTGTGACTTGACTATTCATGTTTCGTTAATTTTTTATTAATTTGTAAAAGCTTTTTATATTTATTAAGGATACTAACACTTTGTCTACGGAAAAGTAAGGTATGGTCGACATGTAACATCATATTAGTTTCAGATGTACAACAGAATGATTCAGTATTTGTATATGTTGCAAAATGATCACCACAATAAGTCTAGTTAAGATCTGTCACCATACACAGTTACAAAATTTCTTTATTGTCATGAGAACTTTTAAGATCTATTCTCTTAGTAACTTTTAAATATGAAACATAATATTTTTTATTTTATCATGGAATTTTATTTTAAAATGTATTTTATAACATGAACAGTATAGAAAAGCTCAATAATTTTATTCTAACTTACAAAGAAGACTACTGGAATTAAACTAGGATCTATATATCCTTTCTCCAAATAATGTTTGAAATTTTGAATATTTAATCTATAGTTATTCAATCAGTAATAAGAATTATTCTAAGGTAAGAAGTTTATGAGGCAAGTATAGAAACAACCTGTGCATGTACATGAATATTAAATTCTTATTTACTTGAACATATGCTTAATTTTCCTAGAATTTGCTCCAGCATACCACTATTTCTCAAACATTCCTGGCTAGTTCCTACATCTTTTTTTATTCTTCAATTACAGTTTACATTCAGTATTATTCTGTGTTAGTTTCAGATGCACTGCATTGTGGTTAGAAAATCATATACTTTACAGAGCAGTTCCCCCAGTATTTCAAGTACCCACCTGGCCCCATACATAGTTATCACGATACTATTGACTATATCCCCTATGCTATAGTTTATATCTCTGTGACTATTGTGTAATTACCAGTCTGTACTTCTTAATCGCTTTACCTTTTTCACCCAGTCCCCTAACCACCCTCCCCTCTGTCAACTGTCAGTCTGTTCCCTGTGTCTATGAATATGTTTCTAGTTTGTTAGTTTATTTTGTTCACTAGATTCCACATATAAGTGAAATCATATGGTGTTTGTCTTTCTCTGTCTGACTTATTTCACTTAGCATCTGAGTCCATCCCTCCACGTCCCTGCATGCTGTGGCAAATGGTAAGATTTCATTTTTTAATGCTGGGTAGTATTCTACCGTGTAAATGTACCACAACTTTTCCACCCACTCATCTATTGAAGGGTGCTTGGGTTGCACCCAAATCTTGGTTGTTGTAAATAGTGCTGCAATGAACATAAAGGTGCAAATATTCTTTCAAGTTAGTGTTTCGGTTTCTTTGGATATATACCTAGAAGTGGAATTGCTAGGTCACAAGACCATTCCATTTTTAATTTTTCTTAAGGAATCCCCACACTGTTTTCCATAGTGGTTGTGCTAATCTGCACTCTCACCAACAGTGCACCAGCATTCCTTTGTCTTTGCATCCTCACCAGCACTTGTTTGTTGATGTATTGATGATAGCCATTCTGACAGGTGTGAAGTGGTATCTCATTGTGGTTTTAATTTGCATTTCTCTGATGATTAGTGATGCTGAGCATCTTTTCATATGTCTATTGGCCATCTGTATGTCCTCTTTGGAGAAATGTCTATTCATCTCCTTTGCCCATTTTTAAATTGGATTGTTTATTCTTTTGTTGTTGAGTTGTAGGAGTTCTTTGTAAATTTCAGACATTAACTCTTACCAGGTGTACCATTGGTGAATATGTTCTCCTATTCAGAGGCTTGTCTTCATTTTGTTGATGGTTTCCTTTGATTTTTAGTTTGTTATTAACTATAGTCACCATGCTGCACATTACACCTGCATGACTTTTTTATTTCATAACTGAAGAGTCAAGGCTTTCTTATCAGCTAGCCCAGATGTTGCAGAAGGGGAAGAGAGAGAGAGGAGTGGTTTGAAAACCATTAGTAGCCAAACATCACACACACAAAAATGAAGTCAGACACTTTATTACATAGCTCTTATAGGGTATATATAAATAACACAAATCAAGGGAGTTAATTGCACTGCATTTGGATAAAATATGTTTGACTGCTTATTAGTGTCTTTGAACTAAAGACAATGATAAAGAACAATTTTTTTCTTTAAGAAAGAAGGATGTTTCTCATTCCTTTTCTTTCCTTCACAGGAAGGGACTGATACGTTACTGTGTTTATGGATTTATGAATCTCTAAATAACCTTACTTCTCTAATTTCCTCAGCCCATTCTTTCCAAAGTGATACATGTAGTAACAGGTTAATGGAGAAAAATTTAATATGAAAAGAGTTCTAAGAAGGTTATTTGTCATAACTGAGAAGTATTACTAAAGGAGAATGGTTCATAAGTATGAATACTTTATGTATGAACTGCCTAAATACAGACACATTGATGTGCTTATTTCCTATATACCAACCTTCATGTATCTTCCAAAAGGTGTCTCTGCTATGTGGAACCACAAAATCTCACAGGTACCTTGGAATTCTTCCTTCTGGGGTTCTCAGCTCATCCAGAACTTCAGCCTCTAACTTTCAGCCTCTTCCTGTCCATGTACCTGGTGACCATGCTGGGGAACCTGCTCATCATCCTGACCATTGCCTCTGACTCTCACCTCCACACTCCCATGTACTTCTTCCTCTCCATCCTGTCTATGGCTGACATTGGCTTTACTTCTACCACCATGCCAAAGGTGATTTGGGACATTCAAACTCACAGCAGAGTCATTTCCTATGCTGGCTGCCTGATTCAATTGTCTTCTTTTTATTTTTTTGGGTGTTTGGACAGTGTACTCCTATCTGTGATGGCCTATGATCGGTTTGTAGCTATTTGTTATCCCCTGCACTACCCAGTCATCATGAACCCTCGCCTCTGTAGCCTGTTGGTTCTGGTGTCTTTTTTGATCAGCCTTTTTGACTCCCAACTGCACTGCTTGATGATATCACAGCTTTCCTTTTGCACAAATACAGAAATTCCTCATTTTTTCTGTGACCCTCCACAACTCCTCAACCTTGCTTGTAATGATAACTCTACCAATACAATATTAGTCTATTTTATTGGTGCCATCTTTGGTAGTATTCTAGTCTCAGGGATCTTTTTCTCTTACTGTAAAATTCTTTCCTCTATTCTGAGAGTCCCATCATCAAGGGGGAAGTATAAGGCCTTCTCCACCTGTGGCTCCCACCTGTCAGTTGTTTGTTTATTTTATGGAACAGGGCTTGGCATGTACCTCAGTTCTGCTGTCTCACATTCTTTCAGAAGGGGTGCAGAGGCCTCTGTGGTGTATGCTGTGGTCACCCCCATGCTGAATCCTTTCATATACAGTCTGAGGAACAAGGATATCAAGAGGGCCATGTGGAGGCTCCTCAGCAGAACAACCTAGTCTCAGTACTTGGGCCATTGTGGGTTTTTTGTCTGTGGATTGGAAATGACTGCAAACCCAACATCTGGAATTGGCAAACATACCTCTTTGATTATACGATTTTTGTAGCTCATGGTTTTCATTCCTCTTTATCTATTGTATCTGAAAAGTGCTTATTTTGACACATCTTTAATGGGATTAAAGGAGTATTCTGGGATCCTAAGTATGTCAGAAATCACCTCACAATTGAATACTATTACAACTATGGAATCTTCTGTATTTGTTGTCTAAGATCCAGGCATCCTGTAAAAATTCACAACTCCCTATTAATGTGTATGTATATGTATATATGATTCTCAACCATTTTCACTGTCCATGTCTATTTTTTCATAAAACTTTGTCTTCAAACGAATGTATTAGTGCAGGTTGTGATTAGTGCAGGTCACTGAGCCACAATTTAGACTTCCTATTGGAAGCATCAGATGAGCTTTAAAAATCTTCATGCCTCAGTTCCATCACCATACAGGAAGATTTAATTGGATTGGAGAGTGAAAAGAGCATAATGATTTTTAAAATTATTTTATTGTTGTTCAAGTCCAGTTCTTGAACAACAATAAAATAATTCACTGCCTGGCATATTTCACTTAGCATAATGCTTTCCATTTCCAACCATGCTGTCACAAAGGGTAGGAGCTCCTTCTATCTTTCTACTGCATGGTATTCCATTGTGTAAATGTACCATAGTTTTTTGATCCATTCATTTACTGATGGGCACTCAGGTTGCTTCCAGCACTTGGCTATTGTAAATTGTACTGCTATGAACATTGGGGTGTATAGATTCTTATGGATTGGTGTTTGAAGGTTCTTAGAATATAATCCCAATGGTGGAATAGCCAGGTCAAAAGGCAGTTCCATTTTTAGTTTTCTGAGAAAATTCCATACTATTTTCCACAGTGGCTGCACCAGTCTGCATTCCCACCAACAGTGCACTAGGATTCCCTTTTCTCCACATCCTCTCCAACACCTGTTTGTTGATTTGTTTATGATGGCCATTCTGACCATGGTCACTGTGGTATCTCATTGTAGTTTTAATTTACATCTCTTTGATGGCTAGTGATGCTGAACATCTTTTTGTATGTCTCTGGGCTCTGTGTATGTCCTCCTTGGAGAAGTGTCTGTTCATGTCTTTTGCCCATTTTTAAATTGGGTTGTTTGTGTTCCTGGAGTGGACTTGTGTGAAAAGAGCATAATGTTCTCAACAGCACCCCAGGTGGGTCTAAAGTGTAGTCATGGTGGAGAACTACTGACTTTTGTCAGACCTTTTATTCAAAAACGACTTGCATGTCTTGAGTTTTTTACTGTTCATGATCAGATCCTGAAGACCCTTTTTAAAAAAAATACTTTATTTTTTATTTTTATTCTATTACAGTTGTCCCAAATTTTTCACTTTTGTCCCCCTCCAGTAATCCCACCCCTTTCTCCCCTAGTCAATTCCTTTTCCATTGTCCATGTCAATGAGCCATTAATACATGGTCTTTGACTAGTCCCTTCCCCTTCCTGAAGATCTTAAAGTGATCAGAGCTCAGAAGATATGAAAGAGTTTGTCTTAGTAACATCCAATGTGATTTCCCCCTCATATTCCAGGTAGTATTTTTTTTCCTGTTTATTCTCTTCTGCACTGCACCCCCTCTCACCACATACCCCAAACCCTTAGCTCATGTCCATGTGTCATACTTATAAGTTCTTTAGCTTCTACATTTCCCATACTATTCTTGCCTCCTCCCTGTCTATTTTCTACCTACCATCTATGCTACTTATTCTCTGTACCTTTTCCCCCTCTCTCCTCCTCCCACTCTCCTGTTGCTAACCTTCCATGTGATCTCCATTTCTGTGGTTCTGTTCCTGTTCTGGTTGTTTGCTTAGTTGGTTTTTGTTTTAGGTGTGGTTGTTAATAATTGTGAGTTTGTTGTCATTTTACTATACATGTTTTTATCTTCTTTTTCTTAGATAAGTCCCTTTAACATTTCATATAATAAGGGCTTGGTGATGATGACCTTTAAGTTGACCTTATCTGAGAAGCACTTTATCTGCCCTTCCATTCTAAATGAAAGCTTTGCTGGATAGAGTAATCTTGGATGTAGGTCCTTGCCTTTTGTGACTTGGAATACTTCTTTCTAGCCCCTTCTTGCCTGCAAGGTCTCTTTTGAGAAATCAGCTGACAGTCTGATGGGAACTCCTTTGTAGGTTACTGTCTCTCTTATCTCTTGCTGCTTCCAGGATTCTCTCCTTCATTTTAATCTTGGCTAATGTAATTATGATGTGCCTTGATGTGTTCCTCCTTGGGTCCAACTTCTTTGGGACTCTCTAAGCTTCCTGGACTTCCTGGAAGTCTATTTTCTTTGCCAGAATGGGGAAGTTCTCCTTTATTATTTGTTCAAATAAGTTTTCCACTTGTTGCTCTTCCTCTTGTCCTTCTGGTACCCTTATAATTCAGATGTGGGAATGTTTAACGATGTCCTGGAGGTTCCTAAGCCTCTCCTCATTTTTTTGAATTCTTGTTTCTTCGTTCTTTTCTGGATGGATCTTATTTCTTCCTTCTGGTCCACTCCTTTAAGTCCCATTTTCCTTCCCATCACTATTGGTTCCCTGTGCATTTTTTTTCATTTCACTTAGCATAGCCTTCATTTTTTCATTTATTGCAACCAAATTCAACTAATGCTGTGAGCATCCTGATCACCAGTGCTTTGAACTGTGCATCTGATAGTTTGGCTATCTCTTGGTCACTTAGTTGTATTTGCTGTGGAGTTTTGATCTGTTCTTCCATTTGGGCCATTTTTTTTGTCTTGTCACACCTGTTACATATGAGGGGCAGAGCCTTATGTGTTTATCAGGGCAGGCCAACCCAGTTGCTGGGTTGTGATGCTGTATGTGGGGAAAGGGTTCAAGAGGGAACAATGGCCCTTGCTCTGCTCTCTGTCAGATTTCAGTCCCTTCTGTTGCTCCCCCCAAGCAAACTGGGCCTTTCTGGAGTTGATTTCCATGTGGATGGGCTTGTATATGTTCTAGGAATCTATGGGTCTCTCCAACAAACTCTCCTGTGAGGCTGGGAGTTTCTCCCGGCACCTCAACCTCCACAGGTGTTTTCAATCGGTATTTTGAGGCTTTATTTCCCTGCACTGGGAACCTGGGTTGCATGGTCTATCTAGCTGTCCAGGTCCTGGTTTATCTGTGTGTAAATGTGGGACCACCTGGTCAGCCAGCCACCTTGTGCACCATGCCCTGCTTCACAATGACTGCCTCACTGGATCTGCCCATTGCCACCCCATGCCTGGGGTCTGCCAGCTGCTGCCTGTGTGCCAAGGTCCACCCGCTGCCATCTTGCATGCCCAGAGTTTGTCAGCTGCTGCCTTCTGCATCCAGTGCCACCACTTTGTGCCGCAACCCATCTCCGCCCAGATGCCTGATTCTGCCCCTCCTACTGGTCTGGATGAATGTGTCTATTTTAAATCTTTGGTTGTTGGACTTCCATACAGTTCAATTTTCTGTCAGTTCTGGTTGTTGTTTTGTTTCTAAATTGTTGTTGTCCTTATTTTGGTTGTGGGTGGAGGCATAGTGTGTCTACCTTTGCCTCCATCTTGGCCACAAGTCTCAAGTTTTTCTTTTTAATGTCTTTGAGTACCTGCCCTGACATTGATTGATGGATCCTGAGAAACCACTTTTAAAAGAATGTCAAAGGATCACATATTTGAGGGACACTGTCTTAGGACCTTGAACAACAAATCCTGCAGAGTCCCAATGACCTCCATGCTGCACTTCAAAACAAAGGATACTGTAAGAAAGACATTACATAATGATAAATGAAGCACTATAACAAGAGGACATAACTCTTGAAAACAATTATGCACCCAACTTAGGAGAACCTAAATATATAAAGTAATTCTTGATGGACACAAATGGAGAGATGGATACTAAAAAAGACAGAGGAGGGGATTTTAACACCCATTGACATCAATGAACAGATTGTGCAGACAGAAAATCACAAGGAAACAGCAGCCAGCAGCCATGAAGGACACACCAGATCAGATGGATTTAATGGATATCTTCAGAGCATTCTACCCCAATGAGCAAAATATACATTCTTTTCAAGGGCACATGGGAAATTGTCCTGAACAGACCACATGTCAGGATACAACACAAGTCTCATGAAATTTAAGGCGATAGATATCACACCAATCATCTTGTTTAAACATAATGACATGAAGCCAGAAAACAATCACAAGAAGAAAAATTGAAAAACACACAAAGACATGCAAGCTAAATAATATGTTACTAAAGAATAAATGAATTAAGAGTAAGATCAAGGAAAACATTTTAAAAATACCTTGGAACAAATGAAAATGAGAACACGACAACCCAGAACCTACGGGGCACAGTGAAAGAAGACCTAAGAGGGGAATTCATAGCATTACAGGTCTACCATGAAGAACTAGAACAACCTCAAATAAGAAACCTTCCTTTACACTTAAAAGAACTAGAAAAAGAACAACAAATGAAGCCCCAAGTGAGTTGAAGAAATAAATAAAAAATATTGGAACAGAAGTAAGTGAAAGAGTCTATGAAACAATGCCAAAGGTCAGTGAAACCAAGAGCTGTTTCTCTGGAAAGATAAACAACTTTGAAATCTCTTAAACCAGAGTCATCAAGAAGAAAAAAGAAGCCCTGGTTGGCATAGCTCAGTAGATTGAGCACAGGCTGCAAACCAAAGCATTGTGGGTTCAATTCCCAGTTAGGGCACATTCCTAGGTTGCAGGCCAGGTCCCCAGTGGAGGCCACATGAGAAGCAACCACACATTGATGTTACTCTCTCTTTGTCCCTCCCTTTCCCTCTCTAATAAATAAATAAATAAAATCTAAAAAGAAAAAAAAGAAAAAAAGAGAGGACCCAAATAAATACTGTAAAATCAAAAATGAAAGAAGAGGGGTGACAACTGACTCCAACAAAGTACAAGAGATAGTAAGAAAATCTTATGAAAAACTATAGGCCAACAAATTAAATTACATGGGTAAAATGGATACATTCTTAGAAAGGCACAATTTTCCAATACTGAATCAGGAAGTGTCAGAAATTCTGAATAGACAGATTTACAACAAATGAACTTAAAGCTGTAAAACAAAAAACAAAGAAACAAAAGACACCTACCACCTACCAACAAACAAAAGTCCTGAACCTGATGTTTTCACAGGTGAATTTTACCAAATATTTAAAGAAAAACTAACACTTACACTTCAAAAATTCAAGAGGAGAAAAGAATCTCACATTCATGTTATGAGGCCAACATTATCCTAATTATAAGTCAGATGGTACAAAGAAATAAAATGATGGCCATTATGCATAATGAACTTTGACAGTGTAGTGGTCAATAGAATATTAGCTAACTGGATCTAGAAATACATTAAAAAGATCATACCCCATGATCAAAGGAGTTTTATTCCAGGGATGCAAGTTTGGTACAACATTCCCAAATCAATAAATGTGATATATCACCTAAACAAATTAAAGGATAGAAATCTCGTGATTATATCAGTAGATTCTCAAAAAGCATCTGATAAAATCCAGCACCCATTTGTGGTCAAAACTCTCAGCAAAGTGGGAATATAGGAAATATATCAAGAGCACCCTATGGGGATGATCAGAAGAATAGCCTAGTTTTAATACCTATGGATCTTTTTTTGGCTCATAGACTGGAAGTAGTAGCAAAATCAAACATGTGTAACAATAAATTCTGAATCTGCAGTCTCATGGTGTATTTGTTCCCGTATGGATCTGCTCTCTGTCTACACAATTTTTCTTCTTAGCACAGCAGTAATGGATTCAGAGGTTGTTTGGACTCTGTACTTCAGTGAGAGTCCCTCCAGGTTTATGCACAGCCTGTCAGTATACCCCTCTTGCTTCCCTGTGCATTATCCAGGACTCTTGGTCCTGAGCTGCCATGATTGTATCATCATAAAAAATCATGGCTCTCTCCTTTTTGGTATTTATTCTTTCTACAGTTTCCCCATGATTCTTCTCCATTTTTGCATATTTTTGCTCCTTCATGATCGTGGTCAGATGCTTGAGAAGATAGAGTATTTAATTTCTTTTCCAAACCAAGGTAGTTTGAAATTGAAATGGGATGGCATTAATACTAAATTTGAATAAATACTTATCAACTGGGACATTCATAGAAAAACTGGTATGTATGGTTTCCAGTATTCTGATAAATCTTTTTCCCATTCCATCTAACATCTCATCAATTTCACAGCCAGACATGAAAGGACAAATACTGTATAATTTCACTTATGTGAGGCACCTAAAGTAGTGAAATCCATAGAGACATAGAGTAGAATATTGGTTGTCAGCGTACAGGAGAAGAGGGAACAAGGAGTTAGCATTTAGTTGGGAAATAATGACTTTCACGTTTGCAAGATGAAAAGACAACTGGAGATGGATGGTGATGATGGTTGTACAGCAATGTGTATGTACTTAATGCCACTGAATGGGACATTTAAAATAGTTAAGATGGCAAATTTTCCATTAGATTATTTTACTACATAAAAGAAATGATGTCATACTAGAGATGAAGGACATGTTGCTCGAAATGTTAGGTGTACCACTCAGCCCTCAGCATTACCTCCCACAGGGACCCGCCTCAGCTGCCAAAGGCCACCATAACCAAGGTCATGTCTCCTTCTCCAGTTGCCCACATCCCATGATATTTGGCCCCTTGGCACCAGTTCCAACCAACTGTAAAGATTCATCCTAGATCCAGAGCAACCTGGTGATTTTAGGTGGCCTTTGATGGGCTTCAACTTGGCTTGATTTTCCCACTGCCCTTGCTTGCTACAAATTGTTCACCAAATCACAGAGTGAGGGAACAGTATCTGTAGGACTGTCTTCACTTCAGACACCAGGCACATGTTCAGGAGTCCCCAGGCCACCCTCATTTCAGATCAGGTGGTCATGATTAAGGGGCTCCCTTACTTTCAATGATTTGCTAGAATGACTCAAAGCAAGGGAATTCCCTAAGGTTGAATAATTCACCAGCTTGAGTCACAGAACTTAAGACAGTGCTAGATTTATGATTACACTTTTCTTATAGCAAAAGAATACAAAATAGAACTAGTTAAAGGAAGATACACCTGGGGAAATATCTGAAAGGTCCCATAGGTAAATCTTGTTGTCCTCTCCCCATGGGGTTCAAATCCATTACCTCATCCTGGCCACAATGTCAGACAACAGTCAGAATCTTGCTAACCAGGTAGCACACCTGAGCTCCAGTGTCCAGAGATTTTATCTTGGCTTCATTTCATTGGTGGGATAAATGAAATCATTTCCCATTTGCTTGAACTCACTCTCCAGCCTTTCTCCTAACACACTTGGCTGACATCAGTTCCCCTAAAGCACCAACCCTTCACATACATGCTTAGTCTCTTTGACACAACCAATTACTGTCTTCAGTCATCTCATTAGCATAAACTATCAGGTATGGTTCATGGGGTCCCCTACAATAATCAATCCCTTCTCTCACTAGCTAAATTTCAAGGGCTTAAGGGTTACCTTAAAGGACCTGGGGAAAATGTCATATCTCTATGTAAATGGGGACAAATTCATTCCCACACATGTGCTCTTCCACAGGTGTTGATGCCAGGAAAGCTACCTGGTAACCTTCCTGGTGTTCATCACTGTCTCTGAGTCTCCTTGTGAGGAAGCCAACTTGAAATATGTGCTTAGTAATAAAACTATTTTGGGATGATTTTGAGACAATTCCAAGGTAGTTTTCTTAAATAGTCAGCAATGCTTTATAAATTACAAGTCCAGTGCGTGGCTCAGTGTTGGAAAAATTCAAGGAGAGGAGATGAGGTATTGAAATTTCAGGATAGTATGTAGGTCCCCATAGAAAATCTTAATGAATCTAGAAATCCAAACTCAGAAATGCTTGATACAAAGGGAGGACAGAGTTGAGATAACATCCGCATGAGTATACTTCAAAAATGCTTATTTAAAATATTGAACCTTACAGTGTAAATAAAATATGAGTTAAAGATGATAATTTATTTGGCCTGAGTCATCTACTTGAAATTTCTGGAGACCCTAAGTTCCAACCAGAAGCATCCACTTGGCCCTGCTTTTTGTTCCAAATTTGGTCAGGTTCTCCTAATTCCAGTTGTTTATATTCAGAAGGCATTGAGAACATGAGAATGTCTAACACTAAGGACATTGCTGTCCTCCTGAAGACCTGAGGAACATTCCAAGTCTTGTCCTTAGAATATAGAGATGCACAGATGAGTGACCTCAAAGAGTGGAAGTAATTTAAGCTGCAAGCTGGCTGATGTACTACTTAACTCTTCTCCTGTTTCCTCTCTCAAAATTCATGTGAGTATAGCTGCTCAGACTTTCTGGTGATTTGTATTTCCTACTATTGCAAGAGTGTCCTAAAAGGCTTATGAATGTTCACTCTCTTCCCTCTTATGTGGAAGCCAGTTTTAGTTTTTATTTTTTTCTTTTAGGTGTAATCAGAACTCCTTGCCAAGGTCTATAAACCCTTCATGATTTAGTCTCTTCTATCCCTTTCCAACTCCATCACTGGTCACTGGTGCATTTATGGGCATTGCCCTGGGAGCTTATACGTGCTAAATTTCAGGCCCTACTCAAGACCTTGAGAATCAGAATCTCTGCAACTGCAACCCACTATGAGTGATTTTGTTGTATGCTAAGTTTGTTTACCCATATCGTCTTTCTTGTTGTTCTTCAAACAGACCATGTTCTTTGTAACCTGAAGATCATTAAACTTAATTATCTATGTCTAGAGTGTTCTTCCTCTTTGTCACTCAAGTCTCCACTTAAATATTGCACTTAAGATGCCTAAACACCCATCTAAATTCTCCTGATATTCTTTCCATCCAGTTAGTCTGCATTCCTCTTGTATTGTCATTACCTTCTGAGTGAACTCACATGTTTGAGTATTATAAAAGAAAATATTTTTACCATGCTGCCTCAATTACTCTGTTCTAAATTAAACTGATTTGGGTCATAAAGTAAATGAGTTTTGGTCCTCTTCCAATCCAAAGTTTTTTTTTTTTTTTGTGAAATGGGGTATTATTGGCATAAACAGAGAAGACACCAGGCACTTTCACTGCCATAAAGCATCTTTGGTAGAAATTTGTTATAAAGAAATGTCTATATATAATCTTCCAAAACTCAATGAAGAAGCCAAAAGTCTGAACAGACCAATAACAGCAGATGAAATTGAATCAATAATCAAAAAACTCCCCACACAGAAAAGCCCTGGACCAGATGGTTTCACAGGAGAATTGTACAAAGCATTTAAAGAAGAGCTAACCCCTATCCTTCACAGACTATTCCAAAAAATCCAAAGTGATGGAAGATTCCTAAACTCTTTTTATGAAGTCAGCATCATCCTAATCCCAAAACCAGATAAAGATACAATAAAGAAAGGAAACTTCAGGCCAATATCGCTGATGAACATAGACACTAAAATCCTCAAGAAAATATTGGCACACCACATCCAACAATACATTAAAAAGATCATACACCATGACCAAGTGGGATTCATTCCAGGGATGCAAGGATGGTACAATATTCACAAATCAATAAATGTAATACATCACATAAACAAAAGCAAAGACAAAAATCACATGATCATATCAATAGAAGTGGAAAAAGCATTTGATAAAATACAGCACTTATAATAAGGTACACCATTTATGATAAAAACACTCAGCAAAGTGGGAATAGAGGGAGTATTCCTCAACATAATAAAGGCCATATATGAGAGACCTACAGCAAACATCATACTCAATGGGCAAAAACTAAAATCTTTTCCACTGAGATCAGGAGCAAGACAAGTTTGTCCACTTTCACCACTTCTATTCAACATAGTATTGGAAGTTTTAGCCACAGCAATCAGACAAGAAAGGAAATAAAAGGAATCCAAGTCAGGAAGGAGGAAACAAAACTGTCACTGTTTGCAGATGACATGATAGTATACATAGAAAATCCTATAGACTCCACCAAAAACCTGCTTAACCTAATAAATGAATTTGGCAAAACAGTGGGATACAAAGTCAATATCCAGAAATCAAAGGCATTTTTGTACACCCAAAATGAAATATCAGAAACAGAAATCAGGACAAAAGCCCCATTTGCTATAGCAACAAGAAAAATAAAATACTTAGTAATAAACCTAACCAAGGAGGTAAAAGACCTGTATTCAGAAAACTACACAACACTGAAGAAAGAAATCAAGGAAGACACAAAGAAATGGAAACATATACCATGTTCATCGATCAGAAGTATTAACATCATCAAAATGTCCATACCACCCAAAGCAATGTACAGATTCAATGCAGTACCTATTAAAGTATCAATGAAATATTTCACAGACATAGAAAAAACACTTCAAAAATTTATATGGAACCATAAATGACCCCAAATAGCTGCTGCAATTTTGAGAAAGAAGAGCAAAGTAAGAGGGATCACAATACCTGATACCAAACTGTATTACAAGACCATTGTAATCAAAACAGCCTGTTATTGGCATAAAAAAAAGGCACATACACCAATGGAACAGAACAGAGAGTCCAGAAATAAAGCCAAGTCTCTATGGTCAATTAATATTCGACAAAGGGAGCAGCAACATAAAATGGAGTAAAAATATCCTCTTCAACTAATGGTGTTGGGAGATGTAAACAGCTACATGCAAAAAAAATGAAACTCGAGCACCAGTTTACACAATACACAGAAATAAATTCAAGGTGGAGAAAAGACTTAAATATAAACCATGACACCATTAAAGTCCTAGAGGAGAACATAGGCAGGAAAATATCAGATATTTCATGCAGCAACATTTTTACTGGTATGTCCTTAGAGCAAGGGACATAAAGGAAAGAATAAACAAATGGGATCTCATCAAAATAAAAAGCTTCTATACAGCTAAAGAAAACAGTATTAAAATAAAAAGAGAACCAACTGTCTGGTAAAACATATTTGCCAATGATACCTCAGACAAGGGTTTAATCTCCAAAATATATAAAGAACTTACACAACTCCACTCTAAGAAGACAAGTGACCCAATTAAAAAATGGAGAAATGACTTGAACAGACACTTCTCCAAAGAGGACATACAGAGGATCCAGAAACACATGAAAAGATGCTCAATATCGCTAGCTATCAAAGAAATGCAAATTAAAACCGCAATGAAATACCACTTCACACCAGTCAGAATGGCCACCACAAATAAAGCAACAAACAACCAGTGTGTGAGAGGCTGTGGAGAAAAGGGAACCCTAGTGTACTGTTGGTGGAATTATAGACTGGTGCAAACACTATGGAAAACAGTATAGAATTTCCTCAGAAAACTAAAAATGGACCTGTCTTTTGACCCAGCAATCCCACTGCTAGGATTATATACTAAGAACCCTGAAACACCAATCCAGAAGAACCTATGCACCCCAATGTTCATAACAGCACAATTTACAATAGCTAGATGCTGGAAGCAACCTAGGTTCCCATCAGTAAATGAATGGATGGATCAAAAAACTACACAATGGAATTTGCACAATGGAATTCTATGCAGCAGAAAGAAAGAAGGAGCTCCTACCCTTTGTGACAGCATGGATGGAACTGGAAAGCATTATACTAAGTGAAATAAGCCAGGCAGTGAAAGACAAATACCATATGATCTCACCTTTAACAGGAATCTAATCAACAAAAGAAACAAACAAGCAAAATATATCTATCTAAAGACACTGAAATTGAGAACAGGCTGACAGTGACCAGAGGGGAGAGGGGAGAAAATTTCAGGGGAAACGGGGAAGGGTTTGCAGGAACAAGTATAAAGTCATAGGGGGCTTAAGACTTGGAAAATTTTAGCTTAAGGTAAATAGCCATAAATCTAGCAGGTAATGTGTACGTTAAGCTTTCGTTTCAGAAACTACAGATAAGGCCCATCCTGGCACCTGGGAAAAGCAGCCGATCTCCTGGGGCATTGGCTAGAGATTACTGCCTGGAGACATCTGTACCAGGAAGAAGCAGTCCACTACCCCTCCCCCTTGGAGATAGCTAACTGCCCAGGACAGGAATGTTGCAGCAGCTGAAAAGAAAAAAATAAGTAAATAAAGCCCTCACCACACATTGTTTGGCTTTCCCCACCCCTCTTATAAAAAGATCTGGCCAGGAAAGAAAGGGGAAGATGGTTTGTTAGGGTATGAATCTGCCATCTTCTCAGATCGCCAACCATTTGAATAAAGCGCCCATAAAAGATTCAATTGCTGTCATTGCTTATCGGACTTGGTAGTGACAGGCAGCCTGAACGCTGGTGTCTTTTCTGGTTACATATTTTGGTGACTCTGCACCGAGACATGTTACAGAACACAACAAGGGGGGCAGTTTTTGGCGACCACGAAGGGATGATAATTGTCCGTGGCAGACCGACCCCCTCAGGTGCGAGAGAGTGAGACTTTGGAGTCTTCCCCATCTCAGAATTTCCCCGCACTCCTCCTGAGGGCATCAGCCGCCTATCATGCCTGGAAAGGTGGAAAGGAAACGAAACGGGGAGGGAGCAGAAACGTGAAAATGGTTTGGTTAAAAACTGGTTTCTGAATACCGTTTTAGAATAATGGAGCTGGGGATTGTGGGTTCAGGTCCCATCTGGGTCGCCAAAAACTGTTACAGAACACAACAAGGGGGGCCTGGGATGATATACTATTATTGAAAGAAGGCCCCGGGTCCGTTATGTCCGCCGCCAGGGGAAAGACGTCTCTCAATGCCAGAGATTTGTGAAAAGGAAAGGAAATGTTTATTTAATGCTATACAAGCTTAAAATAGTGACCTAATGTCTTCACCAAAATCCCAAAGTCCCTAAAAACACCCACAGACACAGTCCTTCCTTCCTTCCCCCCTTGTCCAGTCCAGAGTACCGTGTCTCAGGAAAGGAAATAGAAGTTCATGGCTTAGGTAGTCCTCTGGTTCTTCCCAGTTAGTACTCGATCTTGACTGGGAGACCTCCTTGGGTTCCCGGCACCCTCAGCTGAGTCGCCGGGATCTCTGCTAAAACCAGGTGGTGGTTCCCCCTACTAAAGCTGTGGGGGCCCCACTCTGCCAGGCATGTGGTCCTCTCTCTCTCAGGGCTGCAGGAAGGGAGAGTCCTCACTCTGCCAAAACTGCATGGTTCTCTCCTCCAGGGCTGCCGCGTGGTTTCTCCCTCTCTCAGGGCTGCAGGAGTCTCCACTCTGTCAAGGCCGCGTGGTTTCTCTCCTCAGGGCTGCACAAGGTTCTCCTTCCTAAAGCAGCATGGTTCTCCCCCAATGGCTGCATATGGCTCTCCTTCTCAGGGCTGTGCATGGTTCTCTTCCTTAAATGGCCGCCAAATCTGGGTTTTAATCCCCGCGGCCATTCTTCCTCTGCAGCTTCATTTCCAACTCCTCCCACACTCGGCTTCACATGCCAGAACTCGTATCCTTCCAGCTTTACTGGGCTGCCATCAGGAGTCTGGGCACGGGTGGCCCCATGTCCTGGAGCCAATCCTCTCTGAGCTCCTACGCAGGTGCTGTAAGGCAGGGGACCTGCCCCCCCGCCCCCCAGTTACATCTAGGTGGGGAAGTTACTTCTGGGTGGGGAAGTTACTTCTGTTCCCCTGTCTTAGAGATGATCACAGCTACTTAACCTATCTATGCAACCAGCCAAAGGCTATAGATATGTTAAATGACCAACCCAGAGGTTAGCTGCAAGGCTGTTGCTATGCAAAACAGCTCTCAATGGCCCTGCTCCATTGTCCCTTCCCCCAACCCACACCCTGGGGTGGGGGATGGAGACATCTTAAAATCTCCTGGACACCTTAAGTTCTGGGCCCCATTTTAAATGCCTATTTGGGCCCCCCCTCTTGGCTGCACCCTGTAACAGACAGACTTTGGGACTCTCCAGTAAGTCTGGGTGTTTGGCGGGGAGTCCCATTTGCTGCCTGGACTGAGGGGCCCTGGGGGCTTGGAGTCAGAGAATCCCAAGCAGCTGCCAAGTGATTTCACTTGGGGATTCTCACCCCTTGCTTCCAGCACCTCTAGTCATGCATCACACTGGATTGAATCGTTGTGCTTTCTGGTTCAGGTTGAAATCCTGGGTCACAACTTAGGTCATCTGTTCTGTTTGGGTGCCGTCTGTTTGGAGCTCTGTCTGGTCCGAAAGGACATCTGTTCTGGTCCCAAAAGGGCATCTGTTTGGAGCTTCATCTGGTCTGAAAGTGTAACCAGAAAAGACAGCAGTGTTTGGGCTGCCTGTCACTACCAAATCCAATAAGCAGTGACAGCAATTGAATCTTTTATAGGTGCTTTATTCAGATGGCCGGCAATCCGAGAAGATGGCGGATTCATACCCTAACAAACCATCCTCCCCTTTCTTTCCTGGCCAGATCTTGTATAAGGGTGTTGGGGGAGGAAAAACAAGAGTCGACTTTGAAGTTCGCAGCTGCAGCACTTCTATTCTGGGCAGTTAGCTATCTCCAAATGGGAGGGGTAGTTGCCTGCTCTTCCTGATGCGGCTGTCTCCAGGCAGTAATCTCTAGCCAATGCCCCAGGAGGTCGGCTGCTTTTCCCAGGTGCCAGGATGGGCCTTATCTGTAGTTTCTGAAACGAAAGCTTAATATACACATTACCTGCTAGATTTATGGCTATTTACCTTAAGCTAAAATTTTCCAAGTCTTGAGTCCCCTATTACTCTGACACCCTCATCAATAACCTGCTGATATATTTTGTGGCCAGCTTACTTGGTGGTATTCCTCTGTGTGGAATAATTTTCTCTTGTACTCAGATTGTCTCCATGGTTTTGAGAATGCCATCAGTGGGGGAAAGCTGAAAGCGTTTTCCATCTGTGAGTCTCACCTGTCCATTGTCTCCTTGTTCTGTGGAACAGTTTTTGGAGTGTACATTACTTCCACAGTTACTGAATCTTCCCAGAAGACTGCAGTGGCTTCAATGCTGTACATCATATTTCCTCAAATGCTGAATCCCTTTATCTACAGCCTGAGGAACGAGGCCATGAAACAAGCTTGGGGGAAACTCACCGGTAGAATATCTTCCTTTCTGATTTTGTTCCATTTACTTTGGGCTGCGGTTTTAGAATGAGGGAAAGGGACAGGAATTCTGGTTGAGCCACAAGGCATGATTGGTCCATCACCAAAGCTCTAAAATGGCTAGACAACATGATGAACAATCTAATTTTAACTTGGGGTTAAAACCCAACTTTTCCTTTTTGTCTAGCTCTATGACATTTGACCCAATTTTAATTCTCTAAACTCAGTTTCTTTGATCAGGGTTTATAGAAGCAGAGCCTGAGGCAAGTGTTCTTGTTGTAGTCTTTTCTGCAGGGTGGGGAAGGGCGGTGGGGGAGGGAGATCATTTTCACAAGGTGGGAAGTTGCAGAAAGTAGACAAGACAGGGTAAGATTTGAAGCAAGGCTGTGGTCATATCTATAGAGGCTAGCTTCCACCGGATCCCACAGGAGGGTTGTGTTCATTTACCCTGGAACTAGGCCTAAGGTGGATGGAGTAAGGGAGCTGAGTTTTTACACACTGTTTAGTAATTAATTTGAGTTTTCACTGGTAAAACATATTCTTTTTTTTTTACTTTCATCCTAATTTATTTTTTAATTTTATTTTCATTATTGTTGAAGTATAATTTTCTATCTTTTACTCCCATCCCAAACCACCCATCCAGCCCTCCCCTCCTCTCTACCATTTCCACCTGCCCCTAGTTTTTATCCATGTGTCCTTTATACTTGTTCCTGTAAACCATTCCCCCTTTCCCCTGAAATTCCCCTGAAATTCCCTCTCCTCTCCCCTCTGAACTCTGTCAGTCTTTATTTCAGTGTCTTTGGTTATATTTTGCTTGTTTCTTTGTTTTGTTGTTTAGGTTCCTGTTAAAGGTGAGATCATATGGTATTTGTCTTTCACTGCCTGGCTTATTTTGTTTAACATAATGTGGTAAAGCATATTCTTTTGAGAAATATTATCAGGTACCAAACCCAGTTTCATTATCTAAGTAACTTTCATAACTAGATTATGTCAGTGGTTTGAGAGGATTGTGAGGTATTTGAACTTCGTCAATGAAGAAGTCTTCAGTTCTAGTAAGAGAACAACCTTTAACTCTAATGTGTCGGAGCAGCAGAGTTAGCTTCCAAGGCAAGGACTTTAGAGATAAACAAGGCACGTGAATGGGGTTGCAGGGATTCATTCACTCCCCCAGGTGTTTTCTAGTCCTAGGGCCGGCTCTCCTCAGAGTCACCAGGTGGTGGCACCAGATGGAGATGTCATCCCTGGACGTGATTGCCTGAGAAAGAACTCAGACAGGTCCATCTGGAGTCAGATAATTATAGATTTTCCATGGTCAACCAGAGATATTTCTGCACTGGTTCAATAAAGGCCCTCACAACACTACCTACATCACATGCCTCTTGTCAGCAACTTCTCATTGGTGTACTGCAGCACACTCCTGTGCCACAAGAATTTTTAAAACATATGATACCTCCATCGCCCTGGCTGGTGTAGCTCAGTGGATTGAGCTCGGGCTGTGAACCAAAGTGTCGCAAGTTCGATTCCCAGTCAGGGCACATGCCTGGGTTGCAGGCCACGGCCCCCAGCAACTACACATCGATGTTTCTCTCTCTCTCTCTTTCTCACTCCCTTCCCTCTCTAAAAATAAATAAATAAAATATTAAAAAAAAAACATATGATACCTGAAGCCAGGGGCACTGACCTCTTTTCCCTTAAACTATCAAATAAAAAAAATGACAACAGCCAACACAAAAAATAGCCATCTGTATGAATGAATCAAAATTATACTATTTTTTTTGTCAGATTGGCAAAAAATATATGTTCTGGTGTGCCACAGAGTTTTATTAATTACTTTATGTGTGTTGTGAGATGGAAGAGGTTGAAAATCAATGTCCTAACTTATTATTACATGAAAAAACAGTGAATTGTCCTTACTTAAAAGAGGATCTTTGTACGAGCAGAGTTTATCCCAGATTATCTGCATGGGCCCTAAATATAGTGCTGATGTTATATGAAATAGACAGAAATGGAAGTGAGAAAGAAAAGGAGGAGGTAACATAACCATGGCAACAGAAAATTGATTGATGCTGCCAGTATTTGACTTCCAGTATTTGACCATTCTCCCAACTTTCCTGAGATATAATTGTATATTACACTGCATAAGATTAAGGTTTACATCTTGCTAATTTGATATATTTATATATTACAAAGTGATTATCACCACAGCATAACTGAAGCTCCATCCTGCCACATAATTACTATTTCTTCTTGTGGTGAGAACTTTTAAGATCTACTCTTTTAGCAATACTCAAGTGTATGATACAGTCTTATCAGCCATAATCATCCTGCTATAATCAGACCTCACATCTTGTTAAACTTGTAACTGGGAGTTTGAACCTTTTGACTGGCCCTGTCCCAATCACCCCCACTCCCACCCCCAGTAACCATCTGTCTAGTTTCTGCTTCTCTGAATTCAGCTTTTTAGTTTCTACACATCAGGGATGTCATACATTTGTCTTCTCTATCTCATTATCTCATTTAGCATTATGTTCTCAAAGTCCATTCCTGTTGTTGCAAATGAAAAGATTTTCTTCTTTCCATAGCTAAAAGTATTCACATATTTATATCACATTTTTTATCAATTCATAATTGACAGACATCTAGGTTGTCTCCATACCTTGGCTATGGTGAATAACACTGCAATAGACATGAAGTGCAGATATCTCTTAGGGATCCTGTTTTCATTTCCTTTGGGTATATACTTAGACGTAGAATTGCTGGAGAATATGGTTGTTCTAATTTTAATTTTGCAAGAAAACACTCTACTGTTTTCCATAGTACTTGCCAGTTCACATTGTCACCACAGTGTTCAGGGGCAGCCTTTTCTCCACATCTTCCCCAAAACTGCTGTCTCATCTTTTGACAATACCACCCTAACACATGTGAGGCCATGTCTCATTGTGGTGCTGATTTGCATTTTGCTGATGACCAGTGACTTGGAGAACCTTTTGACATACCTGTTGGCCATTTGCATGTCTGCATGAAAAAAATTTTCATTTAGGTCCTTTGCCCATTTTAAAAATCAGGTTACTTGTATATTTGCCATAGAATTGTATGAGTTCCTTGTATAGTTTGCACATTAACCTGTGATTAAATAAGTAGTTTGCAAAATTTTTCTCCTATTCCATAAATTGTCTTTTCATTTTCATGATGACCATTTCCTTTCAAGAACAGAAACTTTTTAGTTTGATATAGTTCCACCTGTTCATTTTTGCTTTGTTGTCTTTGCTTTGCTATCAAATCCAAAATATCATTGCCAAAACCAGTGTCAAGGAGTTTGCCCCCTTTGTTTTTTCTTCTGGAGTTTTACAGTTTTAGTTCTTACATTAAGTCTTTAAATCATTCTGAATTGACTTTTGTGTTATAAAATTGGGGTCCACTTTCATTCTTTAATCCTCATTACCTGAAATAGTAACTATCCACTTACTATGGACAATAATCAATAGAGCCACTGGGCCCCAGCTCACCTATCATGTAACGTTTCAGTTCTGCTTGTGACAACGTGAAAAACTTCCATTTTTTCTCTTTAAGTTTAGCTATATCTTTAAATATTTTACCTAGTATTTATAAGTTTCAAGTTTCCTGGGGTTCAGATGGTGAAGAGTGATATTAAAATTCCATCTTGTCATAAGTCTATTTTAAAATAACATATTTTAAAAATAGCCTAAGAAAGTTCATAACAAAAGAATTAAAATATATAATAGATTGCTGAACACATGAAAACACTAAAGTCCTTCAGGAAAAAAATGTAAGTGGATATTAATATGGAGCATTATTCACATCTATTAACTTATGGACAAAATATGATAAAATAGAGTGATATCTACTGTTAAGAGAAAAACTGCACACTGCTGCCCTGCACTGCCATTGCATTTTATCCCAACACAATTGAAAAGGAAGAATCAAGGAGACTTGACTTGGGGTGGTAGACACACTATCCAGTGTACACATGATGTGTTGTGGGATTGTGCACCTGAAACCTGTGTAATTTTGTTAATGAGTGTTACCCCAGTAAATTCAATAAAAAGAAAAAACAAGAAAGAACTTTTAATGAATGAATGAATAAATAAATCAGAATATGAAGAACCATAAGTCTATCAAAGCCCCCAAAGTAAAAAAAAATGTACATTGAATCTGTTGTGTGAAAATTGCAAACTATGGTTATGAAAGTTCAAAAAGGAAGTAGGAAAGCTGTCTATACGGATCAGTCATGACTGATCACAGAGCCTGTGTCAGAGACTGCTGTGTAAAATACATACAACAAAAATTAAAGAACAGGAAACATTCTATGACTCTAAAGATAAAATGCCTCTAAATGTTTGAATCTACAATATCTTAATTATATTTGTAAACATTATTTATGTCCAATACACAAACTATGTTTTCATACTTTAAATTGGATTCAGACTTCATGATATCATTAATGAGAAAGAGATGTTTTTGTTTGTAACTTTTTAAAAAGTGTAGAATTTATTAGCAAAAGAGCGTGTGCACATGCACCCAAGGCACGTGAAAGGGAGGTGAGCATGAACAGGTGGAGAGAACTGGGTGGTGAAGGTCTAGCCCAGTAGAGTCAGGGATTAGCCTGTAAAGACTTCCACTGCCTCAAGATCAGAATGATAGTAACAATATTTGTCTAGGGAAGACCTTTGGATATGGATCCCCAGGGTTACAGAGACTGTAAAAAGTCAGTCTGTGACAACCTCATTCACAACCCTTGCCTAGTCAGCTAACAGCACACCTGAGCCTCCTCCCACACATGATCCTCATTGACCAGGAACTCGATGCTACCCTTGGTCTCTCTGCCCTTCCTGTGGACAGAGCTTCCATCTTAACATCCAGGTGACCTATCAAACTTCAGTCTACGACAATGCCGGCCAGGTAACTTAAAATCTTTTACTTAATGCTCTGGAAATGAGGGCAGGTGGTTAACTACAGTTTCATCTGGGAGAGTCACTGAGGAGAGTACCTGTGTGATATAATCAGAGCCAAGCGTCCCGGGGACTCCGCCTGTCTTCTTATTGACAAGTTCCCATGCACATTTGTACAAGTACTCATCTAGTTCTCAATCTGCTGTTCTCCTGTAGCTGATACAACAGAATGTCAATATTTGTTAACCTAAAAATTCTATCATTTTTAACCTAAAAATGATAGAGTTTGGTTTTCCCCTAAGCAGAAATCTGCACCTTCTCAAACATGATGACCACAACAAAACTTTCTGACACTGACCTGAATTCTTGTGGCGGTTGTGGGAAAGGGGTTTGGTCAGCTTTTCCTTTCACTTCCATTCCTGGTTTATGACACCCCATCTATGCAGGGGTGTTTGTATTCTCTGTGTAGCTGGGCTGGGAAAACGCAGAGGAGAAAGTGCAAACAGAGAGATTCAGCCAGCTGCCTTCCTAGTGTACCTGTTTCTCTTTATAAAATCACCAGGTATTTTATGTGAGGACAGCAGACATAGTATGATAAATCAAAAAACATATGACTACTCTTTAACTTATTCCAGAATTAACAAATATGGACATTCTGTTGTATCAGCTTCAGGACTTTTTAATAAGTAAAAAAATAATATGCATACTGAAGCCACCCCCTGTTTATCTCCCTCCTTTTCTGTTTTTCCTTTCTATAAACAGCACCATCTTGAATGTGATGGTATCCCCCATGCGCCTTATATTATATGTCTTCATACATGTATAAAGGATAAAAGGCATTGACCATAATACTATCAGGGAAGAGAGAAACAGATTGTGATGTACAGTATAGTGTAATCCTATCTGTTAATTAAAATTAATAAAGTGGTACTAATTATGTCAACATTAGTCAAAAAATAAATTACATAAGAATGTCAACTGTAAATGACATGTACTATATGTCTCCATTAATGGAATCTTTTTAAATGTCAAAGAATGCAGTTATTTATGGAGCAATAATAGTCATTACAGTAAAAATTGCAAGAGAATAATGTGTATGAAGTTAGTGTGGTTAGTGTGGCTACTCTGGGGAAGGAAAAGAATTGAGCCTATGAAAATTATGATGTGAGAGCTTCACACACACCTGTATTGTCTATTGCAGTAAAAGCTTCTATAGTGAGGATGGGGATGTATGTGAATTTTAGACTGTTGACTGGTGTGTACCTAGCACTTTGTTATCTATTTACCTCGTTGCTCTTTAAAAGTTATGATTTTTAAATGTGTATATATTTATTTTTATTTTAGACTATTGCCTGAGAAATTTTTTTAAATTTTATTTTAATCATTGTTCAATTACAGTTTTCTCCTTTATACTCCCAATCCAACCCCCCTCCCACCCCTCCCCACTTCCCTCCCACTACCACTCTCCCCTTAGTTTATAACCATGTGTCCTTTAAGTTTGTTCCTGTGAACCCTTCCCACTGTACACTGAAATTCCCTCTACTCTCTTCTGTGGGCACTGTCAGCCCAACCTCTATTTCAGTGTCTTTGGTTATATTTTGCTTGTTTCTTTGTTTTGTTGCTTAGGATCCTGTTAAAGGTGAGATCATATGATATTTGTCTTTCACTGCCTGGCTTGTTTCGCTTAGCATAATGTTTTCCAGCTCCATCCACGCTGTTGCAAAGGGTAGGAGATCCTTCTTTCTTTCTGCTGCATAGAGTTCCATTGTGTAAATGTACCATAGTTTTCTGATCCATTCATTCACTGATGGGCATCTTGGTTGCTTCCAGCATCTAGCTACTGTAAATTGTGCTGCTATGAACATTGGGATGCATAGGTTCTTTTGAATTGGTGTTTTAGTATTCTTAGGATAGAGTCCCAGCAGTGGAATTGCTGGGTCAAAAGGCAGATCCATTTTTAGTTTTCTGAGGAAGTTCCATACTGTTTTCCATAGTGGTTGTACCAGTGTGCAGTCCCACCAACAGTGCCCTAGGGTCCCTTTTCTCCACAACCTCTCCAACACTTGTTGTTTGTTCCTTTGTTTATGATGGCCATTCTGTGTGGTGTGAAGTGGTATCTCATTGTGGTTTTAATTTGCATCCCTCTGATAGCTAGTGATATTGAACATCGTTTCATGTGTCTTTGGATTTTCTGTATGTCCTCCTTGGAGAAGTGTCTGTTCAAGTCCTTTGCCCACTTTTTAATTGGATTCCTTGTCTTCTTAGAGTGCAGTCTTGTAAGTTCTTTATATATTTTGGAGATTAAACCCTTGTCTGAGGTGTCACTGGCAACTATGTTTTCCCATACAGTTGGTTCTCTTTTAATTTTGATACTGTTTTCTTTAGCTGTGCAGAAGCTTTTAATTTTGATGAGGTCCCATTTGTTTATTCTTTCCTTTATGTCCCTTGCTCTTGGGTACATGTCAGTAAAAAAGTTTCTGGGTGAAATATCTGAGATTTTCCTACCTAGGTTCTCCTCTAGGACTTTAATAGTGTCACGTTTTATATTTAAATCTTTTATCCACCTTCAATTTATTTTTGTATATGGTGTAAGTTGGTGCTCAAGTTTCATTTTTTTTGAACGTGGCTGTCCAGTTCTCCCAACACCATTTGTTGAGGGGGTTATTTTTACTCCATTTTATGTTGCTGCCTCCTTTTTGTTAAATATTAACTGACCACAGAGACTTGGGTTTATTTCTGGGCTCTCTGTTCTGTTCCATTGGTCTATGTGCCTGTTTTTATGCCAGTACCAGGCTGTTTTGATTACAGTGACCTTGTAGTATAGTTTAGTGTCGGGTATTGTGATCCCTCCTACTTTACTCTTCTTTCTCAAAATTGCAGCAGCTATTCGGGGTCATTTATAATTCCATATAAATTTTTGAAGTGTTTGTTCTATGTCTGTGAAATATGCCATTGGTACTTTAATTGGAATTGCATTGAATGTGTAAATTGCTTTGGGTAGTATGGACATTTTGATGATATTAATTCTTCCAATCCATGAACAGTATATGTTTCCATTTGTTTGTGTCTTCCTTGATTTCTTTCCTGAGTGTTATATAGTTTTCTGAATACAGGTCTTTTACCTCTTGGGTTAGGTTCATTCCTAGATATTTTATTTTTCTTTTTGCTATTTCGAATGGAATTTTTTCCTTGATCTCTGCTTCTGCTGTTTCATTGTTGGTGTACAGAAATGCCTTTGATTTCTGGATACTGACTTTGTATCCCACTGTTTTGCCAAATTCATTTATTAGGTCAAGCAGTTTTTTGGTGGAGTCTATAGGATTTTCTATGTATATTATCATGTCATCTGCAAACAGTGACAGTTTTGTTTCCTCCTTTCTGATTGGTATGCCTTTTATTTCTTTTTCTTGTCTGATTGCTGTGGCTAGAACTTCCAGTACTATATTGAATAGAAGTGGTGAAAGTGGACAGCCTTGTCTTGTTCCTGATCTTAGTGGAAAAGATTTTAATTTTTGCCCATTGAGTATGATGTTGGCTGTAGGTCTCTCATATATGGCCTTTATTATGTTGAGGAATACTCCCTCTATTCCCACTTTGCCAAGTGTTTTTATCATGAATGGGTGCTGTACCTTATCAAACGCTTTTTCTGCATCAATTGATATGATCATGTGGTTTTTGTCTTTGCTTTTGTTTATGTGATGTATTACATTTACTGACTTGCGAATATTGAACCATCCTTGCATCCCTGGAATGAATCCCACTTGGTCATAGTGTATGATCTTTTTAATGTATTGTTGGATGCAGTTTGCCAGTATTTTGTTGAGGATTTTAGCATCAATGTTCATCAGTGATATTGGCCTGAAGTTTTCTTTCTTTGTTGTGTCTTTATCTGCTTTTGGAATTAGGATGATGTTGGCCTCATAAAAAGAGTTTGGGAGACTCCCATCTCTTTGGACTTTTTAGAATAGTCTGTGAAGGATAGGGGTTAGCTCTTCCTTAAATGCTTTGTAGAATTCTCCTGTGAAACCATCTGGTCCCAGGCTTTTGTGTGTTGGGAGTTTTTTGATTACTGCTTCAATTTCTTTTGTTGTTATTGGTCTGTTCAGGCTTTCTGCTTTTTTTTTCATTGAGTTTTGGAAGATTATATTTTTCTAGAAAGTTGTCCATTTCACCTAGGTTTTCAAATTTCTTGGCATACAGTTCTTTGTAGTAATTTCTTACAATCCTTTGTATTTCTGTGGCATCTGTTGTAAATTCTCTTTCATTTCTGATTGTGTTTATTTGGGTCTTCTCTCTTTTTTTCTTGATGAGTCTGCTTAAAGGCTTGTCGATTTTGTTTATCTTTTCAAAGAACCAGCTCTTGGATTCATTGATCCTTAGAATTGTGCTTTTAGACTCTATGTCATCTAATTCTGCTCTGATCTTGGTTATTTCCTTCCTTCTGCTTGCTCTGGGATGCCTTTGTTGTTGTTCCTCGAGTTCTTGTAGACATAGCGTTAGGTTGTTTGTTTCGAATGTTTTTGTGGGCCTGTATCGCTATGAACTTCCCTCAGGACTGCCTTGGCTGTGTCCCATAAGTTTTGGGTTGTTGTGAGTTCATTTTCATTTGTTTCCAGAAACCTTTTGATTTCTTCCCTAATACCATTCTTGACCCATTCATTGTTTAATAGCATGCTATTTAATCTCCATGATTTTGAGTGTTTTTGGTTTTTGAGTGTTTTTGGCTTGTTTTGCGTCCTATATGTAGTCTGTCTTTGAGAATGTTCCGTGTACATTTGAAAAGAATGTATATTTAGCTTCTTTTGGATGGAGGGCTCCGTATATATTAGTAAAGTCCATTTCATCAAGGGTATTGTTCAATGCCACAATATCTTTGTTGATATTTTGTTTAGAAGATCTGTCCATTTTTGATAGTGGGGTGTTAAAATCTCCCACTATAATTGTGTTGCTGTCCATATCTTTCTTGAAGTCCTCTAAGATTTTCTTTATGTATTTGGCTTCCTATGTTGGGTGCATATATATTTACAATATTTATGTCTTCTTGGTGGATTCTTCCCTTGAGTATTATGAAGTGGCCTTTTTGGAAGTCTATTTTGTCTGATATGAGTATTGCTACCCCGGCTTTTTTTTCCTGTCCATTTTCTTGGAAGATTTGTTTCCAGCCCTTCACTTTCAGCCTGTGTAGGTCTTTTATCCTGAGGTGGGTCTCTTGTAGACAGCAGATATGTGGGTCATTTTTTCTTATCCATTCAGCTATTCTATGTCTTTTGATTGGAGCATTTAATCCATTTATGTTTAACGTTATTATTCATAGGTACTTATTCATTTTCTTTTATGTACGTGTGTTCCTCTCTCTCTCTCTCTCTCTCTCTCTCTCTCTTTTCCTTCCCTTCCTTAAAGCAGTCCCTTTAGGATCTCTTGCAGAGCTGGTTTGGTGGAGGTGTATTCTTTTAGACTTCTTTTGTCTGGGAAGCTTCTTATTTGGCCTTCTATCTTGATCGAGAGCCTTGGTGGATATAGTAGCCTTGGTTGCAGACCTCTGGTTCTCATTACCTGGAGTATTTCTTGCCATTCTCTTCTGTCTTGAAGTGTTTCCATTGAGAAGTCAGCTGTTAGCCTTGTTTGGGCTCCCTTGTATGTTACTTCCTTTTTCTCCCTTGCTGCCTTTAAGATTCTCTCTTTGTCTTGAAATTTTGCCATTTTAATTATGATGTGTCTTGAGGTTGGCCTCTTTGGGTTCCTCTTGATTGGGACTCTTTGTGTTTCCTGGAATTGTGTGACTTTTTCTCTCATCAAATTAGGGAAGTTCTCCTTCATTACTTGTTCAACTAGGTTTTCAATCCCTTGCTCTTCTGCTTCTCCTTCTGGTATCCGTATTATACGGATATTATTATATTTCATATTGTCTTGCATTTCTCTTAATCCCTCTTCATTCTTTCTGAGCCTCTTTTCCTTTTCATGCTCTTTCTGGGTGTTGTTTTCTACTTTGTCTTCCAGCTCGCTAATCCGATCTTCTGCTTCATCGATCCTGCTTTTCATTTTCTCTACTGTGTTCTTCAGTTCAGAAATTGTATTCTTCATTTCCTCTTGACCTTTGTTGAGAGTTTCTATTTCCTTTTTCATGTTTATATAGTTTGCAGTGAGATTGATGTAGTTTCCCTCTAATTTCTGAAAGCTCATGGTGAGTTCATTGAACTTCCTGGTAATCATTGTTTTGAACCCACTATCAGATGGTTGAGTTCCCTCTATTTCATTTAGCATTTCTCCTGAGGCTTCCTCTTTTCCCTTCAATTGGGGGTTGTTTCTTTGTTTTCTCATTGTTCGGGGGTTTCTTCTTTTTTCTTCTTGTTTCTTAAATTGATCTGCTCTGATTCCCTGAAATTATGGTGTGAACTTCTGTGGTAGAATATTTGTGAGATTCAGTGGTGCAATCTCCTTCATGTATCCTGGTGTTCACAGCTTCCCCCTACTCTTTTTTTGTGATCAATTGGAGGAGTGAAGCAAAATGGTTTAAGACAGCAATACAATCTACTATGATATTTACATTAGCAGCCAGTAGAGAAGAGATGGGTTATCCTTGGCTCCTTATAGTGTTAACTGTGATCCTCCACCCCACTATCCACATTTTAGAAAGGATGGAAAGAGGGTAAGACCCTTATTGGGGATGAGAGGATTGTTAGTTGGATCTAGAAAGCTGTGAGGCTGTGGGAGGTCAGATTCTAAGGTAGGGTTGGACTAAAGATTAGTATATAGGGAAGAGGGAATTTAAGGGGTCAGTGGGAAGGGCTCACAGGAACAACTTAAAGGGCACATGGTCATAAACTAAGGGGAGGGTGGTAATGGGAGGGAAGTGGGGAGGTTGGGAGGGGGGAAAGGATTGGGATTAAAAAGGAGAAAACTGTATTTGAACAATGATTAAAATATAATAATAATAAAAAAAGATTAGTATATAGGAGTAGTGAGTAAAAGAATAGAGACAACCCCCACAATAGTATAGTTCAGAAAATTGCAAGGTGGGCTGAGATCAGGTAGGTGTATTGAGTAGTATTTACAATTGTATGAACTTTACTATTACTATTATTAACAGTAATAGTAAAGTGACAGTCTTGTGGCAGAATCGATGAGGTCTAGATAACAAGAATAAAGAGTATAGAACCTTGAGAGGTGTATTAATCGAACACAGATGAAGAATAGTAAATTATCAACACATTGTGACTGAGATACCAGGGGGAACCTATCAAATGACAGTATAATCAGCCAAGCAAAGAAGATTATACAGAAAGGAAAAGAATACCAAAATACTATTAAAATAAAAAATGTCAGAAAAGTGAGAAAAAGATAATACAAATTTACAGTAACTTGCAAGATTGAAAACAAGAAAGGAAAGAAAAGCAGAAGATGTAGTGCAGGAGAGATAAATTTGGAATGGAAAGAATAATATTAGGATGAATGGAAGAGAAACATAAGGAATTGCGAGGTATAAAAATAATAAGAATTGAAAAATAAGATGTCACATAAAACACAAGATAAAATCAATCAACCAACAACAGCCACAAAAACAAAACAAAACAAAACCAAACAAAACAAAATAAGAAAAACCTCTTGTTGGTTTCTAACTGGCCAGACCAGTTTTTCTGATCTTGCTGGCTTCAGCTTGCTGAGGGACCTTTGAAATGCTTCTCTCTCTTCCCAGCCAGATCTCAGTAAGACTGTCATGTACCCTGGGTGCTCCCGAGCATGCTGGCTCTCTAGAGCTCACTGTCGCGTTCTTCCAGACTCTGGGGTCCTGCAGGATTCCAGCTCTATGATCTCAGAAGGCACCTGAGATGTTTTGGGATTCACTGTACCCTCCCTGGGAATCATAAAAGTGTGCGCCCCTCCACCAAACTTTTGAGACTCGGGTTCTAGGATTGCCCTAAGCGCCACACCAAGACTCTTCTGAGTTCACAGTGAGTGCGAGACAGGCTCCCCGATGGAGTGCACGACCCCCGTGGGTTCACAGCGTGCGACTCAGGCCTCCCAATGGGGCGCGAGGGGAATCCTTCCCAGCTCTTTGTTTTCCACCGATCTACACCCCAACCTGGCCAGGGGTGTTGGTGCTTTTCCCGACCAGGGGCGGTTGTGTTGGCTGGGGGCCCTCGCTTCTCCCAGGTCTCTGGGTGGGTGTTCATAGTCCCTGGGCGATTTTTTCCCAGAACAACTGGCCAATCTGTTCCTTTAAGCAACACGTTCTCCCCTGGAGTTGCTCAACCCCCGTATCGGTGGAGGGAGCAGCAGCTCCCCTCTCCTGGGAGCCCTGAGGCAGACCCTGGAGCACCGGGCCTGGGGACTGCACACCCCCAGACCCCGCGCTGATCCCCTGGTCCCTTTTGTCCTGAAGCAGTCTCTCTACCATCTGGTTTTCCAGTGATTGCAATAATCCCCGATGTCCTGCTTTCAAAAGTGATTCGGTAACCCAGTCCACTTGCTCTGCCTCTCCACCGATCTGCGTGTTTCCCTCCTCTTCATAGAAAACGCTGCCTAGAGTAAAGCCACCATCTTCCTTCTCCAAATCTCATATATATTTTTAATATTCTCAGGCTGCAGACTTTTAGTCATACAAAATCTTTTCTTATATAGAAACCTATATAGGTTTTCATTATTTATATTGACTCAACATCTATTCATTTTGTTATTAACTCATTTTCATTGACATACATTTCATCATATGTTCATGCCAAATGAATTTTGATATTGTTAATGTTTACTTCATTCTTTTTCTACACAATAAAGATTCCAGCTGGAGTTTCCTCTCATAAGCCCATACTAAGAATGTTCTGTCTTTCTATTGTTTTTTTTTTTCAGCTTGCCCACCCATTGCTCCTTTCTGAGAAATAAAATATGCCAGGTACTATCGTTCAGAGACAAAAAAGACCACACACACAAAATAGGAGGTGTTTGTACGAGGATCCCACGGACTGAGGGCTGTGTCGGCTGCTTCTCCTCTGTCCGTGCCTCATCATTACTCATCACTCAGCACTGCAACAGCCCCATAAGGCTTATGAGATTTCCCATGAGACAAAAGAGGGCACCAGGCTTCTCATGTAGTTGAACAGCTTTCTCCATTCACAAAGCAAGCACCAGTTTGAATTAAATTTAAAGCATTTGAATCTAATCAGTACACCAAATAATGAAGGCTGTCATGCCTTCTTCTGCCTTCCCCAGCGAGGGAGACCTGCCGTTCTGCAGAGACAATCTTGTTAGGACACCTGACTATTTCATTAGTATCTTATAAATCATCTTGTAAGTGAGACGTCTCTGTCTCCAAGGACCAAAAAACTGTTGCTATTTTTGTCTGTTTTATTAAGATCATTTTATTTTTTTGTCTAATATAGCTGTTTTTATTGTTCTGAATGATATTCCATTTATCACCTTAGGGGAAGAAGTCCTTTAGGAGGGGATAGACAATGTGAACAATATGGTTGTCTACCTTCTAGAATAAATTCATAATGCAGATGAGCGGCGTATCCATGGGGAAATTTTATGAACTGTATGCTGATGGGCAACACTTTAAAATCTGTGCTCAGGGGAAGAGAATATACTTGGGTAGATGCCATAACCTGACACACTATTTAATGTGTACAAGGAATGCGCCTTTCAGGGGAGGGAAGAATAGTGAGGCATTCCTCAAGATGAACATATTAAAATTTTAAAGGAAAACTATGAAGTCCAGGTGATGGTTTAGAAATTCTGATTCTCTATTATCCAGAGGCATTAACAATGATTAGTCAAACAGCTAACTCAGCAGTCAGGTAACATGTACTAAGTCTTTATCTTTCCAACCATTGTCACTTCATGTCCACGACAACCTCATTTCTCCTCAGTTTCCCAATGGATAAATAGAGTGACAGCATGGTCTAACTCATTGCTAATTTGACAAGCCTTTCAAATGATCCCGAGCATGTCAAAGTTTGAGCACTGTGCACCACAGGCGAGACTAACTTCATTCTCATCTTTCTGTTTGTTTCAAGGCAAAGAAATATTTCTGAAAGAAATGTCATGTTTTTTTCTTTGTTTTAGTCTCAGCACTTGACACAAGGCAAGAAACAAAGATGGTGACCAATACGTATTTGGGCACAGAGCTTGGAGAGACCAGGAAGATGCAGCAAAGGAGACAAAAATAGTAGTCAGTGAAGCAGAGTGAAACCAGAATAATATATGGTGCTGAAAGACAACTAAGAAAGTGCTTCATTTACATAGTAAACTGAGTCAATGTTGCTGACAATTTAAGTAAGAGAAGGATGAAACATTAAACCTTGAACTCAAGGTAGAGAACGTTGACGACTCTTCAAGAGCAATTGAATGGAGCCATGAAAGGAGCAGAAAAAATACTGAGCCTGGTGCTAGAGCAGGATGCAGGAGCCAGAGAAGTTTGATTTCTTTAAGATTAGGGAATGCAAATGTATTGAATGCTATTGAAAATGAATTAATCAAAAGGGGAAATTATGATACAGGGAGAGATGGGAGAATTACTAGAGTTATGTTCCAAAGTAGGCAAGAGTGTTTTGGTTCTAACAGAAGTGGATATGTTGACCTTGATTAGGTGCAAATACAACAGAATGTATTTCTCTTAAAAAAAAGACAATTACTGGGGAACATTATGCTAATTAAATTGCTCATTAACATAACTTCCCAGGAAACATAGCTTGAACTAAGCAGACTCACAGAAAAGTTCTTTCAAGTGTTTGAGAATTGTACATTTCAGCCCTGACCTGGCAGCTCAATTGGTTAGAATGTTGGCCTAATATGTCAAGTTTGTGGGTTTGATCCCTAGTCAGGACACATGCAAGAATCAATCAATAAATGCATAACTAAGTGGAACAGCAAATCTATGTCTTTCTCCCTTTCTCTCTCAAATCAAATAAAGAAAGTAAATTTTTTAAAAAGAATTGTTTCAATATTAAAGGTTGATTTTAGAAAATATAAGGGAAAGAAAACCCTCTATCTCATAAAGCATAGGAGTTTAGCAGAAGAAAAGAAAATCGCAAGTACTCTGACTCCTATAAAATGACTAACAAAACTCCATAAAATCAAATCTAACCAAGAATGTAAATGGATACTGCATTCTGGCAAATTCAGTTTTTCTTGAGGAATGCAAGGTTGATTTTTGTTGTGTGTAACCCCGTTGTTTACTTCCACGCCTCTTTAAGGCCTTCATTAAAATGTCAATTTCTCAGTGAGTCTCCTTGCCCTTCTGTGTACAATTGCAACACCTTCACATATTCTTGCCCCATGGAGAAGTGTGCTCTCCACAGCACCTCTTACCACCTCTCAGCTGATATTTTTCTGTGGTAGGTAGACATGTAGACAGAGATTAGCATGCAAGGGTTTATTGGGGGAGTTCTCAAACTAGTCCCTGTGGAAGGAAAGGGAAGAAATGTAGGGCTGGGCAGAGACAAAGTGAAATGTAATGGAGTTCCAATGCCAAACTCCCCTGACTCTGCATGAAGTTCTGTGTCTGCAATGTTGCTTCAGTTGTTCAAAATTGGGGCAAGAAGTCCAGGTCTTAACACCTGCACTGATCACTCATTATTATGCAGTCCTGGCAAGGGGGCAGACTGTGAAGGGCTGTTCGCACCCAGCACAGGGCCTGGCGACAGTGTGTTCTCCATATTTGGTGAATGAATGACCAAATGTGTGCATTAGAATCTTAAATATGATTCTAAATAATAAATTTGACACATCCATAGAGTAAATAGCTGAACATATAGTTCTTTTCAATAGATGGAGAAAAAACATTGGAATACAATGCAACATCCTTTCATGATGATAAAAATAGTGATGTGAGAATAAAAGAAACTACCTTAAGTCCAAAAAGGGTATTTCAGAACTAATGTACAGTAAATGAAATACCTAATGGTCAAATACTCAAAGCATTCTTTTGAAAATCAAGAACAATACATAACAGATGCTGACTAACACTGCTTTTATTCAGACAACATAGTTCAGGTTTGAGTCATTGAGAAGAAATAAGCATGCAACCATTAACAGATAATATTAATGGCTAGGTAGAGAGTGCCAAAGAATCTATAGATAATTTATTAGAAAGAACAAGAAAATGGCGTTAGGTTACTGGCATCAAAATACTATACAAATATTAACTGCATGGCTTTACAAAGCAAAATTTATTTAGAAAGTGTAATTTCTAAAAGACAATTTTTTAAAAAAGATTTTATTTATTTTTTAGAGAGAGGGATAGGGAGGGAGAGAAACATCAATGTGAGAGAGAAATGTTGGTTAGTTGCCTCTCTCATGCGCCCTCCTTGAGACTGAACCTGCAACCCAGGCATGTGCCCTTACCGGGAATTGAACCCATGACCTTTTGCTTTGCAGAACATTGCCCAATCAACTGAGCCACACTGGTCATGGCTAAAAGACACTTTTAATAAAATGTTAGATAAATACCTGGAAAGGGGTTTAAGAGAAGATGTGAAAGCACATTGTGGAAAAATCGATAACGTTTTATTGAAGGACACAAGAGAAGACCTAAAAAAATGGAACGAATATTTTAATTTTAAACAGATATACACAATATCAAAGAGATGTCAATTTTCCCCCAATAGCTTTTTAAATTAAAGACAAATCTTGGGATTTCATTGTATTTGAGAAGCTGATTTTTGAAATTTATATGAAAGAACAATAGAGAAAGATTATTCAATTCAAAGGCAAATAACAAAGTAAACTATTTCCAAATGTTAAGATAATATGGAGCTATAGTAATGAAAGTGCTTTGGTTCTGGAACAGATGGAAAAACAATACCAAGTAAAACCTCACTATTGGAAAATTTCACTACTTGGTGAGGACAGAGGAGGCATTGGACATCTTTTCTGATAATGCACCATGTGGTCCAGCAATCCTACTCTTGCGTATCTATCCAAAGGAAGTGAAACAGGGACCTCACAGAGATCCCCGTGTCCATAGCTGATAGAAGTGCAGAGCTGAAGTATGTATCTCAGACCTTCCCAACATGTGAACTATGTAACTATGTCAATTTTATAGATGAGGAAACTGAGTTTAGAGAATTTAAATAAATTGCCAAAGGCCACTGAGCTACGGCTTAACAGAGGGAGAATTTAAACTCAGAGGGTCTGATTCCAAAATTCTACCCTTAACTTGTTGACCTCTGGTTTGGTGTATTCAAAGAAGTTGGTTAGGTTTTCTAGGTCTCTATTTATTTCTCTCTGTCATATTCTAACAGTGTAATCCCAAAACAGTTACCTATCAATGAATACATGTTATTCTAGAGACAAGCTTACTCAAAGCCCCAATCATGTCCTTGTTCCTCAGACTGTAGATAAATGGGTTCATCAAAGGTGTGACCACTGTGTATATCACTGATGCTATTGCACTTTTCCTGGAAGAGTGAGTAGCTGCAGAACTAAGGTAGACCCCAAAACCTGTCCCATAAAACAAGGAAACAACTATTAAGTGTGACCCACAGATGGAAAACGCCTTATACTTTCCACTAGCTGATGGGATTTTCAGGATGGAGGAGACAATTCGGATATAAGAGAAAATTATCCCAGAGAGAGGAACAACACCCAACAGGCTGGTCACTAAATACACAAAGACATTATTGATGAAGACATCAGAACAAGCAAGTTTGAGAATATGAGCTAATTCGCAGAAAAAGTGGGTAACTTTCCGGTTTGTGCAGAAGGACAGCCGCAGTGCCATCAAAGTGTGGAGCAGGGCATCCAGAACACTGATTAGAAAGGACAGCAGAACCAGCAGCCCACAGAGTTTGGGGCTCATGATGACGTTGTACCTCAGTGGGTGGCAGATGGCCACAAATCGATCATAGGCCATCATTATCAGAATTCCATTTTCCAATCCAGCAAAAGTCAGGACAAAGCAGATTTGGGTGAGGCAGCCTGGGTAACTGATGGCTTGGCTCTGTGTCTGGATGTTCACCAGCATCTTTGGGATGGTGGTGGAGGTGAAACAGATGTCGACAAAGGACAGGTTGCAAAGGAAGAAGTACATGGGGGTATGCAGGTGGGAGTCATAGATAATGGCCAGGATGATGAGCAGGTTCCCAGCATGGTGACCAGGTACATAGACAAGAACAGACAGAGCAGGAGGGGCTGCAGCTCTGGGTCATCTGACAGTCCCAGGAGGAGGAATCCCATAGTATCTGAGAGGTTTCCTGATTTCATGTTGTGAATGGTCCTGATAGAAAAGATGGAGACAACCAGAAAACACAGCTTAAGAGAAACTTCCTTAAACTTGTCTATGCTTTTGAGACCAAATCAGTTATAGATCTTTTCTCCTGCTTTCTTCACTCCCCTTTCTCCTTTCTTCTTCCTTCCCTGCTTTGCATTCCCACACAACCTATCCCCACACCAGCCTCTGTCCCAAGTTTTTATTTTCTGTCCATTCTTTGTCAAGAAGGGGTACTTGGTGAGAAGAAAATAGGAATGAAACATTGTCCTCTCCTTTAAGATGCCTCCAAGCAAATAATAATTCCAGAATAAAATTACTGAGTCTGTATTCCAGAATACAGTTTGGGAAACTACAGCTTGTGGGCCAAATCCCACTTACTGCTTATTTTTGTAAATAAAAGTTTACAGAAACACAGCCATTTATTTATGCTCTGTCCATGGTGGCTTGCATGGTACAATGTCTGAGTTGAGTACTTGTGAGAGAAGACATACAGCCCTCAAAACCAAATATTTACTATCTGGCTCCTTACTGAAAAAGTTTGCCTACCTCTACTTAGTCCAGAAAATTGCTTAAATATAGGTTCGATTTTTGGCAAACACCCTTAAGTATTTTCATGAGGAAGCACACACTGTCTGCCTGTCCTGTTTCTTGTAATAATTATTGCCTGGACCCACTAATTTATCCAGAGTTACAAAAAGCTGGCATCCTAATTCTTTGTTCACTTATTGGCTGAAATACTTGCATTAAAGAGGAACTTTCCCTAATCAGATAGGTGGTCACCCTGAAGCAGAGGTTTTGTTTTTTAAAAAAGCAGAATATGCCCGGATTCATCACTTTTTAAAACAATAATTTGGCTTTCAGCATTATCCAGAGATGAACCTTGTATCATCCTGAACTCTGGGTTCTAAATACATTTGATATATTTTAATTTATTGCCATTATTATTCATCTTGATTCTCAAAATATCTTATTGTTGGCCAGTGAAAAACTCCTCAGCTTGCCTCCTGAGTCCTTCTGAAATGAACTGAGCAGTCTCACATCTACCTTAAACTTGGCATGAAAAATGTTCTATGCCCATCTTTCCATCCCAGGCTTGGAACCAGCCATTTTTCCAGGAGTGCTGGCTATCTTACATGATGAATGGTATCTAGAAATCACAATCTAGCCCCTAAGGGCTTTCAGTGCTACTGGATTGGTCATTGTTTTTAGTCCTTCTTAGTGAGCAGAGTCTGAAAATAAGTCTTTTAAAATATTAGCTTATCTAATTCTTTCATAAAATCTAAAGAATAGGCATCACTCACACCCATTTATATTTGAGGAACCTAGGCAAGAGGATGTTTAGATGGCTAACAGGTATATATACAGATATAGCTAACTAATGGGTGGCAGAGTTAAGAACTGACTTCAGGAAGTCTGACTCCAGGGCTGGTATTCTTAACTATGATGTGGTAATGCCCTGAACAATTCTGTAATTTGATCTCCTATGAAACCACTCTGGTTCTGTCATTTCCCTTTGAAAAACTTGAATGACATCCTAGCAAATAAAATCCCAAGCTTGTTCCTTGGTCTTCAGTCTCCCATTCTCCCATGACCCCACAGTTAGTGCGGATTGACTAACACCATCACAGCAGCGCACATCTGTAGCGCCTGAGGTCAAGATTAGAAAATGCTGCCTGGTCAGATAGAGGCTTGTGTGGGTCTGGCATGGGCCAGATGTGTGGGCATAGGTAGTTTATTTTAACAGACACTGGGCACAGGCGGTCTGTTCCACAGGGTCACACAGGGACCCTCGCTGATGGGGCTCCACAGTCTTGTCATTGTATCATTTGAAACATGTGGCCTTTTTAGTCACGAATGTGGTGGATATAATGTGTGGATATAATTTTCTGATACTTTCTCTTAAGGAAAGAGAGAAGGAGAAATATGTTAGGAAAATACATTTCTCTTTTTTCTTCATTATTTTTTAAAGACTTTATTTATTTACTTTTAGAGAGAGGGGAAGGGAGGGAGAAAAAGAGGAAGAGAAATATCAATGTGTGAGAGAGAAACATCGATCAGTTGCCTCCCATGTGCCCCCAGTGGGGGACCTGGCCTACACCCCAGGCATGTGCCCTGTCTAGGAATTGAACCTGTGACTGTTTCATTTGCAGGCTGGTGCACAACCCACTGAGCCACACCAGCCAGGGCTTCTCAGAGTCATTTGAAGGCTAAAATATTCTTTTCTGAAGCTAGAGTGAAGCACTTTTTATATAAGAGGCTCTAAGTCAATCAAATAAAATAATTATTGTGTCCCCTCAGAATCCTAGAGAGAAAGTATCTCAATTAAATAACCCTGATATCCATGTCACATAACAGCTCCCCAGAAAAGCTGATGAAGAGAGAAGGGAAATAGCAGATACACCTGAGTAATTATACTTTCAGGGTAATGATTGGACTTACAGTAATAAATGCAGTGTTTGGCACAGTATATTCAAATAGTAAAACCTCAGTACTTTGCGCCTGTCTTTACATTTGAGAGGAAAAATAAGACACTTGATTTGGGAAGTTTCTTATCTCTTCTTAACTGGAAATTTCTAAAACAAACACAAGTGATCTTTTCTGCTTAATGGTCTTTGAACACATGACTGGAAGGGAAAGCAAGAGGGAGAGAGAGAGAAATTAATTGAAAAAATATTTAAATGTTAATGGGAGTCACGGCAGTTAATCTCTGTGCATACTTAATAGTCTAGATAGATTCATTTGCCCTTCTCCTTCTTCCTTTACAGATATCTCATCAATGTCTTTCCCTCCCATCAGTTTCCCTTTCTTACTGCAGTGTGTGAAATGAAAATTAATCTCTCTTTATCCAGTAGCACAGGTTGCTCCCTCGTTTTTTTGTCATAACCCATGCGTTCCATTTGTATTACAGGTAATGAAAGGATAAAAAGCCAGCGCCGATTGCTATTTTGGCACCATTTGCCGAGCAAGCCCTCCACCTTGTTAAACATGACCATCATTTTACTCTTCTGAGCTTAGGTCCCCAGGACTGGAAAAGACTGGAAAGCAAGAACAGAACTTGAATAACTATCCCCGCCCCACCCTATAGCTGCAGGCAAAAGGTAACATTAGAGCTTAAGCAAACCACCTAAAACCTCTAGTGTTGCAAAGCACCCGGACAGCCCAGGGGTTACACAACAGCAACCCCCCCACCCTTTTTTAATCCAATTGTAAACCAATAAAAGCTCAAGGCCCCCACCCCTCAATGCTGGATTATCTCTCCACACTAGGGCCCTCTGCTTTCTCAGAAAGTAAATAAAACCTTCACTTCCTGCTCTTTCTTCTCTTTGTGAATTCTTTCATAGCTCGTGTCACAGACCACCCTATCAGATAATACAAGAAAGAAAATGTAACCTTAAAAATTCTCATCACAAGGGAAAAACAATGTCATTTTTGTACCACCGTGGATGTTAACTAAACTTATTCCAGCAATTGTTTCACAATGTAGACATATGTCAAATTAATATATTGTACACCTAAAACTAACACAATATAATATGCTGATTACATTAACATTTTTTAAAATATCAATGAGCCATCAATTTGGCCCCCACCCTATTATTCCTGGTTGGGCCCTCTCAGCCCCTGGGTGTGGGGAGGAGTCACCACGTGGGGCCAACTCAGAACCAGCTTCAGGCCTCTCCTAGCCACCACCCGCCCTCTGCCCCCGAGGGTTTATCCAGATGCCTGAGCAGTTGGTACTGCAGCCCCCTGTTAAAGACAAACCACAGGCCCAAAATGTCCTGGTGCTAAAGCTCATGATAACAAACCTAGACTTATACTTGATCTAACTGCTGTTTTAACCTCTCCCAGATACATAATCTTAACCAGTCTGGAATTTTCTGGTCAACTTCAGTGTGGTAATCAATGTGGTAACCTCCATCCTCCACCCCTTAGAACAAGGGATCTGCATGATAAAAACAGGTGCCATTCCCTTTCCTCCAAAAGAAGCTGTCTGGCCTAAAAATAATCCCTTCTTTTCTCCTGTTAATAGCTCCCTTGCTCCACCCTTCTTCCTATAAAACCTTTCCTTTTTTGTATATCTCCTTGGAACACCGTTCTGGTTGTTAGATGGGAGGCTGCCCAATTCATGAACTGCTTAATAAAGCAAATTAGATCTTCAGATTTACTCAGTTGCATTTTGTTTTTTAGCAACCATAAAGAAGCAACAAAAGGTCATCACATGCAAGCATTGTCAAAACATCTGCCTATGTTCTTATAAACCGAGTTTTAAAAATTTCTGTAATGGTGCCTCAGGCAAGAATATCACAGAAGCACAACAGGTTAGAGTTGAGTGGTGTGGCGAGCCCTCTGACTCCAAGCCCTTTGCTTCACAAATTGAGACCCTGAGCAGAGGTGGCTTTTCCTGGAGAAAGACAAATGATCCCAGGAACGTCAACCACCTGAACTCGCACACTCCTTGGCTCCATCGTGCATCCTTCCAATTAATCACGTGAACTGTGACATAGGAAGTTCCCTGCCCCTCTCTGAGCAGGTTCAGCGGTTCTGTAATGAGAACTACTATACAAAAGGTGCAGGGGTGTTGCAGGGGAGAGAGATGAATAAACAAAAAGCAGCCGGCATAACAGTCAGCAAGTGGGGCCCTGCAGTGCTTTTTCCTATCGTTTCTGGTTTTAGCTGTGGACTAGTCTTGGAGCCTGGAAGAGAACTTGAGGGTGAGACAGGGTAGAAGGGGAAGGAGAGCAAAGGGAGGACACCCAAGCATCCTGTGTCAGGGCTGAGCAAGGAGGAACGTGCTCAATACCCCCCAGGAACAGTAACACAGAGAGAGAAAATAACCTCCATAAACACCACTGTGAGAGTAAACACTCAAGTTATGGCAGAGCCATGTTACGGTGCATTATTTTAACACTATTTCATCATACTTAATGTTTTCATGGTTGATTACATTAGTTTTTTACATATCGAAGTAAAAATATTTATATTATTTCTAGACACATAAAATTAAACTGAAAAAATATTAAAGGAGAAATGCATTTCTACAATGACAGCTATAGAATGTTGAAATTTATGTAAATATAAGTGTCCCTTCAAAATTAGCTATTGTTTATTTCTATAAAGTTTTATAATGTTATATTTGAAACATCCCCAAAAGTACAGAGTAACAGTGGAGGGCTTTAAGCCCACCAACCAGCATGATCAAATACAAATTCAAATATATGTCATACTTGCTTCAGTAAAAAAACAAAACAAAACAGATAAAACAATGCAGAGTTGCTTGAAGCCCCAGCACCGTCCTGCACAATCTCAGTATTAATGTAGCCTTCCCTCCTCAGGACACTGAACTTCATCTGTGTCGTTTCCCTGAAGTGTTTCACATGAATAATGATGTGTCCATAGACATTCTGTCTATGTAACATTACATATCACACGTTCGTGTTTGTTATACATGGTATCACATTCCATTTTAATTCGGCAGCTTATTGTTGGCTTAACACTGTGTTTCCTATATTTAACAAGATATTGATACAAGCAGGTCTGGTTCATTAATTTTAACATACTTCTCACATCAATGGACATTTGGGTTTGTTATCATTTTTTTTCCATAGTAGAGAAGTACTTGTAGAGACATGTCACATGTAATAATAGTGTTAAAGTAATCATGGCAAATACCCACCAAATTCCTCAGAGTCGCACCCTCTGGGAGGAATGGAGGGGAATAAACAATAATAAAGAGGACTTTCTTGTGATGACATAAAGTCATCCCTGGATGAAGGAAAAGAAAGGCCTTTCTATGTAGATTTTGGATATCTGAAATGCAGTTAAGCATTAAAAAACAGAGAAGGTTTCTATGTGTATGTGTGATACTTCATTATTTTAAAAAGGTGCCTGAAACTAATATGGCAAAATTTAAGCATTAATTCTGGAAAGTGGCTGTTTGTTTTACTGCTTACATATATGCTGTTCTGATGGTTTAACATATTTATTTAAAATATTTAAAATCATGTTTTGTTTAGGGGAGTTTCAAAGAAAGACTGAAATTGTAGACAAGTGAATCTCAATTTCCAATCCCAGTGTCCACCCAGTTAAGGGATAGGGATGAGACCTGAGTTCTCTAAGAATGAAATTTGGATCAAGGTATGGTAAAACTGGGAAGCCCAACTTACCCTACTCCAGCCCCACTCCAGACCAAACAAATGAGGGACACCAGAGAATTATAGAATATCTGTCTGGTCTTTGAGGGGCTAGCTCATACTCGGTAGGAAAAGAGTGCCTGGAATTTAGAAGACAGAGTAGGAGCCAAAAATGATGAAAGCTGAATGCAAATTAGATGCAAAAGAGAAAGTAGATATAGGAAGAAGAGAGTCAAAAATTAGTTCTGAATTTCACTTAACAGCTTAATCCTACTGAACTTTCTCTTGCCTCGTGGATGCCCTTCAGGTAGAACAGTTTTTTAAAAACTGCTCAGTATCTCACAGCGTTTCCTGGGCACTGCAGATTACCTCGGAGCCATCGATGGAGCCATTGGTGAGTTAACTCACCTTGCCTCTGGAAACTGGAGATGGGAAATCTATCCCCAAGAAGGGCAGGAGGACTGAGCAAGGCAACTGGGCTTCTGGGAAAGAAGGGTCATCTCAGGAGACTCGGACGTGCAGTTTATTGACTTGCCAATGGGTGGAGTGGAGTGGTCACGGGCAAACTATTTGCAGTCTCTGTGGCCTTGGGGTCTCAATTCCCAGAGCTCCCCATCAGCCAAATATGTACTTTCATTTCTTCCCCAAGGCCATTGGAATCCTTAAGGAGCACAGCTCACAGAAGAGAACTCTGGGGTGACTGACTTCCTGACCCCAAGAAGGCAGATATTTCTCCTTCTCCTCCTGTGTGTTTCCTCTTACCTCCAGAGTCTCTCATGCCAGGATTCCTGGGTCTGACTTTATGGGAACTAGTGGGCTTCTCCTTACACACGTTCCCACTTTCTCTGAGATCATCACTGAAGGACTAGGGAACCAGAGTGTGTGTCCCCACAGGGACAGAGACTCAGAGATGCAGAGAATGTGTCATGGGATCACTTCCACGAGGCCACTCTGAGAAAATTTTCTCTTTTCTTAATCAAAGTCCCTTGACAAATGAGGTTGGTATTATTATAGGGAAGGGGTAGCAGAAAAACCAATTCACTGGCTACTTAGCCAGGCTTTTAGAAGTTCCCTGAAAAATATACACCAAAACCAACACTCTTGAAGACATCACAAAAAGACACTATCCATAAAGGAAGCAATTGACAAAATGACTGTGTTAACATCAGGAAACTAAAGAATATACAGGAACTCTCTGTATTATTACTTCAACTTTTCTGTTGATGTAAAGTAGTTCAGTAAAAGTTTTAAAAAATCAAAAATGGTACTGTGGTGTACTTGTCAAAATGGCCCAAAGGAAAAAGACAATATAAAATATTGGCAAGAAGGCAGAATTGTATTATATGTTGGTTGGTTTCCAAACTACTTTGGAAAATTGTTTGGTAGTATTGAAAAAATGTGACCATATATATTCCCTGTGTCTCATTAATTGTACACCTGGATATATACCCAACAAAATATGGACAACTGTGAACCAAATAATATGTACAAAAATGTTCAGAGCAGGACTATTTGTAAACTACTCCAGCTATAAACAACTTAAATGCCCCCAACAATTTAATGAGTAAATGTAACATATTCACCCAAGGGAAAACGACACAGCATGAGAATAAACTCCGTTAGATGCAACAATACAGCTGGATCTCATAAACAGTGATGAACAGAAAACAGGCACACATGATAACATGTGTTGTCAGACACTATAACTCTGTAAATGTACTAAAAACCACTGAATCTTACATTTCAAAAGGGTGAACTTTATGGTATGCAAGTGGTATCTCAATAAGATGTTAAAATGCATATGGTTTCATACAGTATTTATATTCTGGTGGTAGGAATCAGGGTGATTAGTGATCAAAAGGGTGATTAAAGGATGATTCTTGGGGTCTGATCATCTATTTTTTGGCCAGTGTGGGGAGTAGTTAATACAGTTTTTTTTGTCTTGTAAAAATTCATGGAGTTATACATTTTTTAAAAGGTTTTATTTATTTTTAGAGAGAGGGGAAGGGAGAGAGAGAGAGAGAGAGAGAGAGAGGGAGAGAAACATCTCTCGCACATCCCCAGAAGGGGACCTGGCCTGCAATCCAGGCATGTGCCCTGACTGGGAATTGAACCAGTGACCTTTAAGTTTTCGGGCTGGTGCTCAACCCACTGAGCCACACCAGCCAGGGCAGTTATACATTTTTGTACATGTTAAGTATAAACAATAAAATGTGTTGTAAAAAGCTCAGAATTCCAAGGAGAATTTAACTAACCACAGTTTTTATAGAAAGATTCATTATGGATGATTGAATCTATAATGAGTCTCTCAGAAGATGGCAGGTCAAGAGACATGAAATGGACAAATATATAGATAATTTGTAAGTGCAGCTTAAAAGCTTTATTTAATAGATAAACATCTATTAAACACACATCCCTATATAGCAAGTAATTATTCAAATTTTTACCATATGTTATTTATTTAAAACCAAACTGCCATGGGCTATATTGGTTAGTGATTGCAGTCAGTTGGGAGAAAAAAGAGAAACAACCTTCCTCCCAACACCGACACACACCCCCCAACAAACACACTGGTAAAACATGGTAGCCTAATCCACTAGGTCTTTATTTTTCTCAAGTAACAAGTCTTAAAGATACTGCCAGTTCTCTTCCTCAGTGTTGAGTGTCTGCCATGGAAATTTCAGGGGTGATGAATGAGCAGAGAATTGCTCATGGTCGTCTGTAGCTGAGGTCTCTCCCACACGTGTGTTATTTAGACGCGTTCTCACCTCCTTCACACCCGATTTTCTCTTCAGTCAATATTTGCTTGTATGTTCACTAGACACCGTTCTGAGTGGACATCACTAGGGGTTTCATCCACCCTGAGCTCTCTCATGGCACCAGAGGTGTAGGAGTTTACTGAGAGTGTGCCCACAGACATTGCATTGACGGGGCGTTCTCCAGGACTCACTGTCTTGTACACAGTAAGGTTCCACCTCACACTAAAGGTTTTCCCACATTGATTACCCTCATAGGACTTCTCTCCAGTGTAAGTTCTTATGTGTAGTGTGAGAGGGACATGCCTCCTGAAGGCTTTTCCACACTTACCCCACTTAGAGGGTTTCTTTTCCCTGGTGTGATTTTTCCTGTCTCTTGTGAGGTAAGAAATCCTGGAGTCACATGGTCAGGCATTCCAGTTCCTGGAATAAGAGCTTTCCACAGACAATGGGAAGGCACTGAGAGACCCACCCACCCAATAATTCCTTTCCAGTCTTGTTGGAAGGGCCCAAGGACTCACCATCCAAGATCCTGAAGCAGAATGAGGGGACAGAGTTGGTGGGGATCTAAGCCTTGCTTATGCCATGGATTCTCCAGGAGACAGTGCTCACTGAGTCAGATTGGCTATGATCCTACCAAGCACAGAAGGAGGTAAGACCCGACTCTCCATGAAAGACATTAAGTAGTCCCTGATCTGAAGGGACTCCCTGGCTGAGGGGGAAGGATGAGACAGAAGTGAGAATGGCTCTGGCCCATGTGGGTCAGCTGATTGGGCGTCGTCCTCCAAACCAAAAGGTTGCAGGTTCAATTCCTGGTCAGGGCACCTGCCTGGGTTACAGGTTCGGTCCTCCTTTGAAGTGCATATGAAAGGCAACTGATCAATATTTCTCTCCTTCTCTTGCTCCCACCATTTGCGTCTCTCTAAAATCAAGAAGCGTGTCCTTGAGTGAGGATGAAAAAAAAAATGAAGGCTGTTTGATTGAAATAAATATGTGAAATGAGAAAACTTTTTTTAAAAAAGTGAGCATGGGGCTGTGTCCCTAAGAACATCCTTGAAGTGTGAGGGGCGGCTGATTTCTCAAAGCACCGAGAAGGACAGGAGCACAGCTAAGGCAAACCAGAAGAGTTCATTCCACATTTGTATTAAGTATTCACCTTTTAATTACAGAAAAATATGCAAAACACAAAATTTACTGTTTTAACCATTTTGAAGTGACAGTTCAGTGGTATTAAGCGCCTCCCCCTTGTTCTGTGGCCATCACTGCCCCTCACCCCCGAATGCATTTCATCTTGCAAAACTGGAACACTATCTGCCCATTCAGCTGCCTGCCAGCCCTGGCCACCACCCTTCTGCCTCTATGAATCTGACTATTCTTAAGTATCTCACACAAATGGAATCATACAGTAGTTGTCTTTTTGTGGTTTATTTCATTTAGTGTGATGTTTTGGAGGTTCATCTGTGTTGTGGCATGTGTTGAATTTCCCTTTTTTTAAGGCTGAATGATATTTACCATCCCATTGTATGCATACCCCACACTTTGCTTACCCATTCATCTGCCACATACACTTGGGTTGCTCCATCTTTCAGCCATTGTGAAGAAGCTGCTGTGGACACATATGTTTAAATATCTCTTTGAGACCCTGCTTTCACTTCTTTTGGATATACACCCAGATGTGGAATTGCTGGATCGTACGCTAATTCAATTATTAACTTTTTGAGAAACTCTTTAACATTCTAACACAGAAAAATTATCAAGTCTTTTTCCTGCATTTAAAAATTTTCCAAATATATAACCTTCCCTCATATTTCCAAAGTAGTGACTGTTGAAACAGATGACAGCCTGTGCGTCAGGAAATGAAGGGAAAAGAAACATCCTAAACTGAGCTCAACATTTCCCATTCGGACTACCCTAACAACTATGTTATTATTAATAAAAGTAATCACAAAGGCAATAATTAGAGCTGATATTTCTTTTTTTTAAACAATAAAGGTACATATTGTTTAGGTTGTTTTTTTAAAGATTTTATTTATTTATTTTTAGAGAGGGAAGGGAGGGAGATAGAGAGAGAGAAACATCAATGTGAGGTTGCTGGGGGTCATGGCCTGCAACCCAGGCATGTACCCTGACTGGGAATTGAACCTGTGACACTTGGGTTCGCAGCCTGAGCTCAATCCACTGAGCTACGCCAGCCAGGAAATATTTCTAAAGTATCCACTATGTCCCCAGTATTGAGACCCTTTCTTGTTTCATGCACAAAGCATCTTATTTATTTGAAGGACACAAATGTTCTTTGAATGTCACTTAGCTTCTTTTCCCTCTCTCCTCTTAGACTGTGTCCTTCCTTCCTCATAAACCATGGATTGAGCAGTGATCCTGTAAAGGGACCTGAATGATCACCTTAGCTAGTTGAACAGTTCTTGCCCACTCCACCCCATATGAGGGCAGAGGAAAAAATGCTCACTCATCTCCTTTGCTTGCTCAAGTCTCCATGCTTCCATCCTCCCTTCATTTCTGTTAAGAATGTGTCCTCTGCCCCCCAAAATAACTTTTAAAAAGAAAAAGAAACAATATGTGTAAAGCACACATCCTGAAATGAGTAGTTCAGTTTTGATGAGAGCAGGAAATGACATATTTTCATCAACTGAGTTTTTGTGCTGGTATTTACACACCTTAGACTTCTCTCCTGAGAGTTTCTGGACTCAGCCATGATGTGGAGTGCTAGTTTTATGAGGCGGCAATTGCTGAAAGTACATCACCTCATGTGCGATTGTTACAGGGGCCAGGCGACGGAGGAATTTGAAAGTCAGAGTGAAGACTTGGGTTTATTGCGTGGCATGCCGCCGAAGTGATCCACAGGGGTGGCTGGACCTCCACTGGCACTTTTGGGAAGATTTCTCCTCAAAGATGCACAGGTTCGAATGCACTCAAGAGTGCTTGGAGGGTGGAGGGTAATCACAAAACCATTCCCACATAGACATAACCTAGAAGGTGACTGCCAAGGAAAAATTAGTCAAAAGCAATGATTACTTGGTTACTTATAAAGTGACCCTGAGTTTTCAGACGTGGTCCACATATGTAGCTACACGGTTCCTAGCAGCCAAAGAAATGAAACAAACATGTGATTACAAGAGAAAGCAAACCAGTTGTTCAGAGAAAGCACTAAGTATTCTTGTTTAAAGGGATGGATACAGGTGTGACATTTCTACAATAGACACAGTAGAGACTCATTCGACCTTTTCTTATAATATCCTTCATTATAAGCAAATAATGCCACATGACAAATGACAAATCACCACCCAGCACAAACAATTCCCTTGAAATAGATGGGTCCCATAAAGTGGTTTGATCTAACTGTAAAATATAGAATATTTAAAGGAATGACTTAATGATGTTATTTCTCACATTGCGGCAATAGAGAATGTGGGACATTTCCAGCAATCCCTGAGACTTACAATTAATGAGCAGACTCAGTTTCTAATTAACTACAGAGTTAAGATTCTCTGAACAAAATGAAGTCATCTAAACAGGTTTCGTGTTATATGAAGAAACGGCTAGAATTTAATTCTAGATTTTTAAAATAGCACGTGAGAATGACAGTTCCTTAAAAAAAATAAAACAGCATATGTTTTCATTTTTAATTATAGCATTAGAAAAGTACATGATATGTACAAATCACTCCAAAATTATTTGGTGAAGGAAGGAATTAGTAGGGAAACCTGAAGGGAAGAATTGTTTAAATATTACTAGAGCCCTGACCACTATGGCTCAGTTGGTTGGGCATTGTCTCACAAAGCAAAAAGCCACTGGTTCTATTCCCAATCAGGGCACACGCTTGGGTTGCAGGCCAGTTCTCAGCTGGGGGCGTGTGAGGCAACCAATCAATGTTTCTCTCTCATATCAACATTTCCCTCCCTCTCTCCCTTCTTTCCCCTCTCTCTAAAAATCAAAAAATAAAATCTTTAAACACTGGTAGAATTGAAGGAATAGCTAAAAGATTGTGTCAAACAAGTGATGTCTGTTTCATTGTAATTCATGTCTCTATTTTTCAGCAGACTCATCAATAACATACAATCAGAAAACCAAACAGGTGTAGCAGAATTCCTCCTCCTGGGTCTCTCAGAGGACCCAGAACTGCAGCCCCTTCTCTTTGGACTGTTCCTGACTATGTACCTGGTTACTGTGCTTGGGAACCTGCTCATCATCTTGGCCGTCAGCTCAGACTCCCACCTCCACACCCCCATGTACTTCTTCCTCTCCAGCCTGTCCTTTGTTGACATCTGTTTCAGCACCACCATAGTCCCCAATATGCTGGTGAACATCCAGACAGAAACCAAAGCCATCACCTACACAAGCTGCCTTACTCAGGTATATTTTTTCATGGTTTTTATATGTACGGACAATTTACTTCTGACCGTGATGGCATATGACCGCTATGTGGCCATCTGCCACCCTCTGTACTACACCGTCATCATGAACTCACGCCTCTGTGGCTTGCTGGTTCTCCTTCCCTTGTTCATTAGCATTATGATCGCCTTGCTCCACAGCCTGATGGTGTTGCATCTGTCCTTCTGCACAGACTTGAAAATCCCCCACTTCTTCTGCGAACTTGCTCAGATCCTCAAACTTGCCTGTTCTGATACCCTCGTCAATGACATCCTGGTATATTTAATGACCGGCCTTTTGGGTGGGGGTCCCCTCTTGGGGATAATTTTCTCTTACACTCGAATTGTCTCCTCCATCTTGAGAATCCCATCAGCTGGTGGCAAGTATAAAGCTTTTTCCACCTGTGGGTCTCACCTGCTGGTGGTTTTCTTGTTCTATGGGACTAGTATGGGAGTCTACCTTAGTTCTACAACCTCTTTCTCCTCCAGGAATAGGGCAGTGGCCTCAGTGATGTACACAGTGGTCACTCCCATGCTGAACCCCTTCATCTACAGCCTCAGGAACAGAGACATGAAGGGAGCTTTGAGGAAACTTATCTCTAGAACATGTTTCTTTTCATGACTTTGCCATCTGCCTTGGGTGTGAGCTTCTGGAATGAGTCAAAGGGACTGAAATACTGCATATACCAGAATCAGGACTCTTCATAACTCAGCCCTCCTAGCACGGTGGTTAATCATGGGCTTTGTAGTCAAACAGCTTTGTACTAAATCCTGCTGCCCTGTGTTTCACTATTTGTCATTTATCAGCTAACTTAACTCTGAGTTCAGCTCACCATCTACAAAATGGGCAGAATAATATTAATTACACACTTGACAGTGATATTGGGAATTTATTTTATGTTGGGATATATGAGATAATTTAATATACATGTTTATTAAGCACTAGTAAATTTTAATAAATAATTACAGGTTTTGAAAAGTACATTATATTTCAATAAAGCTTGGGGAAAATAATGACTATCAAGTGTATACTCCATGTGTTAGTAAACTTGTAGTGGCTACTCATTTGCCTGCACATTAATATGCTAATTAAATCAATTCTCATCTCACCCTCCCCTTTGAGTCATCTTCATCTTTTTCTTTTTTTTTTAAGATTTTATTTATTTATTTTTAGAGAGGGAAGGGAGGGAGATACAGAGAGAGAGAGAGAGAGAGAGAAAGAGAGAGAGAAACATCAATGTGCAGTTGCTAGGGGTTCTGGCCTGCAACCCAGGAATGTACCCTGGCTAGGAATTGAACTTGGGACACTTTGGTTCCCAGCCTGAGCTCAATCCACTGAGCTATGCCAGCCAGGTATCTTTTTCTTTATTTTGTCTTCCTTTCTGCTGGAATCTATACAAAGAAATATATTTGAATAACATCAACTGGGATTTTTATTTGAGATATTTAATTTAATCCATGAGTTATATCGAAGTGCATTTTTATTTTTTATTTTTTAAAGCTTTTTATTATTTATTTTTAGAGAGAGGGGAAGGGAGGGAGAAAGAGAGAGAGAGAACTATCTACCGGTAGCCTCTTGTATGTGCCCCAACCAGAGACTACACTCACAACCCAGGCATTTGCCCTGACCACGAATCAAACTTGGACCAGCCATATTTTCCTTTGTGGGACAATACCCAACCAACTGAGCCACACTGGTCAGGGCACAGAAGTACATTTTTAATGTCCAGATAGATGGGGGATTTCTTTATGCTTTTCTTATTGTTTTCTAATGTATTGCATTGTGTATATCTTGTATAATTTTAATTCTTTGAAATTTATCGAGACTTGCCTTTTGTAGCACTTGTGGTCAAACTTAATATATAGTCTGTGCTAAAAGAGAAATGGGTATTTTGATGAGTGTGTAATTCTGTAAATTCAGTGCATTTTCTATATATATTCAATAGGCCAAGTTATTGAATTGTGTTTAAATCTTATTTATTTTGACTGATTTTTTTTGGTCTCCTTGTTGTATCAGTCATGGAGTGATATATATTAAAATCACCCAGAGTGGTACTGAATTTGTCTATTTCTGCTTATAGTTCCATCAGTGAACCATTAAGTACAAATATTCAGGATTGTTTTGTCTTCTGGTGCCTTGAATCTTTCATGTTTATGAAGTCACCTTTGTTATCTCTGGCTGTGCTTCTGCATTAGAGTGTGCTTTGTCCGGTAGTAATGTGCTGCAGGTGCATGGGCTTCTTCTGGGCCTCCCAGCGACGGGAAACAGGCTGCAGTCCGTATGGTCATGGGGTTGCCTCCAGTTAGTTCTCCTGTTTCCAACAGACATTCCCCTGGGATGCCAGCCCACAGCGAGGAACCCCTGCCTCTCACCCTTCACTCTTGAGCCTGCAGATACCTAAAGCTCATATTAGTTGCTCAGCTGCCTCTTCTAGACAACCTCAAGGAAAAAGCCAGCCGAGGGTCTGGCTCACCTTTCTGGAGCCCTGCCCTCTCCTAGTCTCCGTGAAGTGATTTATTTCAACAAGAACACCTGTGTGTGCCTGGAGGGCGATGCACCCCAAACGCAACAGGACATAAGCTCCTGTGCTCAGGACCCTTATGGACCCCACCCTTATATCTTTTGTAATAAAGAAGTAATCTAGTAAACAACCTGTTTTCCTGAGTTTGGTGAGCTGCTCTAGGAAATTCATTAAACCAAGGAGGGGGTCATGGGAGCCTCCAATTTATAGCTGTCAGAAGCACAGGTGACAACCTGGACTTGCCATTGGCAGTTGAAGTTGCAGCAGAGAGTGGAGAGAGTGCAATCTTGTGGGACTAAGGCCAGAACCTGTCAGATCTGATGCTGTCTCTGGGCAAGTAATGTCAGACTGAGTTAACTTGGACACCCAGCTGCTATCCAGGGAATCTGATAATTATTCAGTGTGAGGGAAATTTGTAGCCAGAGTGTCAGCAGTGAAGTATTAAGCATAGCCTGAAACTAAAGGAGACAGTGGGGAGAGAGAGTTTCTCTTTAGTTTCACATAGCCTAAAATGTTTACTCTCTGGCTCATTATGGAAAAAGTTTGCTTCCTGCCCTTCCATGGTTCTCAACTAACATTCAAGGCTCTTCCTTCCCCAAATTTTTACAACTAAAATTTGACAAACTTTATGTAAAAATCCTGCAAGTTGAGCTGCCATGTTTCAAATAATAGGTAACAAACATATGAGTAATGATCAATAATTCCAAGAGGAAAATCAAAGTGCATTTAAAAATCCTTTGAGCCTTCTTTTATGCACAATAGAAGGAATTTCAGTTTTCAGACATTTTTGCCTAGCTTCCAAAGCCCTGGTTCTTTCACAAAGGGGCAGTGGGCAGAGAATTTATGGTCCCCTGACTTGCCCCTGCTTTGCAGTTGGTTAACTTTTGACTGTGGGAGGCTGTCCTGTGCATTTGAGATGTTTAGCTGCATTTCTGGGTTCCACCATTAGATGCCAGAAGCACCCCACCAAAACCCAGTATGAGCCCCCCTCAAATTTTCTCCAGGTTGGCCAAATGTTCCCCAGTGAGAACCACTGCTCAAAAATAAAATATGTTTTAATTTATTGATTTGAGAGAGATAGACAGACTTGGAATTGTTCCATTTACTATGCAGTCATTGGTTGATTTTCCCCACCCCTCTGCCCCCTCATTGGTTGATTCTTGCAGTGCCTGGGGATCTAAGCAGCAACCTTAGTGCTCCAACTGACTGGGCTACCTGGCCAGGACCAAAATAAAAAGTTTTAATTGAAGATGGGTAAGGTGTCTTAGAGTAAACTAAGCATTTATGTCTGTGGTTCAAATAAAGCAGAGTAACCATATCGAACTTCCCCTGTGCTGCTGGAAAACCATGTCCAGAAATGATTGACTGCTACAAAGAACCTCCTTGCCCCATTTAACAGGGTAAGACTTACTGATGAACAGCTTGTTTACCCAAAACAAAGCCAGACACACCCCTTCCAAATTCCTATTCCTTTGTCTCATAAATGAATAGGTGAACTGTTCATCCTCTTCCCTGACAAACCAGCAAAGCACAGAGATAAATATTTCTTGTTCAGCAAACAGACTCCCCTAGTCACAGTAACAATTCCAAATTTACAACTCCCCACCTATAATTTGCCTATTTTTCCCTATAAAAGTCTAAAGCAAAACCACCTATCAGAAACATTCTGATCTTCAGATCTGGACTGTTTTCCCTACTGCAATAGCCTGAATAAAGTCAATCTCCTTACTTGCTCAATTTTTGTTGTTTGTCTTTGACAAAATAAAAAACAAAACAAAACAGACACACACACACAAATATGAGGTGGAAGAGTGAGCTCAATTGAAAACAAAATCACAAACTTACAGTTATCAAATTAACAACTTTGATTAACAACTTTGATGTAATGTATAGCATGGTGATTACAGACAATAATACTGTATCTTATATTTGAATGTTGCTAGGAGAGTAGATCTCAAATGTTCTCACCATGAAAAAATAAATGGTAACTTCTTGACGACATGATGGGATGGAGGTGGCAGGCAATGTCCTGGTGGCTCTATTTTAAAAGGGCTCCACTTCTGCTACCTTTTCACAGGCATGTGTCCTTTTCATGATTTGTGCATAGGTGTATTCACTTTAAATTTGTATGTGTTGACTTTCTGTATGTTTGTTAAAATTAAACAAATACTTTTTAATTTTTACATTAGTTGAATGTCAATATTATTTTATGTTAGTATCAGGTGAACAGTGGTTAGGCATTTACCTAATTTATTAAATGATCCCCCCAATAATTGTAGTACCCACCTGGCACCATACAGTTATTACAATATTATTGACCATATTCCCTATTCTCTACTTTACATCCCTGTGTCTATTTTGTAACTACCAATTGGAACTTCTTAATCCTTCACTGTTTTCACCTAGCTCCTCTACCCACTCCCCTCTGGCAACCATCAGTTTATTCTCTATATCCATGAGTCTATTTCTGTTTTGTCTGTTTACTTACTTTGTTCTTTAGATGCCACCTGTAAGTGAAATCATATGGTATTTGTTGCTCTCTCTCTGACATTTCACTTAGCATAATACATTCTAGGTCCAATCATGTTGGCACAAATGGTAAGGTTTTATTCTTTTTGATGGCTGTTGTATATAGTGTGTACCACACCTTCTTTATCCAATCATCTATTGATGGGCACTTAGGTTGTTTCCATTTTGGGAGTTCCTAAATAATGTTGCAATGTACACTGGGGTGTTTATATCTTTTTGAATCAGTGTCTTGAATTTCTGTGGATAAATACTCAGAAGTGGAATTACTGAATCATTAAGGTAGTTCTCTTTTTAATTTACTGAGGACCATTCATACTGTTTTTCACAGTGGCTGCATCAATTTGTAATCCCACCAACAGCACACAAGGAATCTTCTTTCTCCACATCCTTGACAACACTTGTTTGTTAATTTATTGATGATAGCCATTCTGACAGGTGTGCAGTGAGATCTCATTGTGATTTTAATCTATATTCGTCTGATGATTAATGAAGTTGAGCATCTTTCTATATGTCTATTGGCCATCTCTATGTTCTTTTTGGAGAAATGTCTATTCAGGTCCTCTGCCCATTTTTAATTGGATTGTTTGCTCTTTTGGTGTTAAGTTGCATGAGTCTTTATAAATTTTGGATATTAACCCCTTATCAGATGTAGCATTGATGAATAGCTTCTCCAGGATATTTACCAGTATGTAACTGATCAATATTTTATCTCTCTATAATAATTATGTATTTATTTTTTAAAAAGATGTGCATGAGGTTTTTCCAATATCCCCTTTTGGGGTATTGTTTACCTTAGTCATATTTTTTACTGTTTGGGAAGTATTGCAGAATTATTCTACTCTGAATTCAATGGTTAAGTAAGTATTTTCCCCTTCTTTTATGCCATCAATTAATCCTCCTTGTGAGTTCACTGGGATTTAGCATTGCTAAGACAAGCTCTGACCGTGATCCAACATTGTTTACTGATTTTAACCACCCAGTTTCTCCGGTCCTGCCTGAATCCCAGAGAATCATTTTCCTTTCGTTGTTCTTTGTCCTGGCTCCAAATCATGAAGATCCAATCCCTTACCTCTTCTGGAGTTTTCCCTGCCTAACCCTGAGCCACTTCCTGTCCCAGGTCTTTCCACTTTTGCTCATGTCTTTGCTCACTCCTCTAGGTGGGATTGTTGTGTTTAAAAACATTTACTTTAAAAAAAAATTTATTGATTTTTTTTTGGGGGGGGAGATGGAAACATCCACTCGTTCCATTTACTTATGTTTTCATTGGTTGTTTCTCAAACATGCCCTGACCAGACATCCAACCCACAACCTTGACATATCAGATGATGCTCTAACCAACTGAGCTACCCAGCCAGGACTCTACCAACTCCTTGTCCCTGAAAAACAATAATCTGAGATACTTGTGTTACCCATTTCAGTCTTGCAACAATTTTAGGATGGCTCTTTTATACAGGAGAAACAGGCTGTAGACAATTTACTTGAGATGGCTGCCTTGGTGGAGTTAGGGTTAAAACTTTATCTAGGAGGTGGACTTATCTTAGTGCTTCCTGAGTTCTCACCCCGCCCAGATAAACGCCCTCATCTGGAAGATGTGCTTCTTAAATGTCTGACTTGGGTATTATAAAAGAGGACCACAAAATGCTAATGGGGACTTTTCCAAGTCTCGTCATGACCACTCTTGAGTTGATGCAGAGGTATGAAAAACAATTCTGGGAAAGTGATCAGGCTCTGGGTTGCCCATCAAGTAGAAATCAATAATCCCTGATGGATCAATGGGACAAACAAAAGGGTCGAGGGTGTTGCCAAGGTTTATAGGTGGAAAGGCAGGATTCCTATTATTTGCGTTTGAGAAGATGGAGTTCGGGGATTGAACTGTGGCATGTTAAAGTGTCTGTAAAATATCCAAGTGGTGAATGTCTCGTTTCATCTGGAATTCAGGTTAGAGGCTGTGAGTGGACATTTTGGGTCGTGAGTGTAGAAACAGTACTTAAAGAGGTGAGAATCGTTGCACCGACAGAGAGTGATTATAAGACGCCTGAGAACTGAGTCCGGAGACTTGCAAACATTTATGTTCGGGACACGTACTTAACCATCAGAATCCACCTGGGCACCCCTGCCACGCCCCCTAACCCGAGGACTCCATTTTCCAGAATCCTTTCCGCTCAGTGCTTCCGGGTTATAGCGGCCATTGAAGTCCCGCGAGATTTAGAAGGCGGAAGTGAAGCGGAAGCCATTATCCTCAGGAGGCGATCGCCGCTCCATACATGGGACGTAGAGAACTCCTCTATGGTTTACTCCCAGCTGTTGGTGACACTCCGCGTCCCCGGAGCGGATCGGAGCTTCGGTTGGAACTTCTCGACCTTTGGCGGCAGCTTCCAAGTCCTCGGCTACCCCTGCTCAATTGGGTAAGCCCGCTTTCCTCATTTAACCCTTTACTCCTGGTCTTCCTGAGAACACGGGAGGCCCACTAGAAAAGGAAGAGTTAGGGGAGCCGGGACCTGGGACTGGGAAGTCAGGTAGCCGGGCGAGGAGTGTGTTTTAGGTCCTATGATGAGCGATATAAAACGCTGGTGACGCGAGGACTGACATTTAGGACCATATTTAGAGGCCAGGGGCAGTAACTAGTGATCTGGTTAAAAACAAACAAAACGAAAAACCGACACCTTGGCGTGGAGAAGGAAAAGCCCGGCGAATGAGTTCAGGACATTATGGTGGCTCAGGAATTGGAGACCGCGAGGATAAATTACCTTCCTTTTGCTTTTGTGGTCAGTTCCCTTTTTCGGTCAGTTCCCTTTTGCGGTCAGTTCCCTTTTGCGGTCAGTTTTGTCTCATATTAGAAAGCTAGGCACACTGGTTTTCTTTTAGGCAGCGTTTGTCTCGAATGCCTTTTATATTTAATTTTTTTGGTTCACTTGTATATTTTTATGTTATTATGTTATTATTTTTATGTCACTAAGTTTGACTCTTATGTACCGTAAAGAGCATGTACTAGATTTAGAAATTCACTTCAACATTGTTAATTTAACTTGAGAGTTGGTCCATTAATAGTTATTGTGATTACTAACATTGTGCATTGATTTTTACCATTTTACTTGGTTCTTTTTATTTACCCTTCTCCTATAGGATATATGTGGGGGGAAAAGTATGAAAACACACACAAAAAAAAACAATTAAAAGGACAACATAAAGCAAATCCACAAATCAGGCCAAGAAAGATTATGAAACCTCAGAAACCTTTGTGCTCCTACATTGCATCCTCCTCTTCTCCCAAGATTTTCTGTATGGATTTTGCTGTTTATACGTTTCTCAAAAATGTATTTCTTTATTTTAGTAATTATTTTTGAATGGACTCACACTCTTTAAGTATTTTCAGACAAATCCTATTTTCCATATTGATGCAACTATGCATTGAGATTTCTAAATATCCTGTGGATGAAATTCATGCACCTACCCATTCATTCTTAGATACCTCGTGGCTTAAATTTTAGAGTTAATTTGTAAAGTTCCGCCTACTGGGGTTTTGTTTTCAGGTTGTGTTGAATATTAATTTTGAGAATATTGACATTAGTATGCCATTGAATCTTATAATTAATCAAAATTTCTCTATTTACACCTTCTATAATGTATTTCAATAAATTTTATGAATACTAACAAAAAGAATTGAAGGGTTGTTGGGGTTTTTTGTTAGATTTTTTTCCAGGGAACTTTGTGTGTGTGTTTGTGCACGCTTTGAAATTACAGTTTTTTGCCCAACAGCTTTGTATATTGAATATGAATTTCACAAGGTTTGCTAAAATATGTAATTCTCTTAAATTGTATGTAGTGTCCTATATGGTTTTCATAGATAATTTTATCTGTATAGAGTGAATAAGTAAATATTTATAAATATTATTTGTTCAGTGCACTTTTTAAAAAATTTCTTTACTGGATTAGCTGGGGACTTCTGGTAGCACTGAATGGAATTTGGATAGGAGACAAAGTCCTGTGTTTGACTTTAAGGGAATGACCTTTAGTGCTTGCCAGAGGCTTTTAAAGATAGTATTGATTAGATCAAGAAAACGCACTTCTTTTCCTAGTTTAAGAGCTTTTCTCTTCTCATGACAGCTGTAGCTTTTTACAAGTTATTTTCTTTTTCTAGTATCTACTTTTAAATGTTTGTTAATGTATTTCCAGCACCTTAAAGGATGCCTGGCCTCCTAGCCTGTGAAAGGCGCTAGTACTGTTTGTTCATGGAATCAGTGAGTGAATAATGTACTTTTCTTAACTTGTCTGATAGTGTAATGAATTATACCAATGAAGTTTTCTAATATTACATTAAATATGCATTGGAAAAGAACTTACTTAGAAAGGATACTTACTGTTGTACTATTTTTGGCCTCCATTTGCTGATTTTTGTTTGGTGATTTGGATCTGTGTTTGAGTAAAATTGGCTTGTAATTTTCCTTTTCAGATTTATGCCAGCCTTATAAAATGAGGTGGTGCTGTTCCCCCTTTTTCTCTAAACGCTGGAATATTTTGCCTAAGAATAGAGTAACTAGTTCCAAAAAGGGAGCTATATCAGGAAAAGCATTTAGGTTTGGAGTTTTCTTTGTAGGAATTTATTTTTTTTAAACTTTAATTGTTTAATTTTACTCTAGAGAAAAGGGAAGGGAGGGGGAAAGAGGGAAAGAAACATCTATGCAAGAGAGAAACGTCCATTGGTTGCCTTCCCTGGGACCAGGGACCACACCCACAACCCCGGGCACCTACCCAGACCTGTTCAGCACTTGTTATATCTTGTCTTCTTGCTATAGCCATTCTAATAGGGGTAAGGTGGTATCTCATGATTTTAATTAGCATTGCCCTGAGGATTAGTGATGTTGAGCCTCTTTTCGTGTGCCTGCTGGTGATTTGTATGTCTTTGGGAAAATGTCCATTTGGGTCCTTTGCCCATTTTTTAATTGGATTGTTCGGTTTTTTGCTATTGAGTTGTATGAGGGTCTTTTTTTTAACATATATATTATTTGGTTATTAACCTCTTGTCAGATGATTTGCAAATATTTTCCCATTTAGTAGGTTGCCTTTTCATTTTGCTGATTATCTTTCTTGCTGAACAGAAGCATTTTAGTTTGATGTAGTCCCACTTGTTTATTTTTGCTTTTGTTTGCTTTTGGTGTCAAATCAAAAAATATCATTGCCAAGACCTTTGTCAAGGATCTTACTGTCTGTTTTTTCTGTGACTTTTATGGTTTCAGTTCTTACATTCAAGTGTTTAGTCTATTTTGAGTTAATTTTTGTGTCTAATGTAAGATAGTGGTTTGGTTTTATTCTTTTGCATGTGGCTGCCTAGTTTTCCCAGCAACATTTATTGAAGAGACTGTCCTTTCCCCATTGTTTAATCTTGGCTCCTTTGTCATAAATTAATTGACTCTGTATGTGGGAATTTATTTTGGAGCCCTCAATTCTGTTTCATTGATCTATGTGTCTGTTTTTATGCCAACCTGTTCATTTTCTTAATGATGTTATTTGATGATTAAAATTTTTTTCATTTTGGTAGTTTAACTTACTGATGTTTTTGGTCTAGTTCTGTTTGTGTCTAGTCTAAAATATTGTTGTGTAATTCAAAGTCATTAAGATAGTATCTGGTTTTTATTTTGTGGTGTTCAATTCATTTCACACAGATTTTTTAATTCAAATTTTTGTGTGTGCAGTGATAATAGAAGTCAAAGTTCCTTTTTTCCCATTGAGTCTTTTAGCATCGTTTATGAAAAAGACTGTTATCCCTTTTTAAGTGAACAGTACTGTGATAACTATGTATGGTGCCAGGTGGGTACTAGACTTATCATGTAGATCATAAGTTATATGTGTCTTATCACAATGTCATACCCCGAAGCTAATATAATAATACCAACTATAATTTTAAAATAAATTTGTAAAAAAGACTGCTTTCCCTATTGAATTGCTTTGTTTCCTTATTGAAAATTATATAACTCTGCACTTGTAGGACTATTTCTTACTCTGTTCTGTCCCATTGATCTATCCGTCTATGCTTATTCTAGTAACTCTTCATTACTGTGGTAAAGTTTGTAGTATGAATCATCTAGGTGTGTTTTTCTTATTTAACATTGTCGGCTTTTCTAGATCTTTTGCATTTTGATACACATTTTAGATTTGATTTATCAATTTTTGAAAAAAGCCCTGCTGATTTTGCTAGGGACTGAATTATATCTGCAGATGAATTTGGGCAACACAAAATCTTTAATAATGCCTCTTGGGGTCCACAAAAATGATATCCCTCCCTACTTATTTAGGTCTTTAAGTGTTTTCAGCAGTGCTTAAGTTTTTATTGTTAAGGTCTTACACAGCTTTTGATTTATTCCTAGATATTTTATATATTTTATGCTATCATATATGGAATTGTTGGTTTTTTTTCTGGTTGTGAAAAACCAGAATGGTATATGCCTTTGAAAGGAATATAAGATTATTTGCTGAAAGTAAGGGTAATGGTAAGACAGCTTTTTATTCAGGAAAAAAATGTTGAGATTTTTACCTGGCTACTGGGAGATTAGAAGATTGAGTCGCCTCGTATGCATTTCTTTAGTGTAGATACTCCTCTTGGGGTAGCACCTCTGAGTTTCGAAGGCTACTGATTGTGTGCGGGATGGTCTTTGCTGATTTGGGGTTATAATAGGCAGAGGGTTAAGGGAATTTCGACAAATAAATTGTAGATACGATGGATTGTGATGAATCTTGGCCTGAGATGTGGCAGTGAGAAGAAGAATTTGTTGTTAGGGGGCAAAATGGTAGAAGCATGAATTGCCTGGAATCCTCTCTAAAGTGAAAGAGTTCGTGCAAGAAGAACGTTATGTGGAAGTTTTGTCCACAGAACAAATTTCTAAATCATTGTCTGCGAGGTAAAGTTGATAACTAGAGATGACAAGGCCCACAGTTGTGTATGTTGGTATGGAGCATGAAGCCAAACAGCATTGGAGATGGGAACTTGTAGTGATAGCTGGCCTGTCTTCATGGATACTAGAAGCACCCCAAACCATAGCAAACATTGAAGTTGAAGAACAGACGTCTACAGCCCAAGTGTTTAATGAGTGAGGGAGTTTAACAGAGTTGTACTTTATGACAAATTACTTGGAATGAATCTGAATCTTATTTGAAGCAGGTCAAGGTTCTCCACCACATTGCCTGGAGGTTTTGCCTAAGTAAAGACTTGGGAATCAGACAGGATTTGCGGCTTAAAAGAGGAAATACTGGAAAGCAAAAATCAGAATTGTCCTGTGATCAGGAGATAAAAAGCCTTGACTTCTCCTAGTAATCTATTTCTTTTACCTCAGAGGCCTGCTCCAAGAGTCCCATGCCAGCAAGAGAGTAGCTTTCTGATGCCAGTGCCCTGTTGTTCAGGCAAATTCATTGTCATTCTCACAGGATGGCAGCTGTTGATCTCTCCCCCACATGTGGTAAGTTCTTGGGGTAAAGAATACCCTCAGAAATCAAGTTTAAGTGACTGCTGCCACTTCACCAAGGACAGAGGGAGGGCTGCCATGGGAGGATGGATGAACTGGAAAGCAGTGGGAGCAAATGCCTGGGAGGCCTCCCAGGTGCCCGATTCAGGGTCTTTGTGAGTTTTGGTGAGGGAAGGAGTGTGTATAGTGGTGGGGAAGGAAGAATACAAGTGTAACCCTGCACTATCACATTTGTTATCTTGATAGATCGGAGAAAAATAAAAGCTCTACCTCTTAGAGCTTTAATTTTTTCATTCATAAATTCAGAATATATATCACTTTCTTTATGGTGTGTTGGTCCACCTTTCTTTTTCTTGCCTTTGAGCAGAACAGGGCTGCTGTGGATTGTTACCAAATGTGTGTGTTTGTGTTGATTGGGGACATGCATGCACACGTACAGTTTCGTGGTTTGTGAGTGTCAGACAAGCTTTCATTCTCATGGATCCTATCTTCTGTAGCGGCATCTACCCAGGACCTTGCCCATATCCAGGAGTCAGAAATTCCATTTGCTTTGAAAGACTATTCTTGTCATCAAGATGTGGACCTACTGGCTTACAATGGCCTGGAGCTTCATATGCCAACTAATGTTGGTTCCCAGGTACACCAAAATCTCAGGGCCCTGAGTGTGGGAGAGTCACTTTCTAGAATACCCCCAATGTCATATAATACAAATTTTTTTAGACCCTTATTTGGGCTAATTGAGGCCAATCTGGGATCAAGAGAAAGAGCCAAAGAATGTTTTGAGGCCATCCTGGTATCAGAGTTGTTAGGGAAAATGACTTATGTACCAAATGTTTCTCTTATAATATAGTTCAAAGGGCTCAGGCCAGGCTAAAAGTGGAGAGAGATTTTGGCCTTATGTCAAGGTTGCATCTAAAACAATGAGACAGGATGAGATTACCTCACAGGGAAGACAAGACAACTACAGGCTGGCTTCTGAAGCAAATGTTGAGATATAGCAGAACCCTGTACTGAAAATCCTGTGTTTTGAGTCTCTCATACCCAGTCTCCAGCCCCTGTCATCTTTGAACACAGGTTGGTTTCTCACTGACCCCAAATGTGTGTGTGTGTTTCAGGACTCAGTGACTTTCCAGGATGTTGCAGTGGACTTCACTGAGAAGGAATGGCCCTTGCTGGATTCTTCTCAGAGAAAACTGTACAAAGATGTGATGCTGGAGAACTATAGCAACCTTGCCTCAGTCGGTAAGACTGGCATCATTTCTTCATTTATGAATCAAATGTTTTTAAGTGTTTACTGTGACCTAGCAGCTGGGTGGGGATTTGAAACACAATTGTGACCTGGTCCTCCTGGTATCTCCCCATGGATATTGAGACAAGTCAGTTGCATTGGCTGTGGAGGTTATCAAGTGTGTCTGAGCTTGGGCATAGGATTCCTTCTTTCTTTTTTCTTCTTTTTATTGAATTTATTGGGGTGACACTGGTTAACAAAATTATACAGGTTTCTAGTACACATGGGCATAGGTTGTGGACCTAAGAAATCCTTAATTTCTGAGTTAAAAAATCTTTTGAAGGGCAAAATGTGTGGGTATTTGTGTTTCTGTTTTTTATGAAAGCGTTTCACTGTGTCCCTTAGAAATTTGTCACCATCATTTTGCTGCTCCTAAGTCAGTCTTGTCCATCTTCAGAGCTTTGACTTCAGAACACATGTCCTCTGCACGATCCTCCCTCAACATGTGTCTTTCCCCGTGAGTAGGGTGTCAGGTGGGGAAACCCAGTCTCATCTCCCACTTGGAGCAAGAAGAGGAACTGAGAACAGAGGAGAGGGGACTTCTCCAAGGCACATGTCCCGGTAAGCACCAGGCGAACACAAGTGCTTCTGAGTATTGACTATATCCAGTGACTGAGGTGGAGGGAGGGCCACTAGCAAAGGTCATCCAGGGGAATTTGAAGACGCTCATTGTCTTTTGCTGCCCCTCCATTCTCTCATAGGTGCTTTGGTTTCACTGTCCTCTCACCTTGGAATTTGACATGTCTATGTGGACTTTTTCTTCTGTCCTTTCATAGTCCATATTCCTGATCATATTCTCTCTGTTATTACTAGTATTGGTCCTTGGAGAATTATTTGGTGTGCTGACATACGTGTCTGCCCTTGTTGTTGCCAGGTATCTCCCACAGACAGGTTTTTCAGTCTTTTTCACTTATGTGCATTCTTTCGGTTCACATCACCTTTCTTTCTTTAGGGTTATTCTCTAAAAATTCACCCATTTTTGTCACCAGCATGCCACCATTTTTTTTCCTTACCAGCAGATTTGTCTTTTTCCAATTTGTTTCAGATTGGGAGATTCCATCTAAAACCAGATGGTCCATTCTCATGCAAGATATCTTTTTTGGGGAGGAAACATCCAGCGGTTTGACAATGGTAAGATTCCCTTGGCGTGATGCTCGATCTTCCAGATCAGGATACAATTGGGGCAATGTGAGGTAGAAAAGGAGCTTAAGAAGTAGGCCAGTGGCATTCCCCAAGAGGAAACAGTGTCAGAGACACTGAATATTACCAGTTACTAACCCCAAATTTTTCCAGTTAGAGTTCTGATGAATGCTCCTATGACTGTTTGTCATTGAGTGCTGGGGCTCAGTTCAGAAATTAAACAGTTAACAAAGTGTATGTAGAGAGCTTTGTAATGGTGGCACACATGGAACCTTAGGGCATACACAGCATTCACTTGTTCTGTTTGATAGAGCCCACGTGGGGCAGGAACAGTACTTTGCACTGTGAATTATGACATCTTTAGACATAATGACGTGCTTTGATTTATGTGTTTATATGGGGATAGTTCTTAGGAATGTAATGAATAGTGGAAATACCTTAGTCAGCACTTATCTTTCAATTAACAGGAAGGAACTCATCTTGGAGAGAAATCCACTGAATATGCCCTATTGGAAGTCTTTGGCATGGGTGCTCATCTTACTCAGCAAATGGGAAGGCACGCTGGCAAGAGGCCCTATCACCGCCGGGACTGTGGGGTAGTTTTCAAGAACAGGTCCCACCTAACTCAACATGTGAGCATTTACAATGGGAGAAAAATGCATGAATGCCATCAGTGCCAAAAAGCCTTCACCACGAGTGCTTCCCTCACACGGCACAGGAGAATTCACACTGGGGAAAAGCCCTATGAGTGCAGTGCCTGTGGGAAAGCTTTCAATGACCCCTCAGCACTTAGGAGTCATGCGAGAACTCACCTCACAGAGAAGCCATTCGACTGCAGTCAGTGTGGAAATGCATTCCGAACGCTCTCCTCCCTGAAGATACACATGCGAGTGCACACTGGGGAGAGACCTTACAAATGTGATGAGTGTGGGAAGGCGTATGGCAGGAGCTGCCACCTCATTGCTCACAAAAGAACCCACACTGGAGAGAGACCCTATGAATGTCAAGACTGTGGGAAAGCTTTCCAGCACCCCTCACATCTCAAAGAGCATGTCAGGAATCACACTGGGGAGAAACCCTATGAATGCTCCCTGTGTGGAAAAGCCTTTCGATGGAAGTCTAATTTTAATTTGCACAAGAAGAACCACATGGTAGAGAAAACATATGAGTGTAAAGAATGCGGGAAATCCTTTGGTGATCTCTTATCACGGAGAAAACACATGAGAATTCATATTGTAAAGAAACCTATTGAATGTAGGCAGTGTGGGAAAACATTCAGAAACCAGTCCATCCTTAAGACACACATGAATTCTCACACTGGAGAGAAGCCATACGGGTGTGACCTGTGTGGGAAAGCCTTCAGCGCAAGCTCAAACCTAACTGCACACAGGAAGATACACACCCAAGAGAGACGCTATGAGTGTGCTGCCTGTGGGAAAGTCTTTGGTGATTACTTATCTCGTAGGAGGCACATGAGCATTCATCTTGTAAAGAAACGTGTCGAATGCAGGCAGTGTGGGAAAGCCTTCAGAAACCAATCAACTCTTAAAACGCACATGAGGAGCCACACAGGAGAGAAGCCGTACGAGTGTGATCACTGTGGGAAGGCCTTCAGCATAGGCTCAAACCTTAATGTGCACAGGAGAATACACACTGGGGAGAAGCCTTACGAGTGCCTGGCCTGTGGGAAAGCCTTCAGTGATCATTCATCTCTTCGGAGTCATGTGAAAACTCATCGGGGAGAGAAGCTCTTAGTGTCGTCAGTGTGGAAAAGGCTCCAATGACACACCTTTAAGAAACATGGGAGCTCAGACTGGAAGGAAACCTCGTGAGTGTAAGGAAGGCAGGAGAGCCTTTCTGAACTCGTCTTACTAGACAAGTTCATGAAACTTGGAAGACATGAAACTTGGAAGAAATACAGTTTTTGTAATGACTGGAAAGACCTGAGTTTTTTTCTCATCACTTTGGAGATCTGTGAGAATTCCTGCTGAGGGAGAAAATGTGTATCTGTGGTGTGGAGAAGCCATCAGTGTACATCGAACACTTCACAGACATGACAACTTAAGGAGAGAAACTTTAGCCTGCTGTTTAAAGTTAAAATGACTACAGTATCACCTGGTACCTACTGGGCACATGAGTAAGCACACTAGGGAGAATATGTAAATTCATCAAATGGGCAAACAATTTCTGGTCCTACTGTATTCCTCATGAGAGAAGTAACACAAAAGAGAAACACCTATAAAATAATAAACATGGGAAAGTCAGTAATAGGTCAGCTAGCTACAGCCAGCTGTCTATTTATGTACAGTTCTCAAGAACAGTTTACATTTGTAAGGAAAAATATGTGACAGAGACTGTATGTGGCCCACAAAGTCTAACATACTTGCTGTGTAGCCCTTTACAGAAAAAGTCTGCTAGCCCCCATTGCACAGCAGTGGTTCTCAATGAGCTAGTTTTGCTCCCCAGGAGACATTTTGCAGTTTCTGGGGACAATTTGGGTGTTAAAACTGGGGGAAGTGTTACTGATGAGGTTGGAAGACATCAAGGATGCTGCTAAACATCCTACAATGCAGAGGAAGGAGCCTCCCAGAACAAAGACTTACGTGTCCCAAATGTTGATATTGCCAAGGTTGAGAAACCTTGGCCTATAGCAGCCCCTCAATTTTTATGCAATTTGAGTATTTACAGTAGAATGTTTAAAACTTCAAAAATACAATCCTGTTGTGGAGATGATTCAGCCACAGCCCCCCCACTTGAGCTTATGAGAATTCATTCACACCCCGATTGAATTTTTCTAGTGAATAGGAGATTGTGTTTGTCTTTCATCATGAACACAGACTAGCTCATAAATTTTTAGTGTTCGTTTTTAAGATTATGCTCTAAATTTCCCTAATATCACAAAAGGTTTGTATGTAGTAATCTTATAATTTTATTCTTAATAATGTGTTAATTTTCTTCTGGATGACTTGACCAGTAGACTCTATAAAATCTTATGTACTGTGTAACATGGGTATTTTAGAAAAATGCCTTTTTGTTATGGTTTTCCAAATTGAATGCATTGCGGTAAGAGCATGATGTCTTCATTAGGTGTGTCCTTTGGGATGTCAGCCAATGTGGCATATACTTGTAGTTGCTTCCCCAGTATCTATTTTCTATATCAAGAAAACCCATTTTTTGTCAGGTTAGTACCTTTGTCAGGTATACTGTTTTTTAAATCTCTTAAAACGTTTCCTCACATCTAGTACTGTCCACGTTCCAAAACCTGGCCACTAACAGATAAGCAGATGTTACTGTATAGGCTCTGAAAATACTCTTGAAAAAGAGGTCTTTCCTACCTGAATTCTTCTCCACATGTTTGTTTTGTTTTCTCCCTACTTCTTACCTTCCCAGGTCATCCAGTATCTAGTGTTAAAAGATACATTTTGTGACCAAAAGGATGCAATGCACAGATTAGGGAGGATCATGTAGCAAATTCACAAATGAGTCTGGCCTTCCCTGTGGCTTCTTTGAGTGTCTCTAACAACCCTGGATTTGTTATTTCCTGAGTTCCTACTACATAAAAAAAAATAAAATTGGTAATTGGTTTAAGCTGCTTTGGATGTTTCATTTTTTTTTTCTATTTACTAGTTGTTTTTTTAATTGGTGGAAGGAGGGTTCTGCTTCATCCAGGTGAATGCTATCTAAACCATTCACCTGGTCATTGGTGAGGTTTGCTTTTTTTTTTAAGATCTTATTTATTTTTTAGAGATATAGGAAGGGAGGGAGGAGAGGGAGAGAAACATTGATATAAGAGTAGTGCTTGTATCTAAGCCCTGGTGTCTGGTTCCAGGCCCCTCTTTATGTCAGGGCTTGTTCCGTGCCCCAGGTCTATAGAGTGCATTAGGATATTTGCCTTCAAGTTGCTTCCATTCTATGTAGGGTTGTGGCACCTGGAAAATTAGTAAATATATTGTGTGTCTGATGGTGGGCAGTGCAGTGGAGGAAAAATTAAGCATGGTGATGATGGAGAGAAATGTGGCCTTCAGGGGAGCTATGGAGTGGGTAGGGGGAGCCTGTTACAGGAGACATTTGAGCAGAGATGTAAATGACCTGTAAGTGTGGGTCATATAATGTGGAGAAGAGCACCCTCAGGAGTTCAAAGGCCATGAAAAAATGTGCATAGGATAAAGGGGCCAGTGTGACTGGAGTGGATCAAGCTTGAGAGCTACAGAAGATGATGAGGTCAGAGCTACATGAGGGTCCTGATCCATGGGCACATCCTGTGGCTTAAGTGGGAGGACTTTGCCTTTCATTCTCAATGTAGAAGGTTTTGAACAGAGGAGTGGCAACTATACAGTTGATGATCTTAAAGGATTACAGTGGCTTCTGGGTTTATAGGCTAAGTAGAGGGACAGGTTAAAACAAACCTGTTAGGTCATTGCAGAAGTCAAGTTACATATCATGGTGGTCAGATTAGCAGTGATTTGAGAGTCACAGTAATGACTACATATGTAGTTTCATTTTCACTTTCAGATTATGTATTGTCCCCCAGTTTACCTTTTCAACTGCTGATGTATAATTAGTTACTGGACTGTTTCCATTTTCCCAGTTATGAGCAATGCTGCTTTATGAAATTTTGTACATGTCTCCCGGAGCACTGGTGAGTTATTTCCACAGTGTGGGATTGCTGGGTCATGAAGTCTGTACATGTTCTGTTTATTAGTAATGTCTAAGTCATTCCTACAGTGTTGATTATTTGTGTGTGTGTGATAATATTTAAAACGGGTTGTAGGGAAATGCAGAAAAATGCTTAAATCACACATGTAGAGGAAAATTATCATGTGAATACATGTAATCAGGCAGGAAAGAGTATTACCAGCATTCCTGATACCCCTTCTTGTCTCATGTCAAACCCTCATGACAAACCCTTCCTTATCTCTAGATGAAAAAGCCAACATGGTTTGGATTTTTTCTTTCTTATCCCTATAAAAATGGAACCATACAGTATATGTTCTTATGTTTCTGCCTATCTGTTTTTTTTTTTTCTATTTTTTAGAAGGGAAGGGAGAGAAACATCAATGTGCAGTTGCCTCTCATGTGCCCTGCACTGGGGACCTGACCCACAACCCAGGCATTTGCCCTGACTGGGAATTGAACCCAAGACATTTGGGTTTGCAGATTGGCACTCAGTCCATTGAGCTACACCAGCCAGAGTGTGTGTGTGTGTCTGTCTTAATTTTCCCTAATATTTTTGCGAAATGGAGGCATATTGTTTTGAGTATTTCTAAGTAGCACATTTCATTGTGTTCCATTGTTTTGAATATTCCACAATTCGTTTAAGCAGTTTGTGATGATGGACGGGTATTAGATATTTCAGTTTAGTTCTATTGTGAATAATGTTACTATGAGCATATTTTAATATTTCTGATAGTGTACAAGTGTAGGCATTTCTTTTGGGTGTGAGCTCTTTACTGAAACCTGTGGGTCACATGGGATGCATATGTTCATTTTTCCAAAGTGGTTATGCAAATTTGCTTTCCAAGAAGCTATTTTGTTGAGTTGGATAAGATACTGAAGTTGCCTGTTTTTTTCTTACTAATTTGTGTATTTCAGATATCCGTTCCAGAGCCCTGTGATTGGATATGCTTTGCAAATACTTTTCTCCCACCCTGTAGCTTGTGTCTTCAGTGTTTTAATTGGTATTTTTTGATGAAATGAGTTCTTAATTTTAATGTCATTTAATCTTAACGGACAGCGCTCTTTTCCTGAGTAGAAATATTTGCCTACCTTGAAGGCAAGAAGATATTCTATGTTTTCTTCTACAAGTTCTATTGTTTTAATATATACATTTGCACTTCTGATCCACATAGAATTGATTTCTTTGTGTATTGTGTGAGGTAGGATTGAGTTTTATTTTTTTCACATTAATCTGGATCATTTATTTAAAAAGTACATCTTTACCCTAGGGATTTGAGCTGTCACCTTTGTCATATACTAAGCTTTATGTGTCTTTGGCCTTATTCTAAACTTTATTCTTTTGTTACAATGTTTAAGTTGTAAGAGACTTTATTATAATTTTTAATGTCTGTATGGACTGGTTTCCCCTTATGATTTTTCTTTTTAAATATTTCCCTAGGTATTTTTTTTTTATATTTATACTTTCCTATTATCTTGTCCAACTCTTAAAATTAGCTTGTTGGTATTTTTATTGTCATTGCCTTGAATGTATAAGTTCATGATGGGAGAACTACATCTTGATAATGTTAAGTTGTCTTATCCAGGAACAGGGAATGCCTTTCCATTTGTTTGCCTAGTTGATGTTTGTCAGGAATGTTCAAAAATTTTTCTTACACAAATTTTCCTTATAACACGTTTTCATTGTTTTCCTGAAGTATTTAATCTTTTATTGTAATGAGATTTTTCATTACCATTATGACTTTTTTCATAGTTTCTGTATAAGAAAGCTACTAACTTTGTATCTTAGTTTTATAACTTGTTATTTTACTGAATTCTTTTACTTTTTAAGTTTTATTATTGCTTTTCTGGGGTTTTCCAGGCATACTGTTGTATCATCTGGAAATTGTTTACCAGTTTTTAAGCCTGTAATTACTTTTGCTTGCCTAATTGCATTGGCTAGTACCTCTAGTACAGTAATAAATAGTAGCAGTGATAAATAGTGGGCATTCTGGCCTTGTCCTAGGGTTAAGGCCCCTATTGTTTTTCTGTTAATTAAGACAATGCTTTTTAGAACTAAGGTAAATGTTTATTTTATCATATTGTGAAGGTATTTTATATTCTTGAAAGTTTTTACCGTGAATGGGTTTTGAATTTTGTCAGTTTTTCTGAGCATCTATGAAGATCATGATTCTTTGTCTCTTCATGTGTTAATATATGACTTAAAGAGATTAGCCAAAGAGCATATATGCATATATGCATAGCCATGGACACAAACAATGTGGTGAAGGCTATGGTGGGGGCAGGGGCTGGGTGGAGGGGGGCAAACGGAGAATGACATGTGGGACATCTGTAATAGCATCAACAATAAAAAAAAGTCTTGCATTTTGAATGAATTTCACTTGGTCATGGTGTATTATTAATGTGGTTTTAGAATCTGCTAGTATTTTGTTTGAATTTTGCATGGTATGCATGAGTGATAAATGGTGTGTAGTTTTCTCTATACTTTATCTGGTTTAGGTATTATATTTGCTTCATAAGAGGAATTAAGGTTTCTTAATTTCCTTTTCAATGCTCTGGAGTAATTTATACAGCATTAGTACTCTGGTTTTGGAAGATTTAGTAGAACTTCCTGTGAAACCGTCTGGGTCAAGTGGTTTTTTAATGGGATATTTCCTTAGGAACTTTTATTTCTTTTATGGACATTGCTCTGTGTTAAGCTTTCTAACTTGAATGGCATTAGTGTTGGTAATCTATTTTCCTAGGAAATTGTCCAATTCATCTAGTGTAGAGGTCAAAGATGATTTTAAAATCATCTCACGATTTTAAAAATGCTTTCTGATTCAATGGTCAACACCTATTTTTTTGTATATTTGTTTTTTCTTTTCCTGAATCAAATGAACTAGTGGTTTGTTGTTGTTGTTTTTAATGGAATTTTGACTAGTTAGATCTGTTGTTCTCTTTTCCTCATTATTTTTTTCAAAACATAAAAAAACAAACCAACCTTAAAACCAAACTTTAATTCCAGCCTAACAGTGCCAGGTACAATAGCTGCAGACAGATTAGGTACAGTGCTGTGTGACCACTCACATGTGGCTCCAAGAAGTGGTGCCCCTGCCCCAGGGAATTTACCTTCAAGGGGCTAAGCCAAGGGGAAAAGAGGAGTCCTGCAATAGAATGGGGGCAGGCAGGGGGAAAAGGCACTACTTCTTGGCAAAGGAGATCTTCATAGGGTTGTTCTGGGTAATCTTTAAGCCCTGTGGCCAGTCCCTAGGAGCCCCTGCCTGCGCCTCATTGTCAAATTCCATGAAGGCCATGTCATACCACTCTGGGACCAACCAGACCTCCTTGAAGCCAGGGAACTGGTTGAAAAATATGGACAGTGTGAGCTCATTAGTCTCCTGGCAGGTTGGGGAGGAACAAGATGTGATCCTGTAGGTATTCTAAAAGAGGCTGGTAGGTAGCATGTGGCCCGGCATAAGCCGCTGTGGGGGCATGGACCCTGGTGGTGTCTGCTGGGGGTTGAGGCCTGGAGGTAGGATCATGCCAGGGGATGGCATGTAGGGAGGCTGATCCAACATGTGGTGCATGGTGCAGGGAGCCTAAGTCATTGGCAGCATGCCTGGGACAGGCCCTGGGGACAGGCCCTACTAGGAGGGCAACTGTCCCACCCTGCACAACCTTCTTAGCAGCCAGGGTCTCTTGGTTTCCCTCTTCTCCCATTTACCATCCTGCTTCACGAAGGTACCCTTCATCTTGGCAATGATACCCAAATTGGTCTTGGTATACTGGGTGTGCATGGGCTTGTCATAGAAGGGGAAACCCTGCATGGAGCACAGGGCTTTGGTGGTGCTGCTGACCTCCTTGAAGGTGACAAAGGCCTGGCCCTCATCTTCAGCTCCGTGACACCAGGATATGCAGGATCTGGCCAGACTGGGAGAAGGTGGCATATAGAGACTTCTTCAGCTCATCCTTCTTGAGGTTGTTGATGTAAATAGCATGATTGGTGTGGGTCTGGGGACCCTCCATGGAGGGAGGTGCCCATGGTGGGGTGACAGAGGCATGGTCTGGCAGGTGGCTCCCACCAAGTTTCTGAGTGCCGAGCACCTTCCCCATTAATTTCTACTGTTATCTCCATTTCTCTTTATGCTTTCTTTTGTTTTATTTTGCTTTTCTATTTTTCTTAACCTGTAATTAATTTCTTCTTAATCATTAATTTTATTGACAAGTGTTTTGTGCAGTGAATTTTCCTCCGATCTCTGCTTTAAAATGCATTCCGTAGATTCTAATATATATATCTTTATAATCATTTCTTTAAGAATCTAATTGAAGTTTGTATTTCTCCTTTTGTGCAGAAGTTACCTAGTTACCCAGGTAGCCTTTTTTTTTTGTTTTTGTTAGGTGTATTGTATGTTGATTTTTCTTCAAATTAAACATAATATGTCTTGATGTAGATTTTCTTTGGTATTAATCCTGCTTGATGATCTCTTAGCTTCCTGGATCATGGTTTGGTGTCTGCCATTCATTCATTCACTTTGGAAAATTCTCATCATTACCTCAAATATTCTGATTCTTTCATTCTTTTCCTAGTACTCCCATTACATGTTACACCTTTTGTAATTGTCCCACAGTTCTCAGATACTCTGTTTTTTTCCTCCTTGCATTTTCTTTTTCAATTTCCAGCATTTCCTTTGCTTGCTTACATTTACCCTTTTGTTTTTGTATGTTCACTTTTTCCACTAGAATCCTTAACATTGATCATAGTTATTTTAAATTCCCCATCTGAGTATCCCCAAATCTCTGTTATATTCCACTCTTTCTGATGCTTGCTTTCTCATTTTAGATGTTTCTTTCTTGCCTTTTAACATGTCTTGCAGTTTTTTTTGTTGAAAGCTTGTCATAATGTGTTGAGAAAAGGGAATGGCAGTAGATAGATAGGCCTTTAGTGGTATATTTTTATTTTTTCCTAGCTAGAAGTTAGTCTTTTACTGGTTGCTGTAGCTATTGGGTCAGAGGCTAAAGCTTTCTCTAGTGTCCTTGTTTTTGTCTCCCCTGTTTTCTTTGGGTCCCTCTACAGACTCTTTGTATAAGGGCCAAGATGAGCAGTTCTTTTCATTGTATTCCCACTATACAGAAGGCCTAGAAAATTATTCTCACCCTTTAGTGTAAGCAACACCTGGAACACAAGTTATGTCTTTAGCCCAGTGCTACTTTCCTAAATTCAGAATAAAAGCTGATTGTTTTTTCAGACCTACCCAAATGCTCCTTGGGAATCTAAATAAATATATCTGCTTCCAAAGACAGGTTTCAGACTCACACCCTCAACAATTGCTCTGACTTAATATTTATCATTATTTTTTAAAAACTAGTTTTTCTGCCTCACACAAGGTAGATTTAAATATTTTCTAGGTAGGTTAATAACAGTCTTCCACACACCACAGTAAGGTAGTCATTAGCCTGTGCAAGACACAGGTGAGAAGAATCAGCTTATCAACTCTGGTCTGACCCTTTGTCAGTGCTGACAGTTCAGACTGCTCCGCCTTTCCTGCCTACACCAAAGGATGAGTCACTTGGGCTGATGGGGCCTGATGGGAGGGGGCGTATGGCCACTGGGATTCTGTCTGTCATTAGCCTTCCTGACACCTCCACCCTTCCTTTGCACTCGGAATGCTGCTGTGCAGGTGTTTGGGTGTCGTGGGAGTACTTTTACATCCTTGAAGGGTGCTGAGTGTTCTGCAGGCCTTGGTCCATACTTTTCCCAGGCTCATTAGTGAAGGAATAGCATTCATTGCTTGGCTCTTGTCTAGTGTGGAAAAAAATAACTGTGTATGCCCTAGAGGCCAGGCCTACGGGGAGGAAAGCATGCCTCTCAGCACTGAGTCAAAGTTGGTATTTCTTAATTAGGAGCCTTGCAATCCAGTGTGATTATGCCCTCTGTGCCTAGTCCCTCTGTCACATTAATTAGCACAGAAGGAAAGTGAATTCCCAGCTCCACCTAAGTATTCCATTGCTCTTGAATCTTATTGTACTTCCTTGCCAGTTCTTGGCACAGATATATCTTACACAATCTCTCTGGAGGGAACTTCTAATTATACTCTTACCTAGTCTTGTCTCACTATGGCTTTCAATTCTTGGGGCCTCTCAGCAGTAAGCAGCTCTGTCTTGTGTAGTGTCTGAATAATGCCAATTCACTCAGGATTTTTTCCTCTCTAGAGAACTAGTGACTGTCAGCTAAGTGCCTTGCATGGAATTAGGCTTTGGGAAGAAAGACAATATGACATGGTACTGTCCTTAAAGGAGTAGAGGTCAAGGAGGAGAAACAGTTAATTCATTCAGGAAGTCTCCAGGATAGGTTGTTGAACTTGGAGCGGTCAAGGAAAGCCATATGGAAAAGGTGATGCAAGCCAAGTGTAGAAGGCTTATATGTAATGTTGAATGAGCATGACAGTCCTGTGTGTAAGGCACAGACAAAATGCATCACATTCTTTGACATGTAAAAGGACAGTCTTAGAAGTATGAGGTAAAGCTGGAGGGGTAAATGAGATAGGTTATATAACACACACCGACGTACATTAATATTTTACATAACAGTCTCAATTTAAATGTTAGTTGGGGCTCCAAGCTGGCCCAAGAAGTTCATAGCCTTTGTCAAGCCTGGATGGGAGGTACAGCTCCAAGCTGCAGGAGCAGGCATCTGAGGATCCAGTGTCAGGGATGCCGGCCCCAGGCTTCCAGGTGCCACCCTCATAGGACTGAGGAAGAAACGGGACCCGACCTGATCCAGGCCTTTCCCCAGATCCCCCAGAGGGAAGGCAGGAAGGAGGGCCAGGAGGCGCCCTGTCCAGAGGTCTGAACTGAAAGGGCAAGGAGATCAGGATCTTCAGAACCAGAAAGATTGGTGATCATGGAGAGAGACTGGGCCAAAATGCCTAAGAAGAGAGCTATGTCTTCCCAGGATTCTTCCTTTTCCCAAGAGATGAGCACAGAAAAGGGAGAAGTGGCAAGAAGTGGGAGAAGTGCCTCACAGCCAAATCCCAGGCATCCGTGATATTCAAGGATGTGGCCATGGACTCCACCCCAGAGGAGTGGGCTGGATCCTGCACAAAGGGATGTGTGTGATGCTGGAAAACTATAGGAACCTGGCCGCCCTGTGGTTTCCAGTTTCTAAGCCTGAGAACTACAGTTTGGAGGATGGAGAGGAACCATTGATGCTTGAGAAAAAAAGTACCCAAAAGCAGCTATTCAGGAAGAATAATTGTCACATGTGTGTCTGCCTGAGGAAATTACATGTATGTAATCTAACAGGTAGGACCCTGGATGCACACCACTGGTCCACATGTCTCACCGGAGAAGACTCCTGAGGTCTTTATCTGTCGGCATGCAGAGACCTCTGCATCCACGTTAGCAGCCACTCAGCTTCCCTCGTCCACGTGGACCAGGATTAGTGGATCCCATCCTCTCTCAGTAGACATTAGCGCTCTTCCCAGTTCCTGGAAGTTTCATCAGTGCTCTGATGGGGAACCTTGAAAATACACCTTTGAAAAATTGTGCAAGACTTGCTGTGGGGGGACCTCTTGGATGAACAATACCAGGTGAAGTTGTGCATCTGTGGAACTGGGATGGGTCCTGCACACTGTTCTCCCAAGGGGAGGGCCTTTCCCCCTTCTCTGCAGGGGATAAGCTGGGGCTTCTGCTACCTCACTGTGTCTCCAGGGCTGGTAGCCACCAGGACAGAATCCTGCCAGTCTGAGGGAGACAGTGCTCTGTCTCCATTGGTGACAGTGGGTGTGTCCCCATCTGGGAGGTTGGGCATCTCTGACATGCAGAGACGTGTGCACTGCCTCACGGTGGAAGTGCATGTGCTCGCCGCTGTCCCTTTAGAAAACAGACTTGCAAGAGTTTGCCGCACTGCAGGCATGTGACGCTTCCCTCTGGCCTTGTGTTGTGAGGAATGCTGTCCAGCTTGTGGTTTGTCCTCCCAGATTTCTGCATTCTTTCATTTCATCTGGGCACAGGATGAGCCAGCCATTGCCTATTTTGCTTCTGGCCCTCACCTCACACTCAGCACAGCAGTCTCTACCCTGAGATTACATACAAACTTACCAAAAGGGCTTCTTTTTCTCTATATCATCTCTGATACCTCTGGGATTCCCCTCTTAATACACAAAAATATGTGAGCAAACAGAAGGAGACACCTATTGTAAGATCCCACTTAAGGAAATGTCCCAAATAAGTTAAAAAGAGAGAGACAGCTCATCAGGGGTTGCCAGGAGCAGGAGGAGTGGGGAGTGAGCATTTTTAGTGCAGGGTTTCCTTTTTGGGGATGGGACATCCAGCAGCTAGACTGTGGTGATGCTTGCCCAGTGTTGTGAATGCCCATCATGCTCAGAGATAGCCCAATTTACAATATGAACGATATTTAATACTTAATCATGCTGTAGAGAAAGGGGAAGTATTACAATATAAAAGGAAAAGGTGAAATGGGTGATAAAACAACTTCTGGTGGGTGTAGGAGGGCTGGTTCAATAACACACGGCTCTAGAATTGGCCCTGGTGCATTTTGCAGGGACAGCTCCTCCCCTGTGATGGGAACCACGGCAGGTAGGGTGGGGCCTCAGTCAGATCAGCAGATGCTGCACAGCCCGGCTTGGGCACCAGCGCTGGAGCTGTAGCAGCTGTTGGAGGTGGCATGACCACTGGAGATGGGCACCCCTCCTGGTCTGACCCTGCATCCAGCTCTTCCAGATGTAGGACAAGTGCTGAAGCAAAAGCAGGCTTTGCCTCCTGAGCCCCTACTGGAGTTGCAAGAAAAATCACCCACGGGCCTGGATTTCCATGTCCCCCACAGATAAAACACAGCCAGAGCCTTCCAGAGAAGCCACAGCCCAGGACCCACTGCAGGATGTCCTTCCCATGGACAGACCAGAAGATGGTGGTGTGAGGCTGGGGCTTTGCCCCTGGGCAGCCTCTGTGGGGGCTTCCTGTGTGTCTGGCACCACCCCTTCCCACATGCTTGCTTGTACCTCCAATTCACACCCCCCTCTTCCACCCTCTCGCCCTTGGCCTCCACATCATTTGGCCACTTGCAGTAAGATGGCCACTATGCTCCAAGATGGATTCTGAAATCTTGAGCTGCCTGTGGAGCCTGGATGGCTTCAGGAAAAGTCTTTTTTTTTTTTTTTTTTTTTTGGCCATCCATGGGTACCAGACCCCCAGAACCCTGTGTGGCTACTGTTACAACAGGCCTTCTCTGGCCCTCGCTGGTGTGGCACACCTGCCCCTCAGTGGTGGAGACAGGGCCAGGGTCTTTGGCAACCACCTGTTGCTCCTCCAGGACCTGGGCTGAGCTCTGTAATGACAGTGACTCACAGCCAGTCGCAAGGCCTAAATCCCTGCTGGGCCCTAGTTGCTGCTGCTTCTGCCCCCTGTACCTTCTACTCCAGGATCAGGCCCAGACCTGTGTCTGCACAGACCTCTGCCCAGGGGAAATGAGATTCACCTCCTGGGCTTGGGATGAACCTCGGGCAGGGGCTGCCACCCATACTCCATGTCCACCCAGGCAGCCTTGACCTGGGGTGGAATGTGACTGGCCCACCAGGCTTCTCACCCTCCTCTGTCCATTCCTACTGAGGGAAGGGCCTGTTCACCTGAATCCCCTTACACACACATACAAGTAGGTAACATAGGACTGCTCAGGTGGGATCAGAGTGTTGGCCTGTCCCAAACAAAACTGCCCTGGGCTTTCCCATGTGTTACCTCTGGGTTCCGCTTGAAAAGGGCCACAGGCATCTAGGTTGAGTCTGGACCTAGGGGATGTGGGCGGCCATGGCAGAACATGCTGTCACCGCTCCTTCTTTTGAGGCCTTGGCCTCAGGATATAGGCAGACAACAAGAAACATCCTGCTGGCTGAAATACCTCTACTTACGTGTGCCAGGGAGGGGCAGTTTCAGAATATGGCTACCTGGTTACCAGGGTTCCAAGTTCTGTGTGGCTCTGTTGTCTGGAAGTGAGGTCATTGCCTGTCCCCTGCCCTGAGCATCTCCTCAGATAAGAGCAGTGACCCTGCCTGGAGAACCCGCGCCTCCCTGCTGGAGAGGCTGACTCTAGAGCGTGTCTCAGGGCTACACGTAGGGCCACTTATTGAACCTGTGCTTTCTGTCCCACTAGAATTTGTTTTCTTCCCCCTCTATGACTTTTAAAAAGTTTTTTCCCTTTATTTTTTTTACAGTGTGATTCATGTCATAAATAAAAGTCATTGTTTATATTTAAAAAATAAATGTTAATTGAAGTTGATGGAAATCCATTGACATTTGATGAGCTTTGCAGCTGAGAAAGTTAACCTGTGCCCCACACTAGATTGGAATAAAGGGGTCCCATTTATATTTGCTGCATAGCGACCTACCCAAAACACAGTGGTTTGATGCAACCAGGGTTTATTTACTTTACAATTCTGTTGGTTGACAGTTTGGGCTGTGCTTAGCTGGGCTCACTCGTGTCCGCCATTGGCTGCTGGTTTGGCGTGGGGGTTACTTGCTGCTCACTCAGGTTGCGTCCAACAACTGTCCAGAGAGTCCTGGATACATGCTGCAGGAAGGTTCAGAAGAGCACAGGCTCTACTGTGCGAGTGTTTGTCCAGTCCTGCTCGTGTCAGGTGTGCCTTGTGCTCCACTGCCCAGTGCAACTCATGAGTAAGCCCCAAGTGGGCAGGTACTCAGTCACCCAGAAGGGGTGGGGTCACAGGCAAGTGAAGGAACGGCAGCTATTTTTGCAGTTGCCACAGGGCCAGTGTTTGTATTGCAAGTGTCCAGTGGAGAGGGAATAACTTTATATAGATGAAATTGACATGCAATAAAGTTATACTCTTAAAATACACAGTTTGATTAGTTTTGACCTCTGTGTACACTTGTGAAGCCATCACCACAACCAAGTTGGTGAAGTCCCAAAGTTCCCTCATATTCTTTTGGAATCCCAATCATTCCCCAGGCAGTGAGCCAGCAAGGGTCTCGTCCTCCGGAGTTTTGGGGCACTAAAATTTATTCATCTGGTTATTCAGCAAATGGCACTGATGCTTCTGTTGCAGACCTGAGGCTTCCTCCATGCAAGGACAGTCTTGACTAGAGACTGGTAGCTTAGTTCCAGTCTGTTCTGGGCCTCGGGGAAACCAGGGTCTTCCCCTCACTTCATTTTCCCTGCATTTTCCTTTCCTTGGTTCTGCTGAGTCATGGTAGACTGGTGGTTACCATTCAGAAGTGATTGTGCCCCTTAGGGACATCAGCAATGTCTGCACATGTTTTAGCGTGTGAATGACTGAGGCGAGAGGGTGGGGGAAGCTGTGGCCTATAGTGTAAAGGCCACAGATGCTGCTACATTTTCTATGATGCACAGGATAACCCCACCATAAAGAATTATCCGGCCTCAAATGATAACAATACCCAGGTAAAAAATTGATAGAGTAATTAATTTTCTGTACCAGGGGCGAATTGAAAGATGGAGGCCAAATCAGGCAGTGCTCTAAGCTCATTAGTATGGTCTTAATCTCTTGGCTTCATCTGATCTGCCCAGGTCACTGGGGCCAGGTACTCTGTAGAATGGTTGGTAGGAAGACCATATTGCACCTAATAAAGTGATTTGTTTTTCCCAGAAGCAATCAGCTTGTACCTGCCTCACCCTCAGACATCTGCTGGAGAATGAGGCTGGGCAGGGCTTTCTGGGTTCCAGCATCCCGATCTGCCTATTTCTGGCACAAGGTGGGGGCACAAATAATTAAATGCTGTGTTCATAATATGATGCCCACTATGTTTTGTATATTAGACACTTAACACTAATTTTCTGTTTTTACCCTGACAACTATTTATTCATAAAGAATTGGAGGCTGCTTAGAGATGGTCATTATGCTAATGGTTAAGGGAGGATTCAAATATCAGAATCTGCCTAGTCTGAATCCAGTGATCACCAAGAGGGTTCCACAGTCATCCAGACAACCCAGGACAGATTTTTTTAAGTAAGTTTTTAATTTTTGCTCACAGTTTAAGAGATTTTCCCCATGGGCCTGAACCAGTATAAAGGACGCTTTGTTTTCCCAGTTCCCTGTTGTAGGGAGTCCATGTCTGGGGTCCTTTCTGGGTCCAATCCTTAGTCTCTGGGCCCAGGGAAGTTCTCTTCTGGACTCTACTGATTGTTCACAATCTCTGCACATTTGTGTGGTCAACAGAGACCTTAGTGGCCCTCCTGGATCTTGTGGTGGCTAGCAATTATTGAATCAGACACTGTTCTGGGCGCCCTCATGTGTGACATTTAATCTCTCCCCAGAACTGTTTAGGAGATGTATTGTCATCCTTATTATTATGGATGAGGGTATGGAGGTGCAGAGAAGTAACTGTGGGTAAGATTAGTGAGTGATGAAAATATCTGAATCCAGAGCCCTCTTAGCCACTGTGTTCTGCTGCCCCTCAAAATATGATAGATACTGTGAAAACTGGAATGAGTAGGGGGTGATGGCCAGGGTGGGCCTCTGAAGAGCTGACAGTTTTGACTTGAAGCCTAGCTTGTGAGAAGAAGCCAGGCATGTCAAGATCTGGTGAAACATGAACCAGGCCAGGAAGAGAGAGAGTGGATTGCTTTGGACTCTTGTTTCAGATCTGCTGGTGAATAGGGATCAACAAAGTTCAGAGTTTTCTCTCTCTTAAAGTAGACACTACAAAGAAGCTTCTTATTAAAGTCTGAAGAATAAGTCAGTTGCCACTACCAAAGCAGGATACAGTAAGTAAAATTTTATGGGGTCAAGGAGGTCAGTATGATAGCCCAGATAACAGTTCCAGACAGACCAGGGAAGACATGGTCCATGGTGCTTTGTTCCAGCTAGAACATAACCTGGGGATAAAGATGAGTCAATACTGTCTACACATTTGTTGTCACTCTTTTTCTGTTCTCCCCCACTGCATTCCTTGGCTTGTTTTCTCCTCTCTTGATGCTTGCAGGAGTCTGCATTTTTAAAATAGTTTATTTTCACAAGTTTAGTTATTGGTGAATCATTCTTTTTCCTTGGTGAATGGTGGGCTTTTGGGTGTCCTCCTTCAAGTTTGTCATTGGTTCACCAATGTCTTCTAGTATATCATGAATAGCATTTCTTCTCTGTCTTTGGACTACATATTCAGGAACACTAGTTATCAGCACTTTGGATCTCTGTTGCCTTAACTTGCATGACTTCACCAAGAGTGAGCTCCTCTGCTGAAAAGTCTCCTGAGAGCCTCTTTCATGTTCCTGTTCCTCAGACTGTAGATGAAGGGGTTTGGCATGGGGGCAACCACTGTGTATATCACTGAGGCTATTGAACCCCTTCTGGAGGGATGGGCTGTTCCAGAAGTGAGGTAGACCCCAAGGCCAGCACCACAGAACAAGGAGACAACAGAGAGGTGAGACCCATAGGTGGAAAAGAATTTATACTTACCTCCAACATATGAAATGCCCATTAATGAGGAGATAATTCTAGAATAAGAAAAGAGAAACCCAGCCAGGGGAATAACACCCAGCAGACCCATTACAAAATACTGTAGGATGTTGCTGGCAAGGGTAACAACAAGCTTGAGGATCTGAACAAGTTCACAGAAGAAGTGGAGGATTTCTGTCTCTTTGCAAAAGGATACCCTCAATACCATCAAACTTTGCAACAAAGAATATGTCAGGCAGATTAGCCAAGGAAGCACAAGCAGGAGACTACAAAGGCAAGGGTTCATGATGACTGAGTAGTGCAGGGGGTAACAGATGGCCACAAACTGGTCATAGGCCATGATGGTCAGTAGCAAATTATCAAGCCCAGCAAAAATCATGAAGAAATACATTTGGGTAAGGCAGCCTTCATACGTGAAATCTTGGCTCTGTGTCTGGATGTTCACCAGCATCTTCAGGATGGTGGTGGAGGTGAAACAGATGTCAACAAAGGACAAGTTGGAGAGAAAGAAGTACATGGGCGTGTGGAGGTGGGAGTCAGAGATGATGGCCAGGATGATGAGCAGGTTTCCTGTAACACAGACTAGGTACATGTAAAGTAACAACCCAAAGAGGAAGGCCTGCAGGTCCATATCTTCTGAAAGTCCCAGAAGGATTAATTTTGAAGTAGCTGTTTGATTCCCTGTTTCCGTATACATTTATGGGAATTGCCTGGAAAGAGGCAAGAATAATGTTAAAACTAACAAAACAGGAATGTGCCATCCATTTCAAACTCCCTCGCTCATTAAGTTTTATGTTTTATCTAAGAGTTTTGTTTTCTTTATTTGATGAAAATCTCGTCAATAGTACCTTCCCTATCATGCTTCCACCACTACTACCTGGAATACTTTCTCTTTAAAATGAATGTCCCACGCCATTCAGGGGTCTCCTTTGCATTATCCCTGACTCCTGGCTAGTCCACTTCTTTGTAATTCCTGTAAAAGGACAATCAGCCTCCTCAGCATCTCCTTTCTGCCTGGTAGCTGTGGTGTCTTTGGGTCCCAGGGAAAAGTAGAGGATGGGGAAATCACTGGCAGTTGCAGAATTTAGTGATTTTTTTTCTAAAAGAAAGTTTATTTAGCTTTCTTGTTTGTTTTGTTGATTAGGTTCCACTTATAGGTGAGATAATATGCTATTTTTCTTTCACCACCTGGCTTATTTCACTTAGCATAATGGTCTCCAGTTCCATCCATGTTGTCATGAAGGGTACAATCAACAAAACAAGCAAGCAAGCAAAATATAACCAGAAACACTGAAATAAAGAACAAACGGACAGTAACCAGAGGGGAGAGTGGAGAGGGATAATGGGGGAATACAGAGGAAGGTCCGTCAAGTAACTTATATAAAAGACACATGGACAAAGCCAAAGGGGGTGAGTTTGAGGGTGGGAGGCAGGGAGAGGTGGGGCACGGAGGACTGTGGTAGGGTAAAAATGGAGACAACTGTACTTGAGCAACAATAAAAAAAGAAAAGAAAAAGTAGGTAGAGAACTAGAGAAAAAATATCACATTTTCACAGATATAAAGAAAAACTTTACATAATTTTAAAAAGTTTATTTAAAAAGTTACAGAGGTAGTAAAAGTGAGCAGTATATGACATAGACTTAGGAAACAAGTTGCAGAAGCAAAAGAAGGGCCCTTGGAGTTTAGGAACACACACTCGAGGGGTAAGGGGGGAGAGAGAAAAGAGCTAATGTTGTGCTTTGTTTGCCCTCATGTCATTTACCAATATCTTGAAATAGACCATTCTCTGTCTCAAGTTTGACTCAGAGAACGTTATTGGGAAATGATTTTACAGATAATTCATTGCTATCCTGATTTAGCCCTGTGCCATTGTAATGACCACGATGAACCTCCATGCCAAAGACCAATCAGACTCCCCTACCATTCATTCTCATTGTGTCCTGAATGTTTGCATTGTAGTTCTTTAAATTTCTTCAGATGGAAGAACTATACCTTTTCTATTTCATTTTCATTTTCTATGCCAAGCATTTAGGACAGTACCTGGTACTGGGTTGGCCAAAAAGTTCATTTGGTTTTTTTCTGTATGATGGCTCTAGTAGCACTTAGTTGTCTTTAACTTCATTCAAAACAATTTTGTTAGATCTAATTGTGACAGCTGTCATCAGTGTGCATTTAAAACACCTTATCAAAATTGGTGAATTTTTGTGCAACCATTTTAATATTGAAGCTGGAATGAAATATACAACATTTTGGCATATTGTGTTTTATTATTTCAAGAAAAGTAAAATGCAGCTGAAATGCAAAAAAAAAAAAAAGATTTGTGCAGTGTATGGAGAAGGTGCTGTGAATGATCATATGTGTCAAAAGTGGTTTGCAAAGTTTCATGCTGAAGATTTCTCACTGGAAGATGCAATTGAGATGGTAATTGAGAACAAGCAATTTTCTACCATGCAGAAGATGGCTGACATATTCAAAATATCTAAATCAATAAAATTATTGGTGAAAATTAAAAAATGTGTCTTTCATTTTACAGAAGAAACTGAACAGACTTTTGGGCCAACCCTGTTATATAGAGCATAACAGGTGCTCTATAAATATGTATTTAAATACAATAAAACTTAAATTAAATTTAAAAAGAAACAATAAATATGTTAAAAGAAAATTTCAGGGACTAGGTAGAGGCAATTCCTTATCAAAATCCCTTAACCACAAATAAAGACACCATTTATTATAAAGGTATTTTGATTGAACAGAAAGAGAATGAGAGCTTTCTATCTTTTATTTCACTCCATTAAAAAAGGGGGACCATTGTTCAAATATTAGGTTGCTGCCATAGGAGGGAATTTATAAACTCAGAGACAGCGGTCTTCAATTTTATTTTTATTTTTTATCCTCACCTGAGGACATGATCATTGACTTTTGAGAAAGGGAAAGGGAGAGAGTGAGAGGGAAAGAAGCATCAATTGCCTCCCATATACACCCCAATTGGAGATAAAACCTGCAACCTAAGTATATTCCCTGACTGGGAATTGAACCTGCTATCCTTCAGTTTACAGGACAGATGCTTCTACCAACTGAGCCACACCAGCCAGGGCAGCTGTCTCTAATTTTTTACACATGTAAGAAAAAGTCCCTTCCTTTGAGTTGAAATATGTCTCTATTATAAATTATGTGGTCTTAGTTCCTCCCTCTGAGGGTCATTTCTCTTTACCATGATCATCTTTAAATATTTTGTGGACATCTGGAAGATTCTGTCTCCTCATTTTTCATTTATTCCACAGTTATTTGAGTGCCTACTGTATGCCAAGATCTGAGTGCGGACTTGGTATAGAAAGGAAAGAGGCAAGAGCTCTGCCTTCCTGTAGCTTTGAGTACCATGGAAACATTGCTTCCTTTGACTCCTCTGCACTAATTATCCTAATTAAGATCCTTATGATCTGCTTGAGGAAAGTGATCAGAAATATTACCTGATCAAAGTTAAGGAACATTAACTTAGCTGGAAATCAAAGAAAGTTTGTAAAAGAAGGTTAATGATGACGGTAGGCAACTTTTAAAACCATGATAGATATAAATGCAGCTCCACAGTAGGATGGGGGAAGTAAGAAATGGGTGAGGATGGCTGTTGCTACAATAGTTTTTCATAAAATAGATGAATAAGTGAACATTATTATTTAGGAAGAAACTTACTGTCTTTGGTATCAAAATAGCAAAATAAACCACCAGTGGACATGTTCTTCACTCACCAATGCCACTTTAATTCAGGTCCTGCTAACCTCTCACCTGTGCTCCAGATAGTCTGGCACCCTTCTAGTCCATTCTGAGGGGTATGTCAGAATAGTTCCAAAGACAGCATTGTATGCATCTTAAAAATTACTCAGTGGCTCCATGTTCCTCCAGGAGAGAACCTAAACTCCAGAGCCCTCCACGACCTGGCCCCTGTCCTATTGAGCTGTCTTCCTCTCCCACTCCACCACCCTCATCCTGGCTTCTAATCCATCCTTTGTATTGAGCAGGAAATTCCCCAAAACTTTTCAGTGAGGCAAGAAGATGGCTATCACTCTGAAGTATTGCCTAGTTGCCAGCCTAATTCTCTCACTTTCTGGGGAATGTTCCTTTGTTTGCTAGGGACCTAAACACTGTGAAGCTAGTGCTCATAGGAATTTAATAAACTGCAAGTGAATCCTGGCTGGTGTGGCTCAGTGGATTGAGCACCTGACTGTGAACAAAAGGGTCACATGTTTGATTCCGTTAGGGCACATGGATTGCAGGCCAGGTTCTTGGTAGGGGGCATGCAAGAGGCAACCACACATTGATGTTTCTCTCCATCTCTTTCTTCCTCCCTTTCCTCACTCTAAAAAATACATAAAATATTAAAAAAAATAAATTGCAAGTGATTTTGTCTGGCAGACATACAAATTATTTCTTTTCAGCTAAAAAAGATTACCCCAGAAGTTATTGTTATTATCCTTGGGAATCTCTGTCTGATAGAAAAGATAATCCCAAAGGTTATGGTTTTCCTTTCTTATATTTTTGCATCCAACTTGGAAACTAATTCCATCATTCCTTTCCTGCCTATATAAATTTCTGTTCTTCAAATGCTCTGCAAACTAGCTTTACTCCTCTCCTCACTAATAAATAAGTCTTTGGCATACATTCTCTCTATATTTCTATGAGTCATGTTTTTATCCATCAGAAAATAATGCTCTGATGTTTGATACTCAATATCTTATGATCCTGGGAATATTAAATACAGTTTCATAGCTTTGCTTTGCATTTATCAGCTCCTCTCACTCAGGGTCCTTCTCCTCTGTAATCACCTGGAAGAGCCCTATCCTTCCTTCCACACTGTTCTGAAATCTTTATTGATGCTCCCATGCAGTGCTGACCACTCTCTCTTTGGACATTGTACCTTGCTAGACTGGACTACAGATGGGGCAAGTCATCACACTGCATGCATGTGTTTGTTTCTAGAATTTTCATCCTCCCAGGAGAGCAGCATGTTACAGTTGCCTCTTCATGTGCAGTACACAGCTCAGTGTTGGGCATAGGGAAGATGTATAGATACAGAAGTGTCCCATCAAAGAAAACTGGGGAAGGGAAAGTTCAAGTGAGTGGAGAGGGGGATATGAGGGGAAGACCCAAAACTGAGAGGCAGTGAAGGACAGCAGACCTAAAGACAGAGGTAAGAGAACATCAGGTCTAGCAAGACTTGGAAGAGCTCCATCCAGAACCATTGACTTTACCTTGGCTTTGGTAGGCTTTTCCTCATTCTACATCCCTGCTTATGTGCCAAGAAAGCATGCAAGTATACCTTTTGTCCATCTCTTACCTCTGCCACAGCAGCTTCTGAGAATGCAGGTGCATCACTGGAATTCTGAAGGTGTGGGCTTTACTTCTAATGGGGGGTGAATAAGAGGAGCAAGGATGATGTGTTAAATACAGGGCCCAGAGTAGACCAACACCTGGCATGGCCCAAAGGAACTTTCTCTGGCCTGGGACAGGTGAGCCTGAAGTGAAGGAAACAGGAGGATTATTTGGTTCTGAAGCCCCTTGCTTCTCATTAAATAAATTGCTGTTCTGACTCTTTCTGGAGAGCCCCTCCTTGAGGATCAGTGGAGTGACCTCTTCCATCCACTGGGAGCCGGACTGCAGCCACACATAGGATCCTAAGTGCCAGGCTTGGAGTTCTGTGTGCCATGTAGCTTGTTTTATTTCATCTGCAAAATGCCCTTCAAAATCTATGTGCACATTTTATTATTATCTTATAGAAGAAAAAAGGAGCATAACGTTTTTAGGTCATCTGTACAAGTCATGAGGCAGGAAGGAGTGAAACCAAGTTTAAATCTGGCAGTCTGACTCCTGACCTGGGGCACCTGGCCAGTGTTCTCCTCCTGCCAACCCAACTGGGTATTTCAGTTCCCTGGATGACCCAGGAAGAGATTACCTATTCATCATGGTCTTCCTTTTGCAGCCTTCTGGTAGACCATAGCAAAGAGCAGAGAGTGGCACCTGCTGCATTGTCTTTATAAGAAGGATGGAGGACTGAAGAGGCAAAGAATACAGAGTTGGCACTGGTAATTTAGGGCAAAGTCCCCACTCCTGGATATCCCTCCAGCACTGTCCACTTCCTCCCCCATGCATGTAATCAGCCCAGTCAATCTCAAAGAGAGACATAACATCAAGTCTTGGTTCCATTCCTACTCAGGAAACTGGAAAGAGTTTTAAAATGGAAGGATTAGCCAAAGAACATGTATGCATAGCTCATAGATACAGACAACAGTGTGGTGATGGCCGGGGGGAGGGGGCAGGGCTCAGGTGGAGGCAGGGAGAAGGGGTGAGAAATGGGGCATCTATAATAGTGTCAACAATAAAAATGAAGAAAAAATGTTAATGTACCTCAGATATACCTGTGGTTAAGACCTTGGACTCTGCTTAAAACTTTGTGAAGTTTGGAAAACTGAAGTCAGACTTAGAGACTGACAATTAAATTGTGAATCCTTGTTCACTCTACTTATTATTTTGTGACATGGGGCAAGTTCTTAATATCTCTGAGCCTGGCTTGATGCCAAGTTGATACGACTGCATTGAGTAAAGATAGCGGGTGCTCCCTGTGGGATCAATATGTGGTGGGTGCATAAGGTAAGTGAAAAATAAGTTTTAGGTACTATCTTTAATAATGATAAGGCTGATCCTGATGTCATTCAATTTAAATGTCCTGTGAGCTGGAGTTACGATTTACCTTAATCCCTGACAGGATGTTTTATTTTTGTCCTCATATAAGTAGATACTTATTTGGAGATAAACTATTGCATCTCATTTATTTTTGGTTCTCTAGGGCCTATATGTCATTGTCACAGAGGAAGCATGGAACATAAAACAAAAATCTCTTTCAAATATTGAATATATCCCTCTTTGACTAATAAAAACAGCATAGGCAATATGGCTTCCACAAATTAGGTGTTTTCCTCCCTTTCAAGTTTGTCCCGTAGAACTAGAGAAAAGATAAAATAGTGCTTGTTTGGGACTATTTAAATTGTCTGTGTAATGGACATATGGGGCCAATTATTTTTCATTTGAATATCTACAACGTTCAAGGTGTCTCAGCTATAGAGAACCACAAAATCTAACATGTCTCAGAATGTTTCCCATGGGTCTCCCAGAAGACCAAGAACTGCAGCCCTTCCCCTGTGGGGTGTTCCTGTCTACGTACCTGGTCATCATGCTTGAGAGCCTGCTCATCATGCTGGCTGTCAGCTCTGACTCCCAATCCACACCCCCATGTACTTCTTCCTCTCCTACCTGTCCATAGCTACCATTGGCCACAACTCCACCACAATCTCCAAGATGATAGTGGACATCCAAACTTGTAGCAGAGGCTTTTCTTATGTGGGCTGCTTAATTTAGGTGTATCTTCTAAATCTTTTTTTTTTTTTTTTTTGGTGTATGGCTGCTATACACTTGACTGTGATGGCCCATGACTGGTTTGTGGCCACCTGTCACCCACTGTACTTACTACCCAGTCATCATGAACTCATACTTCTGTGGTTTCTTAGTTTTGGTGTCATTTTTCATCAGCCTTTTGGACTCCCACCTGCACAATCTGATTGCGTTACAACTCACCTGCTTCAAGATTGTGGAAATTTCTCATTTCTTCTGTGATCCTTCTTGACTCCTCAGCTTGCCTGTTCTGACACCTTCACCAATAAAATAGTCATGTATCTTGTTGACCCCATTTCTGGTTTTCTCCCTACCTTACAGATTTTTTCCTTTACTATAATATTTTTCCTCCATTTGAAGAGTCCAGTCATTGGTGGGAAGTGTAAACCCTTCCCCATGTGTTGTTTTCACCTCTCAGTCATTTGCTTATTCTATACAGAAAGCATTGGAGTGAACATTGGTTTAACTGAGTCAGCTTCCCCAAGGTCTCAGTGACATACACTGGGGTCATCCCCATACTGAAGTCCTTCATCTGCAGTCTGAAAAACAGGGACATCAAGAGGGCCATGCAGAGGTTCCTCAGCAGAACAGCCTACTTGCAATACCTGGGCCATTTTTTTTGGTCTGCAGATTAAAAAGATTGCAAAACCAATTATCCAGACTTGGCCAACATGCCTATATAATTTTTGTAACTATCATGACCTTAATTCCTCTTGATGTTTCATATGTAGATATATTGCTTCTCTTGGCACATGGGATTGGAGGAATATTCTGGGATCCCGCCTGTGTCAAACACTACATCAAGTCTGAATCCTGTTACATTTAAGGAGTATTCTCTTAATATTTTCCTCACTTATGACCCAGGCACCCTGGTGTAGCACAACTCTGTTTTTAAAATAGCCTCCAGTCCTGGAAACCATCACTCTACTTTCTGACTTTATGAATTTGACTACCCTAGAAACTCCATATAGGAGGAATCATGTACTATCTGTCTTTTTGTGGGTGCCTAGTGTCTCTTAGCATAATGTCTGCAGGACTCATCCATGTTGTACTAGTGTCAGAATTTTCTTCCTTTTCAAGACAATATAATTTTCTATGTATGGATACACCACATTTTGTCCATTCATCTGCCAATAGAATACTTGGGTTGTGTCCACCTTTTGGCTGTTGTAAATAATGCTACTGTGAACACAAGTCTACAAGCAACAGAAATTTAAAACCATTTTTTAACAGATTTGAGCTTATAACTTTGGTCAGCTATAAAATGGCTTGGAATCTTGTATACAAAATAAAGCTTTTTTTTGATAGATAATAAAGCAAATTACTTTTTAGTTTTTAAAATTTTGTTAGGAAATTATCAGGAAAAGACTAAAAAGGAAATTTTTAAACATGAAAAATTTACTTTAGCCACTGAACAATTGCCCATAGAATAAGGACCTTTATTAGAATATCAGAGAATAATTGATTCAAAATTTGAAAAACTGCAAGTATTTTTCTGTTACTGAGTGTTGCAGGTAAGAGACCTTGTCCAATTAATGTTTTGATAAACTTTATCTCAAAGAACTTCCAAATTTATTAAGAAATGTGTTCTGCCCTGACGGGTGAGGCTCAGGGAGTTGGTTGGGAGTTATACTGTAAACAAAGGGACACCGGTTTGATTCCTGATCAGGGCATATGCCTGGGTTGTGAGTTTGGTCTCAGTTTGGGGTGCCTACGAGAGGCAACTGATCTATATTCCTCTCTCATCAATATTTCTCTCCCTCTCTTTCTCCCTCCCTCCCCCTCTCTCTAAATAAATACAATCTTTTTTTAAGTAATGTGTTCAGTTCATAGCCACAAAATATAAAATCATGGCATTTGTATTTTTTAATCTACTTGATGGAGTTGTTGCACTCTAAGACTGTTTACTAAAAGGGATGATGAAATTACCGGATCCAAAGCTGCCTTCCTGGAAACTGAATTAACACACACATTCAATTCTTCCATTTGCTCTCTACCCCAAAGGAGCTTAGTGACTTCAAGAGGTGAACATCAAAGAAACAATTTATTTAATGAGGAATGATGAGAAATTATTCTCCTGAGGCTTGAGAAACCACAAATACTTCCCTCACTGTAGTTCAATGACACCTGACTGGGAGGAGACCACACCTGCGCCTCTCACAGACGTGACTTTATGACAAGTTGCACCTCCCTATCATTCCCTGGGTGAGTCTATCTTCAGCATCCAACAGAGCAGAAAGGACTTTTTCAAATACTTGTTTAAGCAATGCCAGTAGAGTGAGTCATCCATCTGGCCTTATGAGTACTGTGTATGAAAAGAAGTATTAAAAAAGTCATGAGGGAGGGAGGTAACATAGTTGATAATGTCCCATGACAATTTTATTTGAGTCTCTGGAATTTATTTTCCTGGCTATTTACATCTTTTTAGATTCCATTGCAGCCATTTTCTGTCACCTCCAGTTCTGATGGAAACTCATTTTGAACCCAGCAACTTGCTCAGTGTCAGTAGGAATTGGCACTTTCTCAAGTATAAAAAATTTCCAGCCCACATGCTAAGAGCTTCCTTGTCCTTTTCTAGTGCAGTAGTTCTCAGTGTGGTTCCTGAAGCAGCAGCATCAGTACCCCCTGCACTGTGATATATATCACAAACAAGAAATATATATATATGATATGATATGATATGATATGATATATCACAAACAACATATATCTAAATTATATATTTTCCAACCTTCATTCAACTTTTCATGCTCTTTGAGAACAAATCACTGGGAATACCAGGATAAATAAATTTTGTAATATGTGATCTGAACTTGTGTAACTTATCATTAAGTCATGAGAGGAACAGATATTAAGCAAGGAATTTCATAAGTAAATGCAAAAACATAAGTATGACTTAGGCAATGAAGAAGAAAAATACCAGGAACCATAAAAGCTTGGACTAGGGGGACTGTATTTGGTGGGCAGGGAGGGTTCAGGAAGTCTTGTTTGAGGAAGCAACATTCTGTATAAGAGATAAGGACTAGAATTATCACAGGAAGACAAAGGCTTAGAGGAGTGGCCCAGCCTGGAGGGCAATACTTACACAGGTGTGGCCGGGGGAAACTCACAACACTGTAGGATTCCTGAGAAGGACAACATGTTGGAACTTGGTGAGCGAAAGGCTGGTGCTTTGCTTAGTAAGATGGGAGGCTGGAAGGAACCAGTATGAGCTGGTGAAGCTGGAAAGGGTGTAAAAGAAAGAAAAATAGAATGGTCTCCCTTATGGACACTAAGGCAAAAATCCCCAGAGGAAAGCACCTTCCAGACAATATTTGTGTTTGCTTCCACTCCTGATTTAGGGTGCATTTCATCCAGGACCACTTTAGACTAACTTCCTCTGGTTGAAGTTTCCAGGTAAGTGTGAATGTAGGCTCCACACCTGTGAGTGGTCGCCTCACCTACAGTGATTTTTGAAGTCTGCCTCTTTCTGATGTTTCATGGATGGATTTTCTTTTTTATTTTTTACCCTGTCCTGTTGTGAGAAAGTGTTTTTTTTAATTTTATTTTAATCATTGTTAAATACAGTTTTCTCCCTTTTACTCCCAATCCAGCCCCCCTCCCAACCCTACCCACTTCCCTCCCATTACCACCCTCCCCTTGTTTTTGTCCATGTGCCCTTTAACTTTGTTCTCGTGAACACTTCCCAATGTCCCCTGAAATTCTCTCTTCTCTCCCTTGTGGTCACTGTCAGCCTGTCCTCTATTTCAGTGTCTTTGGTTATATTTTGCTTGTTTCTTTGTTTTGTTGTTTAGATTCCTGTTACAGGTGAGATCATATGGTATTTGTCTTTTACCACCTGGCTTGTTTAGCTTAGCATAATGTTTTCCAGCTCCATCCAAGCTGTTGCAAAGGGTAGAAACTCCTTCTTTGTTTCTGCTGCATAGAATTCCATTGTGTAAATAAATGTACCATGGTTTTTTGATCCATTCATTTACTGATGGGCATCTTGGTTGCTTCCAGCATCTAGCTATTGTAAATTGTGCTGCTATGAACATTGGGACGCATAGGTTCTTTTGGATTAGTGTTTTAGTACTCTTAGGATATAGTTCCAGCAGTGGAATTGCAGGGTCAAAAGGCAGATCCATTTTTAGTTTTCTGAGGAAGTTCCATACTGCTTTCCATAGTGGTTGTACCAGTCTGCAGTCCCACTAGCAGTGCACTAGGGATCCCTTTTCTCCACAACCTCTCCAACATTTGATGTTTGTCGCTTTGTTTATGATGGCCATTCTGACTGGTGTGAAGTGGTATCTCATTGTGGTTTTAATTTGCATCTCTCTGTTAGTTAGCGATATTGAACATCGTTTCATGTGTCTTTGGATTTTCTGTATGTCCTCCTTGGAGAAATGTCTGTTCAAGTCCTTTGCCCACTCTTTAATTGGATTCCTTGTCTTCTTAGAGTGCAGTCGTGTAAGTTCTTTATATATTTTGGAGATTAAACCCTTGTCTGAGGTATCATTGGCAACTATGTTTTCCCATACAGTTGGTTCTCTTTTAATTTTGATACTGTTTTCTTTAGCTGTGCAGAAGCTTTTAATTTGGATGAGGTCCCATTTGTTTATTCTTTCCTTTATGTCCCTTGCTCTAGGGGACAAGTCAGTAAAAAAGTTACTTCGTGAAATATCTGATATTTTCCTACCTACGTTCTCCTCAAGGACTTTAATGGTGTCACATTTTATATTTAAGTCTTTTATCCACCTTGAATTTATTTTTGTATATGGTGTAAGTTGGTGCTCAAGTTTCATTTTTTTGCACGTGGCTGTCCAGTTCTCCCAATACCATTTGTTGAAGAGGCTATTTTTACTCCATTTAATGTTGCTGCCTCCTTTGTCAAATATTAATTGACCATAGAGACTTGGGTTTATTTCTGGGCTCTCTGTTCTGTTCCAATGGTCTATGTGCCTGTTTTTATGCGAGTACCAGGCTGTTTTGATTACAGTAGCCTTGTAGTATAGCTTAGTGTCAGGTATTGTGATCCCTCCTACTTTACTCTTCTTTCTCAAAATTGCAGCAGCTATTCGGGGTCATTTATGATTCCATATAAATTTTTGAAGTGTTTGTTCTATGTCTGTGAAATATGCCATTGGTACTTTAATGGGAATTGCATTGAATGTGTAAATTGCTTTGGGTAGTATGGACATTTTGATGATGTTAATTCTTCCAATCCATGAACATGATATATGGTTCCATTTGTTTGTCTCTTCCTTGATTTCTCTTTTCAGTGTTGTGTAGTTTTCAGAATACAGGTCTTTTTCCTCTTTGGTTAGGTTTATTCCAAGATATTTTATTTTTCTTTTTGCTATTTCAAATGGGATTTTTTCCTTGATCTCTGCTTCTGCTGTTTCATTGTTGGTGTACAGAAATGCCTTTGATTTCTGGATATTGCCTTTGTATCCCACTGTTTTGCCAAATTCATTTATTAGGTCAAGCAGTTTTTTGGTGGAGTCTATAGGCTTTCCAAGGTACACTATCATGTCACCTGCAAACAGTGACAGTTTTGTTTCCTCCTTTCTGATTTGGATGCCTTTTATTTCTTTTTCTTGTCTGATTGCTTTGGCTAAAATTTCTAGTACTATATTGAATAGATGTGGTGAAAGTGGACAGCCTTGTCTTGTTCCTGATCTTAGTGGAAAAGATTTTAATTTTTGCCCGTTGAGTATGATGTTGGCTGTAGGAGTCTCATATATGGCCTTTATTATGTTGAGGAATGCTCTCTCTATTCCCACTTTGCTGAATGTTTTTATCATGAATGGGTGCTGTATCTTATCAAATGTTTTTGCTGCATCTATTGATATGATTATGTGGTTTTTGTCTTTGCTTTTCTTTATGTGATGTATTACATTTACTGATTTGCGAATACTGTACCATCCTTGCATCCCTGGAATGAATCCCACTTGGTCATGGTGTATGATCTTTTTAATGTATTGTTGGATGTGGTTTGCCAGTATTTTGTTGAGGATTTTAGCGTCAATGTTCATCAGTGATATTGGCCTGAAGTTTTCTTTCTTTGTTGTGTCTTTATCTGCTTTTGGAATTAGGATGATGTTGGCCTCATAAAAAGAGTTTGGGAGTCTCCCATCATTTTGGATTTTTTTGAATAGTCTGTGAAGGATAGGGGTTAGCTCTTCCTTGAATGCTTTGTAGAATTCTCCTGTGAAACCATCTGGTCCAGGGCTTTTTTGTGTCAGGAGTTTTTTGATTACTGCTTCAATTTCTTTTGTTGTTATTGGTCTGTTCAGGCTTTCTGCTTCTTTTTCATTGAGTTTTGGAAGATTGTATTTTTCTAGAAATTTTCCATTTCACCTAGGTTTTCAAATTTCTTGGCATACAGTTCTTTGTAGTAATTTCTTACAATCCTTTGTATTTCTGTGGTGTCTGTTGTAATCTCTCCTCTTTTATTTCTGATTGTGTTTATTTGGGTCTTCTCTCTTTTTTTCTTGATGAGTCTGCTTAAAGGCTTGTCGATTTTGTTTATCTTTCCAAAGAACCAGCTCTTGGATTCACTGATCCTTAGAATTGTGCTTTTAGTCTCTATGTCATTTAATTCTGCTCTGATCTTGGTTATTTCCTTCTTTCTGCTTGCTCTGGGCTGCCTTTATTGTTGTTCCTTGAGTTCTTGTAGATGTAGAGTTAGGTTGTTTGTTTGGAATGTTTCTAACCTTTTTAGGTGGGCCTGTATTGCTATGAACTTCCCTCTCAGGACTGCCTTGGCTGTGTCCCATAAGCTTTGGGTTGTTGTGAGTTTGTTTTCATTTGTTTCCAGAAACCTTTTGATTTCTTCCCTAATTTCATTTTTGACCCATTCATTGTTTAATAGCATGTTATTTAATCTCCATGATTTTGAGTGTTTTTGGCTTTTTTCCTTGGGGTTGGTTTCTAGCTTCAGTGTCTTGTGGCCCAAGAAAATGCTTGGTATGATTTCAATTTTCTTGAAATTCTTGAGGCTTGTTTTGTGTCCTATCATGTGGTCTGTCTTTGAAAATGTTCCTTGTACATTTGAAAAGAATGTATATTTAGCTTCTTTTGGATGAAGGGCTCTATATATATCAGTAAAGTCCATTTCATCAAGGGTATTGTTCAATGCCACAACATCTTTGTTGATATTTTGTTTGGAAGATCTATCCATTTTTGATAGTTGGGTGTTAAAATCCCCCACAATAATTGTGTTGCTGTCCATATCTTTCTTGAAGTCCTCTAAGATTTTCTTTATGTATTTGGGTTCCTATGTTGGGTGTATATATATTTACAATATTTATGTCTTCTTGGTGGATTCTTCCCTTGAGTATTATGAAGTGACCTTCTGGGTCTCTCTTTATGGACTTTTTTTGGAAGTCTATTTTGTCTGATATGAGTATTGCTACCCTGGCTTTCTTTTCCTGTCCATTTGCTTGGAAGATTTGTTTCCAACCCTTCCCTTTCAGCCTGTGTAGGTCTTTTATCCTGAGGTGGGCCTCTTGTAGGCAGCATATATGTGGGTCACTTTTTTCTTATCCATTCAGCTATTCTATGTCTTTTGATTGGAGCATTTAATCCATTTACGTTTAAGGTTATTATTGATAGGTACTTATTCATAGTCTTTTATGTATGTGTGTTTCCCTCTGTCTGTCTGTCTGTCTGTCTCTCTCTCTCTCCCTTCCCTTCCTTAAAGCAGTCCCTTTAGAATCTCTTGCAGAGCTGGTTTGGTGGAGGTGTATTCTTTTAGACTTCTTTTGTCTGGAAAGCTTCTTATTTGGCCTTCTATCTTGATTGAGAGCCTTGCTGGATAATGTAGCCTTGGTTACAGACCTCTGCTTCTCATTACTTGGGGTATTTCTTGCCATTCTCTTCTGGCTTGAAGTATTTCCATTGAGAAGTCAGCTGTTAGCCTTGTTGGGGCTCCCTTGTATGCTACTTCCTGTTTCTCCCTTGCTGCCTTTAAGATTCTCTCTTTGTCTTGAAATTTTGCCATTTTAATTATGATGTGTCTTGAGGTGGGCCTCTTTGGGTTCCTCTTGATTTGGACTCTTTGTGTTTCCTGGAGTTGTGTGACTTTTTTCTCTCATCAAATTAGGGAAGTTTTCCTTAATTACTTTTTCAACTAGGTTTTCGATCCCTTGCTCTTCTTCTCCTTCTGGTATCCCTACTATACGGATATTATTACATTTCATATTGTCTTGCATTTCTCTTAATCCCTCTTCATTCTTTCTGAGCCTCTTTTCCTTTTCTTGCCCTTTCTGGGTGTTGTTTTCTACTTTGTCCTTTAGCTCGCTAATCCGATCTTCTGCTTCATTGATCCTGCTTTTCATTCCTTCTACTGTGTTTTTCAGTTCAGAAATTGTATTCTTCATTTCCTCTTGGCCCTTATTGAGAGTTTCTATTTCCTTTTTCATGTTTATATAGTTTTCAGTGAGATTGTTGTAGTTTCCCTCTAGTTTCTGATAGCTCATTGTGAGTTCATTGAACTTCTTGATAATCATTGTTTTGAGCTCAGTATCTTATAGTTGAGTTGCCTCTATTTCATTTAGCATTTTTCCTGAGGCTTCCTCATTTCTCTTCAATTGGGGGTTGTTTCTTTGTTTTCTCATTGTTCCTGGATTTCTTCTTGTTAGCCTCTGTTTCTTAAATTGATCTATTCTGGTTCCCTGTAATTATGGTGTGAACTTCTGTGGTAGAATACTTGTGAGATTCAGTGGTACAGTCTCCTTCGTGTATCCTGGTGTTCACAACTTCCCCCTACTCTTTTTTGTGATCAGTTGGAGGAGTAAGGCAAAATGGTTTAATACAGCAAGACAGTATACTATAATATTTACATTAGCAGCCATTAGAGAAGAGATGGGTTATCCTTTGGCTCCTTATAGTGTTAACTGTGATCCTCCACCCCACTATCCACGTTTTAGAAAGGATGGAAAGAAGGTAAGACTCTTATTGGGGACGAGAGGATTGTTAGTTGGATCTAGAAAGCTGTGAGACTGTGGGAGGTCAGATTCTAAGGTAGGGTTGGAATAAAGATTAGTAAATAAGAGTAGTGTGTAAAGAATAGAGACAACCCCCACAAGAGTATAGTTCAGGAAATTGCAAAGTGAGCTGAGATCAGGTAGGGGTATTGAGTAGTATTTACAATTGTATGAACTAGGTCATATTAACAGTAATAGTAAAACAACAGTCTTTTGGCAGAATCGATGAGATCTAGGTAACAAGAATAAAGAGTATAGAACCTTGAGAGGTGTATTAATGGAACACAGATGAAGGATAGTAAATTATCAACACCTTGTTACTGAGATACCAGGGGGAACCTATCAAATGACAGTATAACCAGCCAAGCAAAGAAGATTATACAGAAAGGAAAAGAATACCAAAATACTATTAAAATAAAAAATGTCAGAAAAGTGAGAAAAAGATAATACAAATTTACAGTAACTTGCAAAAAAAAAAAAAGCAGAAGATGGAGTGCAGGAGAGGTAAGTTTGGAGTGGAAGTAATAATACTAGGATGAATGGAAGAGAAACATAAGGGATTGAGAGATATAAAAATAATAAGCATTGAAAAATAAAATGTCACTTAAAACAGAAGATAAAATCAATTAAGCAACAACAGCTACAAAAACCAAACCAAACCAAACCGAACCAACAAAACAAAACAAAAGCCTCTTGTTGGTTTCTAACTGGCCAGTCCAGTTTTTCTGATCTTGCTGGCTTCAGCTGGCTGAGTGACCTTCGAAATGCTTATCGCTCTTCCCAGCCAAATCTCAGCAAGTCTCTCAGGTACCCTGGGCGCTCCCGAGCACACTCGCTCTCTGGAGCTCACTGCCCCCTTCTTCTAGACTCTGGGGTCCCTGCAGGGTTCCGGCTCTATGATCTCAGGAGGCACCCGCGACATTTTGGGATTCACTGTGCCCTCTCTGGGAATCATCAAAGGGTGCGCCCATCCACCAAATTTTTCAGTTTCAGGCTCTAGGAATGCCCTAAGTGCCGTGTCCCTTCCGGATTCACCGCGCCAGAGTCAGTATTCCCGATGGGGCGTGCACTTCCACAGTTCAGCAATGCAGGCTCCCAAAACCTGAGAACACCCATGCCCTTTCCTGGATCAGGGCTGCGTTGTCTGGGATTTCAACCGATCCACACTCCCACCGGGCTAGGGGTGTGGGTGCATTTCCAGGCTGCCCTGGTCGGGCTGGCTGGAAATTTTTGAGTTTCAGGCTGTAGGAACGCACTAAGCACTGAGTCCCTTCCGGGATCACAGCACGAGAATCAGGGTTCCCGATGGGGTGCGCACTTCCACAGTTCAGCACCGCAGGCTCCAGAAATCTGAGAACGCCCACACCCTTTCCTGGATTGGGGCTGCGATCTCTGGGTTTTCCACTGATCCACACTCCCACCAGGCTAGGGATGCAGGCACTCTTCCAGGCCCCCCCTGGTCATGCTGGCTGGAGGCCCTCACTTCTCCCACAGCTCTGGGTGGGTGTTCACAGACGCTGGGGGATTTTTTCCCCCCCAGTCCAACTGGCCTCTCTGTGCCTTCAAGCAACAAGTTCTCCCCTGGTGTTGCTCAACCACCATATTCAGGGGAGGGAGGAGCGACTCCCCTCTCCCCGGAGCACCAGGCCTGGGGACTGCAAACCCCTGGTCCCCACGCTGATCCCTGGCTCCCTTTTGTCCTGAAGCAGTCTCCTTACCATCTGTTTTTTCAATGATCGCAATAATTTTTGATGTCCTGCTTTCAAAAATGATTCGGTAACCTAGGCCACTTGCTCTGTTTCTCCACCGATCCACGAGTTTCCCTCCTCTTCACGGAAGCCGAGAAACACGCTGCCTGGAGTAAAGCCGCCATCTTTTCTCCCCTGTGTGAAAGTGTTTTTAACTTCTAACATCATTTCAGTTTAAAGAAAATGTTGAAAGAATAGTTCCTCTGTATATCCTTTATTAGACCCCCTAAATGTTAACATTTTTACTATCTTCACTTTTTTCTTTATCCAGTTTTCTCTCTCTCCCATGTGCATGTGTGTGCACATGCATGTGGGCATGTTTGCAAAACCATTGGAGAGCAAGTTGCACCTCTAAATCTTCAGTGTTCCCTAAAAGCAAAGACAGTTTCCTCACACAACCACAATACAATGATCAAAATCAGGAAATTAATGTTGATATACTATTACTGGATTTGCAGATGTCATTTCTATTTTGATAGTTGTCCTAATAATGTCATTTAGAGCAAAGAAAATCCAAGATCACACATTACTTTTGATTGACCGCTCATTAGCCATCTTTAATCCAGAAAAGTTCCTAGACTTTCTTTGAAGTTGATAACATTGACATTTTTTAATGTCCCTCAGTTTGGGTTTATCTGATGTGCCATAGTCTTTAGACTGAAGTCCTGTGTCTTGGGCAAAAATCCCACAGTGGCGATATTGTGTCCTTTCCAGTGCCTCCTACTCAAGAGGGACATGATGTTGATTAGTCCTATTTTGAAGCTTCATGACCATCTGACAGGGTTGTTATAAAATGGATTTTTAAGATAGGTGGGTAGCAATTCTAGGCTCCATTTGGTAAGATTCCATTTTGGTTTCATTGCTGTAAAATGGGTGGCTAAGATGGGTGGGCAGGACAAGAGACTCCATTTTTTAGGGTTCCATTTATAAATGAATAGAGACCCAACTCTCAGACAAACTGACAGGCTTCATAAATAACTTGAGTGAAAGGCATAGTCAACATTTCTATTATGTGGAGGGTGCCAGTTTGTACTATTTATGCTGTTCTTGTCTCTTCCTTCATAGATATAGCAACTACATGAAAACAGGAAATAAAACAGGAATTTTAGAGTTCATCCTCCTTGGGCTCTCAGAGGACCCAGAACTGCAGCCCCTCCTATTTGGGCTGTTCTTGTCCATGTACCTGGTCACCATGCTCGGGAATCTGCTCATCATCCTAATCATCAGCTCAGACTCCCACCTCCACACCCCCATATACTTCTTCCTCTCCAACCTGTCCTTGGTTGACATCTGCTTCAGCACCACCATAGTCCCCAATATGCTGGTGAACATCCAGACACAGAGCAAAGCCATCTCCTACATGAACTGCCTCACTCAGGTGTATTTTTCCATGCTGTTTCCTATCATAGATACTCTACTCCTGACTGTGATGGCCTATGACCGGTATGTGGCCATCTGTCAGCCCCTGTACTACACAGTCATCATGAAGCCTCATCTCTGCAGCCTGCTAGTTTTTATTACTTGGATCATTGGTGTCATGGCATCCCTTGTCCATATGTCTCTGATGATGCAGCTGAGTTTCTGTAGAGATCGTGAAATGCCACATTTCTTCTGTGAACTGACACAGATCATCAACCTGGCCTGCTCTGACACCTTCCTGAATAATGTATTGGTATATTTTATGACTAGTGTGCTTGGTGTCCTCCCACTTTTGGGAATCCTTTTCTCCTACTCAAGAATTACTTCGACCATAAGGAAGATGTCCTCATCAGGGGGAAAGCAAAAAGCATTTTCCACCTGTGGGTCTCATCTCTCAGTTGTTTCTTTATTTTATGCAACAGGCATTGGGGCCTGCTTCACTTCTGCAGTGACTCACTCTTCCCAGAAGGTCTCAGTGGCTTCAGTGATGTATACCGTGGTCACCCCCATGCTGAACCCCTTCATCTACAGCCTGAGGAACAAGGATGTGAAGGGGGCCCTGGAAAGACTCCTCAGCAGCGCATCCTTTTATCTGTGATAGATCCACTGGCCCCAGGACTGAGGAGCTTTGTGAGTGCCAGTGGCAAAAACTTGTATTCTGTAATTAGTTCTTACTCTTGAATCTCTTGAACCATCTTGTTCTTTCATCTAGTCCTTAAGGATTTATGACTTTGCTCTCTCCTAGTTTTTAACACACTTGTAAACAATTAATCTCCCAGTAACTTATTTGATGACATTTTGCCTTATCTGTTGTCCAAAAGTTAGGTCCTTATCTTCTTCCTTACCTTTACACTCGTGAGTCCTGAACTTGGATTTGAAGCATATACTGTATCTTTATCTCAAATGTTGGCTTCGAGTGCTTAAACTACTGATTGTTCACCTTATTTCTGTGTGCTTGGTTGTGAATTTGTGTTGTTTGTGTGTGTATATCACCAACAGTGTTTTTTAACTGGATAAAAATATGATTAAAATACATATCAAAATATTATTGATGTGTTAGTGTTTATTATATGGTAAGCCTGTGATAACTGTTCTCTACTATCTTATGTAATCTTCCCAATAGGAAAAATTATGTCCCCATTTTAGAGGTGATAAAAATAAGATTCTCAGAAAGCTAAGAATAAAACAAAACTTCCCCAGAGTTACAGAGGGGTGAGAGACCAAGCAGTAGATGCAGGATTCTAACCTAAACTTTAACCCTGAGCCATAGTCTTAGATCTAACACTCTTCACAATTTTTCAAACAGATTTTGCTGTATACATCTCTATAGTAGACTTTACTTCTGATTGACAATATTTCTGATTATCCTTTCCTTCCTCATACCCAGGATAATTGCAGTTCCTTTCTCCTTGAAGGTAAAGGTGGCAATATCTTTTTATATGTCCAATAAAATATGAATGGAACTGATGTACCCCTTTTAGGCTGTTATATTTAAGAGCTGGTACATTATTCTTTTTATTCAGTCTGGCTTTAATATTGCTATTGTGGAATAGAACATCATAAGATCAAAATAGTCTAATATATGTAAGACCAGCAAATACATGTAGGACTTTCCTGGATAGTTACTGAAGTCCATATATGAATGAATTTTTAAATAGAAAATCCCATAAATTCTGTTAGTGCCACCAGTTCATAATCTCTTTTCAGTGTGATGTTAGACTCTGTGACATGACATGACAATCACAACCAGAACAAGGGGAGTACTTCCAGCACAGCCAATTGCTACTTTCATGTACCCAGAATTTGCTAGGGGTTTTTTTTTTTTTTGAAGGTCTACTCCTATCTACTCCTTGGAATCCTCAGCATCTCAACCTCTTAATCCCTCTCTCATATCCAACTTTAACCATTTAATCAAATAACCAAAAGCCTCAAGGCTTTACATATCAACCAGCAATAGTGGTGTGTTCAGCAACAAAGAGAGGTCCGATTATCACCAGGTTACTTTGTTCAAAGGATAAATTAATATTCAAAAATTTTCCATATGGCTTAGTGTAGTACATGTAGTATAATTATATATCTATCTATAACTATCTATCTTTCATCTATCTACCTACCTATCTGGCATATAAAATTTCCCAGGGCTAAGAGAACAGAGAAAGAGGCTGATGACTCCATCATTACATTAAGAGTTTATTAAGGGAATTTACATATGAGGCTTGTCTTGGGTGGCAGCAACATGGATATCATCCATGTCATGTGGCAGATGTAAGGAGTTATATAGGACAGGGCAAGGTGGATGGGATTACTGGGGCATGGCCCACCCCAGGTAAGGAAGAAAAACCTTACTGATTGCCTGAGGAAGGTCAGCAGCCTGTTGTAGCAAATGGCACTCCTGGGCATAGGAGAGAGGGCCAGATGGTCTCTGAGGGAATTTATGGGAAACAGTCTCTCTTCTGTCCAGAATCTAACTGGATCCAGATTAAGGTCTTGCTGCAGTCATGTTATTGAACAGCCCTCTACAGTATCTCTCTACCCATTCATACCAGATTTTAGCCTAAGGTGCCAACATGTCCCTTAGCTCTTCTCTCCCAGTGTCTTAGTAAATGAGGAGTTTTCTGTGGAGAAGATGAAGCAGGGTGTTTCTGAGTATGGGCAAGCCAGTGGGCACAATGAAACATTTTCAGGGACTGAAGGTGGTTCAATGATGGAAGAAGAACCCCATAGAACTATATGAATGAGAGAAGTAGACATGATAGAACAGTAGAAAGTCTTATGTGGGTATGTGTGTTTAATATCATTTAATATAATAATAACTACCATAATAAGTATATTGACTTTGTAACTATGTGTAGTCAATAATATCATAATTAATATGAATATTTCCTGTTTAAATAATTAATTGATTTATACTTTTATTTTTAATATTTATTGGCTTATTATTTTATTAGATTTATTTCCTTGATCATTTTATTAATATTTAAAACTCATAACACTTTTAAGCACTTGACAATAAAAATGTAATATATAACAATGTTAGAAAGCTTGGAAAATGCAAATAATGAGAGATATGGTAGGCAATCCAAAGGATGCATTCACCTACCTATGTGCACTATATGTTTATAGTCAAAACCTTATTTCCTGATTATACCTTCCAGTCTGTAACTCATTTAATAAGTGTTGTCCCACCAGAGATGCATTTGATAAATTTAATTATGGTTATATTTTAAAGTGCTTGTACTTTGAGAGATGAAAAGGGTAATTTTTATTTTGTTTCTACTTGCTGTTATTTTTAGTCAAATTGCACAATGTTTATACTCATTGAACTATGGGATGTTCACTTAAAGGAAGCCCAAGCCAGGGTGCTGGGGATTAAATCCCCATTTTGTATATTACTGGGTATGTGACCTTAGGCAACTTACCTGGACCTCAGAACCCTCAGGGAGGAGAGTCAAGATCACTCCAGCAGGTAAGCCATGCAGAGTGGCAGGGATATTATTCAAGGGTAAGGGGAACTGAGAATGGATAGCAGAGGACAGAGATACTGAGTATGTGTTGTGGCTTTGAGTTCACCTACAGTAAGAGAAGCTGTAGTTTTTCCCACTGATCCTCCTCCTTACAGTGCATCTAGCTCACCTTCTCCCCAAAACAGACCCATTGAAACCATGGAGGAGCTTCTCCCAAAACTTATTAAAAAAGGTTGACCCAAGTAAAAGCAAAAAAATAATAATGAAATAAATAAGTGAGCCTACATCCAACTAAAATGTTCTGCACAGTAAAAGAAACAATCAAAAAAATAGAAAAACAACCTACCAAATGGGAGAAAATATTTGCAAATCATATATCTGATAAGGCCATAAAGTCTCTGACATTGCTCCTAGTCATATTGTTTCTGACATATCTCCTTGGTCAAGGGGAGAAAATGAAACTACATCCAACTAAAAAGTTTTTGCTCATCAAAGAAATACATGAACAAAACAAAAATACAACCTACTGATTGAGATGTTTGCCAATGATACATCTAATAAGGGCCTATGTGCAAAATTTATAAAGAACTTATACAGCTTAATACAAAAATACCCCAAACAATTCAAATTAAATAATGGACAGAGCACCTAAATAGACATTTCTCCAAAGAGGACATACAGATGGCCAATAGATATATGAAAAGATGCTTAATGTCACTGATCATCAGATAGGTGCACTGCTATGTTCACTGCAGCATTATTTATAATAGTTAAGATGTGAAAGCAACCTAAGTGCCCATCAATAGACGATTGGATAAAAAAGTGGTGATATGTCTATAATGGAATATTACTTGGCCATATAAAAGAATGGAGCCTTATCATTTGCTACAATATTCATGGACCTAGAGGGTATTATGCTAAGTGATATAAATCAGTCAGAGAAAGACAAATACTATATGATTTCACTTACATGTGAAATCTAAAGAACAAAATAAAGCAACAAACAAAGCAAAAAGACTCATGGTTGCAGAGAACAAACTGATGATTGCCAGATGGGAAGGGCATTGTGGGGCTGGGTGAAAAGGGTGAAGGGATTAAGAAGTACAAATTGGTAGTTACAAAACAGTCATGGGGATGTAAAGAACAGCATAGGGATTACAGTCAATAATATTGTAATAACTATGTATGGTGCCAGGTTGATACTAGACCATTTTGAGGGATCACTTCATAAATTATGTAAATATCTAACTATTATGCTGTATACCTGAAACTAATATACAGTAATATTGGATGTTAACTGTAATGGAAAAATAAAAAATAAAAAAAGTTTAAAAATCTTGTGAGGCTAAAAAGAAAGGTTGGCTCAAATGTCACTGGGGATAGACTATAGAGAATGTTGTGCCTGTAGCCCAGATCCTTCTTCAGGATTAATGGCTTATTTCTCCAGGTGCAGGGAGTACAGCCATCTGACAGCCCTCAGCCCTCTTTGTGAATAGCACTCAGTGAAAGGAAGCTACCTCACCCAGAAGACACCACTCAAATCTCCTGCTGTGGGGAGCAAAACTGGCCAAAGACTTTTGCATTCACCATTGTATTTGCACTGAGGTTGCTCCTGAGCTGTTCCCAGTCACTCACTGAGAACAGCAGTGTGCCAGTGCATGTTCATTGCCATGGTCACACAATGACACTGATGACCAGGGTCAGTTACCCCTTCCAAAATGGTGACTCCTTTTCTTAGCGTGAAGGACCTTAAGGGCCATGCTGCAGTAGAGCTTGAAGTTCAACAGGACTTTTGCCATGTGTCTGGAAGTGTGTCTTTAGGAGTCAAGGCCGCTAAACCTGCAGAGGACAGAGTTGTGGAGATCTGCAGCACAAACTTCCCAAGTGGCTCAGTGGAGGTGTCATCGGAAGGGGCCACTTTTACTTTCAATCCTTGATTTATGGACCCACATATGCTATAAATCAAAGATACAGCACACTACTGTCAGTGACTCAGAGTGCATACTGCATACTGCAAGGATTATGTAGTCAGCACTTCCTGTGTATTCAAATGCCTGCACTAAATTTGGTCATTCTCTTTTAAGTTAACCTGTTCCTGTATCTCCCATTAAAATTTTTCTTAAACCCTCTCATATTCCATACTCTCTTTACACAGTGCTTTACTCTCTCCTTCTCTTCCCCCACAAGCATTATAAGTGGGTTATGTTTGTCATCTATAACTCCCCAATGCCCATTCTTCAAGCCACTCTACCTGGATTATTTCTGTCTCTGCTCTTCTATTTAGAGATAATAAATGGCTCTCATTATGTCAATAGGGAGTCCATGTCACCAGCAAACATGAAAAAACTTTCATCCCTCGTTTCGTTAGTCCTTTCAATGGAACTGAGCTATTAACCACTCTGCTTTTCTTCTGAAAGGACCTCTTCGCCCACATGACACTGTGGACACCAATGGATTCATGAAATCCAAAGGCTCTTCAAGGGAAGAACATCACAGAAAGTTGGTTTCTGGCTTTGGTTCCTGAGGAAATTATGCATTCCTTAAGAGACACCTTGTCACTTTCAAGTTAAACCAAAGAAACAAGTGTTTCTCATTGGAGTAAATACATTTATCTCCCACCCTCCCCCACCCCTTGATGCTTGTCCAGACACAACACTAGATGAAATTTTCCATTCTTTAATCTTTGCATCCCATGGGACCTGAATAGTTTGGAGAGTGAAAAGACAATAGAACAATTTATTTAATGAGAGCCCTGAGAATTCAACCCTGGAGATTATGGAATCTTTAAATGTGTTCTTTTTTTTTCCCCATTCCTTAATTCTCTGATCCCCGTCAAATTCAAACTGAATTGGGCTTCCTAGGGATAGACATTGGCAATCAGAAAGCTTCAGTGCAGTGGTATCCTTTAGAGAGAGTCATTGTATCCCAGTGAGGGCCAGTGGAATGAAAAGGAAATGAGACAACATGGGTACTGGGCTTTACCTCTGAAATAATTAGACTGGGACAGTCCTGCATTACATAGTTTACAACAATGAAGTCCCTGTACCTTGAAGGTACTTTAGTTTCCACTGAGACTGGTGTTTTCCAGCCTTTGTTCTGTTTCCTTCTCTCTCTTTTTGTAACCTAGAGCCTTCTACAACAAGAATTATTTTCCAGAGAATCTCCAAGTCTGACATCTACTATGCACAAGGTATTGTCTATTTCGTTTGTAATGTGATTGGGTTATATTCCCTAACTATTTTGCAACAGATTTGACTCATCAATAGCACTTCGATATTGATGCTATTGTTGTTTCACCTTAGTGTCCACAATATTATCTATTAGTAATGTAATTATTTCTGATGTTCAGTACTCAGGCTAATTTCCTTTCCTCATCTTACCAGTCTCTTTTAATGTACAGCAGAATTTCAAGTGATTGAAGTTGGAGTTGACTGCACTGATCTGTTCATGAATTTAACACAAATGTTTTAGTGAGTTAATGCAGAATATTCTGTTGTCTGCAGCTTTAAAACAACTGTTATTTTTTTCCTTTTAAAAATAATTATTTATTTTTTATTGTTGTTTAATTACAGTTTTCTCCATTTCACCACACCACACCCTCCCACCCTTGAACCTACCCCCCTTTGGCTTTTTCCGTGTGTCCTTCATACATGTTCCTTGATGGCCCTTCCTTTTGAGTTAAGAAATCACCACTGGTTCCCTCATTTAGCAAGAGGAAACCAATTATCTGATGAAGTTGAAGATTTGTTTTTTGTGTTATAGTTGATGCTTTTGGTCTTAACTTTTGTTATATATCTGACATTTTTATACATTCAGCACCTACTACGTGCCAAGCACCAGATGAGTCTCTGGAATGACATTGGTGAACAAAAACAGTTATAACTTCTAATCCACAAGTGAACATAAAATTACCAACACAAGAGGCACTTTAAGGAATAGTACAAGATGCTCAATCTGTTGGCCTCACACACTCTGTCCTTCCTGACCCTAATTATCTGTTTTCTATCTCACTGGTCTCGAAATCCCTTCTGTTACTAACCCAAGTGCAACTGGAAATTCTGTTCTCTTAGCCCCAAATGCTTGATCTTTAATATTTCTTCTAATTCACAATTACCCATCTTTCCCCTCACAGAACAAACATTTATATTTCAGAGAAGACTTTTTGACTCATCTCCCAACACTAACTGGGTCCTCGGTGATTTTTTTCTCTCCTTAATTAATTAGCATTCTCTAGCCATTAGTAATAGTGAAACTTTTTTATCATTGAGAATGTAAACATTTATTTGCTTTCTTTTTTAAAAATTAAATTTATTGGGATAACATGGTTTAATAACATTGTATAAGTTTTAAGTGTGCAAATTTATAACATATCATCTGCATATTGCATTGTGTGCTCACCACCCAAAGTCTAGTCTCTTCCCATCACCATATATTTGACCCCTTTTACTTTCTTTATCCCCCACCCAATTTCCTTCCCCTCTGGTAACCACCATATTGTTGTCTATGTCTATGATTTGTTTTGTTTGCTCATTTGTTGATTGCTGTTTTATATCCTCCATATGAGTGAAGTCATATTGTTCTTGTCCTTTTCCATATGACTTATTTCACTTAGCATGATTACGCTCAAGATCCACCCATTTTGTCACAAATGGCAGTATTTTGTCTTTTTAATGACTGAGTAGTATTCCACCATATATATGCACCACATCTTTACCCAATCACCCATCAAAGGACACTTATGCTGTTTCCATGTCTTGGTTATTGTGAATAATGCTGCAATAAACATAAAGGTACATACATATATCTTTATGAATATCAGGTAGATACCCAGAAGAGGAATTGCTGGGTAATGTGGTACCTCTATTCTTAATATGCTGAGGAACCTCCATACTGTTTTCTATAGAGGCTGCACCAACTTTCATTCCCTCAAGGGTATCCATTGCTCCATATCCTCTCCAACACGTCTTTCTTGTTAATAAAAGCCATTCTAACAGATATGAAGTGGTATCTCATTGTGATTTTGATTTGCATTTCCCCTATATCTAGTGATGTTGAGCAACTTTTCATATGTCTATTGGCCATCTGGATGTCCAACACTTGGGAAAAGTGTTCAAGTTCTCTGCTCCTTTCTTAATTGAACTGTTTTGTTGTTGTTGTTATATGAGTTCTTTCTGTATTTTGGATATTATATGATTATCAAAGGATAATATATATATTTTTTATATTAGCCCATATTTGTTTGCAACTATCATTCCCCATTTGGCTGGTTGCCTTTTTATTTTCAAATCTTAAATTTGCCTTTCAACTTTTATGGTGAGTTCATGTATAGACATTTTGAATATTTAAAAATGAAGCCTATTAATTTTTCAACTCATGCCACTGATTTTAGTGCCACACATCTCCCCTTGAGAGCATGCTCACATGAGCACATGCACTCACGCATGCTTTGTATTATATTTTAATGCTAGTGTGCTTTTGCCCACCCCCCTTTCACCCTATTACCTCTGTAGTCCATATGCATCTTCCTTTTCTTGGAAGAATCCACTTGGCAGGAAGTCTCTGGAAGAGGGAACCATAAGGATCTCCATTAATTAGGAGTGCTGCATGGTAATAAAAAGATAACAGACCTGCTGTGTTCATACTGATGGCTGCCCCAGGTTGAGAGAAACACTAATAATGATGTCCATGCAAGACAGATTTGTTGTGATATTAAGAATTGTTCACTTTTGTCAAGTGTTCACTGTATATCACAAGAACTGCACTATAAAAATTATATGTATCATCTCATTTAATCACTCATCTGTCCTACAATGTAGGGAGTAGTTACTACTAGCATTGTGGAGGTGATGTACCTGCAGCTAAGAGAGATTACATAACTTTGTCAAGGTCACAGACATAGAACATGACAGAACAAATTCTATTCCAGGAAGTCTGACACAAGATCCTGTTTTCTAAATCACAGCTCTATACTGTACTTTGGGAGAGTTACATACCAAAAATAATTGTAGTAAAAAGAATATATTGATAATGATAATGATGATAGCTATAATTTATTGAGATCTTACTCTCAATAGAGATATTATGAGACAAAATATCTGTGATTAAAGACTTTTCAAAAAAATTTTTTAAAGATTTTTATTTCTTTATTTATTTTTAGAGAGGGAAGGGAGGGAGAAAGAGAGAGAGAGAGAGAGAGAGAGAGAGACATCAATGTGCAGTTGCTGGGGGCCATGACCTGCAACCCAGGCATGTGCCCTGACTGGGAATCGAACCTGCAACACTTTGGCATGCAGCCCATGCTCAATCCACTGAGCTACGCCAGCCAGGCAATTAAAGACATTTTTAGACTTCACAAAGATGGTAATAGCAGTAACCACATTTGTAGAAAGAAACGCAATAAGGCACATGGAGAGTTAACTGAAACATCAATGTAGAGTACCAGGTCACATGAGTAAGTTTGTTTGAATTGCAAAGACATATTTTAATCACTATTCTGAAATCAAAGAACTATGGAGATTATCAAAGTAAACACCTTAAATGTCTTTACTTATTTTGGAAAGCTCACATGAAAGAAGAAATTGGTTTATGTCCATAGATTCAGATAACAGAAAAAGATAAAAAGAAAGATTTTTGACAAATTAAAGAAAACTGAGTAATTACAGAATTTAAAATGAAATTGGGCTACCACTTAAATAAGTGAATCACTGGCTTTGGAATGACTGCTAGATCATGAAAGATGTTTGCACAAAGGTGAATCAAAAGGTGATAATGAGCTGGTGTGCAATTTGGCTGTTCATTGAAAGTTGCTTTTGCCTCCTTCTCCAGCAGACACACCAGCAAAATGGAAGCAGGAAACCACACAGAAGTATCAGAATTACTCCTCTTGGGTCTCTCAGAGGATCCTGAACTGCAGCCCTTTCTCTTTGGAGTGTTTCTGTTCATGTATCTGGTCACTGTTCTTGGGAACCTGCTCATCATGCTGGCTATCAGCTCTGACTCCCACCTCCACACTCCCATGTACTTCTTCCTCTCCAACCTGTCCTTTGTTGACATCTGCCTCACCTCCACCACCCTCCCGAAGATGCTGGTGAATATCTGGACACAGAGCAAAGCCATCTCCTACAATGGGTGCCTCATTCAAGTGTATTTTTTTACAGTTTTTATTGGAATGGACAACTTCCTTCTGACTGTGATGGCCTATGACCGCTATGTGGCCATCTGCCACCCCCTGCACTACATGGTCATCATGAACCCACAGCTGTGTGGTCTGCTGATTTTGTTGTGTTGGTTCATTATATTATGGGTCTCCCTGGTTCACATTCTACTGATGAGGAGGCTGACCTTCTGTGCAGGAACTAAAATTCCACATTTCTTCTGTGAACTGGCTCAGATTCTCAAAGAAGCCTGCTCAGACACCCTCACCAGTAACATCTTCATGTACGTGGTTACTGCCCTACTGGGTGTGATTCCTGTCACTGGAATTCTCTATTCTTATGCTCAGATCATCTCCTCTTTAATGAAAATGTCCTCTGCATGGGGAAAATATAAAGCATTTTCCACCTGTGGGTCTCACTTCACTGTGGTCTCCTTGTTCTATGGGACAGGGCTGGGGGTCTATCTCAGTTCTGCTGTGACCCATTCTTCCCAGAGAAGTTTGGTAGCCTCAGTGATGTACACTGTGGTCACCCCCATGCTGAACCCCTTCATCTACAGCCTGAGGAACAAGGATGTGAAGGGGGCCCTGGGAAAGCTCCCAGAATTAGGTGTACAATGTGGGTCCCAAAGGTAAATGCTGCAAATTTAAATATCCTGGTTTTTTCTCTCTCTCAAAAGACATTATTGATTTCTTCTATTTACAAAGCACAGATGATTTCTTTTTTTTTTTCATAGTTTCTTCTCAACAACTGCCTCAGAAACTTCTTTTTTACTTTTCTTCTCTACATGCTATCCACAATGCTCAATGTTTGGCCAGCATTCTGCAACTATTCTTAAGATTTCTAACTTTAAATTTAAAGCAATTGTCATATCAACATTTCTTTCAGATATTTACTCGCATTCAGGTGCTTCTGTGTTGAGTGTATAACTGTTTTCAAAGGTTATATTCTCTGCTTAGGCTGTTCCATTTATAATTATGTAGTGTCTTTCTTTGTCTCTTACTGTAGCCTTTGTTTTAAAGTGCACAATGAGGGTCATTGGGCCTCTCCAGGATTTTCTGTTCAGAAAGTGTCCTACAACAGTGTTTCCTCAACATCTGATCCTGGGCATGCTGTTAAAAGTAGATTCCCAGGATCCATCAATTCAATGTCAAGGTATATACCCAAAAGAATTAGAAAGATAAATGCAAATAGATACTTGCAGACCAATTTTCATAACAGCAATAGCCAAAATATGGAAACAATCCAAGTGTTCATCAACAGAGGAATGGATAAACAAAATGAAATATATATACAATGGAATATTGGGCAGCCTTTTTAAAGGAATGAAATTCTGAAATATGTACAACATCGTTGAAACTTGAAAATATTATGCTAAGTGAGATGAGCCAGACACAAAAAGATAAGTATTGTACAAATACACTTACATGAAGTCCTTAAAATAAGTAAATTGATGGAGACAGAAAGTAGAATAGAGGTTTCCCTGAGCTGGAGGAGGAGGAGAATGGGGAAATGTTGTGGAATGGGGATAGAGCTTCATTTGGGATGATGAAAAAGGTGTGGAAATAGATACTGGTGATGGTTCCATGATATTGTGAATAAGTTTATACCATAAAACTGTACTTTTAAAAATGGGTAAATGCTATATATATATATATATATATATATATATATATATCCATAAAAATAAAAATAAAGTAAAATCATTGCAATTTATTTTAAATGCAGATTATTGGGCTCCCCTCCCCACTGCCCCCGACCCACCCAAAGATGTTGACTAGATGAGCCTAGAGTAAGTATACATCTGGGAAGATATATATTAACAAAAGCCTCAGCTGATTGTTTTGATAAAGGTAAAATTATGAACCATTGCCCCAGAGAAATGGATCTCAATGGATTGTCAAAGGGACCTATAAAATTTGAAACATGTGAAATTTCTGAATTATCAGATCCAAATCAGGCCTACAGAGGCAGACATTTGGGAATAGGACTGTGAAATCTGTTCTAACACATCCTCAGGGTCATTGTGGTGCAAGGTGAAGTTGGAGAACCATCTCCTAGTGAATCCTGGGACTCTTTGTACTCAGCCATCTATCCAATGAGGAAACTACAAGTCAGGAAATAATCACACTCGTTCCTAACAGGAAATGCAAGGAAGTCTAGAGTGATTCTTCCCAGAGGAAAGGAATCCTGGGGGAGAGAATCACAGATGGTCCCACTCTTAGTTCCCAGGGGTAAGGAATTGGCAACACAGAGATGCCTTCCTTTGTGACCCTGCCTCTGAGGCATCACCTGATCAGGTAATTAAAGACACATTGATCAATTTGTCTAACAAACTTCAGAGGGGATTCTGCCCCAAGGGCCTATTAACCTGTAACATATCAATTTATAGTCACCAAGTCTCTCCTGTTCTAGACCCAAAACACTCATGCCTTCTCCAGCAGATACAGCCAGGCCCTGTCATACATGCCTAGCCTTATATCCCTGCTGTTATGGAGGACAGACCTTCCTTTTTCATCACCCACCTTTCATGAAAGAACAAGATTCACATTATCAACCCTGAGGAGCCTAGTAAGTGTCATAGGAAATAAGAAAAAAGGGTGGTAGAGTGAATAGGGTATTGACCATTGTTAAGCACAGGACAGGGAAAACCCCGTGCTGACTATGGAGAATGGTCTCTAGAAGTTACTTGCTTGGGAGGGTGAATGGTTAGACTCCTTGTTTGAAGTTGCCATTGTGTGATGAGATTTTACTTCAGTGATATGTTATTTGGTTAGATTGATGGGGTTTTGGGAATGGGGAGAAAGAAGCTAACCCACCTGTCCTCTCTGACACCATTGCACTCCCCACAACCATACTGTATAGGGGTACAGTAACTAACCTTTGTAGTGCAAATGGATGCCACCAGGTGCTGATAGTGCTTTAGGTCCTTTACAGTGAAGTCTTGATCTCTTCTTCTTCTTTTCCCTTATTACTCAACCCAAGAGTCCCAGAGCCTCCATCTTCAATCAGCCTAGACAAATCTTTCTTAATGCTTTGCCAGCTTCACTTATTTGGGAACATCTCGTTTCTCAGAAAGGATCTGTCTTTCCCTTTTTCTGCACCCTTATCAATGGTTCTTCTTAGGAAGCTTCAAGATGAAAGGGTTTGAGGTCCTTGGAATCTAGGGCTACAGTGCTTAAAAAGAGAGGGAAAAAAAGGATGTATGAAAGTCCAACATCTAATTCCTTGTTGACAACTTTGGCTCTGGGAATTCTAGAAAGCACTAGAACTGGCATATCCCTTTCCCATAGTTCCCCCTAACTACATGTGGATGTCAAGTCTCATCCTTCACAAGGAATATGGAATCATTAGTAAGATCAAAATTATTTTTCACCTGTTTTGGCCTGTGTTCCTTTTCTTTAAAGCAAGTGACTTGGTTCTTGAACCTTAGTGATATAAGAATTCACCACCCCATTTCCTTTGACCTTAGTATCATCTGCTTTAAATCCATCTTTACTCCAGACACCAGGGAAATTGTGATACAAATCATGACCCTCCTTTGGTTGAACTTCCTCTACAGCTTCATACTTTATCCATTATTCTTTTCAAGTTCCCAGGGATGTGGTCACCTCCTCATCCTAATTCTCCACTGTCCCTGTACCCCACAGTGTGCTTCAGCTAGTGGCTAAAAACACTCTGACCCAGGCTGTGTCTTGCTCATGGTCTTTCTTCTGCTTGCTTCTCTGCCAGGAGAGCCCATATTCAGTAGTCCACCTGTGTAACTTCTGCCCAGAGATCTCTTCCTTCAGGAATTCTTCCCTGACTCCATCACTCCAGGATACATTTGGGACTTCTCTTAGTAACCCAGTCTCCGGACTGCCTTTATCCTACCATTTAAGTCACTGTATTACAATGACCTGTTTGTGCACCCATCTCTGGAAGGTGGGCTCCCTGACATTGAAGACCATACCCAATGGCTAACACTCAGCCTGTCCCAAAGGAGCTCTTCTTGCTGAGTGGCTTCCAGGAGTTCTTCAGTGACTGACAATCAGCCTAGTTCAATCGTCGACTTCCCAGTATGGCTCAACAAACTGCCCACTACCATGAAACACCAGAAAGAGAATGGGACATATTTATTTGGTGCATGAATAAAGTGGAAACTATAACTGACACAGGGCTGTATCCTCCCCTTTTGATGCTTAACCTCTGGCCCTAATGTAAAGGGTTTCTAATGGGGGGAAACTCTTTCTTAAGATGACCATTATTATTCATTTCATGACCCTTTAAATCATAGTTCAGCCGCTTTGCATCTCCAGGTTGGACTTTATAGAAAAAAATCACTGTGGTGAACTTGAATTCCAACAGCCTCAGGACAAACCCTGCAGCAGCCAGACCCCTGGCTTTGTCCATCAGAACAAGGTGAATTCTCATTAGTCTCTCTCCCTTGCTTCCAATATTTTTTCATTGAATGTTTTTCACTGTCTCAGTCTTTTTATTTGACACAAGGAAGCAATATTTGACAATCCTAGAAATAAAACCATCTTGTACCTTTATCAAATGCACTTACTACTTAAACCTGGAAGCTTTGCACGGCCTCTACATTTCTTCCTCATAGGTAGCAATATGCACCCGAGAAGATGGTCCAGCTTCAGAGGCCAACCCCTTCTTTAACCATTCCTCCAAGCAACAAGAGTCATGAAAAGAATTTTAATACTGTCCTCCATGGTGCTCATGGAAAACACTATGTCCTCCCTTAATGTCCTCAATAGATTCCTGACTGCGATAAAAACACATAACAAACAATTTTTACCATAGGTTAATCTAATGGATACAAACAGGGTTAAGTTCCTACAGCCTCTCACCAACTTAGAACAAAACAATATTGAATTTTAAAATGTTGACAACGTGAATAAAGCAATGTTAACCACATTGAATGAAGCAATGTTACTCGAGGACCTGCTGTACTTGTAAGAAGAGAGAAATTGCACAGGATGTTGCATGTCAACCCAAAAAGATGAGCATCGAACATGGGGTGATACTTAAAGTAGCACTGGGAAGGTGGAGGAAAGGGGCATAGGTCCATGGCCTGCCTGCCTCTGGCTCTCTCCTCGCCAGGTACTGGGGGTCCTAGAACCAGAGGGAAAAGAATGGGTGTCTTCTTTCAGTTTCCCATTGTCACTCTCTCCTGGAAAGTGGATTGTCATGTGTTTGGGGAGAGAGCACAATGGAGGCTGTGTCTGCTCATACAGGGAAAAGAGTGGTTAGCAGTTTCACATGCAAGAAAAAGGGCTGAGAATATGAATGTTGAGAGGCTTCCAGGAAGGGAATTAAAAGGTAATGAATGTCCTCACTTATGATCCCAGAGAAGTAACTGTGTGACACTTATCCTTTGTGAAATTGTTCTTACCCTTGTCATTTCCCTGTTTAGTCTCAGTCATCTTGTGTTTGTGCTTCTGGATAATTAGGATAGAAAATCAGGGGTGTGTATGCAGGTATTTCAGACAAAGGTTGTGGAGAAGCAGTTGCTGATGCTACTCTGGGTAAGGAGCTCAAGTGAGCCACAAGAACAAAAGAAAATAGGCTGAATTGTTTGGACCTGATAGGGATCAACACTGGGAATGCATGTTGCCCAGGACTGAGAAGAGGACGTGTCTATTTAATGAGCAGCAGCTTTATATTCCTTTTCCATCTCTCTTTCTCTCTTTTCTTCCTCAACATCCTCTCTCCATATAGTAATCTCTTTCAGGCTAAGAAATGGACACCCAGGGACTATAAGATGAGCTGCAGCAATAGAAAATTAGGTTTGTAGGCTCATCCATTAATTAATTCTGGCACCAAACCAACATTAAGAGTCCCCTTTGTGCTAAGAACTCAGTTAGTATTGAGTACTGAGGTGGTTTGGAATTACCTAAGTAGGTGAGAGCCTGTGCCATATATATAGTGACAGGTAGGAATGAAGAGAAGGAAGTAGGGAGGAGGTTAAGGAGAGAGAGAGAAGGTCCTGACAGTAGTAGAGACATAAGCAAGTATGGCCCATCTGTGCAAAGAAAGGTTTTTCAAAATGATCAGAATTGAGGATAAAATTGAAGTGGTGAGAAATAAAGCTGGAGGTGGGTGGGTCATGTGGAGTCATGATACACCAAGGAGTTTGGATGATTTCAGCAGGTGGCACAAAGGCATATCCAGGAATTTAGGCAGGAGAGTGACAGGATCTAATTTCCATTTTGGAAATTTCAGACAGCTCTGTGGAGGAATCAGAGGTGAAAGTGGAGACCAAGAAGGAAACCCATGCAATAGACTGGGAAGAAATGAAATTGTTTCCTCTTTTCTAATGCAGTTGATGCAGTTAATACACAGCACACTCCAGGAAATATCCAGAATCTCAGGCATCTCCCTCAATTCTCCCCTATTCTGCTCAATAAATATACAATGCAAGAGAGAAAGCCATACTTACTGAAAGTCAAGAAAATTTAGAATGTGTCATGACAATTTGCTTACAATATCTCTCAAATGATTTGAAACCACAAGAAATTGTTGCAAACTGCCCATCCCCCCAAGTGGAAGAACAAAGCTCCATTGCTAAACAAATTGAGTATGATATGGCCATCTTTGTCATTCCAGAGACACTGTGAAGTTTTGTTTTTTTTCAACCGAGATCTAATTGACATATAACATTATATTAGTTTCAGACATACAACATGATTTGATTTGTATATACATTGCAAATGATCATCTGAATAAGTCTAGTTAACATCTTTCACCATACATATTTATAGAATTTTTTCCTTGTGATGAACTTTTAAGATTTACTCTCTTAGTAATCTTCAAATATGGAACACAGTATTGATTATAATTACCATGCAATATATTACATCCTTATGACTTATTTATTTTATAACTGGAAAAAGTTGATCCCCTGCCCTCCCTTTCCACTTTGGTTTCTATACCTAAGAAAACTGACAGTGATGGCAGCCAATGGTGGTCTCCCGTGTAGTTAGGGGCATTACAGAATAACAAGTATAGAAAAATATTGATAATAGAACACTGAACATAACTTTATGGTTTTATGCTGTACCTTGTTCCAGGTTATAAGACCTATTCCTCTGTGTCTGGTTATAGGACCCAGAGGCCCTGAAGTGAAGAGAATCAGAGGTAGGTGGGCCAAGAATGAGTCCCCACATGTGCTCAGCCCCAATCTAAGTATCACTGAAATGTGAGTGCAAATCCAACTCTCATCCCTTTGAGCTCATATGTAAATATTGATGCAGTTTCTCTCTTCCCCCAGTATTTAATGAATGTCATAGATGGCATGACTCAAAATTCTGTTCATCATTTTTGAACTAGTATCATAGGGTACTGAAATGGTTTAAGCCTTGATATACCCCTCTTTCCTTGGACATTTTAGCCAATCACTTAACTTCACAGATGAAGGTCTTGTTCCCACAAGGTGTTGCTGGTCCCTGGTACATTAAGCCTTAAGCATTTGTGAATGTCATTTATGATTTGGTAAAAATATTTTTTCTTTCTTTTTCTTGAGAAGTAAACCTATCTTCTACTCATCCTCCAATTCTCTGGACAGATATTTGAGATACTCTCTCAAATTTTCTAATCTCCAAGACATGGTTATCTTACCCTTCTGTGAGTCCCAGGCAAGGCAGATAACCCAGATCAAGCTGCTGAGCTTCACCAGACTGCATGCTCCACATTTGTGTTAGAGCAAGTACAAACCATTTTATCTCTGAGGTTCAAGGTTGCTCTTAACTATTCAGAGATAATTCTAAGACAGAGGTAAAGAAGGTGAGTGAGTGTCCCAGAGGATAATGAACAATGATTATTGGTCAACATTATGAAATGTTGCATGTAATAAATAAGAGAATATAGAGTTCCTTAATTTTGTAGTTAAAGGCTTTAATGCCTAGTCATTTACTTCAATAAATTTAAACAGTAGGAACACTCTAGAGTTTGTTCAATGTCTGTTTCATGCTATTTTCCTTCCTCAATCATCTAGATAAGGTGTCAGCAACATGGAAACAGGAAATCAGACAAGGGTTTCAGATTTTTTACTTCTGGGATTTTCCCAAGACTCAGAACATCAACCCATACTATTTGGTCTGTTCCTCTCCATGTACCTGGTCACTGTGCTTGGGAACCTGCTCATCATCCTGGCTGTCAGCTCTGACTCCCACCTCCACACTCCCATGTACTTCTTCCTCTCCAACCTGTCCTTTGTTGACATCTGTTTCACATCCACCACCCTCCCGAAGATGCTGGTGAATATCTGGACACAGAGCAAAGCCATCTCCTACAATGGGTGCCTCATTCAAGTGTATTTTTTTACAGTTTTTATTGGAATGGACAACTTCCTTCTGACTGTGATGGCCTATGACCGCTATGTGGCCATCTGCCACCCCCTGCACTACATGGTCATCATGAACCCACAGCTGTGTGGTCTGCTGATTTTGTTGTGTTGGTTTATCATATTCTGGGTCTCCCTGGTTCACATTCTACTGATGAGGAGGCTGACCTTCTGTGCAGGAACTAAAATTCCACATTTCTTCTGTGAACTGGCTCAGATTCTCAAGGTAGCCTGCTCGGACACCTTCATCAATAATGTCTTCATGTACGTGATTGCTGCCCTACTGGGTGTGATTCCTGTCACTGGAATTCTCTATTCTTATGCTCAGATCATCTCCTCTTTAATAAGAATTTCCTCTGCATGGGGAAAATATAAAGCATTTTCCACCTGTGGGTCTCACCTCACTGCAGTCTCCTTGTTCTGTGGGACAGGGCTCGGGGTCTATCTCAGTTCTGCTGTGACCCATTCTTCCCTGCAAAACTCAGTGGCCTCAGTGATGTACACTGTGGTCACCCCCATGCTGAACCCCTTCATCTACAGCCTGAGGAACAAGGATGTGAAGGGGGTTCTGGGAAGGCTCCTCAACCTGGCAGCACCTTGTTCATGATGGATCACTGGCCCCAGAACTAAGTGTACATTGTGGACCCTAAAGATTAATGTTGTAAATTTAAATATCCTGGTTCTTTTTCTCTCTTATAAGACATTATTGATTTTTTCTATCCAAAGCACAGATGATTTCCCTTTTTTTTTCTTTTTTTTTTTTGTATTAATAATGGTTTGGTTCTTCTCAGCAACTCCCTGAGAAACTTCTTTTTGATTTTTCATCCCTACATGCTCTCTACAATGCTCCTTTTTTGACGAGCATCTTGCTGCTATTCTTAAGATTTCTAACTTTAAATTTAGAGCACTTGTCAGATCAAGTGCTAACTTAGTTTCCCAGAAAGTTGTCCTCATACCTGACTAATCTTTACCCTAATTTGCTTGTATGCTTGTTTTGTTTTTTTTTTCCACAAGAAATGGAGTGGAAAACATACAGTAATCAGAACAAAATGCTTATGATATCAGGACTATACATGTTTCTTCACATAAATAACTTAATTTCATATTAAAAAACATTTCATTGAGGCATTGTCTCTCATTTACTTCACTTTTCAAAAGAAAAGACTGAGATTCAGGTGGACTACAACCTGGCCAGGTGACTTTGCTATTCTGCCTTTCACAACAACAGTGATGTGATTTCAACTTCAAAGGAAGAATCTAGGTTTTAAAGGTGTTTTCTTCAGATGACATAGAAATCACTGCCTGGGAAAATTGATATGTGTCAGTCCTTATGATTGTTCTTCCACCCATCACCCTTCCTTTCCTATTTTCTTTGACCATTGTTTTCCATAATTGCAATTTTGAGATATGCCCTCTAGGAACCAAGAACATGTAATAATGAATACAATAAAATAAGATTTGTTTTCTCATGTGTTTTAATTATTTGGAACTCTGTGGGAGTGCATCAGAAATAATAGTTACACATTTGTGGAACATGTTTAGAACTTAATTCACTTTTGGGGGAAGAATGTTTCTAGAAGTGAGTCTACAAGGAAGCATGGAGTAGTCCATGGTTCCTCCCACATTTGTTCCACATTCCCTGGGATCCTCTTGCCACCTTCACTGCTTGGCTGCCAACATCCAGCACAAGCTAAAATATACCTTGCCCCATATAGGACATCACAAGCAACAGAATAATTATGTCTTACACCTTTTGATGGAGAGGTGTGGGATATACCATACTTTTCATCCTTTATCTGGGATAATGCTGAGGTTTAGATTTCATACCATTTACTGGAATTTCCCAACAGGATGAAACTCTTGTTCATTCTCAGTGGTACCTGACATGGTGCAAGCTTTATTAAATATATTTTCTTTTGTGCATCCACTTCTTCTCTCTCCCATCCATGTTCCTTGCTCCTTCCAATAGTGTTTGCACATTAATCCTTGGCTCAGCAGTCACTTCTGCAGAAACAACAACCAATACAGTGATAGTGATGTGATGTATTAAGACAACATAAGGAAAGGCATTAGGAACTTTGGAAAAAAACAAACTAATTATTGGAATGGATTAAGTGCTCCAGTCAAAAGACATAGAATAGGTGAATGGATAAGAAAGTATGACTCACACATGTCCTACTTACAAGAGACCCATCTCAGGCAAAAGATCTTCACAGACTGAAAGTGAAGGGCTGGAAACAAATTTTCCAAGCAAATGGACAGGAAAAAAGCCAGGGTAGCAATACTCATATTGGACAAAACAGACTTCCAAAACAGAGCCATAAAGAGTGACCCAGGAGGCCACTTCATAATACTCAAGGGAAGAATCCACAAAGAAGACATAAACATTGTAAATATATATGCACCCAATATAGGAGCACCCAAATACATAAAGAAAATCTTAGATGACTTCAAGAAAGATATTGACAACAACACAATTATAGTGGGGAATTTTAACACCCCACTGTCAAAAATGGACAGATCTTCCAAACAAAATATCAACAAAGATATTGTGGCATTGAACAATGCCCTAGAGGAAATGAATTTAATATATATATATATATATATATATATATGAAATGAATTTAATATATATATATATATATCCCAAAGAAGCTAAATACACATTCTTTTCAAATGCACATGGGACATTTTCAAAGATAGACCACACGATAGGACATAAAACAAGCCTCAAAAAATTCAAGAAAATTGAGATCATACCAAGCATCTTCTCAGATCACATGGGAATGAAACTAGAAACAAACCCCAAGGAAAGAAAAAACCCAAACACTCAAAATCATGGAGATTGAACAGCATGTTATTAAACAATGAATGGGTCAAGAATGAAATTAGGGAAGAAATCAAAACATTTCTGGAAACAAATGAAAATGAACTCACAATAACCCAAAACTTAAGGGACACAGCAAAGGCAGTCCTGAGAGGGAAGTTCATAGTGATACAGGCCTACCTAAAAAAGATAGGAACATTTCAATCAAACAACCTAACCCTAATCTACAAGAACTTGAGGAACAACAACAAAGACAGCCCACAGCAAGTAGAAGGAAGGAAGTAACCAAGATCAGAGAAGAATTAAATGACATAGAGACCAAAAGCACAATTCTAAGGATCAATGAATCCAGGAGCTGGTTCTTTGAAAGGGTAAACAAAATCGACAAGCCTTTAAGCAGGCTCATCAAGAAAAAAAGAGAGAAAAGACCCAACTAAACACAATGAGAAATGAAAGAGGAGAGATTACAACAGACACCACAGAAATACAAAGGATTGTAAGAAATTACTAGGAAGAACTGTATACCAAGAAATTTGAAAACCTAGGTGAAATGCACAAATTTCTGGAAAAAATATAATCTTCCAAAACCCAATGAAGAAGAAGCAGAAAGCCTGAACAAACCAATAACAGCAGTTGAAATTGAAGCAGTAATCAAAAAACTCCCAACACACAAAAGCCCTGGACCAGATGGTTTCACAGGAGAATTCTACAAAGCATTTAAGGAAGAGCTAACCCCTATCCTTCAAAGACTATTCCAAGTATCCAAAGTGATGGAAGATTCCTAAACTCTTTTTTATGAAGCCAGCATCATCCTAATCACAAAACCAGATAAAGACACAACAAAGAAAGAAAGCTTCAAGCCAACATCACTGGTGAACATAGACGATAAAATTCTAAACAAAATATTGGCAAACCGCATCCAACAATACATCAAAAAGATCATACACCATGACCAAGTGGGATTCATTCCAGGGATGCAAGGATGGTTCAATATTCGCAAGTCAGTAAATGTAATACATCACATAAACAAAGACAAAAATCACACGATCATATCAATAGATGAGGAAAAAGCATTTGATAAGGTACAGCACCAATTTTTGATAAAAACACTCAGCAAGGTGGGAATAGAGAGAGCGTTCCTCAACATAATAAAGGCCATATATGAGAGACCTACAGCCAACACCATACTCAATGGGCAAAATTTAAAATCTTTTGCACTAAGATCAGGAGCAAGACAAGGTTGTCCACTTTCACCACTTCTATTCAATATAGTATTGGAAATTTTAGCCACAGCAATCAGACAAGAAAGGAAATAAAAGGCATCCAAATTGGAAAAGAGGAAACAAAACTGTCACTGTTTGCAGATGACATGATAGTGGACATAGAAAATCCTATAGACTCAACCAAAAAACCGCTTGACCTAATAAGTGAATTTGGCAAAACAGCGGGAAACAAAGTCAATATCCAGAAATCAAAGACATTTTTGTACACCAACAATGAAACAGCAAGAGCAGAAATCAAGAAAAAAATCCCATTTGCTATAGCAAAAACAAAAATAAAATACCTAGGAATAAACCTAACCAAGGAGGTAAAAGACCTGTATTCTGAAAACTATACAACATTGAAGAAAGAAATGAAGGAAGACAAACAAATGGAAACATATACCGTGTTCATGGATTGGAAGAATTAACATAATCAAAATGTCCATACCACCCAAAGCAATGTACAGATTCAATGCAGTACCTATTAAAGAATCAATGGCATATTTCACAGACATAGAACAAATACTTCAAAAATTTATATGGAACTATAAGTGACCCCAAATAGCTGCTGCAATTTTGAGAAAGAAGAGAAAAGTAGGAGGGATTACAATACCTGATACTAAACTGTATTACATGGCCACTGTAATCAAAACAGCCTGGTACTTGTATCAAAACAGGCACATGGACCAATGGAACAGAACAGAGAGCCCAGAAGTAAGCCCAAGTCTCTATGGTCAATTACTATTTGACAAAGGGGGCAGCAACATAAAATGAAGTAACAATAGTCTCTTCAACAAATGGTGTTGGGAGAACTGGACAGCTACATGCAGAAAAATGACACTCGAGCACCAACTCACACAATACACAAAAATAAATTCAAGGTGGATAAAACATTTAAATGTAAGCCATGACACTATTAAAGTTCTAGAGGAGAGCAAAGGCAGGAAAATCTCAGATATTTCACGCAGCAACATTTTTACTGATATGTCCCCCAGACCAAGAGACATAAAGGAAAGAATGAACAAATGGGATCTCATCAAATTAAAAAGCTTCTGGACAGCTAAAGAAAAAAGTATTAAAATAAAAAGAGAACCAATCATATGGGAGAACATATTTGCCAATGATACCTCAGACAAGGGTTTAATCTCCACAATATATAAAGAACTTACATGAGTCCACTCTCAGAAGACAAGCAACCCAATTAACAACTGGGAAAAGGACTTAAACAGACACTTCTCCCAGGAGGACACACAGAGAATCCAGAGACACATGAAAAGATGCTCAATATCACTAGCTATCAGAGATATGCAAATTAAAACCATAATGAGATACCACTTCACACCAGTCAGAATGGCCATCATAAACAAAGCAACAAACAACAAGTGTTGGAGAGGTTGTGGAGAAAAAGGGACCCTAATGCACTGTTGGTAGGATTGCAGACTTGTGCAACCACTATGGAAAACAGTATGGAATTTCTTCAGAAAACTAAAAATGGATCTGCCTTTTGATCCACCAATTCCATTGCTAAGATTATATCCTAAGAACCCCGAAACACCAATCCAAAAGAACCTATGCACCCCAATGTTCATAGCAGCACTATTTACAATAGCCAAGTGCTGGAAGCGACCTAGGTGTCCATTAGTAAATGAATGGATCGAAAAACTATGGTACATTTACATAATGGAATTCTATGCAGCAGAAAGAAAGAAGGAGCTCCTACCCTTTGCAACAGCATGGATGGAACTGGTAGGCATTATGTTAAGTGAAATAAGCCAGGTGGTGAAAGACAAATACCATATGATCTCACCTTTAACAGGAACCTAAACAACAACAACAACAAAAACAAACAAGCAAGCAAAATATAACCTAAAACACTGACATAGAGAACAGACTGACAGTGTCCAGAGGGGAGAGGGGAGGGAATTTCAGGGGAAAAGAGGAAGGGTTTGTAGGAATAATTATAAAGGACACATGGACAAAAACTAGGGGGGGATGGAAATGGGAGGGAGGTGGAGAGGGCTGGGTGGGTGGGCTGGGATGGGAATAAAAGATAGAAAATTGTATTTGAACAACAGTTAAAATAAAATTTAAAAAAGAAAGTAATTATTGGGCTCTAAAATTACTCAAAAACCATAATTTGTTACTTAGGAAAGACTTATTTGATGAGGCTTCATTTTGCTTTGATTTCATTTAGTTTAATCCAACATGTATTTGTTGCTTACTCTAAAAATTGAGGAGAGAACCAGAGAGATGCAGATGATTACAATGCAGAGTGATGAGCATTAGAATTTTGGTGTGTAGTAGATCGTGTTAAAACCAAAGTAAAAGTTTTCTAACTCACCTTCCATAATTCCAGTAAATACACACACAGATTCATTTTGCCTATTCTTGGACCTGATATAATTGAAACAATATAGTATTTAAATTTTTGTGTCTGACTGCTTTCACTTAATATAATGATTTTGAGGTTCAAAAAATTTAATTTTTAAAAAATATTTTGAAAGAATCTTTAAAAAAATACTTTATTTATTTTTAGGCAGAGTAGAAGGGAGGGAGAAAGAGAGGGAGAGACACATCAATGCGAGGTTGTCTCTCACACAGCCCCCTCCAGGGACCTGACCTGCAACCCAGGCAGGTGCCCTGACTGGGAATCCATCCAGTGACTTTTTGGTTCTCAGCCTATGTTCAACTCACTGAGCTACACCAGCCAGGGCAAAACTTAAAATTTTTTAACATTTTCACTGAGGTATAATTTACACACATGGAATTCACTACTTGATGTAGCAAGTTCAATATTCTTAGTAAATTTATAGATTTATGTGATGATTAACAAAATACAATTTTAGAATATTTTTATCACATCAAAAAATACCTTTTTGCCCATTTGTGGTTAATTACCATTCCCATCTCAGTGCTAGGAAACCACTGATCACTTTCTGTCTTTATAAATTTGTGTTTTCCAGATACTTTTATATAAATTGAATCATAAAATATGTGACCTTTTGTTTCTGGCTTCTACTTAGTGTATGTTTTCAAGGTCATCCATGTGGGAGTATGTATCTATATTGTCTTCCTTGAATTGAAGAATGGAATTCTATTGTATGTTTATACTACATTTGGTTATCTGTTCATGGGTGATGAACATTTCACTATTTCCAGTTTGGAGATATTATCAATAGTGCTCCTGTGAACATCTTTGCACATTTCTTTGTGTTGAGGCACATTTTTATTTACCTTGGGTAAATTCATTTATCTTGGAGTGCAATTATTGGGTTATATGGTAAATTTATGTTTAACTTTTTCAGAAACTGTTAAAGAGTTTCCCCAAGTGACTGCACCAATGTACATTCCCATGATAAGTTCATGAAGGTTCAGTATTTTCCACATCTTCACTAGTACTTAGTATTCATGGGAAAATTCTCATAGGAGAATATGCTTGAGTACTGAATACAAAATGAGTAGAAATTTAACTGGAGAATATGTCAACCAGGAGGCATTTAAGAGTATCTCAATAAGGAAGACATATGAAACTACGGCTAAGTTACTGGAAATAAGGTTGGATACATAGATGGAGGTCAGACCATTGAGGTCATTAAGCCTTTTCATTTCTCTGTACAACAAAAGATATCAGTGCTTCTATTCAAGCCCTAAGGACTTCTCCATGCAACGACTCTGTTGGCTAGCGGCTGGTATTTCAGATTCCTTCTGTCTGAACCTTAGAAAAACCAGGGTCTTCCTGTAACTTCATTTTTTAAAAGATTTTATTTATTTATTTTACAGATAGAAGAAAGGAGGGAGAAACAGAGGGAGAGAAACATCAATTGGTTGCCTCTCACCCAAGCCCAAACTGGGAGTCAAACTCAAAACCCAGGTATGTGCCCCAACCAGAAATTGAACTGGTGGCCTTTGAATTTATGGTTGACACACAATCCCCTGAGCCACACTGATCAGGGCCTTAACTTAATTTTTATGTGCATTGTACTTTCCTTGGATCTTCTCAGTCATGGAAGATCAGTGATTCCATCCAGGAGCGATTTTGCTTTTTAAGAACATGGAGTACACATTTGGCCTTAAGACCACCTACAGTAGCAGAAGCTATAGACTGTCCCACTTACCTTTCTCTTATTAGTGAGTGTATCCTACCCCCACTCTCCCCTACAAAAGACCAACAGAAATTGTCGAAGAGATTCTCCCAAAACTCATACAAAAAGTTGATCCAAGTAAAGGCAAAATAATCACATATAAATAAATGGGACCACATTCAACTAAAAAAGCTTCTGCAAAGCAAAGGAAGCCATTGACAAAATGAAAAGGCAAAATACCAAATAGGAGAAAATATTTGCAAATCTGATGGGGGGTTAAATCCAAAATACATTTAAAAAACTCACATGACTAAATAGCAAAATACAAAAAAAATCTAATTTAGAAATAAGCAGAGGATCTGAATAGACATTTTTCCAGAAAAGACATACAGATGGCCAACAAGTACATGGAAAGGTGATTGATCCAAGATGGTGGCACAGTAGATGTAAGGTACAGTCACCTCCTCCCAGGACCAAACTGGATTTACAACTAAAATGTAAGACAATCAACCTTAGAAACTAACTGAAGACTAACTGAGCAAAAGTCATATAACCAAGGATTTCCAGAAAAGGCAACATCAGAACTGGAAGGAAGGGCAGAAATGCAAAAAAGCCTAGCCCTGCTCCCAGAGTGGCAGCTGAGATTCCAAACAGATATCTCAACAGCAAAGTTCCCCCTGAGAAGCATGAGGTCTCAAAGCCATGCAAGGCTCTGCAGCCCAAAGCACCAGAGTGGGGAAGAGGTGCTCACAGAACATCTGGCTGTGAACATTGGTGGGGATTCTGTCCACCAGAGAGACAAGAGTCTGCTAGAGACACAGATGCCCTTACAGGGCCAACACACGATTCCACACACAAGTAAAATTATATGGTACTTATTCTTTTCTGACAGCCTATTTCAATTAGCATAATACTCTCTAGGCCAAGAAAAACTATAAAACACAAAAAATTTAAAAAGTAAGAAGAAACTAAAAAGAAAAAAAAATTTCTTCAGGTCCATACATGCTGTTGCAAGAGATAAACGTTTCATTTTCTTTTATTTTTCTTTCATTTTTTATAGCCAAGTAGGATTTCATTGTGTAAATGCACAACAGCTTTTTTTATCCACTCTTCTAATGATAGGCACTTTGGCTGCTATCAACTTTTAGCTAATGTAAATAATGCTGAAATGAACACATACAAGGTCTGCCCAGAAAGTATTCACCCATGTAATAGGAAAAATAGAGATGTTTATTGAAGAAGATCCAAGGTACAAGAAACATTGTACATAGAACAATGATGCCTCAGTCCCCTTCAAAGTAGGCACATTGGGGCTTTACACAGTTCTCCTGGAGTCACTTTCACTGTTCAAAACACTCCGCAAAATCCTTTGATTGGAATCACCATGAGCTTCTGCACCATATTTTCGTGAATATCATAGATGGTCTGCAATCTCCTCCCTTTCAAAGATGATTTTAGTTTTGGGAAAAGTTAGAAGTCACAGAGCACCAAATCTGGGCTGTAGGTAGGCTGAGTCACCTGGTTCATTTGATGTGTTGTCCCAAATCATTGCATGAAATGTGATGAATATGCAGGCATGTTGGCGTGATGAATCTGCCAATGACAAGTAGCCCATAGGTGTGGCCTTCTGAATCATCTGCATAGTTTCCACAGAGGAACGTTCAAGCTTAATGTAAAATTTGATGCAAATTTATTGCTTTATGTGCCCGATCATTTTAAATGTGACAGCCACTTACTACACATGCTCACTCAATGGCATCTACAGCCCCCACTGACTAGTACGGTGAAGTCATCCTTGTTCAGTCATATGCAGTCCTGTCCACTCTCCTTGGCTGCCAGGTTACATCAATATCACACAAACCATTCTCTCTATATTAACAATGGCTGGAATTTTTCTGAACAGACATTGTGTATGCTTCTGAGTTAGTGTTCCAGGATTCTTCAGATATATTTCCAGAAGTGGACTTGTTGGGTCATAAGGCAGTTCCATTTCTAGTTTTTTGAAGTAACTCCATACTGCGTTCACAGTGGCTGCACTAATTTGCATTGCCACCAAAAGTGCAGGAGGGCTCTATTGTTTGTTGATTTATTGATGATAGGCATTCTGACAAGTGTGAGGTGATATCTCACTGTGTTTTTAATTTGCATTTCTTTGATGATTAGTGGACATTAAGCATTTTTCATGTGTCTATTGGTCATCTGTATATCCTCTTTGGAGAAGTGTTCATTCAGGTCCTTTGGTCATTTTAAATTGAATTGCTTGGGTTTGTTTGTTTGTTTGTTTACTTGCATGACAATTTAATTAATTGATTGATTGATTTTTTATTCTTGATCAAGTACAGTTGTCTCCATTTCACCCACACCACCTTCCACACCACCCATCCCCATACTCCACCCTCAATCCTATCCCCTTTGGCTTTGTCCTCTATATATTTTCCTTGATGACCCTCCCCCTACTTTCCCTTATTCCCCTCACCCCCTTCCCTCTGGTTAATCTCAGTTTTTTTCTTTATTTCAATGTCTCTAGTTATATTTTGCTTGCTTCTTTGTTTTGTTGCTTGGTGGGGGGAGGTTTGATATTGAGTTTTATTAGTTTTTTATAAATGTTGAATATGAACCTATTGTAATTGGCAAATATGGTCTCCCATTCGGTGGGCTGTCTTTTCATTTTGTAATGATTGTCTTTGCTGTGCAAAATGTTTCTAGTTTGATGTACTCTCATTTGTATATTTTATTCTTTTGCTTCCCTTGCCTGAAGAGATACAGCAGCAAAAAATATTGCTATGAGAAATGTGAAAGACTTTACTGCCTATGTTTTCTTCTAGGATTTTTATTATTTTGAGTCTAAAATTTGTCTTTTATCCATTTTGAGTTTATTTTTGTGTGTGCTATAAGAAGGTGGTCACATTTCATTTTTTATACATATATGTTCAATTTTCCCAACACCATTTATTAAATAGCCTATTTTAACCCCATTGTATTTTCTTGCCTCCTTAGTCAAGTATTACTTGACTATTTGGTGTGGTTTATTTCTGGGCTCTATGTTTGTTCCATTGATCTATGTGTCTGTTTTTCCTGTGTGTGCTATCCTGTTTTGATTACTAGGGCCTTGTAATATAGTTTAATATCACATAACATGATTCCTCCAAGTATGTTCTTCTTTCTCAAGACTGCTGTGACTATTCATGGTGTTTTGTGCTCCTATAATTTTTTGAACATTTGTTCTAGTTCTTTGAAATACACCATTGGTATCTTGCTAGGAATTGTATTGAATCCTATATTCAATCAATTGGATTGTTTTAGATTGTATGGACATTTTAATAATGTTAACTCTTTTATCCATGAACATGACACGTGCTTTCATTCATATTTTCTTCAATTTCCTTCTTTGGACTATTATTATTTTCCAAGTACAACTTTTAAAGCCTTGGTTAAATTTCTTCCTGGGTTATTTTTATACAAATGTGAATGAGATAAGTTTTTAGTTTTTTTCTGATTGTTTATTGTTGGTTTATAAAATGAAACTGATTTCTGGATATTTGTTTTGTATTCTGCTATTTTACTGAATTCATTTATCAGTACTAGTAGTTTTTGGTGGATTCTTTAGGGTTTTACATAGAGCATCATGTCACCTGCAAATAATGACAGCTTTGTTTTTTTCTTTCTAATTTGGATGGCTTTTATTTCTTCTTCTTGCCTGATTGCTGTGCCTAAGATTTCCAGTGCTATATTGAATAAGAATGGTGAAAGCAAACGTGTGTTTAGATCTTTTTTAAAATCTCTTTGTATGAATTTTATTTCAGGATAACTAGATTATTCATCAAGGAATACACTTATAGAAGAATTACAAGTAAATAAGCAGAAATAATATAATTTTTTTAAATCACAATTTTCTTGTTTGTTTGTTTGTTTTTCAAGTACAGTTTTCTGCTCCCCCCCCCACATTGCTGCACCACCCCAGACCTCTATGCCTCCCTCCCCCATTTCCAACCCCCTTGTTGTTGTCCATATGTCCTTTATAATTGTTCCTGTAAATCCTTCACCCCTTTCCCCTTTTATCCCCTCCCCTCTCCCTTCTGGTCACTGTCAGCCTGTTCTCAATTTCAGTGTCTTTGGCTATACTTTGCTTGCTTGTTCGTTTTGTTGATTAGGTTCCTGTTAATGGTGAGATCATATGGTATTTGTCTTTCACCACCTGGCTTATTTCACTTAACATAATGCTTTCCAGTTCCATCCATGATGTTGCAAAGGGCAGGAGCTCCTTCTTTCTTTCTGCTGCACAGAATTCCATTGTGTAAATGTACCATAGTTTTTTGATCCATCCATTTATTGATGAGCACTTGGGTTGCTTCCAGCACATGACTATTATGAATTGTGCTGCTATGAACATTGGGGTGCATAGGTTCTTTTGGATTGGTGTTTCAGGGTTCTTAGGATATAATCCTAGCAATGGAATTGCTGGATCAAAAGGCATTTCCATTTTTAGTTTTCTGAAGAAATTCCATACTGTTTTCCATAGTGGTTGCACAAGTCTGCAATCCCACCAACAGTGCATTAGGGTCCCCTTTTCTCCACAACCTCTGCAACACTTGTTGTTTGTTGCTTTGTTTATGATGGCCATTCTGACTGGTGTGAAATAGTATCTCATTATGGTTTTAATTTTCATCTCTCTGATGACTAGCAATACTGAGCATCCTTTCACGTCTCTGGGCCCTCTGTATGTCTTCCTTGGAGAAGTGTCTGTTCAAATCCTTTGCCCATTTTTTAATTGGGTTGCTTGTCTTCTTAGAGTGGAGTCAATGTGAGTTCTTTATATATTTTGGAAATCAAACCCTTGTGTGAGGTATCCTTGGCAAATATATTTTCCCATACATTTGGTTACTATTTTAGATCCTATTTTGTTTATTTCTGTTCTGATCTTCATCATTTCCTTTTTTCTACTTTTAGCTGTTTGTTGTTTTTGTACAGTTGTATCTCATGTAAAGTTAGTTTGCTTGTATTTTTTTCTTGTTTCCTGAGGTAGGCCTGTAATGCTATAAATTTTCTTCTTAGGACTGTTTTCACTGTGTACCATAGATTTGGGTTGTTTTGTTCTCATTTTCACTTGTTTCAAGGTAACTTTTTATTTCTCCTTTGATCTCATGGTTAGTTCATTCATTGTTTAGTAACACATTATTTGGCCTCTATTTATGTTTTTCAGCTCTTTTCTCATGGTTTATTTTTAATTTCATACCATTATAGTCCAACAAAGAAGATGCTTGATATGACTTCAATCTTCTTAAATTTGAGACTTGTTTTGAGTGCTACCATTAGTTTTTCCTACAAAGTGTTCCATGTACACTTGAAAAGAATGTATGCTCTGCTGCTTTGGGGAAAAATACTTTGATGATATTACTTAAAGTTATCTGATCTAGTGTGTTATTTAAGACTAACATTTCTTTGTCATTCTGCCTGGGAGGTCTATCCATTGTTGTCAATGGAGTGTTGAAATCTTCAATAATGATTGTATAAGTGTCAGCCTTTCCTTTTATATCCATCAAGATTTGCTTTATGTATTTAGGTGCTCCTACATTGGATGCATATGTTTTCAAGGGTTATATCATTTTGTCAGATTGCTGCACTTATGATTATGTGGTGTCTTTTTTTTGTCTCTTATTGTCATCTTTGTTTTAAAGCACAGAATTTTGGTCATTGGGCCTTTCAAGAATATTCTGTACAATGTCCTAGAACAGTATTTCCTCAAAATTGATCCACTGGCATGATTTAAAAATAGATTCTTAGGATTCACCAATTCAGTAGCTAGGTATATCCCCCAAAGATGTAAAAGCAGGAACTCAAAAATGGTTATGATTTTCATTTAAATATTTTATTGTTTATGGTACTGCAGTTGTCTCAATTTTCCCTCTTGGTGCCCCTCCACCCAAACTCAAATAGATTCTTGCAGACCAACGTTCATAACAGAAATAGTCAAAATATGGAAATGATTCAAGTGTACATCAAAAGATGAATGTATAAATAAAATAATGTATATACAATGGCATATTATTCAACCTTTTTAAAAGAATAAAATTCTAATACATGTGCAACATGGTTGAAACTTGCAAACATTTTGCTAAGATAGATAATCCAGACACCAAAGGATAAGTGTTGTAATAGTTCACTTATATAAAGTACATAAAGTAAGAAAATTCATAGAGACAAAAAGTAGAAGAGAGGTTTCCATGGGCTGGAGGAAAAGAAGAATAGGGAAACGCTGTGGAACAGGGCTAGAGTTTCTATTGGGATGATGAAAAGGTCTGGAAATAGATAGTCATAATAGTTTCATGATATTGTGAATACGCTTAATGCCACAAAATTGTATTTTTTAAAAATGGTTAAAATGGCATATACATATGGATAATAAAAATATAAATAAAACTGGAATAAAGCAAAATAATTGCAATTTTGGTTTTTTTCCTCAAAATTTAAAATCCCATGAATTCTTTAAACATTTCTGAAACTGTATCCTGAACTCTGCCTGCTTTATGTTTTAGATCTCTACTTTTGGACATATATGTGGAGATATATGTAATGGAAATACATATGGAGATATATTTAATGGTTATTCAGAAGAACCAAGATGGTGAATTCTAGACAAGATGTTATTTTTTAATATATTTTATTGATTATGCTATTACAGTTGTCCCATTTCCCCCCTTCTCTCCCCTCCACCCTGTACACCCTCACCCACCCACGTTTCCCCCCTTTAGTTCATGTCCGTGTGCCATACTTATAAGTTCTGTAGCTTCTACATTTCCCATACTATTCTTGCCCTTCCCCTATCTATTTTCAACCTACATTCCATGCTACTTATTCTCTATACCCTTTCCCCCTCTCTCCTCCTCCCACCCCCCTGCTGCTAACCCTCCATGTGCCCTCCATTTCTGTGGTTCTGTTCCTGTTCTAGTTGTTTATTTAGTTTCTTTTGGTTTTGCTTTAGGTGTGGTTGTTAATAATTGTGAGTTTGCTGTCCTTTTACTATACATGTCTTTTTTTATCTTCTTTTCTTAGATAAGTCCCTTTAGCATTTCATAAAATAAGGACTTGGTGATGATGAACTCCTTTAATTTGACCTTATCTGAAAAGCACTTTATCTGCCCTTCCATTCTAAATGAGAGCTTTGCTGGATAGAGCAATCTGGGATGTAGGTCCTTGTCTTTCATGACTTGGAATATTTCTTTCCAGCCCCTTCTTGCCTGTAAGGTCTCTTTGGAGAAATCAGCTGACAGTCTGATGGGAACTCCTTTGTAGGTTACTGTCCCCTTATCTTTTACTGCTTCTAGGATTCTCTCCTTCGTTTTTACCTTGGCTAATGTAATTATGATGTGCCTTGGTGTGTTTCTTCTTGGGTCCAACTTCTTTGGGGCTCTCTGAGCTTCTTGGATTTCTTGGAAGACTGTTCCCTTTGCCAGATTGGGAAAGTTCTCCTTTATTATTTGTTCAAATATGTGCTCAATTTGTTGCTTTTCCCCTTCCCATTCTGGTACCCCTATAATTCAGATGTTGGAATGTTTAAAGGTGTCCTGGATGCTCTTAAGCTTTTCCTCGATTTTTTGAATTCTTATTTCATCATGCTTTCCTGCTTGGTTGATTCTATCTTCCTTCTGGTCCACTGTATTGTTTTTGTTTTGAGACTCAGATTCCTTCCTTTCACTATTGGCTCTCCTCTGCGTATCTTCCTGCATCTCTTTTATGGTAACCTGCATCCTTTCATTTAAATTGCACCCAAAATCAACCAATTCTGTGAGCTTTCTGATCACCAGTGTTTTGAACTGTGCATCTGATAGATTGGCTATTTCTTGGTCGCTCAAAAGGATGATCTGATCTGTTCTGTTGGAAACATATCTTATGTCTTTCCCTGTCTCTCCTTCCCCGCCCCCCCCCCCCGGTCTGGTTACGGTGGGGGGCAGAGCCTTAGTTGTTCACCGGGGCTGGGCACCCCAGTCGCTAGATTGTGACGTTATATGTGGGGGCGGGGGCAGGAGCGGGGATGGGAGGGAACAATGGCAGTAGTTCCATTCTCCTGGGCTCAGACCTTCTCTGGGATCCTGGGCTGCGAGCTCTGCCCTGGTCCACAATCACTGCCTCACTGGGTCTGCCAGCCTCAGCTTGCGTACTCAGGGATCACTGCTGCATTCTTGCGCCCCGGATGGCTGTCATGCCGATTTCGCGCCAAATTTTCCCCGACCTCCGCACACCGCAGACTGGAGCCAGCCCTGTGCCCCCTTGGCTCGTTGTCTCCTACCAGTCTGGATGTACAGGTCTACTTCAACTTCTTGGCTGTCCGACTTCCATTCAGATAAATCCTCTGTCAGTTCTGAGTGTTATTCTATCTGTAAATTATTGTTGTTCTAATCTTGGTTGTGCGAGGAGGTACAGTGCATCCACTTATTCCTCCATCTTGCCGGAAGTCGAGATGTTATTTTTTTAAATTACTTTATTGTTGTTCAATTACAGTTGTCTTCATTACCCCCCACCACTCCCCACCACCCCAGCCAATCCCACTTCCTTCCCTTACTTCCATGCTCCCCCTTGGTTTTGTCCATGTGTCCTGAAAACCCTTTGCCCCACTGTCCACTCCCCTCCTCCTCTCTGGCTATTGTTAGATTGTTCTTAATTTCAATGTCTCTGGTTATATTTTGTTTGCTCTTTTCTTTTGTTAATTATGTTCCAGTTAAAGGTGAGATCATATGGTATTTGTCCCTCACTGCCTGGTTTATTTCACTTAGCATAATGCCTTCCAGTTCCATCTATGTTGTTGCAAAGATAGGAGCTCCTTCTTTCTCTCAGCTGCACAGAATTCCATTGTGCAAATGTACCATAGTTTTTTTATTCATTCACTTGCTGATAGGCACTTAGGTTGCTTTGAGCACTTGGATATTGTAAATTGTGCTGCTATGAACATTGGGGTGCATAGGTTCTTTTGGATTGGTGTTTCAGGGCTCTTAAGATATAATCTCAGCAGTGGAATGCAATTTTCTTTTAAATGTACATTCTTGGGTTCTGCCCCAGGAAATGTTGACTAGATGAGTCTAGCAAAAGTACATGTCTGGGAGGATATATGTTTACAAAAGCCTCAGATAATAGTTTTAATAAAGGTAAAATTATAAAACATTGCCTGAGGGCAATGGATCTAAATTGATTGTCATAGGGACAAGCAAAATTTGAAATGTGTGAAAATTCCAAATTGTCAGGTCCAAACTCAGGACAACAAAGGCAGAAATTGAGGGATGGGACTCTGAAATCTGTTCTAACACATCCTCAAGGTCTTCTTGGTGCATGGTAAAGTTGGAGAACCATCTCCTAATGAATCCTGGGAGACTTTGCTATTCAGCCATCTATCCAATTGGGAAACTACAAGTCAGGAAATGATAACACTGTCTCAAGAGGAGATCCAAGGAAGACTAGAGTAATTCTTTGCACAGGAAAGGGATCCAAGAGAAAAGAATCACAGCTGTCCCCACTGTTAGTCTCCAAGGGATAAAGAATTGGCAGGACAGGGACCCCTTGTTTTGTTACCCTGCCCCTGAGGAGTCAACTTATCAGGGAATCAAAGACCCATTGATCAATTTGTCTAACAAGTATCAGAAGGGAATCTGCCTCCAGGGCCCATTAACCTGTACCATAACAACTTATAGTCACTAAGGCTCTCATGTGCCAGACCACAGAAACTTATGCCTCTCCAGGAGAAAACAGCCAGGCCCTAGCCCACATGCCTGGCTCTGTATCCTTGCTATTATGGAAGACAGACTTTTGTTTTTCATCAACCACTTTCCATGAAAGAACAAGATTCACACTATCAACCCTGAGGAGCCCAGTAAGTGTTGTAGGAAATAAGAAAAAAGGATGTTGGAGTTAATAGTGTATTGCCCACTGTTTCGCACAGGACAGGGAAAACCTGTGCTGTCTATGGAGGATGAGCTCTAGAGGTCACTTGCTTGGAAATGTGAATGGCTAGACTCCTTGTTTGCAGCTGCCATTGCATGATGAGATTTTTCCTCAGTTATATGTTACTCGATTAGACAATTGATGAAGTTACGAGAATGGGGAGGAAGAGGCTAACCCTCCTGTCCCCTCTGATTCCATCACACTTCTGACAACCACGCTCTGTAGGGGTACAATCACTAATCTTGCTGTACAAAGGAATTCCACCAGCTGCTGATAGAGCTGTAGGTCCTTTACAGTGAAGTCCTGATCAGTTCGTATTAGGGAGCTTCAAAAAGGAAGAGTCTGAGGTCCTTAGCATCTAGGGCTACAGTGTATGAAGACTGGGATGAGGCGGGTGAGAGGAAGTAAAGGATGTACAAAAGTCTGACATCTAGTCCCTTATTGACATCTTACCCTTTGGCTCTGGGAATCCTGGGAAACCCTAAAACTGGCAAGTCCATTTTCCATAGTTTCCTCTGACCACACTTGGGTGCCAGATCCCATCCTTAACAGGGAATATAGAATCATTAGCAAGATCAAAGTTAGTTCTTCACTTTTTGTGATCTTTGTTCCTCTTCTTTAAAACAAGTGACTTGGTTCTTGAACCTTAGTGATGTAAGAATTCACCACCCCATTTCCTTTGACCTTAGTATCATCTGCTTTAAATCCATCTTTACTCCAGACACCAGGGAAATTGTGATACAAATCATGACCCTCCTTTGGTTGAACTTCCTCTACAGCTTCATACTTTATCCATTATTCTTTTCAAGTTCCCAGGGATGTGGTCACCTCCTCATCCTAATTCTCCACTGTCCCTGTACCCCACAGTGTGCTTCAGCTAGTGGCTAAAAACACTCTGACCCAGGCTGTGTCTTGCTCATGGTCTTTCTTCTGCTTGCTTCTCTGCCAGGAGAGCCCATATTCAGTAGTCCACCTGTGTAACTTCTGCCCAGAGATCTCTTCCTTCAGGAATTCTTCCCTGACTCCATCACTCCAGGATACATTTGGGACTTCTCTTAGTAACCCAGTCTCCGGACTGCCTTTATCCTACCATTTAAGTCACTGTATTACAATGACCTGTTTGTGCACCCATCTCTGGAAGGTGGGCTCCCTGACATTGAAGACCATACCCAATGGCTAACACTCAGCCTGTCCCAAAGGAGCTCTTCTTGCTGAGTGGCTTCCAGGAGTTCTTCAGTGACTGACAATCAGCCTAGTTCAATCGTCGACTTCCCAGTATGGCTCAACAAACTGCCCACTACCATGAAACACCAGAAAGAGAATGGGACATATTTATTTGGTGCATGAATAAAGTGGAAACTATAACTGACACAGGGCTGTATCCTCCCCTTTTGATGCTTAACCTCTGGCCCTAATGTAAAGGGTTTCTAATGGGGGGAAACTCTTTCTTAAGATGACCATTATTATTCATTTCATGACCCTTTAAATCATAGTTCAGCCGCTTTGCATCTCCAGGTTGGACTTTATAGAAAAAAATCACTGTGGTGAACTTGAATTCCAACAGCCTCAGGACAAACCCTGCAGCAGCCAGACCCCTGGCTTTGTCCATCAGAACAAGGTGAATTCTCATTAGTCTCTCTCCCTTGCTTCCAATATTTTTTCATTGAATGTTTTTCACTGTCTCAGTCTTTTTATTTGACACAAGGAAGCAATATTTGACAATCCTAGAAATAAAACCATCTTGTACCTTTATCAAATGCACTTACTACTTAAACCTGGAAGCTTTGCACGGCCTCTACATTTCTTCCTCATAGGTAGCAATATGCACCCGAGAAGATGGTCCAGCTTCAGAGGCCAACCCCTTCTTTAACCATTCCTCCAAGCAACAAGAGTCATGAAAAGAATTTTAATACTGTCCTCCATGGTGCTCATGGAAAACACTATGTCCTCCCTTAATGTCCTCAATAGATTCCTGACTGCGATAAAAACACATAACAAACAATTTTTACCATAGGTTAATCTAATGGATACAAACAGGGTTAAGTTCCTACAGCCTCTCACCAACTTAGAACAAAACAATATTGAATTTTAAAATGTTGACAACGTGAATAAAGCAATGTTAACCACATTGAATGAAGCAATGTTACTCGAGGACCTGCTGTACTTGTAAGAAGAGAGAAATTGCACAGGATGTTGCATGTCAACCCAAAAAGATGAGCATCGAACATGGGGTGATACTTAAAGTAGCACTGGGAAGGTGGAGGAAAGGGGCATAGGTCCATGGCCTGCCTGCCTCTGGCTCTCTCCTCGCCAGGTACTGGGGGTCCTAGAACCAGAGGGAAAAGAATGGGTGTCTTCTTTCAGTTTCCCATTGTCACTCTCTCCTGGAAAGTGGATTGTCATGTGTTTGGGGAGAGAGCACAATGGAGGCTGTGTCTGCTCATACAGGGAAAAGAGTGGTTAGCAGTTTCACATGCAAGAAAAAGGGCTGAGAATATGAATGTTGAGAGGCTTCCAGGAAGGGAATTAAAAGGTAATGAATGTCCTCACTTATGATCCCAGAGAAGTAACTGTGTGACACTTATCCTTTGTGAAATTGTTCTTACCCTTGTCATTTCCCTGTTTAGTCTCAGTCATCTTGTGTTTGTGCCTCTGGATAATTAGGATAGAAAATCAGGGGTGCATATGCAGGTATTTCAGACAAAGGTTGTGGAGAAGCAGTTGCTGATGCTACTCTGGGTAAGGAGCTCAAGTGAGCCACAAGAACAAAAGAAAATAGGCTGAATTGTTTGGACCTGATAGGGATCAACACTGGGAATGCATGTTGCCCAGGACTGAGAAGAGGACATGGCTTTTTAATGAGCAGCAACTTTATATTTCTTTTCTGTCTCCCTTTCTCTCTTTTCTCCATCAACATCTTATTTATCCTCACTCCATATAGTAACCTCCTTTTCAGATAAGAAGTGCTAAAAGTTTTATAGTAGTGGACACCCAGAGACTATATGATGAGCTGTGGGAAAGGAAAATATTTGTTTGTAAGCTCTTTCACTCATTGATTCTGCCACCCAACCAACATTAAGAGTCCCCTTTGTGCTAAGAACTCAGTTAGTATTGAGAACTGAGGTGGCTGGGAATTACCTAAGCAGGTGATAGCCTTTGCCATGTATATAGTGACAGGTAGGAATGAAGAGAAGGAAGTAGGGAGAGAGTTAAGGAAGGAGAGAAGGTCCTGATAGTAGCACAGACATAAGAAAGTATGGCCCATCTGGGAAAACATAGGCTTTTCAAAATAATCAGAATTGAGGGTAAAATTGAGAATTGGTTAGAAATAATGCTGGGGCGGGGGGATGGCATCATGTGGAGTCGTGATACACCAAGGAGTTTGGATGATTTCATAAAGCGGCACAAAGGAATTTCAAAAACTGTAGGCAGGTAAGTGATACCATCCAATATTCATTTTGGAAATCTCAGTCAGAAGGCTGTGTAAAAGAACTGAAGGTGAAACTGGAGACCAGGAAGAAAGTCCCTGCAATAGACTGGGAAGAAATGAAATTGTTTCCTCTTTTCCAATGCAATTGATGCTGTTAACACACACAGCACATTCTAGGGAATATACAGAATCTCAGGCATCTTCCACATTCTCTCTCTTATTCTGCTCAATTAAAAAAAAATCAGTGCAACACAGCAATTCACACTTATTGAAAGTCAAGTCAATTTAGAATAAGTCCTGACAATTTGCTTATGATATCTCTCAAGTGATTAGAAACCACACACAAAAAAAATTTTCAAACTGCCTGTTTCCTAATAGGTCAGAAGAAAGATATTTATCCATTGCTAAACAGATTGGGTATGATATGGACATTTTTATCATTCCAGAAACACTGTGAGCTTTGGAGTTTGTTTAATTTAGATATAATTGACACACAACATTATATTAGTTTGAGGTGTACAACATAATGATTTTACTTTTGCATACATTGCTAAATGATCACCTCAATAAGTCTAATTAATGTATTTACCATATATTCTTACAGTTTTTTCTTGTAATCATAAATTTTAAGAAATACTCTGTTATTTTTAAACATGCAATACAATGTTAACTGTAGTTACTATGCCTTATATTACATCCCTGTGACATATTTATTTTAAAACTGGAACTTTGTACCTTTTGATCCTCTACCCTATACTTCCACTTTGATTTCTATGCCTAAGAAGACTGACAGCAATGACAACCAATGGTGTTCTCCTGTGTAGTTAAGGGCACTATAGAATAATAAGTGTAGAACAATATTGATAACAAAACACTGAACATCACTTTATGGTTTTATGCTATACCTTGTCCCAGGGTATAAGACTTATTCTTCTGTGTGGTTATAGAACCCATAGGCTCTGAGGTGAAGAGAGTCAGAGGTAAGTGGGCCAAGAATGAGTCCCCCCCACTTGCTCAACAATAATCTAAGCATCACTGAAATGTGATTGCAAATCCGACATTCATCCCTTTGAGCTCATATGTAAATCTTGATGCAACTTCTCTCTTCCCCTAATATTTAATGAACATCATAGATGGCAAGACTCAAAATTCTGTTTGTGACATTCATAGTATTGTAGGGTACTGAAATGGCTTAAGCCTTGACATCCCCTCTTCCTTCGCATATTTTCACCGATCCCTTAACTTCACAGATGAAGACTCTTTTGTCAAGTGACAAATGTCTAGGAAGCATCTGGCCCTTTTCTCACAAGGTGTTGCTGGTCCCTGGTACATTAAGCCTTAAGCATTTGTGAATGTCATTTATGATTTGATAAAAAATATTTTTCTTTATCTTCTTATTTGAGAAGTAAGCCTGCCTTCTACTCATCCTCTAATACTGTTCAGATATTTGAGATACTCTCAAATTTTCTCACTTCTCAGACATGGTTATCTGACTCTTTTGTGAGTCCCAGAGAAGGCAGATAACTCAGATCAGGTTGCTGAGCTTCACCAGACCTCATGCTCCACATTTGTGTTAGAGCAAGTACAAATCATTTTATCTCTGAGGTCCAAGGTTGCTCTTAACTGTTCAGAGATAATTCTAAGACAGGAATAAAGAAGATGGGTGAGTATCCCAAAGGATAATGGACAATGGTTGATCAACGTTATTAAATGTTGTATCAAATAACAGAATATACAGTTCCTAAATTTTGTAATTAAGGGTTATATGTCTAGTCATTTACTTCAAGAAATTTAATCTAGAGTATCTCCAGTGTCTATTTTATTTTATTTTATTTTCTCAATCATCTAGATGATGTGTCAGCAACATGGAAACAGGAAATCAAACAAGACTGTCATATTTTATACTTCTGGGATTTTCCCAAGACTCAGAAAATCAACCCATCCTATTCTGTCTGTTCCTGTCCATGTACCTGATCACTGTGTTGGGAAACCTGCTCATCATCCTGGCCATCACCTGTGACTCCCACCTCCACACACCCATGTACTTCTTCCTCTACAACCTGTCCTTGGCTGACATCTGTTTCACATCCACCACCATTCCAAAGATGCTGGTGAACATCCAGACACAGAGCAAAGCCATCACCTATGCAGGCTGCATCACTCAGATGTGGATTTTTATGGTGTTTGGAGGTATGGACACTCTTCTCCTAACGGTGATGGCTTATGACCGGTTTGTGGCCATTTGTCACCCCTTACAGTACACACTAATCATGAACCGCTGCCTCTGTGGCCTGCTGGTTCTCATGTCCTGGTTCATCAGCATAACATACTCCCTGACCCAGAGTCTGTTGACATTGCGGCTGTCTTTCTGTACCAACTGGGAGATTTCACACTTTTACTGTGAGCTTGCTCAGGTCCTCACCATAGCCTGCTCAGACACACTCATCAATCACATAGTGTTCTATATGGTAACTGGTTTTCTTGGCATTGTTCCCTTCTCAGGGATTCTTTGCTCCTATATTCAAATCGTTTCCTCAATCCTGAGAATCCCATCAGGACATGGGAAATATAAAGCCTTTTCTACCTGTGGGTCTCACCTGTCCACAGTTTCTTTATTCTATGGGACAGGCCTTGGTGTGTATCTCAGATCTGATGCACCCTCCTGGAGGGGCATGATTGCCTCAGTGATGTACACTGTGGTCACCCCAATGCTGAACCCCTTCATCTACAGCCTGCGGAACAGGGACATCAAGAGGGCTCTACAGAAAGTTCTTGGTAGAAAGCTCTATGTTCCATAAGGTGAACACTCATCCTGGGATTCTAAGCTGACAGGGGTAGGAGCAGTTGGCTAAAGAAATCCCACCTCTTCATCACATTGAATTTTGCTTGTCATCCATTCTCTGTAAGTGATTTTGGTTATGATGGCTTTTTAAGGACTTTGTCTTAACCTCTTATGGTGACACCTCTTTTATTCTCATTTCTACTCTCCTCGTACCCTCTTTTTATTATGTATTACTGCACCTCATCTTTCATTTCTACTTGTGAAGTTGGAAAACAGCCACTTCAGGAGCCAATGGGAAGACTTGAATAAGAATTAGGACATAGTGAAATTTATTGAGAATCATTGCTAATTCTTACCAAAGTCACTCATTCAATAGTATTAATTGAGACTTTCTGATGTTCCATGCTGTTCTTGGTGTCTGGAATACAGCTGTGAAGAACAGAACAAACAAACAAAAACATTGTACTTATAGAGTTTATTAGGCAATCTCAGATTTTATCATATCTCATTATATGTCCAACAGAAAATACACTGATGGATACATTATTTTATTTTTATTCATGAGTTTCAACTGTTGCTTAGTTCCTTTCCAAAATAAGCAGTAAAAATGTATCACTAGAGACAGAAAAAAAAACCCCACATCCAGAATGTTAGATTTGATCAGGCAAAAATAAGTTGTTCAGTCCAGTCTAATTTTGCAGGTGAATTCACTGAGACACAAATATAAGAGTCTAGAGAGGGACTAGCTTACAGGGGGACATATCTTTAGGAATGGTTCCAAGACAGAACACTGCAATGCAACTCGAGAGAACAATAATTGAGTCACAGAATTGCCACTGTAGGTATGTGAGGCTGAAAGGCTCAGGTGATGCAGAATATGTTAGGACTTGTGATCTCCTGATACATCATGTTCAGTTCCATATCTGTTTCACCACAAAGAAATTGGATGTCCTAAATCTTTGGATAGTAGTGTTTCCCAGGCACTGTAGGCAGGAAAGGATAAATGCACGAATATTCATTCACCTTGCTAAACATGAATCGCTGCCTACTCCAGAATGGAAGGAGTCTAATGGAGTCACCATGCCACCAACTGGCCTCGAAAAGGGGTGAACCATATCCAGCTAACCTCTAGGATTTGAGTCTATAAACAGACTTGGGATTGGATATTGGAAGATGAACCATGATTTTCAATCATGGTAGCTAACATCTGACTTTTCCTGGCTTGCCTTGATATTTTGGATTCTCTGGGTTAAGCAATGCCTTTGATGTCTCCTCATCTATGATATGTTGCCACTACCACTGATCCTGTGGGTCACAGAGTCCGACTGCTATTCTGGATTTGTTGTTCAATCATATATCTACCTTGCCTCTCACAATTACCACTGTCATCTGAGTTTAAACCATAACATACTTGTAAATATGAAATACTTGAAATTTAGCTAGAGACAGAGAGGATTTGTTATTTGTGGTGGATCCCATAGACCATACTTGATAGTTTATGCTAATAAGAAGACTGAAGATGAAAATTGATTGTGCTGAAGAGACCATGTATATGAAGGGTTGGTGCTTTAGGCTAGGTGATGTCAGCCAAACGTCTGGGGAGGGAGGCTGGAGAATGACTTAAAAAATGGGATATAATTCAATTTATCCCACCAATGATATGAAACCTCAGTAAATTCTCTGGACACTGAAGCTCAGGTGTGCTACCTGGTTAGCAATACTCTGACTGTTTTCTCACATTGTGGCCAGGAGGAGGTAATGGATCTGAACCCCATGGGGAGAGGATAACAAGAAGCTTTACCTATAGGAACTTTCATATATTTCCTCATGTGTCTTCTTTTGACTAGTTTTATTGTGTATTTTTTTGCTATAAGAAATCATAAGTCTGGCACTGTCCTAAGTTCTGTGGCTCATTCTGATGAACCTGAGGGAACTCCCTTGCTTTGAGTCATTCTAGCAAATTATTGAATGTGAGGGAGTCCCTTAATTGTGTCCAACTGGTCTGAAGTGAGAGTGGCCCTGGGACTCCTGAACTTATGACTGGTGTCTGAAGTGAAAACAGTTTGCAGGTATTGTTCCCTCTCTGTGTGGTTTGGTGAACTCTTTGTAGCAAGGGAGAGCAATGGAAAATCAAGCCACATTGAAACCCATCAGAGGCCTCTTAAAATCACCAGGGAGCTCTGGGTCTAAGATGATCCTTCAGAGTTGGCTGGCACTGGTGCCAAAGGGCCAAATGTTATGAGTAATCATGGATGGTATATAATTGAAGTATGGAGTCCAAAATAAGTAAGTTCCCAATTCCACTACAGTTGTACTAAGAGGAAAAACTGTGTAGACATAAGCAGAGGACCATATGGGTACATATACACTGTGTGACTGAATATTCAGAATTTTTTTATTGCACAATTTCATTTTGTCACTTTTTTCAGTCCTAAGAACCAAAAAAGATGGCAGAGGTGTTGAGATTAGGCTATTCTTCTGATCACCCTCCATAGGGCACTCTTGATGTCTCTGTTCCTCAGACTGTAGATGAAGGGGTTCACCATGGGGGTTACCACAGTGTACACCACTGAGGCCACTGCACCCTTCCTCAGGGAAGATGACACTGTGGAACTGAGGTACACCCCAAGACCTGTTCCATAAAATAAACAAACAACTGACAGGTGAGAGCCACAGGTGGAGAAAACCTTATACTTCCCCTCTGAAGATGAGACTCTAAGAATGGAGGAAACAATTCGTGTATATGAGAAAAGGATCCCAGACAGTGGAACACCACCAAAGATGACCCCAATAAAATAGGTCAATATGTTATTGGTGGAAGTGTCAGAACAGGCAAGGTTGAGGAGTTGAGAAGGGTCACAGAAGAAATTAGGAATTTCCACATCTGCACAGAAGGTGAGTTGTGACACCATCAAGTAGTGCAGCTGGGAGTCCAAAAGGCTGAGTAAAAATGACAGTAAGACACACAAGCCACAGAGGCGGGAGTTCATGATGAGCAGGTAGTGCAGAGGCTGACAAATGGCCACCAACCGGTCATAAGCCATCACGGCCAGAAGTAGACTCTCCAAACTTGCAAATAGAGAAAAAAACGTGACCTGAGTTAGGCAGCCTGCATAGGTGATGGACTTGCTGTATGTTTGGAGGTTCACCAGCATTTTGGGGACTGTAGTGCTGCTGAAACTGATGTCAGCCAGGGACAGATTGGAAAGGAAGAAGTACATAGGTGTGTGGAGGTGGGAGTCAGAGATGATGGCCAGGATGATGAGCAGGTTCCCCAGCATGGTCACCAGGTACATGGCCAGGAACAGGCCAAACAGAAGAGTCTGCAGCTCTGGGTCATCTGACAGTCCCAGGAGGAAGAATTCAGAGTCACCTGTTTGATTCTGTGGTACTATGCAGATAGGACACAGTTTGAAAAAGAAGAGAGTGCTGAATAAATGCAACAAGTGTAGACACATCCATTTGTTTTGCATTCAAGCAATTCACAAATAAAGGAATCACACTTGAGCTTGAGGACCAAACACCACCCACCCACCCACCACCACCCCTTACCCTTCAGCAACATTTCTCAGTTGGGAACTCTTTTAGAACTCTTTCCTTATAGATGTCTGGGCTGTTTACCTGTTTCTATAAACAACTACTTTAGAGACCCTGGCTCAAAGAATATTGGAGAAGAAAGGACACTGCAGATTAAAAAATTCCAACAATAGCAAAATATCAGCCTTCTACTTTGGAAGTAAAAATATGGAATGGGACATATTTTTTTCTTTTTTTTTTTTTTTTTTTTTTTTTTTTTTTTTTTTTTATTTCAATCATTGTTCAAGTACAGTTTTCTGCCCCCTACTCCCGTTTCAGCCCCTCCACCCAACCCTCCCCCCTTCCCCCCATTACCCCCCACCCTTAGTTTTTGTCCATGGGACATATTGTTTTCTAAGGAAAAATCATCTTAATTGGAAGATGCTAAGAAGCAGTTGAATGTACTTCATCTCACTCAGATGCAGTACCAGAAATTCCCTTAATCTACAATGTCATCTTGAAGAGCTAAAACCACATTAACTGCATTCTAACTTAGAATAAGCAGATAGATTTTTGTGTGGCAATTATCTTTAAGGGTTTTCATCTTTACTTGGATTTATGACATCCATCTTCCAGAGAGATAAGTGTTCACTCAAAATATGTGGGTTGTCTGGTCAAAGTCAGTCCTTCAACTGTAACTCAAATATGTATATTTTTTACTTTGGTGGACTTCACATTTTGCAAAATATATCTTTGTTAAATGCACAAAATAATCATACAGCACCCTTGATCCTAGAGATCGTGTTAGTTTACAGTGCACTAATGATTAAATAACAATTCATTTTCATGAATACTCTGTACTCATTTTTCTTTTGTGAAAGCTTATTATCTATCAGTGATACACAGTCTCAGAGAAACATCTGCACTTCAGTTTCTACTTTACTGTTTTTGTTCATTGTGACTAGGTTAAACTTACATTTCTCACTAACCACAAACATTGTGAAAGTTGATTTCTCATCAAATCCAACCCTCTAACAAACAGTTGAGAAACTGAGAGTAAAGCCAGGCCTCAAACCATATGTTGGCCTTCTTATGCCAGCCTAAGTCTTTTCAAGTCAATTCTTCCTGAGAGAGGGATTGCATTTCTCCTCAATTCAGCTCCCTAAAGGCTACTCAGGTCATTTCTCCAGACAGGTCAAAGCATGATGAATTACTGAAGCATTCCATTGTCAACATATTTCTTCCTTTGTGTGATATGCTAGATTCCTATGGATATAGCTGACCATTTCTGATTTGTGAATACTACCTACATTTACATAAACTATGTCATAACTATTTTGCATCAAAAATGATATAACTTGGAAAAATGAAAAGAGAAAAAACAAAGACTAATATTACAACATTTGGGGAGTTCACTCATCTGTAATATAGATACATTAATTGAACTGACATTATATTGTTGTTATAAGAAATAAAATTAAATTATTTTTTCCATTTTCTAAATTTTTTATTGTTCAAGTAGAGTTGTCTGCCTGAACCCAGCCATCCCCACCTCTCTCCCCTGATTCTACTCCCCCTTGGTTTATAAAATTAAATTGTAGACCTAAAATGGTTAAACAGTGGTTATCAATGCTGGTAGATATTATAATTACCTATCCATCTTTTAAAATTCAGAGGTAAGTGATATAAGCCAGTCAGAGAAACACAAGTGCCATATGATTTCACTCATATGTGGAATCAAATGAACAAACTGAACTACCAAGCAAAATAGAGACAGACTCATAGACAGCAGACTGACAGTTCTGGGAGTGGAGGATTTGAAAGAGGGGGAACTGAGCAAAAAAGAGAGAGAAAGAACGTATGTACACAAACAACAGTGTGGTGATTGTAGTGGGGCTGTGTGGATGTAGGTGGAAAAAGGTTTAGGGGAGATAAATGGTAATGGAAAAAATACAATAAATAAGAAGAAGAAGAAAATTTAATGATGCGCTGGCCATTGACTGGAACCAGTTAAATCAGAAATTCCACACATAAGTCCTTCGGGCATACTATTATAAAGCCAGAGCAAGCAACCATTGTCAGATAATTAATAAATGTATTAATGTTACCAAGTCTTTTCAATACCATTTTTAATCACTACCCATATTAAAATATAAGTATTTAATAATACATGCCATAGAATTTATATTTATTTTTTATTGTAGTTCAATTACAGTTGTCCCCATTTAGACCCTGCCCTACCCACCCCCACTTCCCACATTTAATCCTCCCACCCACCCTTGTCTTTGTCCATGGGTCCTTTATACAATTATTATGGGTAAAACTTGAGGTTTTTTCCTATCCCTGCATGATCTTCCCCTATGCTTCAGTTGTCCAAAGGAAAAAATTATCATGAATCTGATGGATGCATTTTCCTTTCAATATTTTCATATTGGTAGTGATTTATGTATTCATACCAGTTTTCCTAAAAACTAGCCTAAATACTCACACGCTACACACACAGTTCCCTGAGTTCTCACTTAACATAGCTTTGCATTTTAAGTCTCTCTTTATTTTTTTAAAGATTGTATTTATTTATTTTTAGAGAGAGAGGAAGGGAGGGAAAAATACATCAATGTGTGGTTGCCTCTCATGCACCCCCAACTGGGGACCTGGCCCACAACTTAGGCATATGTCCTTACTGGGAATCGAACCAGTGACCTTTCAGTTCACAGGCCAGTGGTCTGTCTAGTGAGCCATACCAGCCAGGGCATATTTCAGCACTTTAAATGATGCACAGCATTACCTGTGGGATAAACTTCATTTTATTCTCTTTTTATGTTATTTTAATTATTTTATTGTTGTTCAATTACAGTTGTCTGAGTTTCCTCCCCAACACTCTACCCCACCCCAACCAAACCCTCTTTTCTCCCTTGCTTCCGCCCCTTTGGTTTTGTCTATGTGTCCTTTATAGTTATGCCTGAAAACCCTTCCCCCATTCTTCAATTTTATGTTGTGACACTGGTTAAGAAAATTCTTATGCCACTCTCCACATCACACAGTGAGAATTTCTTAAAGACATAGGCATAAAAGAATTGTTTGAGTTGTAAAAAAATTAATATATGTGTAATTTTACTATTAATTACCTATACTTATTTTCCCAATAGAAAAATAAGAAAAAATGATTGCCAAGGGATAAAATTAACAAGTTCCCTGTTGTCTGAATAGCAATAGTCTTTTCATGTAGAAACGCATGAAAGTTCCCATCTCTTATGGGGAATGGTATTTCCATATCTCACCTTAACAAAATGTGCTGACATATGCATTGCTATTCACAGAAACCCCTAGGATCCACACATTCATTCAGTAGAGGTCTCTGCAAACCTCTGGGTCCATTTTGTTAATTCACTGATGAGCTCACCCAATTCCAAGAGAAGGGATTGGTGTGTAAGCCCCTGTTTGCTCATCTGAGGATAAAACAAGTTTGGAAAGAAGCAATTGTTGTGCTGCAGTGGAGGGAACAGAGTCCTGGGGTGGGAATCAGGGACTGAGTCCCCCAGCTGTCAGCCACTCAGTGTGAAGTGTGTGTGATCTCTCCACCCCTCTGACTTGGTATCTCTTACATAGAAATGGGAGAATAACACCACCTCTGGAAACATGTGACATCCAACAGAGGTTTGCCCTCCAGAAGTGCTCAGTCATGCTTTTGAAATCAGGTTGAAATAGTGGGTTTGCTGATGAAAACAATCATGAGAAAGGTGTAATGACATATTATTCCATCAGATAGCAGTGAGGGGAGGAAACCTGTCAAGTCCCAGGTAATTTGTTCATAGAGTGAGTGGAAATCCTAACATGTTTCTCAGTCCACACAGTAAGATTTAGTTCTCTTTCCCTTTTCCTCTCTTTTTTCATTTTTTCTATTTATGAAAATCTCTACTGTTTTTCTTTATATTTAAGTGTTGTAGATTCTATTAATGAAAATTGATAGGATTTTTAGAAAATCACCCCGATGTTCATAGCAGTACAATTTACAATAGCTAGGTGCTGGAAGCAACCTAGATGCCCATCAGTAAATGAATGGATCAAAAAACTATGGTACATTTACACAATGGAATTCTATGCAGCAGAAAGAAAGAAGGAGCTCATACCCTTTGCAACAGCATGGATGGAGCTGGAAAGCATTATGCTAACTGAAACAAGCCAGGCAGTGAAAGACAAATACCACATGATATCACCTTTAACAGGAATCTAAACAACAAAACAAAACAAAACAAAAAACTAGCAAAATATATCCAAAGACACTGAAATAGGGGATAGTCTGACAGTGGCCAGAGGGGAGAGAAGAGGGAATTTCAGGGGGGAATGGGTAGGGATTACAGGAACAAATTTGGAGGACACATGGACAAAAACTAGGGGTGGGGGGTAATGGGGGAAGGGGGGAGGGTTGGGTGGATGGGCTGGAATGGGAGTAGGGGGGAGAAAACTGTACTTGAACAATGATTGAAATAAAAAAAAAAAAAGAAAATCAGTTCCATTGATACATGCAGGCACAGTTGTATCTCCCGTCTAGTCCTACGAGACATTGCTGGAAGAATGAAAGCACATGAAGGACAGCACCTGCTCTGTGGGAGCAATATTGCCTACTCTCTGTTTCTGAGATCCAAGGCAGGGTCTGTTCAGTATTTAACAGAGATTGTTGTTGTTCTCTGCTGAGCAGAGTGTAGGTCCTGAAGGTTCCAAAATGAATTAGACCGTTGTTTCCCTCCACGTATTCAGATTCTGCCTGTACAGGGACCAAAATATATGAAATTTTCCATGTTGGTGCCCTCCCCTCTGTTTGCCCCAACTCTCCTATTTGTCCTAATGATGAAAGAGAAAATGCCCTTGACAGTCCCTTCTCCATCCATCATCTCCACAGTACTCACAGGGCTGTTCTGTCTCTGCTGCAGTAGGACCAGGCAGTGAGAATCCACTGCTGCTGCCCTGCATGGGCACTGAAAGTTCAGGCTCCAACCCCAGGGTTGTCAGTGTGGCTGAGTTTGTCATGGGTCTCTTGATGCAGTGATGTGAGACAAGAAGACTCAGATGTGAAGCCCACTGGACTGAGATTGGGAACTTCAAGGGTTGGAGGCAACACTGATGATCTATTCTTGCATGAGCGTGGGAGAGCAATGCTCACAGCTCATAATTAGCCAAATCAGTCTGTGTTATCCCAGTCTCTGAGGACTTGCTATTATTAACAGAAGGGGAAAATGGAAGGTACTTCCAAGGATTTGGCCCCTTCTCAGGAGGAAGATCCCCTATACTCCTCATTTTCAACTTCCAAGTTGCAGGAATTTTATAAATTCAGACAAGTTTTTTTTTTCAATTAAAAAAAGCAATGTCTGACTTGTATGTCTGCCCATTCATTGAATTGATCATTCTATGTGAAGATAATTATGTTGTCTCTATGAAGAATATGATATAACTTCTATTTTCTCATTTAAGCTTTATGTCTCTAAGGAGAAACTTTCTCTTTTTCTTCTTTATTCTACTTTAGGATGTTGGATATCATGCATTAAGAAATGTGTTGTTTGAAAGGCCACTAAATTTCTCATTTTTCAATAGAATTTATGTTTGTTATTAAATTAGACAACTATTTCCTTTGATATGGTGAATGGCTATTTTCATAAATCCACCTGGCTGTTTCACAGATATCTGTGTTCTAAATGTAGGGCTGCAGTCATTTCAAGTCCTTTTCTTCTTTTCTTTTAAATTGGATATATTGGGGTGACATTGGTTAATAAAATTATATAGTTGTCAAGTGCACAATGCTATACTACATCATTTGTATATTGTATTGTGTATTCACTACCCCAAGTCAAGTTGCCTTCCATCCCCATTTAATCCTCTGTTCGCTGCTTCTACCTCCCCCATACCCTTTCCCTCTGGTAACCACCATACTGTTGTGTCTATATGGGTTTTTCATTTTCCTTCTTTTTATTTTATTTTTTTGCTTAATCCCTTCACCATTTAACTCTATCCTCTTTCTCCTCTGACAGCTGTCCATTCATTCTCAGTATGTATGAGTTTGTTCCTAGCTTGTTAGTTTATTATGTTCATTAGGTTCCACATATAAGTGAAACTGTATGGTACTTGTTTTTCCCTGACTGACCTATTTCACTTATCTTACTACTCTCCCTGTCTAAAAATAATAATAATAAAAACAAAAATATAAAAAAGAAAAAAACTTAACAAAATAATTCTCCAGGTCCATCCATACTGTCACAAGAAGTAAGATTTTCCTTCTAATTACAGCCAAGCAGTGTTTCACTGTGTAACTGTACCACAACTTTTTTATCCACTCATCTACTGATGGGAACTTAGGCTGCTTCCAAGTCTTGGCTATTGTCAAAAACACTGTAATGAACACTGAAGTGCATGTATTCTTTCAAAACAGTGTTTCAGCCTTCTTTGGATATATTTTCAGAAGTAGAATCTTTGGGTCATAAAGCAGTTCCATTTCTAATTTTTTGAGGAAACTCCACACTGTTTTCCATAGTGGCTGCATCAATTCACTTTCCAGCCAACAGTGCATGAGGGTTCCCTTTTCTCCACATCCTCATGAACACTTGCTGCTTGTTGATTTATTTTTTAACTTTTTTTTGCTGCTCAAGTAGTTGTCTCCATTTCCCCGCATGACTCCCCCCTACCCCAGCCATCCCCTCATCCCACCCTTGATCCTACCTACCCCTTATTGGTTTTGTCCATGTGTCCTTTATAGATGTTCCTGAAAACTCTGTCCCCTTTCCCCACCATTATCCCCTCCCACTTCCCCTCTGGTTACTGTTGGTTTCTTCTTAATTTCAATGTCCCTGGTTTACTTATTGATGATAGCCATTGTGACAGGAGTTAGGTAATTGATATGTCATTGTGGTTTTAATTGGCATTTCTCTGGTGATTAGTGATGTTGAGCATCTTTTGATATGTCTCTTGGTCATCTGTATGTCCTCTTTGGAGAAGTGTCTATTCAGGTCCTTTGCCCATATTTTAAGTGGATTGCTTGTTTTGTATTTTTGGTTTGAGTTGTACAAGTTTATAAATGTGGGATATTAACCCTTTGTAACTGGCACATATGTTCTCCATTCAGTGGGTTGTCTTTTCAATTTGAGGATGGTTTAATTTACTGAGCAAAAGGTTCTTATTTTGGTGTAGTCCCATTTCTTTATGTTTTTGTTTCCCTTGTCCAAACAGATATATCAGAAAAAAATATTGTTATTAGAAATGTCTGACATCTTACTGCTTATGCTCCTAGGATTCTTATGGTTTCAAGTCTAATATTTAAGTTTTTAATTCATTTTGATTTTATTCTTATGTATGGTGTAAGAAGGTGGTGGCATTTAATTTTTTTCATATATCTATCCAATTTTTCCAACACCATGTATTGAATAGATTACCTTTACCCCATTGTATTTCCTTGCCTCCTTTGTCAAATATTAATTGACCATAAAGGCAAGGGATTACTGCTAGGCTCTATCTTCTGTTCCATTGATCTATATGTCAGTACCATGTTGTTTTGATTACTTTGACCTTGTTGCATAGTTTGATATCAGGTAGCCTGATTCCTCCAAATTTATTCTTTTTTTTTTTTCAAAATTGCTGTGGCTATTCTGGGTATTTTGTTCTTCCATATCAATTTTAGGATTATCTGTTCTAGTTCTATGAAATACACCATTGTATTTTCATTCAATGTATAGATTGCATTCAATCTATAGAATGTATTCTATAGATTGTATTCAATCTATAGATTGTATTCTATAGATTGTATACAATCTATAGATTGTTTGGGGTATTACTGAAATTTTAATAATGCTTCTTATCCATGAACACAATGTATGCTTCCATTTATTTGTGTCTTCTTCAATTTCTTCCTTCAGATTTTTTAGGGGATGGAACATTTTCCTTTTTGTTTTTTTATTGTTTATGCTGTTACTGTTGATACAATTTTTTCTCCATTTACCCACATCTACCCAGCCCCACTGTGTTGCAGCCTATCAAGGCCTGGCAGGTCCACTCTAGGTTCTGGGAGACAGAAGAAAATGTGTAGAGCCATAGGGATGCTTGACATGCCTTTATTCACAGGTGGGTGAGCCATGCATGCTGCAAGCTGCATGTCTCTCTGCATGTCTCTGCGAATCTCTGCATATCACCTGTCCCCTTGCATGGCATGCAGTGTGCCCCTTGGTCCCCAGGGTGGCACACAGCAGGGAGCCCCTAGATCCTTTTAAATACTGAAAGAAACAAAGCCAGCTTCAAGCTAGAAAATTATATAACAGCATAATTCTGCCCATGAGAGCCCACTTCTTTTATGGGAACTGTTTATCAGACCCAATCTCAAGGCTATGACAACACTACTTATCAGGCCCATTCAAGGTTATGGAAACACTGCTTCCCTTAGTTACCCAGACACATACGTGAGGAAGTCAGACTACCTCAATTTACCCTGCACTCACCCTCTGCCCATCTCAAGCCAATCCCCATATTGTTGTCCATGTCCCTGGGTTGTCCATAAATGTTTTTTGGCTAATCTCACCATCTTTCATCCCATCAACCATTCTCTTTTCCAGCTGCTGTCAGTTTTATGTACTTAATCTTCCGTTACTCTATTGTCTAATAGTTTACTGTGTTCATTAGATTCCACATCCAAGTGAGATCATGTGGTATTTTTCTTTCATTTTCACACATTCTTATAGCTTTCCCAGTACTGGTCTTTTACATCCATGGTTAAATTTATTCCTAGGTATTTTATTTTTTGATGCAGTTGTAAATGAGACTCAAATCTTAGTTTACCTTTTTTTCTGAGTGTTATTGATCTACAAAAAGACAACTATTTCTGGATATTTATTTTGTGTACTGCTACTTTACTGAACTCATTTATCAGTTCTAGTAGGTTTTTTGGTGGAATTTTTAGGGTTCTCTAATATAAAATATCCTGTCATTCACAAACAATGACAGTTTTACTTCTTCCTTTCCAACTGGATGCCTTTTAGTTCTTCTTCTTGTCTTATTACTGTGGCTAGGACTTCCAATTCTATGTTGAATAAGAGTGTTGAAAGCAGGCATCCCTGTCTTTTTCCTGATCTTAAGGGAAACACTTTTAGTTTTTGTCTATTGAGTATGATGTTGGCTGTAATTTTCTCATACTTGGCCTTCATAACATTGAGGTATGTTTTCTGTATTCCCACTTGGCTGAGAGTTTTTACCACAGATGGGGGCTGGATTTTATCAGTTGTTTTTTTTCTGAATCTATAGACATAATCATAAGATTTCTATCCTTTAATTTGTTTAGGAGATACATCTTATTTATTGATTTGTGAATGTCCCAAACTTGCATCCCTGGAATAAAACTCACTTGATCATGGGATATGATCTTTTCAATGTACTGCTAGATCCAGTTAGCTGGTATTTTGTTGAGGACTATACTGTCTAAGTTCATTACAGATATTGGCCATAATTTTATTTCTTTGTACCATCTGGTTTATAATTAGGATAATGCTGGCCTCATACAATAAATGTGGGAGTCTTCACTCCTCTTGAATTTTTTGGAGGGTAGGTGTCAGTTCTCCTTTAAATGTTTGGTAAAGTTCACCTGTGGAGCCATCAGGTCCAGCACTTTTGTTTGTTTGGAGTTTTTCTTATTACTGCTTTAAGTTCATTAATTGTAAATCTGTCTATTCAGAATTTCTGATACTTCTTGATTTGGTTTTAAAAAATTGTGTGTTTCTAAGAATTTACCCATTTTACCCAAATAGTTTAATTTGTTTGCCTATAGATTTTCATATTTTCTTTTTTTTAATTCTCTTTCAAATCACTTTAATAACCTGGCTGTGAGTCAAATATAAAAAGCAGATTCAAACTTGTTCCCTTCAAGGTGATGCAACCACAATTGCCTTGCACATCCATGATCAAAGGAAATGGTGACACCAGATTCCAAAAAGCAAGGGTGGCCAGAAGGCTTCAAGGCTCACAAATTGAAGAGCTTGGTTTTGGAAAGTCTCAGAGGGGTCGCAGGTGGCAGAAAAGACATGAAGTTTAAGGGACCCTCAGAGTTCAGGATGTGGTTGCTGGGTCATTAGCACCTTAAAACATTTCTTGATGATGGTTTGGTGTCTAGAGTATTTGTCATCTGGGGAGAACCAAGCAGGATGGGTGAGCAGGTCTTTTGTCCCATTGCATCAAACTTCTTCAGGGTATAGATCTGGTCTCACTATTCATTGAGGCAATACTAGAGAAACATGGTCATGCTGAAGCTGGTGGTTCCAATTCCGTCTGCAGGTCAGTCTAACTGATGGCCACACTTCATAATATTTTCTTACTATCTCTTGTATTTTGTTGGAGTCAGTTATCACTCCTCTTCTTCCATTTCTGGTTTTATAATATTTACTTGGCCCCTCTCTCCTTTTTTCTTGATGAGTCTGGTTAAAGAGATTTCAATCTTGTTTACCTTTCCAGAGAAACAACTCTTGGTTTCACTGACCTTTGGCATTGTTTCACAGACTTGTTTGCACTTACTTCTGCTCCAATCTTTATTATTTATTTCTTCTACTCACTTGGGGCTTCATTTGTTGTTCTTTTTCTAGTTTTTTAAAATATATTTTATTGATTATGCTATTACAGTTGTCCCACTTCCCCCCTTCACTCCCCTCCACCCTGTACACCCTCTCCCACCCACTCCCCGCCTTTAGTTCATGTCCATGTGTCATACTTATGAGTTCTTTAGCTTCTACATTTTTATACTATTCTTACCCTACCTCTATCTACTTTCAACCTACAATCTGTGCTACTTATTCTCTGTGTCTTTTCCCCCTCTCTCCTCTCACTCCCCTGTTGCTAACCCTCCATGTGATCTCCATTTCTGTGGTTCTGTTCCTGTTCTAGTTGTTTGTTTAGTCTTTTTGTTTTGCTTTAGGTGTGGTTGTTAATAATTGTGTTTGCTGTCCTTTTACTATACATGTTTTTCTTTTAATCTTCTTTTCTTAGATAAGTCCCTTTAACATTTCATAAGATAAGGGCTTGGTGATGATGAACTCCTTTAACTTGACCTTATCTGAGAAGCACTTTATCTGCCTTTCCATTCTAAATGAAAGCTTTGCTGGATAGAGCAATCTGGGATATAGATCCTTCTCTTTCATGACTTGGAATACTTTTTTCCAGCCCCTTCTTGCCTGTAAGGTCTCTTTGGAGAAATCAGCTGACAGTCTGATGGGAACTCCTTTGTAGGTTACTGTCCCCTTATCTCTTGCTGCTTCTAGGGTTCTCTCTCTCATTTTTACCTTGGCTAATGTAATTATGATGTACCTTGGTGTGTTTCTTCTTGGGTCCAACTCCTTTGGGACTGTCTGAGCTTCCTGGATTTCCTGGAAGTCTATTTCCTTTGCCAGAATAGGAAAGTTATCCTTTATTATTTGTTCAAATGCATGTTCAATCTGTTGCTCTTCCTCTTCCCCTTCTGGTACCTCTATAATTCGGATGTTGGAACGTTTAAAGATGTCCTGGAGGTTCCTAAGCTTCTCCTCGTTTTTTTTTTTTTGAATTCTTATTTCTCTATTATTTCCTGTTTGGTTGTTTCTTTCTTCCTTCTAGTCCACTCTATTGTTTTGAGTCCCAGTTTCTTTTCCATCACTATTGGTTTCCTATGCATTTTCCTTCATTTTTTTATTATAACCTGCATTTGTTCATTTAATTTGCAACTAAAATCAACCAATTTTGTAAGCTTCCTGATCACCAGTGTTTTGATCTGTGCATCTGATAGGTTGGCTATCTCTCGGTCACTTAAAAGGATGAGTTCTGGGGCATTGATTTGTTCTTCTGCTTGAGCCATCTCTCTCTCTCTCTTTTTTTTTTTTTTTTTTGGTCTGGTTGCTCTTGTTATGGTGACAGGCGAAGACTTAGGTGTTCACCAGGGCTGGGAACCCCAGTCTCTAGATTGTGACGTTGTATGTGGGGGCAGGGTCAAGAGGAAACAATGGCGGTAGCTCCGTTTTCTGTGGAACCTCAGTCCCTTCTCTGGGATCCTGGGTTGCGCGCTCTGACCTGCTCCACAATTGCCGCCTCACTGGATCTGCCAGCTGCCACTTGTGGACTCAGGGTCTACCCGCTGTGATCTTGTGTGCCCCAGATGCCTTATGTGCCCCGGGATGCCTTAGGCGCCCAACTCTCTCTGCTCTCCGGGCCGAGACCCATGCCTGGCTGCTCATCTCAGCCCCTCCTACCAGTCTGGATGAACGGGTCTATTTCAACTTCTTGGCTGTCCAACTTCTATTCAGATAAATTTTCTGTCAGTTCTGGATGTTATTCTGCCTCTAAATTGTTGTTGTTCCAATCTTGGTTGTGCGTGAAGGTACGTTGCATCCACCTATGCCTCCATCTTGGCCAGAAGTCTCTTTTTTTAGTTCTTTTAAGTGTAAAGGAAGGTTCCTGATTTGAGGTTGTTCTAGTTCTTCATGGTAGACTTATAATGCAATGAATTCCTCACTTAGGTCTTCTTTCACTGTGTCCCATAGATTTTGGGTTGTTGTGTTCTCATTTTCATTTATTTCAAGGTTTTTTTAAAAAAATCTTTCCTTGATCTTACCCTTAATCCATATATTATTTAGTAACATGTTATTTAGCTTGCATGTCTTTGTGTGTTTTCCAGTTTCTCTTCGTGTGATTGTTTTCTGGTTTCATATCATTATGTTCAGAGAAGATGATTGATATGATGTCAATCATCTTAAATTTCACCAGAATTGTGTTGTATCCTGACATGTGGTCTGTTCAGAAAAACTTTCCACATGCCCTTGAAAAGAATGTATATTTTTCTCATTGGGGTAGAATGCTCTGAAGATATCCATTAAATCCATCTGATCTGGTGTGCCCTTTATGCCTCATGTTTCCTTGTGATTTTCTGTCTGCACAATGTGTTCATTGATGTCAATGAGTGTGAAAATCCCCCACTCTGTTTTAGTGTCCATCTCTCCAGTTATGTCCATCAGGATTTACTTTATATATTTAGGTGCTCCTAAGTTGGGTGCATAATTGTTTTTAAGAGTTATATCCTCACCCTGGCTGGCATAGTTCAGTGGATTGAGCACGGGCTGTGAACCAAAGTGTCACAGGTTCGATTCCCAGTCAGGGTATATGCCTGGGTTGCAGGCCATGATCCCCAGCAACCGCATATTGATGTTTCTCTCTCTCTCTCTCTCTCTCTCTCTCTCTCTCTCCCTCTCCTTCTCTCTCTCTTCCCCCCTCCCTTACCTCTCTAAAAATAAATAAATAAAATCTTTTTTAAAAAAGAGTTATATCCTCTTGTTATAATGCCCCATTTATCATTATGTAGTGTCTTTCTTACAGTAACCTTTGTTTTAAAGTGAAGAAAGGAGGTCATTGGGCCTCTCCAGGATTCGTTGTTTAATGTCCTAAGACAGTGTCCCTCAAACACTAATCCTTTGGCATGCTTTTAAAAGTAATTTTTCAGGACCCACCAATCAATGGCTGGGTAGATCCTCAAAAGAATTAAAAAGAAACAACTCACAGAGATTCTTGCAGGCCAATGTCCATAGCACAAATGGACAAGAATTACCCAATTCTTTTGGTAATTACCCAGAATTAACCAAAATATGAAAACAATCTAAGTATCCATTAACAGATGAGTATATATGCAACATTTCATGTCCAACAACATGAAATATATGGGCAATTGAATATTATTCAAATTTTTAAAGGAATGAATTTCTGAGTCATGTGCAATGTAGTTGAAACTTGAAACCACTTTGCTAAGTGAGATATGCCAGACACAAAAGGATAGGTATCATATGAGTTCACTTTTATGAGGTACCTAAAATACACAAACTCAAAGAGGTAGAAGTAGAATAAAGGTTTCAATGTGGAGAGGGTGAGAAGAATGGGGAGCTGGTGTTTAATAAGTATAGAGCTTCTCTTTGGAATGATGAAAAAGGTGTGGCAATAGATACTGGTAATGTTTTCATGCTATTGTGAATATATTCAACACTACAACATTGAATATTTATATATTTTAAAATGGTTAAAATGGCACATACACATAACACTTTATCCACATAAACATACACAGCTATGATAAAAATATATATAAATAAAAGTAAAATAAAGTAAAACCATTGCAATTTTCTTTTAAATGTAGATTCTTGTGCTCTTCCCCTGGAGATGCTCATGAGATGAGTCCAGGAGAAGTATAAGTCTAGGAAGATATATATTAACAAGAGCCTCAGTTGATATCTTGATAAAGCTAAAATTATGAGCCATCATTGCCTAACTGAAATGAGTCTCAATGGATTATAATACAGATCATTGAAAATTCCAAATTATCAGATCCAAACTCGGGTCCACAAAGGCAGAAGCTGGAAAAGGAGACTCTGAAATCTATTCTGACAAATGCTCAAGATCATCTTGGTGCAAGCCAAACCTTGAGAGCCATTCCATAGTGACTCCTGGGACAGTTTGCTACTCAACAATCTATGCGATGAGGAAACCATAAATTGGACAATGATGAAAGCTGGTTGTGTCTGGTGTGGTTCAATTGGTCAGGCATTTCCCACAAAGTGAAAGGCTGCTGATTCCATTATAGATCAGGGTACATGCCTAGGTGTTGAGTTTGGCCCCCAGTCTAGAAGCCTACAAGAGGAAATCAATTGATGTTTCTCTCCCACATTGATGTTTTCCTCTTCCTTTTCCCCCTGTCTTTCTGTCACTCATATAAACAAATAAGACATATACAAATGTTTTTGAAAAGAAAATGATGACACATTATTCCAAGAGGAGATCCAAGGAAGAATAGAGTGACTGCTCCCAGAGGAATGGGATCCAGAGGAAGAGAATCACAGCTGGTCTCACTGTTAGTCTCTCAGAGATAAGGAATTGACAAGACAGAGACACTTTCCTCTGTGACCCTGCCCCTGAGGAGTCACCTGATCAGGGAATGGAAGAGGCATTGATCAATTTATCTAACAAGCTTCAGAGGGGAATCTGCCACCAGGGCCACATAACCTGTAATATATCAACTTATAGTCAGTCACCAAGGCTCTCATGTGCCAGACCCAAAACACTCATGCCTTCTCCAGCAGATACAGCCAGGCCCTGTCACACATGCCAGGCTCTGAATTCTTGCTATTATGAAGCACAGACCTTCCTTTTTCATCACCCACCTTCCATGAAAGAACAAGATTCAGACTGTCAAGCCTTCAGAGCCCAGTAAGTTTGTAGGAAATAAGAAAAAGAGGTTGTAGCGTGTATAGGGTATTGACTATTGTTAAGTACAGGGAAAGGGAAAGTCTGTGTTGTCTATGGAGAATGAGCTCGTGAGGTTACTTGCTCGGGAGGGTGAATGGCTAGACTCCTTTTTTTGAAGTTGCCATTGTATAATGAGCTTCTCCTTGAGTGATATGTTGTTTGGTTAGATTGTTGATGGAAATTATAGGAATGGGGAGGCAGGGGCTAAATCCCCATTCTCCTTTGATACCATCACACTTCTTATAATCATGCTGTGTAGGGGTACAGTCACTAGTCCTTGCTGTGCAAATGGATGACCCCAACTACTGATAGACCTTTAAGGTCCTTTACAGTCAGGTCTTTTTATTTATTTTTCTTATCATTCATGACAATTTATTGGTATAATACAAGAGTCAAGAAGGCATGCAATAAAATATCAATGAACAAAAATCAAAAGAATTCTTATTCTACAACAAACATCGATTACAGCATATAATAGGAAAATGGAAATGATTTATGACCATGAGAACTACAGAATACCTAAGGAAAAAACATAACAAGGAATAAACAAAATGCATGTGAAGAAAATGGTAAGACTTTCCTAACATGCATAAAGATTTTAAAAATGACAGTGACAGTGAAGTCTTGATCTTCTTCTTTTCCCTTGTTACCTGAACCAAGAGCTCTAGTGCCTCCATCTTCATTCAGCCTAGACAAATCTTTCTTAACTCTTCTTTGCCAGCCTCATTTACTTTGGAACATCCCCTGTGTCTCAGAAAAGATCTTCCCTTCCCCTCCTTCTGCACCCTTATCCATTATTCTGATTAGGGGGACCTTCAAGAAGGAAGGGTCTGAGGTCCCTGGTGTCTACTACGGCCATACTGTATGAAGACTGGGGTCAGGTGGGTGAGAGAGGGAAAGTGAAGGATGTACAAATGTCCAACATCTAGGCCTTTATTGACATCTTACACTTCTGCTCTGGGAATTCTGGAAAACATTAGAACTGGCATATCCCTTTCTCATAGTTCTCCTTGACTCCACTTGGGTGTCTAATCTCATCCTTAAGCAGGAACATGAAGTCAATAACAAGATCAGAATTATTTTTTCATCTATTTGACATTTGTTTCTCTTATTTTAAATAAGTGACTGGGTTCTTCAAATAAATGATGTAAGAATTCACTACCCAATTTCCTTTGTCCTCAGTTTTGTCACCTTTAAATCCATCTTTCATTCTGGACACCAGAGAAAACTGTGATACAAATTATGACCCTCCTTTGCTTGCACTTCTCCCACATCCCCATCCTTATTTAGTACTCTTTTCAAGGTTCCCAGGGATGTGGTCATCTCTTCAATCTAATTCTTCTCCATTCCTTCCCCAGTGTGTACTTCAGCTAATGGCTAAAGGCACTCTGTTCTATGCTGCCTCTTACTCATGGTCTTTCCTCTGCTCTATTCTCTGTTAGGAAAGCCCCTATTCAGTAGTCCACCAGTGTAACTTCTTGCCCAGGGACCTCTTCCTCCAGGAATTCCTCCCTGATTCCATCACTCCAGGCTGCATTTGGGACTCCTCTCAGTATCCATCTTCCAGACTGCCTTTATCTTACCATTTAAGTCACTGTATTACAATGACCTGTTTGTGCATCCATCTCTGGAAGGTGGGTTCCCTGAGATTGAAAACCCAATAGCTGACACTTAGCCTGTCCCAAAGGAGCCCTTTTTGCCAAGTGGCTTCCAGGAGTTCTTCAGTGTGTGACAAAAGGCCTAGTTCAATTCTCTACCCCTAACATGGCTCAAAAAAACTATCCATCACCATTAGCTACTAGAAACAGAAGAGAACATATTCATTTGGTGCATCAGTAAAGAGAAAAGTATAACTGACAAAGGCCTGTATCCTCCGATTTTGATTTCTAACCTCTGGTGGTAATGTTAAAGGTTTCTAATATGTGGGAAACTTGTTAAGATGAATGTCATTATTCTTCTCACAACACTTTAAATCATAATTCAGCTGCTTCTGCAACTCCAGGTGGGACTTACGTGGAAAAAAGTCACTAGTACATTTCACTTCCAAGAAACTAAGAGCAAGCCCTACAGCAGTCAGACCCCTGGCTTTGTCCATCAGAACAAAATTATTTCTCATTAGTTTCTCTCCCTCTTGTTCATTATTATTATCATTGAATATTTTTAACTGTCTCACTCTTTCTATTTGTCTTAAAGAAGGAATATTTGACAATCCTAGCAAAAACCCATCTCGTACCTTTATCAAACACACTTAACTTCTTAACCTGGAAGGTTTGTATGGGCTCTGCACCCTCTCTCAGAGGAAGCAATAAGCATCTGAGACCACGTTTAGCTTCAGAGGCTGACCCCTTCTTTAACCATTCCTCCAAGCTGCAATGGTCCAGAATAGTATTTTAATACTGTCCTCCATGGTCCTCATGGACTACATCAGTCCTCTATTAATGTCTTCAATCAGTTCTTGGAACTGGGAAACAACATGTAACAAAACTAATTTTACTATAAGTTACTTTAATGGGTACAGAGAAGAGTTACATTCTGATAGGAATCACCAACCTTATAATAAAACAACATTGAATGAAATAATATTACTTGAGGACCTGCTGTACTTGTAAGGAGAGAAATTATACCAGGATGTTTGCATTATCAGCCCAAAAGCATAAGGATCAGACAAGGTGTGATGCTTGAAGTAGCACTGGGAAGGTGGAGAGAGGGGGCATGGGTCCAGTCTCTGCCTACCTCAGGCTCTCTCCTTGCCAGGTCTTGAGGGTCCTGGAACCAGAGGAAAAGAATGGGAGTCTTCATTCACTTTCCCATTGTCACTCTCTCCTGGCAAGTGGATCCTCATGTGTTTGGGGAGAGAGCAAAAAGGAGGCCATGTCTGCTCATACAGGGAAGAGTGTTTAGCAGTTTCACATGTAAGAAAAAGTCTAGGACTGTGAATGTTGGGGTCTGGGGGGCTTCCAGGATGGGAATTAAAAGGTAATGAATGTCCACAATTATAATCCCAGAAAAATAATTATCTGACAATTAATCTTTTGTGAAATTTTCATACACTTATCATGCTTTTTCTCTCAGTCAGCTTGTGTTTGTGCCTCTGGATAATTAGGACAGAAAGCCAGGGGTGTGTGTGCAGGTATTTCAGGCAAAGGCTGTGGAGAAGCAGTTGCTGATGTTGCTCTGGGTAAAGATCCCAGGTGAGCTGCAAGAACAAGAGAAAATAGGCTAAATTGTTTGGGCCTGATAGGGGTCAACACTGGGAATGCATGTTGCCTAGGACTGAGAAGAGGACGTGGCTAATTAATAAGCAGCAACTTTATATTCTTTTTCTGTCTCCATTTCTCTCTTTTGTTCCTCAACATCCTCTCTCCACATAGTAATGTCCTTGTGGGTAAGAAGTGTTAAAAGTTTTGGAGCAGTGAACACCAAAAACTATGTGATGAGCTGCAGCAATAACATAGTATTGGTCTGTAGTGTATCTTTTTATTAATTCTACCACTAAACCAACACAAAGAGTACCCTTTGTGCTAAGAACTCACCTGGTATTGAGAACTGGGGTGGCTGGGAATTACCTAAGAAGATGACAGCCTGTGCCATGTATAAGGTGACAGGTAGGAGTGAAGAGAAGAAAGTAGAGAGAGGTTTAGGCAAAGGGGGAAGGTCCTGAATAGCCTGAGAAACATATGGTAGAATGGGCCATGTAGGAAAACAAAACTTTTGTAGAATGATTTGAAATTAGAATAAAAATTCAGAAGTGGTGAGAAATAAGTCCGGGGTGTCAACATGGAGTCACTGAGGAGTTTGGATGATTTTAGCGGGTGGTATAAAGGCATTTCAAAGACTTTAGGCAGGAGACTGAATCAATCCTATTTCCATTTAGATATCTGAGTCAGAGGGACGTGTGGAGGAACCAAAGGTGAAAGGAGATCAGAAGGGAAGCCTGTTCAATAGATGGTAAGATATGAAATTGTTCCCTCTTTTCCAAAGCAGTCATTGCTGTAACATACACAGCACACTCCAGGGAATATCTGGAATCTCTGGCATCTCCCACATTCTCTCTCCTATTCTGCTCAATAAAAAAATCCAATGTGAGAAAGCAACCTACACTTATTGAAAGTCAGGGGAATTTTTTGCCAGCTATCATACTTCAGAAATGCATCATGACAACATTGATGAGAAACAACCGAGATGATTACAAACTACCCCTACCTCAAAGAGTCAGAACAAAGATATTCATCTATTGCTTAAAAAATTGGGTATGAAGCATCGCAGGTTCTATTCCCAGTCAGGGCACATGCCTGGGCTGCAGGCCATGGCCCCCAGCAACCACACATTGATGTTTCTCTCTCTTTCTTTCTCCTTCCTTTCCCTTTCTAAAAATAAATAAATAAAATCTTTTAATAAAGAAAAATGGGTATGATATTGCCATTTTTATCATTCCAGGGACACTATCAGCTCTGGAGTTCATTTAATTGAGATATAATAGGTATATAACATATTAGTTTCACGTGTACAATATGATGATCACTATTTCTATATATTGAAAATAATCTCCCCAATAAGTCTAGTTACTATCTATCCCCTTACATACTTATAGAAATTTTTTTCTTGGGATGAGAACTTTTAAGATCCAGTCTCTTAATAACTTTCAAAAATTCAATACAGTATTATCTACTTACTATACCATATATTATATCCCCATGACTTATTCATTTTATAACTGGAAATTAACCTTTTGATCCCCTGCCTTCTCCTCCCAATTTCGATTTTAAACCTAAGAATACTGACAGTGATGGCAGCTAATGATGGTCTCCTGTGTAGCTAGGGGCATTATAGAACAGCAAGTATAGAAAAACACTTATAACAAGAAAAAATAGAACACTGGAGATCACTGTATGGTTTTATGCTATTCCTTGTCCCTGGTTGTAAGACCGATTCCTCTGTGTGTGGCTACAGGACCCTAAGCACCTGGAGTAAAGAGAGGAGAAAGTAGGTGGGTGGTGAATGTGAGCCCCGCTGTTACCTCTCCATTGTAAACATCGCTGAACTGTGAATGCAAATCTGACTCTCATCCTTTCAGGCTTACAGGTTAAAATCCTGTGCAATGCCTCCTCCCCCAGTATTTTATGAACAGCATAAACAACGATTCAAAATTTTGTCTGTGGTCTTTGAAGAGTACCTTAGGGTACTGAAATAATTTAAGCTTTGCCACCAGTTCTTCCCTTGGACATTTCAACCAATCCCTTCACTTCACAGATGAAACATATTTTGTCAAGTGACATATGTCCAGGAAGCATCTGGTCCTGTTCCTACAAGGTGTTGCTGGTCCCTGGTACACTAAGTCTTAAGTGTTTGTGAATGTGGTTTATTATTTGGTGAAAATGTTCCTTTATCTGTCTTTTTTTCCTTAAGAAGTAAATCTACATTGTACTCATCCTGTAATACTCTGTCCAGATATTTGAGATAATTTCTCAAATTCTCTTACCTCTGAGACATGGTTATCTGACCCTTTTGTATTCCAGATATGGCAGACAACCCAGATCAAGTTACGGAGTTTACCAGACTGCATGCTGCACCTTTGTGTTATAGCCAGTAGAAACCATTTTGCCTCTAAGCTCCAAGGTTCCTCTTAACTGTGTAGTGATACTTCTAAGCCAGAGATAAAGAAGGTAGATGAGTGTTCCATTGGACATTAAGTAAGGATTGATCAACAATATGAAATGTTGCATGTAACAAAACAATATACAATTCCTAAATTTTGTATTAAGGCTTTCGTGCCCATTTACTTCAAGAAGTTTAAAAAGCAGAAAAAATCTAGGGCTATCTGGAACCAATCCCAGGTTGGCTGCCTGCCACAGTAGAAATCAAAGTCATGAGACAGGTGCTGGTGAACAAGAAAGAGGTGTATTCAAGTGCCAGCCACACAAGAAAATGGGGTCAGTAGTCCCAAAGCCAATCATAACATCTCAGTGACAAACCAGAACAAAGAGCTCTAGGCAGGGCTGTGTACATGCAGGCAGTGCCATTGGTGGTCTCAATATGGACCTTCCTGGGCATTGTCCTGGGTTTGGCCTTCTGGCTTATGTCAGTTGCATTCCTGTGTCTGGGCAGTTGACATTGGCAGGGGCTGTGAGGTCAGGCTGTTCTCAGATTCACACAAAATCTGAAACTGCTGAACTGCAAATCATACCAAAAAAATTTTAACATGCAAGATCTAACTTTGAGGAAAAATATCAGGTTAGAGTAACATGCCGGGTTTAACATTTATTTGGATTATTATGGGTAGCTTTGTATAAGTAGAGTATATTCATTCCCCATTATATGTTCAGTGTCTATTTCATGGTATTTTCTTTTCTCAATCATCTAGCTGATACGTCAGCAGTATGGAAACAAGAAATCAAACAAGACTGTCATATTTTATACTTCTGGGATTTTCCCAAGACTCAGAGAATCAACCCATCCTATTCTGTCTTTTCCTGTCCATGTACCTGATCACTGTGTTGGGAAACCTGCTGATCATCCTGGCCATCACCTGTGACTCTCACCTCCACACGCCCATGTACTTTTTGCTCTCCAACCTCTCCTTGGCTGACATCTGTTTCACCTCCACCACCATGCCGAAGGTCCTGGTGAACATCCAGACACAGAGCAAAGCCATCACCTATGCAGGCTGCATCACTCAGATGTGTTTTTTTATGGTGTTTGGAGTTATGGACACTTTTCTCCTCACAATAATGGCCTATGACCGGTTTGTGGCCATCTGTCACCCCTTACACTACACACTCATCATGAACCCCCGCCTCTGTGGCCTACTGGTTCTCCTGTCCTGGTTCATCAGCATAACATACTCCCTGACCCAGAGTCTGTTGACATTGCGGCTGTCTTTCTGTACCAACTGGGAGATTTCACACTTTTACTGTGAACTTGCTCAGGCCCTCACCATAGCCTGCTCAGACACACTCATCAATTACATCCTGCTCTATATGGTAACTAGCCTGCTTGGCATTGTTCCCTTCTCAGGGATTCTTTGCTCCTATATTCGAATTGTCTCCTCAATCCTGAGAATCCCATCAGGACATAGGAAATATAAAGCCTTTTCTACCTGTGGGTCTCACCTGTCCACAGTTTCTTTATTCTATGGGACAGGCCTTGGTGTGTATCTCAGTTCTGATGCACCTTCCTGGAAGAGCATGATTGCCTCAGTGATGTACACTGTGGTCACCCCAATGCTGAACCCCTTCATCTACAGCCTGCGGAACAGGGACATCAAGAGGGCTCTACAGAAAGTTCTTGGTAGAAAGCTCTATGTTCCATAAGGTGAACACTCATCCTGGGATTCTAAGCTGACAGGGGTAGGAGCAGTTGGCTAAAGAAATCCTACCTCTTGATCACATTGAATTTTGTTTGTCACCCATTCTCTGTAAGTGACTTTGGTTATGATGGCTTTTTAAGCACTTTGTCTTAACCTCTTATGATGATTCCTCTGTTATCCTCAGTTTTACCCTCCTCATACCCTCTCTTTATTATGTATTACTGCACCTCATCTTGGATTTCAAGCCCTGCAGGTCCATACCAGCCACTTCAGGAGCGTACTGGGAACAGTTGAATAAGAATTATGACATAACAAAATTTGTTCAAAACCATTGCTAATTGTTACCAAAGTCACTCATTCAACAATATTTACTGAACACTTTTGGTGTGCCATGCTGTCATAGATGTCTGGAATACAGCAGTGAAGAAAAATACTGCAGCCTCGTACAGCCTAAATCCTGCATCTCAGAGTTCATTATATCACCTTATATGAGGGGAGTCCCCCCCAAAACTGGAATTATTTTCTGGAGGGTTGGCCCCCTATCGTAGAGGCTTCCCCTACAGATGAGTGTCCTAGGAACTGATCTGTATCAGTGTGTCAGCTGGCATTGTTGTGAGAAGCTGTGTTTGGTTTTAGTGAATTGTTTTTAAGACTCTTTCGATGCATTTGCCTATTTCATGATGGGTGATTTACAACCACACTTGCCCATACTGTGCTGAGTGTTCAGCAATTTTTGACCTAAAATTGCATGATTCCCATGCTCCACCCTCCCTATCACCCAATCTTACCCCCAAGTGATTTTTTGTTGTTTCCCCACATGAAAGTAATTGTCAAAGGGAAATGTTTTGCCAATATGGAAGAGGTGATACAAAAAACAGCAGTAGCACTAAATTGGGTCAAAATTGAAGTGCAAAAACTGTTCTGAGCATTGGAGCCTATGTCTCAATAAGTGTATTACATCAAATGCAGAAATATTTTGAGGTGACTGAAGTTTTAACATGTAATAATAATCACACAATTTTTTATAAATAAATACCTTTTTTTGAGAGGTGACCTCCCTCATATGTTCAATAGATTATACAATGATGGATAAATTATTTCTTTGGCTATTTATGAGGTTGAACTTGTTTCTATATGTTTTCGTAGTACATTTCCAGAATAAGCTATAAAAATGTATCACTAGAGATTAAAAAAACACATTTGTAAATCTCTGGTTCCATTTTGCTCCTTTGTTTGTTTTGTTGATTATCTTCCACTTAAAGGTGAGACCATATGGCATTTGTCTTTCACTGCCTGGCATATTTTGCTTAGCATAATGCTCTCCATTTCCATCCATGCTGTCACAAAGGGTACTAGTTCTTTCTTTCTTTCTGCTATGTAGCATTACATAGTGTAAATGTACCACAGTTTTTTATTCCATTCATTTACTGATGGGCACTTAGGCTGTTTCCAGCACTTGGTTATTGTAAGTAAACCTGCTGTGAACATTGCGTTCTGTAGAGTTGGTGATTCAAAATTCTTAGGGTATAGTCCCAGCAGTAAAATGACTGGATCGAAAAGCATTTCCATCTTTAGCTTCTTGAGGAAATTCCTGTTTTCCGCATGGCTGTACTGGTCTGCATTCCCACCAACAGTGCACTAGGGTTCCCTTTTCTCCACAACCTTGCCAGCACTTGTTTGTTGATTTATTAATGATGGCCATTCTGTTGTCAGAATGTGAACTGGTATCTCCTTGTGATTTTAATTTGCATCTCTCTAATGGCTAGTGATGTTAGCATTTTCATGTGACTTAAGGCCCTGTGTATGTCCTTCTTGGAGAAGTGTCTGTTCAGGTCCTTTGTACATTTTTTAATTGGATTGCTTCTCCTCCTGGTGTGGAGTAATATCAGTTCTTTTTATATTTTAGAGATCAAAGTCTTGTCCAAGGTATCATTGACAAATTTGTTTCCCATACAGTTTGTTCCCTTTTCATTTTGTTCAAAATAAACAACGAACTGACAATGACAGGGGGAAGGGGATAACAAGGGAAAGAATGAGAAAGGGCAAGAAAAGGAACACCAGTAGAGGACTCATAGTCACAGACAATGGAGGGGATTGACTGTGGGAATGGTGGGACAGGGTAGACGTGAGAAATGGGGAAAAGGCAGGACAATTGTAACTGAACAAAAATTTTTAAAAAGGAGAAAGATGGTAATCTCCCCAAAAATTAATGCCATGATCCCCCCATGTTGCTCAGTAAAGATTCACCAAGATGGAAAATGAGTACATATCTAATTTATAAATATTAAAAATGTGAGCAGTATAAATAGATAAATAAATAAATAAATAAATAAATAAATAAGGTGACTCCATAAAACACACACATTTCATCAAAAACTAGTAAGTTGTTCAGTCCAGTCTAATTTTTAGGTCAATTCCTTGAGACACAAATATCAGAATCCAGACAATGACAAAGTCAACCAGAAAGAGGGACATATACTTAGAAAGGCTCCAGGACAGAGCACTGCATTACAACTTGAGAGCACAAATTGAGCCACAAAATTGGCACTCAAGGTATGTGATGCTGAGAGACTTAGCTGATACAGAATATGTTAGGACATGTACATCTCCTGATATATCATGTTTAGTTCCATATTGATAGGAGACTCAAGATTTGGAAAATTTTAGTTTGAGGTAAATAGTTATAAGCCTAGTAAGTAACACATATGTTAAAGCTATTATTTCAGAAACTACAGATAAGGCCAATCCTGGCTCCTGGGAGGGGCAGCTCATCTTCTGGGGCACCACTAAAGATTACCACCTGGGGACAAGTGGAGGCACCCTGACCATTGTGTTCTGGGAAGACTACCACCCCTGGGAACAGAAAATGCCCAGGGCGAGAATGCTGTAGTTTTGGTTTTAATCTAATTTTCCCTGAATTTCAAGACCTCTCACCACACTTGGTTCTCAGTTATAAAAAGGTTGGCTTGGAAGGATGTAAATAGGTCTGTTCGGGTGCAAAACCACCATCTTCTCAGATCACTGGCCATCAGAATAAAGTGCCCATGGAGATGCAATCCCTGTCTCTGCTTATTGGGTTCAGTATATGACAGGAAGCACAAATGCCTGTTTTTTCTGGTTTCAATGTCTTCTTCACCACAAAGAAGTTGGGTGTCTTAAATCTTTGGATAGTGGTGTTTCCCAAGGCACTGCAGGCAGGAAAGGATGACATAAATGAATGAATATTCACCTTGGTAAACATGAATTGCTGCCTACTCCAGAATGGACAGAGTCCAATGGAGTCACCTTGCCACCAACTGGCCTCCAAGTGGGGCAGGGTGGGGGGGGGGGATCTGCATCCAATTAACCTCTAGGATTTGAGTCTGAAAACAGGCTTGGGTTTGGAAACTGGAAAATGAATCCTGACTTTTATTTGTGATAGTTGACATCTGACAGTTTTTGGCTTGCCATCGATATTTTGGGGTTGTCTAAGTGGAGCACTGCTTTTCATGTCTCCTCGTCTATGATATGTTGCCACCAGGACAGATCTGTGGGTCACAGACCCTGGCTGCCATTCTGGATCTGTTGTTCAATCATCTACCTACCTTGCCTCTCACAGTTCCAGCTGCCATCTGATTTTAAACCTTAAGATACTTGTAAACATAATCTAGGCCTCCACTTTGGTTAGGAGTTGCACTAAAGGGACCAAATTGAAAACCAAGAATTACAACATTGAAACAACTGTGGAAATTTGGGATATCAATTGACTCAACCTTTACCTCATCTCAGCTAAACTCAAAGCATAGCCCTGTCTGGTGTGTCTCAGTGGATTGAGTGCCACCCTGAGAACCAAAGGGTCACCAGTTCAACTCCCAGTTAGGGCACAGACCTGGGATGTGGCCCAGGTCCCCAGTAGGGGGCAAGTGAGTGCAACCACACATTGATGTTTCTCTCCTCTTTCTCTCTCTACCCCTTCCCTTCCATCTAAAAATAAAAAAATAAAATCTTTTTAAAAAGGAAAATGTTTAAAAAAATTAAAAACTAAGCATATTTACTCCTGATTTAGGCCCATGACTTCTCTTTCCTCAGAACATTTCTTTGGAAAACTTCTCACTGCAAAATTCTTAAGCCCCTTTGAAATGTAGATAATTTTTCCTCAGGCCTCTGGTCAGTTTCACAACCAAGGAATGTCTTTCTTAAACACCTGGGAGCTTTCCCTTTGAAATGTAGTCATCAAGAAGGGGAGCATCCCTATCACCCAGCTTCTGGAGGAGGCTAGGAGTATAAATGGGGTAAGTAGCAATCAGTAAACACATAAGGCCTAATAACACTATCCAACCTCCTGCTAACATCTTCCAGTGCTTACCTGTTGGCTCAGCCTAGCCTTAAAAATTCTTCTGCCTTAAATTGCACAGGTACAAGCAAAAGAATGAAACTAGACCACCTTCTTATACTATACACAAGAACAGACTCAAAATAGATTAAAGATCATAATGTAAGACCCATAAAAGTCTTAGAAAAAAAACAGGTAGTAAACTCTTTGACCTTGCTCTTGGTAATATTTTTTCTGATATATTTCCTCAGGTGTGGGAAACAGAAGGAAAAATAAGCAAACAGGACTACATCAAACTAAAAAGTTTTTGCACAGCAAAGGAAATCATCAACAAAATGCAAAGCACCCCTACCTATTAGGAGAAGATATTTGCCAATGGTATTGATAGGGGACTCGAGAGTTGGAAAATTTTGGTTTAAGGTTAAAAGTTATAAGCCTAGAAAGTAATGTAACTGTTAAAGCTTTTGTTTCAGAAACAGCAGGTAAGGCCCATCCTGGCTCCAGGGAGAACAGCTGACCTCCTGGGGAACTGCTAAAGATTACTAATTGGGGACAACTGAAGGGCATCAGGGCCTTTGTGTTCCAGGGAGAGACAGATGACCACCCACCCCTGGGAGCAGCTAACTGCCTAGGACAGGAACATTGCAGTTTCTTTCACCTAATCCTCCCTGAGTCTCAAAGCCCTCACCACACCTTGTTTATTCCCTGTTATAAAAAGTCCGGCCTGAAAAAAGAAGACAAGATGAATTGTTAGGGTATGAACTCTCCATCTTCTCAGATCACCAGCCATCTGAATAAAGCACCCACAAAGATTCAATTGCTGTCCTTGCTTATTGGGTTTGGAAGTGACAGACAGCCCAAATGCCAGTGTCTTTTCCAGGTTCATGTTTTGGTGATTCCATTCCAGAACAGACTTTGGGACTCTCTGGAAAGTCTGGGCATTTGGCGGGGAGTCCCATTGGCTGCCTGGGCTGAGAAGCCCCAGGGGATGTTGGATTTGGAGAATCCCAAGCAGCTGCCAAGTGATTTCACTTGGGGATTCCCCCTCCACCCCACTCCCGGCACTTCTGGTCATTCATCATGTTTGATTGAATCGTTGCACTTTCTGGTTCAGTTAAAATCCTGGGTCATGCCTTCAGTCATCTGGTAAAGGTGTTACAGAGTGCAGCCAAGAGGGGGGACCCCAAATAGGCATTTGAAATGGGGTCCAGAACTTAAGGTGTCCAGGAGATTTTAAGATGTCTTCACCCCCATTCCCCAGGTGTGGGTTGGGGGAAGGGACAAATGGAGCAGGGCCATTGAGAGCTGTTTTGCATAGCAACAGCCTTGCAGCTAACCTCTGGTGTGGTCATTTAACATATCTATAGCCTTTGGCTGGTTTCTTAGATATGTAAAATAGCTGTGGCCATGCTCTGAGCCAGGGGAATGGAAGTAACTTCCTCACCAAGGTGTGACTGGGGGCAGGTCCCCCCAAGCTACAGCCCCTGCCTTGGAGCTTGGAGAAGATTGGCTCCAGGACATGGGGCCACACCTGCCCAGACTCATGATGGCAGTCCAGTAAAGCTGGAAGGGTATGTGTTCCGGCATCTGAAGCCAAGTGTGGGAGGAGTCGGAAATGGGGCTGCAGAGGAAGATTGGCATGGGAATTTAAACCGAGATGCAGCAGCCACTGGGAGAGAGAACCACACAGTTTTAGCAGAGTGAAGACTCCCGCTGCCCTGAAAGAGAGAATCATGCGGCCTTGACAGAGTGGAGACTCCTGCAGCCCTGAGAGGGAGAACCACGTGGCTCTGGCAGAGTGGGGACTCCCGTGGCCTGGAGATAGAGGACCACGTGCCTTTGCCAGAGTGGGGACCCCCACAGCCTTAGGAGATATGGTACTCTGGACTCGGCAAAGGGGGAAGGAAGGAAGGACTATGTATTTGTGGGTGTTTTAGGGGACTTTAGGATTTTTTGATAAAGACATTAGGTCACTACTTGAAGTTTGTATAGCATTAAATAAACATTTCCTTTCCTTTTCACAAATCTCTGGCATTGAGAGACATCTTTCCTCTGGCGGCAGACATAACAGACCTGGGGGCTTTTTTTCAATAATAGTATATTGTTCCAGGCCCCCTTGTTTGTTCTGTAACAAAGGTACCTTTCTGGGTTACAGAACTCTGTCTGAAAAAAAAATGGCACCAATTCGGTTTGGGTACCCTCTGAAGGAGCTCTCTCTGGAAAAGGACATGTTTTGACCTGCTTTCAGTACCCTCTATTTGGAGCTCCATCTGATAGAATGGGAGGAAAAGCTTCTGCTTCGGTAAACAGCCCCTGTTCCAAGAAACAGCACTTTGGGGCCAGTTCTGGCTAATTCATCAACTTATGAGTGTATATCTAGAGCATATGTGGTGTTATTATAACACTGTTCTGCTTGTGTCCTGTATAATTTAGATTCAGGAGAGTGATGGTCACTGAATGGGTCTTTAAATTACTGTATTATACTGTAACTAACATTGTTTTGTCAAAAATCAGGGGAGTGGAACAAAATACCTTACCAAAAAGTATGGTCAGTTTTTTTTGTTTTGGTTTTTGGGTTTTTGTTGTTGTTGTTTTCAGTTTACTTGATAAAAATGCAGAGTTTAGAAAAAACAAAATAAGTTAATGGCTCAGAGAAAAAAAGGAATGTGCATATGAAAGATAGAAGCTCAGAGGAGAAGAACCAGGAAGATCTAGATATTACTCCCCCTGCAAGCTGCTCAGAGCTCCTGCAGCCCCAGGGGATCTATTCAGATAAGGGAAATGGGGAAGGTGTGCCTCAACTGGCATCACTATCTTGAATCAGTCAGGGAACTGAAACCAGAAAAGACACAGACGTTCGGGCTGCTATCACTTCCAAACCCAATAAGCAAGGACAGCAATTGAATCTTTGTGGGTGCTTTATTCAGATGGCTGGTGATCTGAGAAGATGGAGAGTTCATACCCTAACAATTCATCTTGTCTTCTTTTTTCAGGCCAGACTTTATATAACAGGGAATAAACAATGTGTGGTGAGGGATTTGAGATTCAGGGAGGATTACGTGATAGAAGCTGCCACATTTCTGCCCTGAGCAGTTAGCTACTCCCAGGGGTGGGTGGTCATCTGTCTCCCCCTGGAATACAGAGGCCTTGATGCCTTTCAGTTGTCCCCAATTAGTAGTCTTGAGCAGTGCCCCAGGAGGCTGGCTGTTCTCCCAGGAGCCAGGATGGGCCTTATCTGTAGTTTCTGAAACAAAAGCTTTAACAGTTACATTACTTTCTAGGCTTATAACTTTTTACCTTAAGCTAAAATTTTCCAACTCTTATGTCCCCTATCAGAACCAAATTTGGTGGCAGAAAAAAAGCCCCTACCAGGGCAGGGCAATATCCTTTTCTGAGATTTCCAGTGGGAGTAGGGCCAGAGGGAAAACATGCTGCATATTATTGGGCACATACTCCATTTTCTACATCAGATCTGTTAAACTGGAAAAGCTCAGACCCTTCTTATAGAGAGATGATACTGCTAAAATGACTGATTTGCTTGTGTCAGTTTTGGCCACTCATCATTCCAATTGGGCAGGTATACAAGCCTTACAGAATTTTTGCTTATGGGTGATCAGCAGAGAGGCTGGTGTTGGATAAGGCAAATGAAGAGGCCCAGAGGTTGCACCAAGAAAATCCAGATGGGGCTCTGGGCCCTACTAGGGCAATACCTCTAACCGAGCCCAACAGGGATCCTAATGGGCAAGGCCTTCTGCTCTTAGAGCATTATAAAAGATGCCTCCTTGACAGAGTGGGGAAAGCCATGCCTGAGCAGAAAAGTCTGAGTATGGTGCAGGCGGTGCAACAAAAGTCCACAGAGGACCCCTCCCAACACCAGGAAACAGTTAAGGAGATTACTGGGAGTGGCAAGTGACTGACTGCTCATTTGGATTCCAAACTTTGGACTCATTGCTAAACCACTGCATGAGGCTCAGAAGGGACCAGAATACAGCCTTTTAGCATGGACAAAGACGGCACTCAGGATTTTGAGTCCCTGAAGGCTCACCTGGCTTCTGCTCTGGCATCGGGGCTTCCAAACCTACTGGAGCCCTTTCAATGATATGAGCATGAGAGAGAGGGCATTGCCCTAGGTTTCCTCATGCGAATGCTTAGTGATATTTGCAGCCCATTGGATAATTGTCAAGGAAATTAGCCCACACTGTCCAGGGTTGGCCAGCATACTTGAGAATGGCAGCCACCTGTGAACTCTTACAACAAGCTGAAAAATTTTCCTTGGGACAACCTATACCAGTTATGTGCCCCCGCAAGTGTTGACCTTGCTGGTGCAAAAAGAAATATGTGGCTCACTACTGGAAGAATGTGTAGGTACCAAGCCATTCTTCTTGACAATCCCAATGTCTCCCTCAAAACTGTCAGTTAAACCCTACCTCTCTTCCCCCAAAGTCTGACTCAGCTGTGCTAATATATGATTGTGCTACATAACTGATGAAGTGTATTCTAGCAGACTTAATTATGCGATTATTCTTTAGAAGAAGCAGACTGGACTCTCTATACAGATGGAAGCAGTTATATGGACAAAGGAAGGGGGAAGGCTAGGCATGCAGTTGTGACTCTTGAAGGAGTAATGGAGGCCAAGGCCTTGCCTCCAGGAACCTCTGCTCAGAAAGCTGAACCGATTGCATTGACAAGGATATTGGAATTGTTGTGTGAAAAGAAAGTGAATGTGTGTATTGACTCAAGATAAGCTTTTCTAACTTTGCATGCACATGGTTTCATCTGGGAAAAAGAGAAAGTACTGTTAACTTCCAAATAAAAAGGAGATTAAGCATGCAGCAGAAATTTTAAAATTATTAGAGGCTGCTCAGATACCTTTACAGGTGGCAGCTATTCACTGCCCGAGGCATCAGAAATAGGACACTGAAGTGGCTAGAGGAAGCAATCAGCCTGAATGGGCAGCAAAAGAGGCTGCTAAAGGAGTGTTTATAATGCCCTTGGTGCCTGTTCTGGACTTGTCAAAATTGGACCCTGAATATGCAACTGCAGACTTAGAGAAAGATAAGGGCTGGAGTTTTGATGAAGAAGGTCCTCAATAGTGGATGAAAAATAATAACAAAGGAGCTATACTGTTCTCCTGAACATTTAGTAGAGCCAGTCATGAAGCATTTGCATGAGACCACACACTATGGAAGACTCTCATTAACCACCTATGTCAAACCATGGCTCACAGGTCCTGGAATTTCTAGAGCCATAAGAAAAGTAATTGCTAGATGTGTTATGTGCCAGCAGAACAACCCCAAGACAGGTCCCCATCAAAGGAGAGAAAGAAAGCAATACCAAGGATAGTGTCCACTTGAGGACTGGCAAATAGACTTTACTCAGATGCCACGGGTCTGAGAGTGGAAATATTTGTTAGTCTTTGTTGACACCTTTTTCAGGATGGATAGAAGCTTCTCTTACTAAGATGGAGAAATCCTTGGAGGCAGTGAAAGCTTTACTGAAGGAAATAATCCCTCACTTTGGCCTCCTTGGCAGCATCCAGACAGATGATAACAGACCTGCTTTTGCTTCAGTAATTGCATAGGAGGTTAGTAAATTTTAGGAATCAAGTGGAGAATCCACATGGCATGGAGACCTCAGGCTTCTGGGAGGGTAGAGAAGATGAATCACATATTGAAAAAATATAGCCAAGCTGTGTCAAGAAACTCATCTGAATTGGGATCAAGCTTTGCCTATTGCCCTGCTCAGGATAAGGGTGGCTCCTCCAAGTGGGATTCAGTTGAGTTCTTATGAAATTGTGTACAGGTGGCCATTTCTGGTCACAGTTGGGGTGGGAGATACGTATATAGATAAAAAAACTGAAGGTAAAAAAATATGGACAACATTTAAGTCAGACCTTAGCTGTGATGAATGACTTTGCTTGTATCAGACTTCTCTCCCACAGGTTTGCTGCATTCCTTCGAGCCTGCAGACAAGGTTCTAGTCAAGATTTGGGTGACTGCCTCTCCAGAATGCCAACTAGGGGGAAAGTGGACTGGGCCTTGGGACGTAGTCCTCACCACCTCCACGATGGTGAAGCTGGTGGAAATAAAACCTTGGACTCATCACACCAGAATAAAGAAAGCACTGGAGGAAGATCTGAAAGTCATCTTTCAAAAACAATGACTTATGTTCTTTTCTTTACCTCTTGTTTAACCCCTTGTTATGGACAACTTATTCTTTCAAAGAAGATCAAATATTTGGGTATACTTAAAAAAATGTTCTGAATATTTCTGACTTTTGCTTTGCAGGAGGAACTTACGTTGAACAAACTTTCACTTCATGTTTTATAGGTGCCTGTACTCCATTGGAAAGCCTTAGAAATTGTACTGTGCTTAAGTATATTGAAAAGAAAGTGACCTACTCTAATATTTATAATTGGGGACCAGTGGTAAATATAAAGGACAGGGAAATGTTTCCCTTAACTGTCACTAATGTACCCCAGCTAGAGAGTGTGCAGCTTTTGTCAACTGTACTAAAAACTGTTTTGTACTCTCAGCAGGTGTGGAGATGATTTGCGCCACCACCACTGATGTACCTTATGCTTATGCTCATTTCAAACTACCAACAGGATGGTTTCTGATATGTGTAATGACTGTCTATTCCTATGTTCCAGCAAATAGTTCTGGGAATGAATATGTGTCTTTAAAGTATTGGTAAAGCCAGCCATGGTAACCCATTTGAATGTAGAAATAAGCCGATTAACCTGAACTATGGTAAAAGCTTTGAATGCTACATCACAAGACATCAGTGTCATTAGTCAAGAACTAGGACAAATCAGAGAAACAGTATTGGAGAATCGTGCAGCTATAGACTACCTTCTTTTAAGGCATAATCGTGGATGTGAAGAATTTAAAGAACTCTGCTATTTTAACCTAACTGATAGTTCACTGCTCATAGAGCACAAAATAAAGCAAGTAAATGATGTAGTGTCCAATATAAAACAGAGAGAGGGATTCTTTGGTATTGACCTGTCAAAACTAACCTCCTGGTTGCCTAGTATACCTGGTCTTCAAGAGGCATTTATTGTTTTTATTCTTGTCATTTCTTCAGTATCATAGCTGTTGTTGCATACAATGTGCCTCCTTATGTATGTCTACAATTAGGTGTATTCCTAACAACCACCACCTACCACCACCAGAGAGTACAATGTTAAGTTCTGATCTCATAGAAATGAGATAGTTTAATACTAACAGGGAGGAATGATAGGTGACTCAAGAGTTAGAAAATTTTAGCATAAAGTAAAAAGTTATAAGTCTAGCAAGTAATGTATAAGTTACAGATATTGTTTCAAAAACTACAGCTAGGTAAGGCCACCTGGCTCCTGGGAGGACAACTGGCCTCCTGGGACACTGCTAAAGATTACTGCCTGGGGACAACTGGGGGCATCAGGGCCTTTGTGTTCCAGGGACAGACAGACAAGCACCTGCCCCTGGGAGCAGCTAACTGCCCAGTGCAGGAATGTTGCAGTTTCTTTCACCTAATCCTCCCTGAATCTCAAAGCCCTCACCACACCTTGTTTATTTCCTGTTATAAAAAGTCTGGCCTGAAAAGAGAAGTCAAGATGGCCTGTTAGGGTGTGAACCAACCATCTTCTCAGATCACCAGCCATCTGAATAAAGCACCCATAAAGATTCAATTGCTGTCCTTGCTTATTGAGTTTGATACTGACAGGCAGCCCAAACACCTGTGTCTTTTCCAGTTTCAATATTTTTAATAAAGAACTAGTATCCACAATTTATAAAGAACTCATACAACTTAACACCAAAAAAACCCAAACAATACAATTAAAAAATGGGCTGAGGACCTCAATATGTATATTTCTCCTAGGAGGATATGCAGATGGTCAATGAATATGAAATGATGCTCAACCTCACTAATCATCAGAGAGATGCAAATTGAACCTACAAGGAGATATCACCTCACACCTGTCAGAATGGCTATCCTCACAAACCAACACACAAGTGTTGCCCAGGATGTGGAAAAAAGAGAACTGTGTGCATTCTTGGTGGGATTGCACATTGGTGCAGCCACTATGGAGAACAGTCTGGAGATTCCTCAAAAATTTAAAAATAGAACTACTTTATTGAAACCAGAATGTTAGCTCTGCCTGTCTCACATTTCCCTTCAAGCCAGTGCTCTTATAACACAAAACAAAGTGCAGTGAGGTGTTTTGAAATTCAGGGAAAATTAGATTAGAAAAACTGTAGCATTCTCACCCTGGGAAGTTAGCTCTCCCAGGAACACAATGGCTCAGATATCTCTAGCTGTGCCCCATGAGGTTGTCTCTCTCTCCTGGAGTCAGGGTGGGCCCAGCCACTGTTCCTGAAACAATAGCTTTAATATATGCATTACCTACCAGGCTTATTAACTATTTACCTTAACTAAAATTTTCCAAATCTTGAATCCCCCAGCATTATGACCCACCAATTCCAATTCTGGGTATTTATGTGAGGAATTCCAAAACACTAATTCAAAAATATGTATATACCCTTATGTTTATTGCATATTGTTTACAGTATCCAAGATATGGAAACACCTGAATGCCCACAAATGGATCAATTGGGCAAAAGAGAAATGGTATACATATACAGTGGAATATTATTCATCCATTAAAAAATGGAGTCAGCCCTGGCTGGTGTGGCCCAGTGGATTGAGTGCCATCCTGTGAACAGAAATATCACCAGTTTGATTCCCAGTCAGGGCATATGCCTGGGTTGCAGGCCAGGTCACCATTTGGGGACCTTCAAGAGGCAACCAGTCGAAGTATCTCTTGCACACTCATGTTTCTCTCCCTCTCTTTCTCCCTCACTTCCCCTCTCTCTAAAAATAAATAAATGAAATCTTTAAAAATATGGACTCATTCCATTTGCAAAAAGATTGGATGTAGAGGGTATTGTACTAAGTGATATAAGTCAGTTGGCGACAAAGAATGTACGATTTCATTTGTATGTAGAACTGATAGGGGACTCTAGACTTGGAAAATTTTAGTTTAAGGTAAATACTTATAAACCTAATAAGTAATGCACATGTTAAAGCTTTTGTTTCAGAACCTACAGATAAGGCCCATCCTGGGTCCAGGGAGAAACAGCTGACCTCCTGGGGCACTGCTAAAGATTACTGCCTGGGGACAAGTGGAGGCATCTGGGATATTGTGTTCCAGGGAGAGACAGACAACCACCTGCCCCTGGAAACAGCTAACTCCCCAGGATAAGAAAGTTGCCTCTTTCTCATCTACTTTTCCCTGAATTTCAAAACCCTTAACCACACTTTGTTCTCTGTTATAAACTTCTGGCCTGGAAGAAAATGTAAGATGTTTTGCTTTAGAGTGTGAACCTGCTGTCTTCTCAGACTACCAGTCATGTGAAAAAAGCGTCCATAAAGATTCAATTGCCGTCTCTGCTTATTGGATTTGGTAGTGACAGGCAGCCCAAACACTGGTATCTTTTCCGATTTCAGAACCTCAAAACAAACTAAACAAATAAAACAGAAGCAGACTCATATATATAAAAAATAAACAGATTGTTGCCAAGTGAAAGAGTGATTAGGGGACTAGATGAAAAAGTGATGTAATTAACAAATATAAATGATAGATACAAAATAGACAGGAGGAGGTTAAGAATAATATAGAAAATCTAGAAGCCAAACAACTTATATGTACAACCCATGGACATGAGCTAAGGGTTTAGGGTATGTAGGTGAGAGGGGGACGCAGGGCAGCGGAAAATAAATTCTGGAAAATGGGAAAACTGTAATAGCATAATCAATAAAATATATTTAAAAAACAAACAAATACAAATTCATAGTTACTACTAAATACTCATAAGGATATAACATACAGCATAGGAAACATATGAATATATACATATAGAAAATATAGTCAATAATATTCTAGGAAGTGTTTATTATGGATTATGGGGGATCACTTCATAAATTATTTTATTTATTAAATTTTTTATTTCATGTGACTTCATTTATTTTATTTTATTTTAATCATTGTTCAAGTACAATTTTCTGTCCTTTACTCTCATCCCAGCCCACCCACCCATCCCTCCCCACTTCCCTCCCATTTCCACACCCCTAGTTTTTGTCCATGTGTCTTTTATACTTGTTGCTGTATACCCTTCCCCTCTTCCCCTCTAATTCCCCTGAAATTCCCTCCCCTCTCTCCTTTCGTGACCATCAGCCTGTTCTCAATTTCAGTGTCTTACGTTATATTTTGTTTGTTTCTTTGTTTTGTTGTTTAGGTTCCTGTTAAAGGTGAGATCATATGGTATTTATCTTTCACTGCCTGGCTTGTTTCATTTAGCATAATGCTTTCCAGCTCCATCCATGCTGTGGCAAAGGGTAGGAGCTCCTTCTTTCTTTCTGCTGCACAGAATTCCATTGTGTAAATGTACCATAGTTTTTTTATCCATTCATTTACTGATGGGAACCTAAGTTGTTTCCAGCACTTGGCTATTGTAAATTGTGCTGCTATGAACATTGAGGTGCATGGGTTCTTCTTGATTGGTGGTTCCACTGGTCTTAGGATATAGTCCCAGCAGTGGAATTGCTGGGTCAAAAAGCAGATCCATTTTTAGATTTCTGAGAAAATTCCATACTCATTTCCATAGTGGTTGTACCAGTCTGTAATCCCACCAGCAGTGCACTAGGGTTCCCTTTTCTCCACAGCCTCTGATATACTTGTGTGTTGCTTTGTTTATGGTGGCCATTCTGAGTGGTGAGAGGTGGAAAGCATCTCATTGTGGTTTTAATTTGCATCGCTCTGAAGGCTAGTGATATTGAGCATCATTTCATGTATGTCTGGATCCTCTGTGTGTCCTCTTTGGAGAAGTGTCTGTTTAAGTCCTTTGCCCAGTTGTTCATTGGGTTGCTTGTCTTCTTAGAGTGGAGTCATGTAAGTTCTTTATATATTGTGGAGATTAAACCCTTGTCTGAGGTATCATTGGCAAATGTGTTTTCCCATCCACTTAGTTCTCTTTTTATTTTAATACTCTTTTCTTTAGCTGTGCAGAAGCTTTTTAAATTTATGAGGTCCCATGTGTTTATTCTTTCCTTTATGTCCCTTGCTCTAGGGGACATACCATTAAAAATGTTGCTGCATGAAATATCTGAGATGTTCCTGCCTATGTTCTTCTCTAGGCCTTTAATGGTGTCATGGTTTATATTTAAATCACTTCTCCACTTTAAATTTATTTTTGTTTATGGTGTGAGTTAGTGCTCGAGTTTCATTGTTTTGCATGTAGCTCTCCACATCTCCCAACACCATTTGTTGAAGAGGCTATTTTTACTCCATTTATGTTGCTGACCCTTTCTCAAATATTAATTGACCATAGAGATTTGGGTTTATTTCTGGGCTCTCTGTTCTGTTCCATTGGTCCATGTGCCTGTTTTGATACAAGTATGAGGCTGTTTTGATTGCAGTGGCCTTGTAATACAGTTTAGTATCAGGTATTGTGATCCCTCCTACTTTACTCTTCTTTCTCAAAATTGCAGCAGCTATTTGGGGTCATTTATGGTTCCATGTGAATTTCTGAAGTGTTTGTTCTATGTCTGTGAAATATGCCATTGGTACTTTAATAGGTATTGCATTGAATCTGTAAATTGCTTTGGGTGGTATGGACATTTTGATGATGTTAATTCTTCTGATCCATGAACAGGGTATATGTTTCCATTTGTTTGTGTCTTCCTTGATTTCTCTTTTCAGTGTTGTGTAGTTTTCAGAATACAGGTCTTTTTCCTCTTTGGTTAGGTTTATTCCTAGGTATTTTATTTTTCTTGTTGCTATAGCAAATGGGATTTTTTTCTTGATTTCTCCTTCTGCTGTTTCATTGTTGGTGTACCAAAATGTCTTTGATTTCTGGATATTGACTTTGTATCCCATTGTATTGCCAAATTCATTTATTCGGTTAAGCAGCTTTTTGGCCGAGTACATAGGATTTTCTATGTACACTATCATGTCATCTGCAAACAGTGACAGTTTTGTTTCCTCCTTTCTGATTTAGATGCCTTTTATTTCCTTTTCTTACCTGATCACTGTGGATAAAACTTTCAATACTATATTGAATAGAAGTGGTGAAAGTGGACAACCTTGTCTTGTCCTTTATCTTAGTGGAAAAGATTTCAGTTTTTGCCCATTGAGAATGATGTTGACTGTAGGTCTCTCATATATGGCCTTTATTATGTTGAGGAATGCTCCCTCCATCCCCACTTTGCTGAGTGCTTTTATCATAAATGGGTGTTGTACCTTATCAAATGCTTTTTCCACATCAATGGATAAGATTATGTGATTTTTGTCTTTGCTTTTGTTTATGTGATGTAGTACACTTCCTGATTTGTATATTGTACCATTTTTGCATCCCTGGGATGAATACCACTTGGACATGGTATATGATCTTTTTGATATATTGTTGGATGCAGTTTGCCAATATTTTCTTGAGGATTTTAGTGTCTATGTTCATCAGCGATATTGGCCTGAAGTTTTCATTCTTTGTTGTGTCTCTATCTGGTTTTGTGATTAGGATGATGCTGGCTTCATAAAAAGAGTTTAGGAATCTTCCATCATTTTGGATATTTGGAATAGTCTTTGAAGAATAGGGGTTAGCTCTTCCTTAAATGCTTTATAGAATTCACCTGTGAAACCATCTGGGCCTGGACTTTTGTTTGTCGAGAGTTTTTTGATTACTGCTTCAGTTTCATTTGCTGTTATTGGTCTGTTCAGGATTCTGCTTCTTCTTCATTGAATTTTGGGAAATTATATTTTTCCAGAAATTTGTCCATTTCACCTAGGTTTTCAAATTTCTTGGCATACAGTTCTTCGTAATAATTTCTTACAATCCTTTGTTTTTCTGTGGTATCAGTTGTAATCTCTTCTCTTTCATTTCTGATTGTGTTTATTTGGGTCTTCTCTCTTTTTTTCTTCATGAGCCTGCTTAAAGGCTTGTCCATTTTGTTTATCTTTTCAAAGGACCAGCTCCTGGATTTATTGATCCCTAGAACTGTGCTTTTAGTCTCTATGTCATTTAATTCTGTTCTGATTGTGGTTATTTCCTTCCTTCTACTTTCTCTGGGCTGTCTTTGTTGTTGTTTCTCGAGTTCTTGTAGATGTAGGGTTAGGTTGTTCATTTGAAATGTTCCTATCTTTTATAGGTAGGCCTGTATCACTATGAACTTCCCTCTCAGGACTGCCTTCTCTGTGTCCCTTAAGTTTTGGGTTGTTGTGAGTTCATTTTCATTTGTTTCCAGAAACTTTTTGATTTATTCCCTTATTTCATTCTTGACTCATTCATTGTTTAGTAGCATGCTGTTCAATCTCTATGATTTTGAGTGTTTGGGGTTTTTCCCCCTTAGGTTTGATTTCTAGTTTCAGTCCTTTTTGGTCAGAGGAAATGCTTGGTATGATTTCAATTTTCTTGAATTTGTTGATGCTTGTTTTGTGTCCTATCATGTGGTCTATCTTTGAAAATGTCCCATGTGCATTTGAAAAGAATGTGTATTTAGCTTCTTTTGGATGGAGGGCTCTGTATATATCAGTAAAGTCCACTTCATCAAGGGTATTGTTCAATGCCACAATATCTTTGTTGATATTTTGTTTGGAATATCTGTGCATTTTTGATAGTGGGGTGTTAAAATCTCCCACTATAATTGTGTTGCTGTCCATATCTTTCTTGAAGTCCTCTAAGATTTCCTTTATGTATTTGGGTGCTCCTATATTGGGTGCATATATATTTACTATATTGGGTGCATATATATTTACAATGTTTATGTCTTCTTGATGGATTCTTCCCTTGAGTATTATGAAGTGGCCTTCTGGGTCTCTCTTTATGGCCCTTTTTTGGAAGTATATTTTGTCTGATATTAGTATTGCTACCCTGGCTTTTTTCCTGTCCATTTGCTCGGAAAGTTTGTTTCCAGCCCTTCACTTTCAGCCTGTGTAGCTCTTTTATCCTGAGGTGGGTCTCTTGTAGGCACATATGTGTGGGTCATACTTTCTTCAGCATTCAGCTATTCTTTGTCTCTTGATTAGAGCATCTAATCCATTTACATTTAAGGTTATTATTGATAGGTACTTACTCATTGCCATTTTTGTACCTGTGTTTCTCTCTCTCTGTCTCTCTCTTTCTCTCTCTCATTCTCTATGTCTCTCTCTTTTCCTTTCCTTAAAGCAGGTCCTTTAGCATCTCTTGCAGAGCTCATTTGGTGGAGGTGTATTCTTTTAGACTTCTTTTGTCTTGGAAGCTCTTATTTGTCCTCCTATCTTGATTGAGAGACTTGCTGGGTAAAGTAGCCTTGGTTGCAGGCTTCTGGTTCGCATTACTTGGCGTACTTCTTGCCTTTCTCTACTGGCTTGTAGTGTTTCCATTTGGAAGTCAGCTGCTAACCTTATTGGGGCTCCATTGTATGTTACTTCCTGTTCCTCCCTTGCTGCCTTTAAGACAATCTCTTTGTCTTCAAATTTGGCCATTTTTATTATGATGTGTCTTGAGGTGGGCCTCTTTGGGTTCCTCTTGATTGGGACTCTGTGTTTCCTGGATTTGTGTGTTTTTCTCTCATCAAATTAGGGAAGTTTTCCATCATTACTTTTTCAAATAGGTCTTCTATCCCTTGCTCTTTTTCTTCTCCTTCTGGTATCCCTATTATATAGATATTATTACGTTTCCTATTATCTTGCATTTCTCTTAATCCCTCTTCATTCTTTCTGAGCCTCTTTTCCTTTTCTTGCTCTTTCTGAGTACTTTTTCCTACTTTGTCCTCCAGCTCACTGATCCGACCTTCTGCTTCATCGATCCTGCTTTTGATTCCTTCTACTGTGTTCTTCAGTTCAGAAATTGTATTCTTCATTTCCTCTTGGCCCTTGTTGATTGTTTCTATTTCCTTTTTCATGTTGATATAGTTTTCAGTGAGTTCATCGTAGCTTCCCTGTAGTTTCTGATAGCTCATTGTGAGCTCATTGAGCTTCCTGATAATCATTGCTTTGAAATCAATATCTAATAGTTCAGTTGCCTCTATTTCATTTAGCATTCTTTCTGAGGCTTCCTCCTTTTCCTTCATTTGGAGATTCTTTTTTTGTCTTCCCATTGTTTGTGAGACTCTTCTTGTTAGCCTCTGCTTCTTAAATGGATCTGTCCTTGCTCCTAGGGTTTTTCCTGTGCGCTTCTGTGGTAGAATAGCTGTAATATTCAGTGGTGCAGTCTCCTTCAGGTATCCTGGTGTTCACAGCTTCCACCTACCCTTTTTTGTGATCAGTTGGAGGGGAAAGGCAAAATGGTTGAAGACAGCAAGAGAGTATTCTATGATATTTGCAGTAGCAGCCAGTAGAGAAGAAATAGGAGATCCTTTGGCTATGTATAGCATTAACTGTGATATTCCACCCAAATAGCCACTTTTTAGAAAGGATGGAAAGAAGGTAAGTCTCTTGTTGGGGAAAGAAGGATTGTGAGTTGGATCTAGAAAGCAGTGAGGTTGTGGGAGGTCAGATTCTGAAGTAAGGTGGGAGTAAAGGATAGTAAATAAGTGTAGTGTGTGAGAGAATAGAGTTAACCACTACAGTAATAGATTTCAGTAAACCGTGAAGTGCGCTAGGATCTGGGGTGGGTGTGTTGTGTAGTATTTACAATGGTATGGAATAGCTATTATTGACATTAATATTAGAGCAACAATCATATTACAGAATCTATGAGATCTGGATAACAAGAACAGGGAGTATAGAACCTTGAGTAGTGTACTAATGGAACACAAATGAAGGGAAGAACAGTAAATTAGCAATACACTATAAATGAGATAACAGGGGAATCTGTCAAATGATTAAACACAACCAGCCAAGCAAAGAAGACTATACAGAAAGACGAGAAATGCAAAAACACTATTAAAATAAAGATGTAAGAATAATGAGAAAATAATAATATAAATATGCAATAACTTGCAGGTTGTCTGTAATAGCAAAGTGAAATTTGTCTTGCTCGCTGTCTCAGCTGTTCAAATGTCTCCTCCTTGGGTCCAAATGTGGTCTTTTCACATTTCCTATTTAGTTTTTTTGTTTTCTTTTTGTCTCACTTGTGGGTATTTAAAAAAGGAAAAGGGAAAAGGAGAAAAAAAAACCAGCAGAAGAAGAAAGGAAGAAGAGATAAAATTGGGAAGAAAGGAAGAAGGAATAAAACCAGAAAGAAGGAAAGAGATGCAAAAGGAATTGAGAGATATAATAATATAAAAATTTAAAAATTACTTAAAAAATTCAAACAAACAAACAAACAATACCCACTCGTTGGTTTCAAACTGGTCAAACTGGTTTTTCTGGTCTTCTTGGCTGCAGCAAGCTGAGGAGTGATTGGTTTCCTTTTCCCTTTCCTGTTCAGCAGTCAGTCACTCACTCTCCCCAGAGCCAGTCTCGTGCCTCTCTGTAGGGCCTTGAATGTGGGATGTGGGCCCTCCTAAGCGCCCTTCCACTGAGTTCATGGTTGTGGTCTAAGGGACTCTTAGGGAGCTCGTGCTTCCCCCGAGTTTATGGGAGTACCCTAGGGTTCCTGAGGATCTCTCACTTCCCCAGGGTTCACAGTTGTGGGCTCCAAAACTCCTATGGAGCAGACACTTCCCTCGGGTTTACCCGTGTGGGCTGCAGGGCTCCTGTGGAGTGCTCGATTCCCCCAGCTTTACGCATGTGGGCTCTGGATCTTCCACAAAGCACACTATCCCCAGGTTGTGGGCATGGGCACATGGCCAGGCTGCCCTTGGTCGCACAGCTGGGGCATGCACTCTTCCCAGGGCTATGCGAGGGTGCTCACAATCCCTGTGTGTTTGCCACTCAGTCCTCACTCCACTCTCTGCACCTTCAAGCAACCAGCCCTCCCCTGGTGCAGCTCAATCCTTGTTTGGCTGGGGAGGGAGTGGTTGACCCAGCTCTCTCCCAAGAGCCCTGTGGGAGGCCTTGTAAGCACTGGGCCTGGGGATGCAGCCTTCCTGGTCCCCCCTGCTGATCCCTGGGCCCTTACTGTCCTGAAGCACTCTCCTTACCATCTGGTTTCTCAGTGTCCGCTACAAATTTTGACCTCCTATTTTCATATATGTTGTGCTACTGTTGGCTGTTTGTTTTTTCCCTAATTGGATTGGCTAGATTTTTCTCCCATGTGTAGGGAGAAGTGGAATCTACTCTCTCCTACCATGCCACAATCTTTCCTCTCTTTATTTTATGTTCATAAATTATTTTAATAACTAACCGCTATATTGTACACCTAAAATTAACATAAAGATAATATTGAATGTCAGCTGTGATTAAGAAATGTTTTTGAAAAAACCTGTACCTGTGGTAAGTCATTTGCCATTCCCACACTGCCCCTACCCCTGACAACTGTTCATCTGCTTTCTATCTCTATGGATTTGCCTGTGCCTGGAACCACCCTATCTGGTTTCAGAGGCTGTAGCCTCCTAAGGCTAAGGCTAAGTGAGAGACCTTGGAACCCTAAGCCATGAAGGAGACAAAGCTTATCTCCCTGGCAGGGGTGCCACTTCTGCCCCTTTTACTTCACCCTGCCTGGCCCGAGTACATGACTGGTTAGCCAAAGATGGATATGATTCCTCAAAGGTGGGACATCCTAAGACAGGTGCAGTCATGAGGGGGCCCTCAGGGAAGCACTTGGGGGGCTATAGAATAAGGGGGTGATGGATCCCCACACCTCATCTTTGACATAGCCTGAGTCCTCATTCTGTCTGCAAAAAGTCTCCTAATCTCTAGGCTGCCTTAGTTCCCCTGCCTGACTTAAGCCTGAAACAATGCCAGAGGTGGGTGTGGTCCTGCCTGAAAGGCAGGAAAGGACAGGTTCCCTGGGGTGATCAGACCTAAGAAGGAATGCATAAAATCCTATGAAACCTGCTTTGCTTATACTCTCAATTTAAATGAAAAGGGTCCAAGCATGAAATGAGTTTGTTTCTCCAAAGTTTTCTGGCCCTTTAGCTATCTGACCCTGACTCATAATAAACCCTCATACTTCTTTGAATGTTACCTATTGTTTAGCCATTACTGCCTGACAATAACCTGTGAGCTTTATATATACTCCCTATATTCCTATGCAAATAAATGCAACAAAAGCCCTTTGAGGAACAGACTCCTGGCCCTTCTCCTTTGAGATATTGGCCACCTTTCCATCCCAGGCAGATCATGTCTTGGTAGATTTATACTCATCCCTGGCAGTTGGAGGTGTCTCTGGGGGTGGGGCACACCCATAGCCTCTTATGCAAGTTTCATGTAAGTAGAATCGTACCATTTTAGAAATCCTCCTGTCTTTCTTTCAGTGGAGTTGAGTTCAATCTCTCTCCCTTACTGCAATCAACTTGGCCCCATTACATAGTCTTAAATGAAGTGTCCTTACCTGTTTGATGATGTTTCATGCAATTTCTCTTTGCCATAATCAACAAGCTATTATAGAAATTTCTTTATAACGAGTTTCTTCCAAAGATTCTTTATGGCAGTGAAAGTGCCTGGTATCTTCTCTGTTTATGCCAATAATACCACATTGCACAAAAAAACTTTGGATTGGAAGAGGACCAAAACTCATTTACTTTAGGATCCAAATCAGTTTAATTTAGAACAGAGTAATTGAGGCAGCCTGGTAAAAATATTTTCTTTTATAATACTCAAAACATGTGAGTTACCTCAGAAGGTAATGACAGTACAAGAGGAATGCAGACTAACTGAATGGAAAGAATATCAGGAGAATTTAGATGAGTGTTCAGGCATCTTAATTACAATATTTAAGTGGAGACTTGAGTAACAAAGAGGAAGAGCACTCTAGACATAGATAATTAAGTTTAATGATCTTCAGGTTACAAAGAACATGGTTTGTTCGCAGATGTACAAGAAGAAGATATGCATAACCAGATTTAGCATGCAACAGAATCACTTGTAATGGGTTCCAGCTACAGAGGTTTTGATTCTCCAGGTCTGGAGAAGGTCCTGAAATTTAGCACATATAAACTCCCAGAGTAATGCCCATAAATGGACCAGTGACCAGTGATGGAGTTGGAAAGGGATAAAAGAGACTAAACCATAAAGGGTTTATAGACCGTGGCAAGGAGTTCTAATTACACCTAAAACAAACAAACAAACAAAAAACTGGCTTTCATGTAAAAGAGGAGAAAGTGAGCATTCAGAAGCCTTTTAGGATACTCTTGCAAGAGTAGGAAATACAAATCATCAGAAAATCTGAGCAGTTATAGTCTCATGAATTTTGAGAGAGGAAACAGGAAGAGAGTACTTAACTCTCTTAACATACATTTTAAGTATGTCAGCCAGCTTGCAGTTAAAGCTCCTTCCACTCTTTCAGGTCACCTGTCTGTGCATCTCTGTGTTCTAATGCACAAGACTTGGTACATTCCTCAGGTCTTCAGACACCTCTTCTTCATAGGAGGAAGCAATATCCTTAGTGCTGGACACTGTCATTAAAATAGTCCTCAATGCCTTCTGAAACTAAACAACCAGAATCAGGGGAACCTAACAAAACATGGAAGAAAAATCAGGGACAGATGGGACAATACATCCTCTAGAAAATTCAAGAAGACAGAGGCCAAATAAATTATCATCCTTAACTCATATTTTATTTACACTCTAAGGTTTAATATTTTTAAATAAACATTTTTGAAGTACAATACTTCTGCAGATGTTATTATCTGAACTCTGTTTTCCCTTTGTATCAAGCATTTCTGAGTTTGGATTTCTAGATTCATTAAGATTTTCTATGGGGACATACCTACTACCCTGAAATTTCAACACCTCAGCTCCTCTGCTTGAATTTTCCATCACTGAGCCAAGCACCAGGCTTCTAATTTATAAAGCAGTGCTGACTACTTTTTAAAAACTACCTTGGAATTGTCTTAACATCATCCCCAAATAGTTTTATTACTAAGCAGATATCCCAAGTTGGCTTCCTCACAAAGAGACTCAGAGACAGTGATGAACATGCAGGAAGGTTACCAGGTAGCACTCCTGGCATCGATACCTGTGGAAGAGCACATGTGTGGGAATGAATTTGTCCTCATTTACACAGAGATATGACCTTTTCCTCAGGTCCTTGGAAGTCACCCTTAAGCCCTTGAAATTTAGCTAGTGATAGAAAAGATTGGTTATTGTGGGGAACCCCATGTACCATACCTGATAGTTTATGGTAATGAGATGACTGAAGATGGTAATTGGTTGTGCCAAAGAGACCAAGCATGTATGTGAAGGGTTGGTGTTTTAGGGGAAGTGATGTCAGACCAGTGTCTTTGGAGAAAGACTGGAAAGTGAGTTCAGCCAAATGGGAAATGATTCAGTTTATCCCACCAATGAAATGAAGTCTCAATAAAATCTCTGTACACTGAGCCTCAGGTGTGCTACCTGGTTAGCAAAACTCTCACTGTTGTCTCACAATGTAGCCAGGATGAGGTAATGGATTTGAACCCTACGGGGAGAGGACAACAACAAGATTTACCTATGGAACCTTTCAGATATTTCCCCAGGTGTATCTTCTTTTGTCTAGTCCTATTTTGTATTCTTTTGCTATAAGAAAAGTATAATCATAAGACTAGCACTGTCTTAAGTTCTGTGACTCAAGCTGGTGAATTATTGAACCTGAGGGAATTCCCTTGCTTATCTGGCATCTAGCAAATCATTACAAGTAAGGGAGTCCCTTAATTTTGGCCAGCTGATCTGAAGTGAGGGTGGCCTGGGAACTCCTGAATGTGTGCCTGGTGTCTGAAGTGAAGACAGTCCTGCAGACACTGTTCCCTCACTCTGTGGTTTGGTGAACACTTTGTAGCAACCAAGGGCAGTGGGAAAATCAAGCCAACTTGAGCTCGTCAAAGGGCACCTAAAATCACCAGGGAGCTCTGGATCTAGGATGAATCTTTACAGTTGGTTGGAACTGGTGCCAAGGGGCCAAATATCATGGGATGTGGACAGCTGCAGAAGGAGATGTCAACTTGGTTACAGTGGCCCTCGGCAGCTGAGGCAGGTCCCTATGGGAGCTGATGCTGAGGTCTGTGTGGCACACCTGACATTTGGAGCAACATGTCCCTCATCTCTAATGTGACATCATTTCTCTTATGTAGTAAAATAATCTAATGGAAAATTTGATATCTTAACCATTTTAAGCGTCCCATTCAGGGAAATTTACATTCACATTGCTGTACAACCATCATCACCCTCTATCTCCATGAGTCTTTTCATCTTGCAAATGGGAAAATCATTATTTCCCAATTAAATGCTAACTCCCTGTTCCCTCTTCTCCTGTCCCCTGACAACCAAAATTCTACTCCATGTCTCTATGGATTTCACCACTTTAGATGGCATCACCACAGTAGATGCCTACTGTAAAATGAATTTATACAGTATTTGTCCTTTCATGTCTGGCTCTGAAACTGATGAGATGTTAGATGGAATGGGAAAAAGATTTATCAAAATACTGGAAGTCCCAGTTTTCTATGAATGTGCCAGTTGAAGTATTTATTCAAATTTAGTATTAATGTTATCCCATTTCAATTTCAAAGTATCTTGGATTGGAAAAGAAATTAAATACTCTAACTTCTCAAGCATCTGACCACAATCATGAAGGAGCAAAAATATGGAAAAAGGAGAAGAATCATTGGGAACCTGAAGAAAGAATAAATACCAAAAAGGAGGGGTACAATTTTTCATAATGATACAATCAAGGCAGTTCAGGACCAAGAGTCCTGGGTAATTAATGCACGGGAAAGTGAGAGGAGCAACTGACAGTATGTGCATAAACCTGGAGGGACTCTCACTGAAGTACAGAGTACAAGAGACCTCTGAATCCATTAGAGCTGTGCTAAGAGGAAAAAATGTGTAGACAGAGAGCAGATCCATATGGATACAAATACACTATAAACTGTGGATTCAGAATTTCTTGTTATACATGTTCTATTTTCCTACTATCATCAGTGTATGAGCAAAAAAAGATCCATAGGTATAAAATTAGGCTATTCTTCTGATCACCCTCCATAGAGCACTCTTGATGTCCCTGTTCCTCAGGCTGTAGACGAAGGGGTTCAGCATTGGGGTGACAACAGTGTACATCACTGAGGCGACTGCAACCTTCCTCAGGGAGGATGACACAGTGGAACTGAGGTACACCCCAAGGCCTGTTCCATAAAATAAGCAAACAACTGACAGGTGAGAGCCACAGGTGGAGAAGGCCTTATACTTCCCCCCTGATGATGGGACTCTCAGAATGGAGGAAACAATTCGACTGTAAGAGAAAAGGATCCCTGAGAGTGGAACACCACCAATGATAGCACCCAAAAAATAGATCAATATGTAATTAGTGGAGGTGTCAGAACAGGCAAGGTTGAGGAGTTGAGAAGGGTCACAAAAGAAATGAGGAATTTCCACATCTGCACAGAAGGTGAGTTGTGACACCATCAAGTAGTGCAGCTGGGAATCCAAAAGGCTGAATAAAAATGACAGCAGGACACACAAGCCACAGAGGCGGGGGTTCATGATGACCAGGTAGTGTAAAGGCTGACAAATGGCTACCAAGCGATCATAAGCCATCACGGCCAGAAGTAGACTCTCCAAAGTTCCAAATAGAGTAAAAAACGTGACCTGAGTTAGGCAGTCTGCATAGGTGATGGACTTGCTGTATGTCTGGAGGTTCACCAGCATCTTGGGGACTGTAGTGCTGCTGAAACTGATGTCAGCCAGGGACAGATTGGAAAGGAAGAAGTACATAGGTGTGTGGAGGTGGGAGTTAGAGATGATGGATAGGATGATGAGCAGATTACCTAGCATGGTCACCAGGTACATGGCTAGGAACAGGCCAAACAGAAGAGGCTGCAGCTCTGGGTCATCTGACAGTCCCAGGAGGAAGAATTCAGAGTCACCTGTTTGATTCTGTGGTACTAAGATAGCACACAGTTTGAAAAAGAAGAGAGTGCTGAATAAATGAAACAAATGTAGACATATCCATTTTTGCATTCAAGCAATTCACAAATAAAGGAATCACACTTGAGCATGAGGACCAAACACCACCCACCCATGCACCACCAACTCTTACCCTTCAGCAACATTTCTCAGTTGGGAACTCTTTTAGAACTCTTTCTTCATAGATGTCTGGGCTGTTTACCTGTTTCTGTAAACAACCACTTTAGAGACCCTGGCTCAAAGAATATTAGAGAAGAAAGGACATTGCAGATTAAAAAATTCCATCAATAGCAAAATATCAGCCTTCTATTTTGGAAGTAAAAATATGGTATGGGACATTGTTTTCTAAGGAAAAATCATCTTAATTGGAAGACACTAAGAAGCAGTTGAATGTACTGTATCTCACTCAAATGCAGTACCAGAAATTCCCTTAATCTACAATGTAGTCTTGAAGAGCTACAACCACATTAATTGCATTCTAACTTAGAATAAGCAGTTAGATTTTTTGTATGCAATTATCTTCAAGGGATTTCATCTTTACTTGGATTTATGACATCCATCTTCCAGGGAGACAAGTATTCACTCAAATGAGTGGGTTTGTGGTCCAAGTCAGTCCTTCAACTCTAACTCGAATATGTATATTTTGTGCCTTAGTGCACTTAACGTTTTGCAAAATATGTCTTTGTTAAATGCACAAAATCATACAGCACCTCGATCCTAAAAATCATGTTAGTTTACAGTACACCGATGATTAAATAATAATTCATTTTCATGAATACTCTGTCCTCATTTTTCTTTAGTGAAAGCTTATTGTCTGTCAATGATACACAATCTCACAGAAACATTTGCACTTGCATTTCCACTTAACTGCTTTTGTTCATTGTGGCTGCATAAATTTCTTGAATTTGACTCTAACCACAGACATTGGTAAAAGTTGATTTCTCATCAAATCCAACCCCCTAATGAACAGTGGACAAACTGAGAACCAAAGCCATACCTCAAACCATAAATTGGCCATCTTATGCCAGCTTAAATGCTTTTCAAGTCAATTCTTCCTGAGAGAGATAGAATTGCACTTCCTCTCAATTCAACTCCTGGAATTTATGGACACAGACTACAGTGTGATGATTGTGGTAGGGGTGTGTGGGTGTAGGTGGAAGAGGGTGTATGGGGGTTAAATGGTAATGGAAAATATACAATAAAATAAAAACATAACAAAGAAATTTAGTGATGGGCTGACCATAACCTGGAACCAATTAAATCAGAACTTCTACACGTAAGTCCTTTGGACATATTATCATAAAGCCAGAGCTGAGAACCATTTCAGACAATGAATAAACATTGTATATAGGAATTCCTTTCTATATCATTTTTACCCATTTCCCATATTAAACTATAAGTATGTAATAATCCATGCTGTAGAATTTATGCTCACTACTGAAAAAACCTGAGGGTTTTTTTCCCTTCCCTGCATGAACCTCCCCTGCACTTCAGTTATCTGAAGGCAAACACGGTCGTGAATCTGGTGGATGCATTTTCCTTACAATATTTTTATAATATTAGTAGTGAGTTATGCATTCATGGTTTTCCTAAAAACTTACCTATATGCCCACATACTACACACACTGTTCCTGAGTCTCATTTGCCACAGCATGACATTTTAAGTTCCTTTGTGATGTGCATACATCTGTTGCAACACTTTAAGTGATGTCTAATATTACCTGTGGGTTAAACTTCATTTTATTCTTCAATTGTTTTCTGTGACAGTGGTTAAGAAAATTCTTATGCCCCTCTCCACATCACACAAGTGAGAATTTCTTAAAGACATAGGCATAAAATATTTGAGTTGTAAATAAATGGATATATGTGCAGTTTTACTATTAATTACCTATTCTTATTTTCCCAATAGAAAAATGAGACAAAAAATAATTGCCAAGGTGTGAAATTAGCAAGTTCCCTGACATCTGACTACCACTAATCTTTTCATGGTAGAACCACATGAAAATCCCATCTCGTATGGGGAATGGTATTTCCATATCTGAGCTTTACAAAATGTGTTCACATATGTGACACTATTCATAGAAACCCCTAGAATCCACACATTCATTCAGTAAAGGTCCCTGCAAACCTCTGGCTCCACTTTGCTAATTCACAGATGAACCTGCCCCCCTCCAATACCAAGAGAAGGGATTGGTGGGTAAGCCCCCATTTGCTTATCTGAAGATAAAACAAGTTTGGAAAGAAGCAATCATTGTGCTGCACTAAGTCAGACACTCAATGTGAAGTGTGTGTGTGATATCTCCACCCCTCTGGCTTGGTATCTCTTACATAGAAATGGGAGAATAAGAACCACCTCTGGGAAACATGTGACATCCAACAGAGGTTTGCCCTCCAGAAGTGTTCAGTCATGCTTTTGAAATCAGGTTGAAATAGTTAGGGTTTGCTGATGAAAACAATCATGAGAAAGGTGTAATGACATATTATTCCATCAGATAGCAGTGAAGGGAGGAAGCCTATAAGGTCCAAGGTAATTGGTTCACAGAGTGAGTGGAAATCCTAACATGTGTCTCAGTCCACACTATAAGATTTAGTTCTCTTTCTCTTTTCCTCTCTTTTTTCATTTTTTTCTATTTATGAAAATCTCTACTGTTTTTCTTTATATTTAAGTGTTGTAGATTCTATTAATGAAAATTGATTGATAGGTTTCTTAGAAAATCAGTACTATTGATGCATGCAAGCATGGTTTACCTCCCGTCTAGTCCTACGAGACATTGCTGGAAGAATGAAAGCACAGGAAGGACAGCACCTGCTCTGTGGGAGCAATATTGCCTACTCTCTGTTTCTGAGACCCAAGGCAGAGTCTGTCCAGTATATAACAGAGATTATTGTTGTTCTCTGCCGAGCAGAGTGTAGGCCCTGGGTGATCAGAAATGAATTATACCATTGTTTCCCTCCACGTATTCAGAATCAGCCTGTATAAGAACCAAAATATCTGAAACTTTCCATGTTGGTGCCCTCCCCTCCATTTGCTCCAACTCTCCTATTTGTCCTAATGATGAAAGAGAAAATGCCCCTGACAGTCTCTTCTCCATCCATCATCTCCATAGTACTTACGGGGCTGTTCTGTCTCTGCTGTAGTAGGACCAGGCAGTGAGAATCCCCTGCTGCTTCCCTGCATGGGCACTGAAGGCTCAGGCTCCATCCTCAGGGCTGGCAGTTGGCCGAGTTTGTCATGGGCCTCCTGATGCAGTGACATGAGACAAGAAGACTCAGATGTGAAGCCCACTGCGCTGAGATGGGGAACTTCAAGGGTTGGAGGCAACACTGATGATCTATTTTTGCATGAACTTGGGAGAGCAATGCTCACAGCTCACAATTAGCCAAATCAGTCTGTGTTATCCCAGTCTCTGAGGACTTGCTATTATTAACAGAAGGGGGAAATGGAAGGTACTCCCAAGGATTTGGCCCCATGTCAGGAGGAAACTCCCCTATACTCCTCACTTCCAACTTCCAAGTTGCAAGAATTTCATAAATTCAGACAAGTTTTTTTCAGTTAAAAAAAGCAATGTCTGACTTGTATATCTGCTCATTCATTGGATTGATAATTCTATGTGAAGATAATTATGCTGTCTCTACCAAAAATATGATATAATTTCTATTTTCTCATTTAAGATGTGTCCATCTAAGGAGAAACTTTCTCTTTTTCTTCTGTAGTCTGTTTTGGGGTTTGGGGTTTTATGTGTTAAGAGATGGGTTGTTGTTGCTATTTTGAAAGGCCTATTTTTTTCATAGAATTTATGTGTGTTATTACATTACACAACTATTTTTTCCAAAGTTCTATTTTTTCCACAGAAATTATGTGTTATTATATTAGACAACTGTCTATTTTGATATGCCAAATAACAATTTTCATGAATACAACAGAGTGTTTCACAGATGTCTGTGTTCTAGATGTAGGGCTGCAGTCATGTCATCTTTTTAAATTTTAATTTATTGGGGTCACAGTGGTTAATAAAATTATTAGCTCTCAGGTGTACAATTCCATAATACATCATTTGTATATTGTATTGCATGTTCACCACCAGGCATCATTTCCTTCCATCACCATTTATCCCCCATTTAGCTCTTCTACCTCCTCCACTCCTTCTCCCTCTGGTAACCACCATACTGTTCTCTGTGTCTAGATGGACTTTTTCCTTCCTTAATCCCGTTGCCATTTTAACCCAGCCCCCCTACATCCTTTCTCTTCTGACAGCTGTCCATCCATTCATTCTCCATGTCTATGAGTCTGTTTCTAGTTTGTTTGTTAGTTTATTTTGTTCATTAAATTCCACATGTAAGTGAAACCATATGGTACTTGTTTTTCTTGGGCCTATTTCAGTTAGCATAATGCTACCCAAGTATAAATATAATAATAATAATAATAATAATAATAATAATTAGTAATAATAATAATATAAAAAAGAAAGAAAATATTAAAAAATTCTCCATGTTCATCCACGCTGTCACAAAAGGTAAGATTTCCCTTCTAATTACAGCCAAGCAGTACTTCATTGTGTAAATGCACCACAACCTTTTTTCCACTCATCTAATGATGGGTACCTGGGCTGTTTCCAGGTCTTGGCTATTGTCAGTAACACCACAATGAACATTGGGGTGCATATATTCTTTCAACACAGTGTTTTGGGATTCTTCAGATGTATTTTCAGAAGTGGAATCTTTGGGTCATAAGGCAGTTCCATTTTTAATTTTTGGAGGAAACTCCATACTATTTCCATAGTGGTGCTTTAGTCTGCTTTCCCACCAACAGTGCAAGAAGTTCCCTTTTCTCCACATACTCATGAACACTTGCTGCTTGTTAATTTATTGATGACAGCCATTCTGACAGGAGTTAGGTGATATGTCATTGTGGTTTTAATTTTCATTTCTCTGATGGTTAGTGATGTTTAGCATCTTTTATTATGTCTATTGGCAATGCGTATGTCCTCTTTGGACAAGTTTCTCTTTAGGTCTTCTGCCCATTTTTTAATTGCATTGCTTTCTTGTTTGTTTGTTTGGTTGGTTGGTTGGTTGGTTGATTTGAGTTGTCCAAGTTTATAAATTTGGGATCCTAATCCTGTGTAATTGGCAAAAGTGTTCTCCCATTTGGTTGGTTGTCTTTTCATTTTGGGGTCGGTTTAATTTGCTGTGCCAAAGCTTTTAGTTCGATGTGATTCAATTTTCTTTTGTATTTTCTTTTGTTTTCCTTGTCTAAAGAGATATATCCCCAAAAAATATTGTTATAAGAATGTCTAAGATTTTGAGATGGGAGATGGCGGCTTTGCTCTAGGCAGCGTTTTTCTCGGCTTCTGTGAAGAGGAGGGAAACTCGCGGATCGGTGGAGAAACAGAGCAAGTGGACTAGGTTATTGAATCACTTTTGAAAGCGGGACATCAAAAATTATTGCAATCACTGAAAAACCAGACGGTAAGGAGACTGCTTCAGGACAAAAGGGGCCCAGGGATCAGCACAGGGTCTAGGGGTGTGCAGTCCCCAGGCCCGGTGCTCCCAGGTCTGCCTCAGGGCTGCTGGGAGAGGGGAGTCGCTGCTCCCTCCCCCAAATAAAGGGGGTGAGCAACTCCAGGGGAGAACGTGTTGCTAGAAGGAACAGATTGGCCAGTTGGACTGGGAAAAAATCGCCCAGGGACTATGAACACCCGCCCAGAGACCTGGGAGAAGTGAGGGCCTCTAGCTAACAGGACCAGGGGCAGCCTGGAAGAGCACCTGCACCCCTATACTGGTACAAGTGCAGATTGGGGGAGAGCACAGAGCCGGGCAGGGCTCACCTCATGCCCCATAGGGAGGCCTGAATCGCGCACTGTGATCCCAGGAGAGACATGGCACTTAGTGCGTTCCTACAGTAGTGGCTCAGAAATTTCCAGCCAGCCTGACGGGGGGAGCTGGGAAAGGCGCCAACACCCCTAGCCTGGTCGGAGTGCGGTTCAGCGGGGAACACGGAGCTGGAAAGGTCTCGGCTCGCACATCATCGGGAAGACTGACTCTCGTGCTGTGAACCCGGAAGGGTCGCGGTGAGGCACTTAGGGCGATCCTAGACCCCGAATCTCAAAAGTTTGGGGGAGAAGTGTGCCCATTTACGATTCCCAGGGAGGGCACAGTGAATCCCAAAACGTCACGGGTGTCTCCTGAGATCATAGAGCTGGAACCCTGCAGGACCCCGGAGTCCGGAAGAACATGGAAGTGAGATCCAGAGAGCCAGTGTGCTCGGGAGTGCCCAGGGTACCTGACAGACTTACTGAGATCTGGCTGGGAGAGAGAGAAGCATTTCAAAGGTCCTTCAACCAGCTGAAGCCAGCAAGATCAGAAAAACTGGTCTGGCCGGTTAGAAACCAACAAGAGGTTTTTTTGTTTGTTTGTTTGTTTTGGGGGGTTTTTTGGGGTTTTTTTGTTGTTTATTTTTTGTTTTGGTTTTGGTTTGGTTTGGTTTGGTTTGGTTTGGTTTGGTTTTTCTGGCTGTTGTTGGTTGATTGATTTTATCTTGTGTTTTATGTGACATTTTATTTTTCAATTCTTATTATTTTTACCTCGCAACCCCTTAAGTTTCTCTTCCATTCATCCTAATATTAATCTTTCTACTCCAAATTTATCTCTCCTGCACTACATCTTCTGCTTTTCTTTCCTTTCTTTTTTAATCTTACAAGTTACTGTAAATTTGTATTATCTTTTTCTCACTTTTCCAACATTTTTTATTTTAATAATATTTTGGTATTCTTTTTCTTTCTGTATAATCTTCTTTGCTTGGCTGGTTATACTGTCATTTGATAGGTTCCCCATGGTATCTCAGTCACAATGTGTTGAAAAGTTACTATCCTTCATCTGTGTTCCATTAATACACCTCTCAAGGTTCTATATTCTCTTTATTCTTGTTATCTAGACCTCATTGATTCTGCCATAAGACTCTCATTTTCCTATTGCTGTTAGCAAGACCTAGTCTATACAATTGTAAATACTTCTCAATACCCCTACCTGATCTCAGCCCACTTTGCAATTTTCTGAACTATACTATTGTAGGGGTTGTCTCTATTCTTTTACACACTACTCCTATATACTAATCTTTAAACCAGCCCTACCTTAGAATCTGACCTCCCACAGCCTCACAGCTTCCTAGATCCAACTAACAATCCTCTCGTCCCCAATAAGAGTCTTACCTTCTTTCCATCCTTTCTAAAACGTGGATAGTGGAGTGGAGGATCATGGTTAACACTATAAGGAGCCAAAGGATAAGCTATCTCTTCTCTACTGGCTGCTAATGTAAATATCAGAGTATACTGTCTTGCTGTCTTAAACCATTTTGCCTTACTCCTCCAACTGATCACAGAAAAGAGTAGGGGAAAGCTGTGAACACCAGGATATATGAAAGAGATTGCACCACTGAATCCCACAAGTATTCTACCACAGAAGTTCACACCATAATTACAGGGAATCAGAACAGATCAATTTAACAAACAAGAAGAAAAATGAGGAAACCCATGAACAATGAGAAAACAAAGAAACAACCCCCAATTGAAGGGAAACAAGGAAGCCTCAGGAAAAATGCTAAATGAAATAGAGGCAATTCAACTATATGATAGTGAGTTCAAAACAATGATTACCAGAAAGTTCAATGAACTCACAATGAACTATCAGAAATTAGAGGGAAACTACATCAATCTCACTGCAAACCATATAAACATGAAAAAGGAAATAGAAACTCTCAACAAAGGTCAAGAGGAAATGAAGAATACAATTTCTGAACTGAAGAACACAGTAGAAGGAATGAAAAGCAGGATCAATGAAGCAGAAGATCTGATTAGTGAGCTGGAGGACAAACTACAAAACAGCATCCAGAAAGAGCAAGAAAAGGAAAAGAGGCTCAGAAAGAATGAAGAGGGATTAAGAGAAATGCAAGACAATAGGAAACGTAATAATATCTGTATCATAGGGATACCAGAAGGAGAAGAGGAAGACCAAGGGATTGAAAACCTACTTGAACAAGTAATGAAGGAGAACTTCCCTAATTTGATGAGAGAAAAAGTCACACAACTCCAGGAAACACGGAGAGTCCGAATCAAGAGGAACCCAAAGAGGCCAACCTCAAGACACATCATAATTAAAATGGCATTTCAAGACAAAGAGAGAATCTTAAAGGCAGCAAGGGAGAAACAGGAAGTAACATACAAGGGAGCCCCGATAAGGCTAACAGCTGACTTCTCAATGGAAACACTTCAAGCCAGAAGAGAATGGCAAGAAATACTCCAGGTAAAGAGAACCAGAGGTCTGCAACCAAGGCTACTATATCCAGCAAGGCTCTCGATCAAGATAGAAGGCCAAATAAGAAGCTTCCCAGACAAAAGAAGTCTAAAAGAATACACCTCCACCAAACCAGCTCTGCAAGAGATTCTAAAAGGACTGATTTAAGGAAGGGAAAGAAAAGAGAGAGAGAGAGAGAGAGGAACACAGGTACATAAAAGACAATGAATAAGTACCTATCAATAATAACCTTAAATGTAAATGGATTAAATGCTCCAGTCAAAAGACATAGAATAGCTGAATGGATAAGAAAAAATGACCCACATATATGCTGCCTACAGGAGACCCACCTCAGGATAAAAGACCTACACAAGCTGAAAGTGAAGGGCTGGAAACAAATCTTCCAAGCAAATGGACAGGAAAAGAAGGCCGGGGTAGCAATACTCATATCAGACAAAATAGACTTCCAAAAAAGGGCCATAAAGAGAGACCCAAAAGGTCACTTCATAATACTCAAGGGAAGAATCCATCAAGAAGACATAAACATTGTAAATATATATGCACCCAACATAGGAGCACCCAAATACATAAAGAAAATCTTAGAGGACTTCAAGAAAGATATGGACAGCAACACAATTATAGTGGGAGATTTTAACACCCCACTATCAAAAATGCACAGATATTCCAAACAAAATATCAGCAAAGATATTGTGGCATTGAACAATACCCTCGATGAAATGGGCTTTACTGATATATACAGAGCCCTCCATCCAAAAGAAGCTAAATATACATTGTTTTCAAATGTACACAGAACATTTTCAAAGATAGACCACCTGATAGGACACAAAACAAGCCTCAAGAATTTCAAAAAAATTGAAATTATACCAAGCATTTTCTCAGAACACAAGGGACTGAAGCTAGAAACCAACCCCAAGGAAAAAAGTCCAAAACACTCAGAATAATGGAGATTAAATAGCATGCTATTAAACAAGGAATGGGTCAAGAATGATATTAGAGAAGAAATCAAAAGGATTCTGGAAACAAATAAAAACGAACTCACAACAACCCAAAACTTATGGGACACAGCCAAGGCAGTCCTGAGAGGGAAGTTAATAGCAATACAGGCCCACCTAAAAAGGTTAGAAACATTCCAAACAAACAACCTAACCCTACGCCTACAAGAACTCGAGGAACAACAACAAAGGCAGCCCAGAGCAAGCAGAAGGAAGGAAATAACCAAGATCAGACCAGAATTAAATGACATAGAGACCAAAAGCACAATTCTAAGGATCAGTGAATCCAAGAGCTGGTTCTTTGAAAAGATAAACAAAACCGACAAGCCTTTAAGCAGACTCATCAAGAAAAAAAGAGAGAAGACCCAAATAAACACAATCAGAAATGAAAGAGGAGAGATTGCAACAGATACCACAGAAATACAAAAAACTGTAGGAAATTACTACAAAGAACTGTATGCCAAGTAATTTGAACCCTGGGTGAAATTGACAAATTTCTAGAAAAATGCAAACTTCCAAAACTCAATGAAAAAGAAGCAGAAAACCTGAAGAGACCAATAACAACAAAAGAAATTGAAGCAGTAATCAAAAAACCCCCGACACATAAAAGCCTGGGACCAGATGGTTTCACAGGAGAATTCTACAAAGCATTTAAGGAAGAGCTAACCCCTATCCTTCACAGACTATTCCAAAAAATCCAAAAAGATGGGAGACTCCCAAACTCTTTTTATTAGGCCAACATCATCCTAATTCCAAACAACAAAGAAAGAAAACTTCAGGCCAATATCACTGATGAACATTGATGCTAAAATCCTCAACAAAATACTGGCAAACCAACCGCATCCAACAATACATTAAAAACATCATACACCATGACCAAGTGGGATTGGTTCCAGGGATGCAAGGATGGTTCAATATTCGCAAGTCAGTAAATGTAATACATCACATAAACAAAAGCAAAGACAAAAACCACATGATCATATCAATTGATGCAGAAAAAGCATTTGATAAGGTACAGCACCCATTCATGATAAAAACACTCGGCAAAATGGGAATAGAGGGAGCATTCCTCAACATAATAAAGGCCATATATGAGAGACCTACAGCCAACATCATACTCAATGGGCAAAAATTAAAATCTTTTCCACTAAGATCAGGAGCAAGACAAGGCTGTCCACTTTCACCAGTTCTATTCAATATAGTACTGGAAGTACTAGCCACAGCAATCAGACAAGAAAAAGAAATAAAAGGCATCCAAATCAGAAAGGAGGAAACAAAACTGTCACTGTTTGTAGATGACATGATAGTATACAAAGAAAATCCTATAGACTCAGCCAAAAAAATGCTTGACCTAATAAGTGAATTTGGCAAAACAGCCGGATACAAAGTCAATATCCAGAAATCAAAGGCATTTCTGTACACCAACAATGAAACAGCAGAAGCAGAGATCAAGGGAAAAAATCCCATTTGAAATAGCAAAAAGGAAAATAAAATATCTAGGAATAAACCTAACCAAAGAGGTAAAAGACCTGTATTCAGAAAACTACACAACACTGAAGAAAGAAATCAAGGAAGACACAAACAAATGGAAACATATACCGTGTTCATGGATTGGAAGAATTAATATCATCAAAATGTCCATACTACCCAAAGCAATTTACACATTCAATGCAATTCCTATTAAAGTACCAATGGCATATTTCACAGACATAGAACAAACACTTCAAAAATTTATATGGAATTATGAACGACCCCGAATAGCTGCTGCAATTTTGAGAAAGGAGAGTAAAGTAGGAGGGATCACAATACCCGACACTAAACTATACTACAAGGCCACTGTAATCAAAACAGCCTGGTACTGGCATAAAAACAGGCACATAGACCAATGGAACAGAACAGAGAGCCCAGAAGTAAGCCCAAGTCTCTATGGTCAATTAATATTTGACAAAGGAGGCAGCAACATTAAATGGAATAAAAATAGCCTCTTCAACAAATGGTGTTGGGAGAACTGGACAGCCACGTGCAAAAAAATTAAACTTGAGCACCAACTTACAACATATACAAAAATAAATTCAAGGTGGATAAAAGACTTAAATATAAAATGTGACACCATTGAAGTCCTAGAGGAGAACATAGGTAGGAAAATCTCAGATATTTCATGAAGAAACTTTTTTACTGACTTGTCCCCTAGAGCAAGGGACATAAAGGAAAGAATAAACAAATGGGACCTCATCAAAATTAAAAGCTTCTGCACAGCTAAAGAAAACAGTATTAAAATTAAAAGAGAACCAACTGTATGGGAAAACATAGTTGCCAATGACACCTCAGACAAGGGTTTAATCTCCAAAATATATGAAGAACTTACAAGACTGCACTCTAAGAAGAGAAGGAATCCAATTAAAAAGTGGGCAAAGGACTTGAACAGACACTTCTCCAAGGAGGACATACAAAAAATCCAAAGACACATGAAACGATGTTCAATATCGCTAGCTAACAGAGAGATGCAAATTAAGACCACAATGAGATACCACTTCACACCACACAGAATGGCCTTTATAAACAAAGTGACAAACAACAAGTGTTGGAGAGGTTGTGGAGAAAAGGGATCCCTAGTGCACTGTTGGTGGGACTGCAGACTGGTACAACCACTATGGAAAGCAGTATGGAACTTCCTCAGAAAACTAAAAATGGATCTGCCTTTTGACCCTACGATTCCACTGCTGGGACTCTAGCCTAAGAATACTAAAACACCAATTCAAAAGAACCTATGCATCCCAATGTTCATAGCAGCACAATTTACAATAGCTAGATGCTGGAAGCAACCAAGATGCCCATCAGTGAATGAATGGATCAAAAAACTACGGTACATTTACACAATGGAATTCTATGCAGCAGAAAGAAAGAAGGAGCTCCTGCCCTTTGCAACAGCATGGATGGAGCTGGAAAACATTATGCTAAGTGAAACAAGCCAGTCAGTGAAAGACAAATACCATATGATCTCACCTTTAACAGGAACCTAAATAACAAAACAAAGAAACAAGCAAATATAACCAAAGACACTGAAATAGAGGTCTGGCTGACAGTGCCCACAGAAGAGAGTAGAGGGAATTTCAGGGTACAGTGGGAAGGGTTCACGGGAACAAACTTAAAGGACACAAGGTGATAAACTAAGGGGAGGGTGGTAATGCGAGGGAAGTGTGGAGGGGTGGGGGGGGCTGGATTGGGAGTAAAAAAGAGGAAACAGTATTTTAACAATGATTAAAAAAAATTTTAAAGAAAATAAAATAAATTAAAAAAAAAGAAAGAAGCCAGCTACAAAGGACCAGGAAAGAAAGAAAGAAAGAAAGAAAGAAAGAAAGAAAGAAAGAAAGAAAGAAAGAAAGAAAGAAAGAAAGAAAGAAAGAAAGAAAGAAAGAAAGAAAGAAAGAAAGAAAGAAGAAAGAAAGAAAGAAAGAAAGAAAGAAAGAAAGAAGAAAGAAAGAAAGAAAGAAAGAAAGAAAGAAGGAAAGAAAGAAAGAAAGAAAGAAAGAAAGAAAGAAAGAAAGAAAGAAAGAAAGAAAGAAGAAAGAAAGAAAGAAAGAAAGAAAGAAAGAAAGAAAGAAAGAAAAGAAAAGAAAGAAAGAAAGAAAGAAAGAAAATGGCCTGGATATCATTTAGAAAGTGTATATTAAAAGCTGCTGACTCCCATGAAAAAAAAAAAAAGAATGTCTAATATTTTACTGCTATGCTTCCAGGATTTTGATAGTTTTGAGTCTAACATTTAAGTCTTTAATTCATTTTGAGTTTATTCTTCTGTATGGTGTAAGAAGATGGTCGCATTTAATTTTTTTTCATGTATCTGTTCAATTCCTCCAACACCATTTATTCAATAGATTATCTTTACACCATTGTATTTTCCTTCCTCCTTTGTCAAATATTAATTGGCCATAAGGCAAGGGATTACTTGTAGGCTCTCTAATCTGTTCCATTGATCTACATGTCAGTACCATGTTGTTTTGATTACTTTGACCCTGTTGTATAGTTTGATATCAGGTAGCAAGATTCCTCCAAATTTCTTTTTCTTTTTCAAAATTGCTGTGGCTACTTTGGGTCTTTTGTACTTCCATATAAATTTTAGAATTATTTGTTCTAGTTCTGTGAAATATACCATTGGTATTTTTATAGGAATTGCACTGAATCAATAGATTGCTTTGGGTAGTATTGGCATTTTCATAATGCTTCTTACCCATGAACACAATGTATACTTCCATTTATTTGTGTCTTCTTCAATTTCTTCCTTCAGACTTTTTTTGGGGAGGAGCATTTTCCTTTATTTTAAAATTGTTTATGCTGTTACAGTTGATCCCATTTTTTCTGCCTTTCTCAACCCCACCAAGTTCCACCCTCTCCTCCTCCAGCCCCACCTGCTCCCATCCCAAGCCAAATCCCCATATTGTCATCTGAGTCCATGCGTTGTCCATAAATGTTCCTTGGTTAATCCCTTCACTATCTTTCATCCCGTAACCCTCCCTCCTTTCCAGCAGCTGTCAGTCTGTTTTATGTACCTAAGCTTCTGTTCCTATATTGTTTGATAGTTGACTGTGTTCATTAGATCCATATAAAGTAAGATCATGTGGTATTTTTCATTCATTTCTTCAGATTCTTACAACTTTCCTAGTACAGGTCTTTTACATCCATGGTTAAATTTATTCCTAGGTATTTTATTTTTTGATGCAGTTGTAAATGAGATTGTAGTCTTAGTTTTTTTTTTTTTTTTGGAGTGTTGTTGATATATAAAAAATGCAACTATTTCTGGATATTTATTTTGTGTACTGCTAGTTTACTGATTCACTTATCAGTTCTAGTAGGATTTTTAGGTAGATATTTTAAGGTTCTCTAATACACAGTATCATGTCATCTGCAAATACTGACAGTTTTACTTCTTCCTTTCCAATTGGATGTCTTTTAGTTCTTCTTCTTGTCTGATTGCTGTGCCTAGGACTTCCAATTCTATATTGAATAAGAGTGTTGAAAGCACGTGCATCCCTGTCTTTTTCCTGATCTTAAGGGAAACACTTTTAGTCTTTGTCTATTGAGTATGATGTTGGCTGTGATTTTGTCATACTTGGTCTTTATCAAGTTGAGGTATGTTTCTGTATTCCCATATTGCTTAGAGTTTTTACCACAGATGGGTGCTGGATTTTATCAGATGCTTTTTCAGAATCTATTGATACAATCATGAGATGTCTATCCTTTAATTTGTTTAGGTGACATATCACAATTGTTGATTTGTGAATGTTGTACCAAACTTGCATCTCTGGAATAAAATTCACTTGATCATGGGATATGATCTTTTTAATGTATTGCTAGATCCAGTTAGCTAGTATTTTGTTGAGGCCTATACTGTCAAAGTTCATTACAGATATTGGCTATAATTTTATTTCTTTGTACCATCTGGTTTATAATTAGGATAATGCTGGCCTCATAAAATGAATGTGGGAGTCTTCCCTCCTCTTGAGTTTATTTTATTTTATTTTAATTATTGTTTGAGTACAGTTTTCTGTCTTTTCCTCCCATCTCAGACCACCCCCTAGCTCTCCCCACCTCCCTCGAATTTCCATTCTCCCTAATTTGTGTCCATGTGTCCTTTATACTTGTTGAACTTTTAAAAATATATTTTATTGATTATGCTATTACTGTTGTCCCATTTCCCCCCCATTATTCCCCTCTACCCTGCTCACCCCCTCCCACCCACATTCCCCCCCTTTAATTCAAGTATATGGTTTGTACATATAAATTCTTTGGGTTCTTCATTTCCTATACTATTCTTAACCTCCCCCAGTATTTTCTACCTACCCATTATGCTGCTTATTCTCTGTACTTTTCTCCCCTTCTCCCCCTCCCAGTCCCCTACTGATAACTCTCCATGTGATGTCTGCTTCTGTGATTCTGTTCCTGTTCTAGTTGTTTGCTCAGTTTGTTTTTGTTTTAAGGTTCAGTTGTTAATAACTGTGAGTTTGTTCTCATTTAACTGTTCATGTTTTTTATCTTCTTTTTCTTACATAAATCCCTTTAACATTTCACATAATAAGGGCTGGGTGATGATCAACTCCTTTTACTTGACCTTATCTGGGAAGCACTTTATCTGCCCTTCCTTTCTAAATGAAAGCTTTGCTGGATAGAGTAATCTTGGACATAGGTCTTTGCCTTTCACAACTTTAAATACTTCTTTTCAGCCCCTTCTTGCCTGCAAGTATTCTATTGAGAAATCGGCTGCAGTCTGATGGGAACTCCTTTGTAGGTAACTCTCCTTTTCTCTTGTGGCTTTTAAGATTCTCTCCTTATCTTTAATCTTGGCTAATGTAATTATAATGCATCTTGGTGTGTTCATCCTTGGGTCTGACTTCTTTGGGACTCTCTGACCTTCCTGGTTTTCCTGAAAGTCTATTTTCTTTGTCAGATTAGGGAAATTCTCCTTTATTATTTTTTCAAATAAGTTTTCAGTTTCTTGCTCTTCCTCTTTTCCTTCTGGAACCTCTATGATTCAGATGCTGGAATGTTTAAAGATGTCCTGGAGATTCCAAAGCTTCTCCTCATTCTTTTGAATTCTTGTTTCTTCATTCTGTTCTGCTTGAATGGTTATTTCTTCCGTCTGGTCCAAACTGTTGATTTCAGTCCTAGTTTTCTTCCTGTCACTGTTGGTTCCCTGTAGATTTTCCTTTATTTTCCTTTGGGTAACCTTCATCTGTTCCTTAAGTTTGCAACCAAGCTCCATTAGTTCTGTGAGCATCCTGATTACCACTGTTTTGAACTGTGCATCTGATAGTTTGGCAATCTCTTTGTCACTTAGTTGTATTTTCCTGGAGATCTGTTTTTTCATTTGGACCATTTTTTTTTTCAATCTTGGCATGCCTGTTATGTAGTAAGGGGTGGAGCCTTAGGTGTTCACTAGCACAGGGCAACTCGCATAGCTGCCTTGTGGCACTGAATGTGAGAAAGGGGATTGGGAGGGAACAGTGCTGCTTGCTGCACTCTCTGCCAATATTCAGTCACTTCCCCTACTACCCACAAGCAAATTGGACATTTCTGGTGCTGACTGCTGGGTGGGAGGGTTTGTGTATGTTCTAGGACCCTGTGGGTCTCTACAACAAACTCTCCTGTGAGGCTTGGAATTTGCTCCAAGATCACTGCTTCAACTTCCACAGGTGTTTTCAGTCAGAGGCTTTGAGGCTTTATTTCTTCACACTGGAACCCTGGGTTGTGCAGTCTGTCTCACTCCCCAGTTGTTCCTCCTGATTTATCTGCACATGAATGTGGGAACACCCAGTCCACCAGCCACTACCTTGCCAGGTCCACCAGCCCCAACCTGCCCCCTACCCCAGTCCTCCAGCTGCTGCCTTGTTGCAAGTCCTCTCTGCCCAGATGCCTGTCTCCACCCCTCCTACCGGTCTGGATGAATGTTTCTTCTTTAACTTCTTGGTTGTAAGACTCCATACAGTTTGATTTTCTGGCAGTTCTGGTTGGTTTTTGTTTGTAAACATGTTGTTGTCCTTCTTTTCTTTGTGCAAGGAGGCACATAGTGTCTACCTATGCCTCCATCTTGACCCGAGATCTCCTTTTGAATTTTTTGAAGGATAGCTGTTATTTCTTTTTGAAATGTTGGGCAATTCAGCTGTGAAGACATCAGGTCCATGACTTTTGTTTGTTGGGGTTTTGTTTTTTTTCTTATTAAGGGTTTAAGTTCGTTAGCTGTAAATCTGTCTATTCAGAATTTCTGATACTTCGTGATTCAGTTTTAGAAAATTGTGCCTTTCTAAGAATTTATCCATTTTACCTAGATAGTTTAATTTGTTGGCCTATATTTTTCATAAGATTTTCTTACTATCCATTGTATTTTGTTGGATTCAGTTCTCACTCTTCCTCTTTCACTTCTGATTTTACAGTATTTATTTGGCTCTTCTCTCTTTTTTCCTTGATGAGTCTGGTTAAAAGAATTTCAAACTTGTTTACCTTTCCAAAGAAACAGCACTCAGTTTCACTGAACTTTGGCATTGTTTTATAGACTCATTTTCACTTACTTCTGCTCCAATCTTTATCATGTATTTCTTCTACTTACTTGGGGCTTCATTTGTTGTTCTTTTTCTAGTTCTTTTAAGTGTAAAGGAAGATTCCTGATTTGAGGTTGTTCTAGTTCCTCATGGTAGACCTTTTATGCAATGAATTCCCACTTAGGTCTTCTTTCACGGTGCCCCATAGATTTTGAATTGTTGTGTTCTCATTTTCATTTGTTTCAAGGTTTTTTACAAATGTTTTCCTTGATCTTACCCTTAATTGTTTAATAACATGTTATTTAGCTTGCATGTCTTTGTGTGCTTTCCAGCCTTTCTTTTTGTGATTATTTTCTGGTTTCATATCATTATGTTTAAAGAAGATGATTGATGTGATATCAAACATCTTAAATTTCATGAGACTTGTGTTGTATCCTGACATGTGGTCTGTTCAGGACAACTTCCCATGTGCCATTGAAAAGGATATATATTTTGCTTATTGGGGTAGAATGCTCTAAAGATAACCATTAAATCTATCTGATCTGATGTGTCCTTTATGGCCCTGTTTCCTTATGATTTCCTGTCTGCACAATGTGTTCATTGATGTCAATAGGTGTTAAAATCCCCTACTCTGACTGCTTTAGTATCCATCTCTCCATTTATGTCCATCAAGATTTACTTTATATATTTAGGTGCTCCTCAGTTGGGTGCATAATTGTTTTCAAGAGTTATATCCTCTTGTTATAGTGCTCCATTTATCATTATGTAGTGTTTTTCTTACAGTAACCTTTGTTTTAAAGTGCAGAAGGGAGGTCATTAGGCCTCTCCAGGATTTGTTGTTCAGTGTCCTAAGACAGTGTCCCTCAAACACTTGATCCTTTGGCATGCTTTTAATAGTAGTTTCTCAGTACCCATCAATCAATGTCTAGGTAGGTGCTCAAAAGAATTAAAAAGAAACAACTCACAGAGATTTTTGCAGGGCAATGTCCATAGAAGAATTACATAAAATATCAAAACCATCCAAGTGTCCATCAATAGATGAATGTATAAACAACATGGAATATATGTGCAATGGAATATTATTCAAATTTTTAAAGGAACAAAATTCTGAATCATGCGCAATGTAGTTGAAACTTGAAACCATTTAGCAAAGTGAGATATGCCAGACACAAAAGGATAGGTATCATATGAGTTCACTTTTATGAGGTACCTAAAATAATCAAATTCATAGAGGTAGAAGTAGAATAAAGGTTTCGATGTGGAGGAGGTAGGAAGAATGGGGAACTGGTGTTTAATAAGCTAGAACTTCTCTTTGGAATGATGAAAAGGGTGCGGAAATAGACACTGGTATTGTTTTCATGATATTGTGATTATAGTCAACACTACAAAATTGTACATTAAACATGGTTAAAATGGCACATATGCATAACACTTTATCTATATAAACATACATAGCCATGAGATATATATATATATATATATATATATATATATATATATATATAAATTAAGGTAAAATAAAGTAAAACCATTGCAATTTTCTTTTAAATGTAGGTTCTGGGGCTCTTCCTCTGGAGATGTTGACAAGATGAGTCTAGGAAAAATATGTCTGGAAATATATATATTAACAAGAGTTTCAGTTGATATCTTGATAAAGCCAAAATTATGAAATATTGTCCAAGAGAAATGAGTCTCAATGGATTATAATACAAATCAGCAAAACTTGGAACTTCTGAAAATTTCAAATGATCAGATCCAAACTCAGGTCCACAAAGGCAAAAATTGGGAAATGAGATTCTGAAATCTGTTCTGACAAATGCTCAAGATCATCCTGGTTCAAGCCTAAGCTTGAGAGCCATCCCCTAGTGAAACCTAGGACACTTTACTTTTTGACAATCTATCCAGTGGAACCTACAAATTGGAACATGATGAAAGCTGGCTCTGACCGGTATAGCTCAGTTGGGTGGGCAGCATCCCCAAAAATGAAAGCCTGCCAGTCCCATTACAGATCATCACACATGCCTGGGTATGGAGTTCACTAGGTGCCTACAGGAAGAAATCAATTGATGTTTTTCACCCACACTAATGTTTTTCTCCCTCTCTTTTCCCCTCCCTTCCTCTCACTCAAATAAATAAATAAGAAATAAATAAATAATACATAAATAAATATTAAAAAAGAAAATAATAACACATTTTTCCAAGAGGAGATCCAAGGAAGACTAGAGTGACTTTTCCCAGAACAGGGATCCAGAAGAAGAGAATCACAGATGGTCTCACTGTTAGTCTCTCAGAGATAAGGAATTGACAAGACAAAGACACCTTCCTTTGTGACCCTGCCCCCAAGGAGTCACCTGATCAGGGAATGGAAGAGACATTGATCAATTTGTCTAACAAGCTTCAGAGGGGAATCTTCCCCCAGGGCCACATAACCTGTAACATATCAACTTATAGTCAGTCACCAAGGCTTCAGGTGCCAGACCCAACACACTTATTCCTTCTCCAGCAGATACAGCCAAGCCCTGTCCCACATGCCAGGCTCTGAATTCTTGCTATTATGGAGGACAGACCTTCCTTTCTCATCACCCACCTTCCATGAAAAAACAAGATTCACACTGTCAAAACTTCAGAGCCCAGTAAGTGTTGTAGGAAATAAGAAAAAGGGATAGGCCCTTGCTGGCTTACCTCAGTGGATTGAGCGTGTCCTGCGAACCAAACTGTCACTGGTTCAATTCCCAGTCAGGGCACATGCCTGGGTTGCAGGACATGACTCCCAGCAACCGCACATTGATGTTTCTCTCTCTCTCTCTATCTCCCTCCATTCCCTCTCTAAAAATAAATAAATAAAATCTTTTTTTAAAAAAGGGGATGGTAGAGGGTATAGGGTATTGACTATTGTTAAGCACAGGGCAGGGGAAACCCTCTGTTGACTATGGAGAATGAGCTCTAGAGGTTACTTGCTTGGGAGGGTGAATGGCTAGACTCCTTGTTTGAAGCTGCCATTGTGTGATGAGATTTTCCTTCAGTGATTTGTTATTTGCTTAGATTATTTATGGAAACTAGGAATGGGGAGGCAGAGTTAAACCCCCAATCCCTTTCACACCATAACACTTCCCACACTCTTACTGTGTAGGGGTACAGTCATTAGTCTTTGGTGTGCAAATGGACACCCCCAGGTACTGATAGAGCTTTAGATCCTTTACAGTGATGCCTTTTTATTTATTTATTTTTTAGCATCATCACAATTTATTGGTACTAATACAAGAGTCAAGAAAGCAGTGCAATAAAAGATCAATGAACAAAAATCAACAGAATTTCTATTCCATGACAAACATGAATTAGAACATATAAAGAAAAAAAGAAACCATTTATGATCATAAGTACTGCACAATACCTAAGGAAAAAACATAACATGGAATAAACAAAATGTATATGAAGAAACTGGTAAGACTTTCTTGACATGCATAAGAGATTTAAAAATGACAGTGACAGTGAAGTCTTGAACTTCTTTTCCTTTGTTACCTGCCCCAGGAGCTCCAACACTTCCATCTTCATTCAACCTAGACAAATCTTAATTCTTCCTCACCAGCCTCATTTATTTAGGAACATCCCCTGTGTCTCAGAAAGGGTCTACCCTTCCCCTTCTTCTTCACCCTTATCCATTGGTGTCATTAGGGACCTTCAAGAAAGAGAGGTCTGAGGTCTCTGGTGTCTAGGACCACAGTGTATGAAGACTGGGGTTGGGTGGGTGAGAGAGGGAAAGTGAAGGATGTACAAAAGTCCAACATCTAGGCTCTTATTGACATATTCCTCTTCAGCTCTGGGAATTCTGGGAAACATTAGAACTGGCATGTCCCTTTCTCATAGTTCCTCTTGACTCCACTGGGTTGTCTAGTCTCATCCTTAAGTAGTAACATGAAATCAATAGCAAGATCAGAATTTTTTCTTCATCTATTTTGATTTATTTCTCTTGTTTAAAATGAGTGACTGGGTTCTTCAAATATATGATGTAAGAATTCACTACCCAATTTCCGTTGCCTTAAGTTTTCTCACCTTTAAATCCATCTTTCACTCAGGACACCAGAGAAAATTGTCATACAAACCATGACCATCCTTTGCTTGCACTTCCTCCACATCCCCATCCTTCATTTATGACTCTTTTCATGGTTCCCAGGGATGTGGCCACCTCTTCAATCTAATTCTTCATCATCCCTGTCCTCCACTGTGCTTTAGCTAATGGCTAAAAGTGCTCTGTTCCATGCTGCCTCTTACTCATGGTCTTTCCCCTGCTCTATTTTCTCTTAGGAAAGCCCCTATTTAATAGTCCACCTGTGGAACTTCTTGCCCAGGGACCTCTTCCTCCAGGAATTCTTCCCTGATTCCATCATTCCAGGCTGCATTTGGAACTCCTCTCAGTATCCATCTCTCTAGATTGCGTTTATCTTACCATTTAAGTCACTGTATTACAATGGCCTGTTTGTGCATCCATCTCTAGAAGGTGGGTTCCCTGAGATTGAAAACCCAATAGCTGACACTTAGCCTGTCCCAAAGGAGCCTTTTTTGCCAAGTGGCTTCCAGGAGTTCTTCAGTGTGTGACAAAAGGCCTAGTTCAATTCTTTACCTCCTAACATGGCTCAACAAGACTGCCCATCACCATTAGCTACTAGAAACAGAAGAGAACATATTTGGTACATCAGTAGAGAGAAAAGGATAACTGACAAAGGCCTGTATCCTCTGATTTTGATTTCTAACCTCTGGTCCTAATGTTAAAGGTTTCTAATATGTGGGAAACTTGTTAAGATGAATGTCATTATTCTTCTCACAACACTTTAAATCATAATTCAGCTGCTTCTGCAACTCCAGGTAGGACTTACGTGGAAAAACATCACTAGTACATTTCACTTCCAAGAAACTAAAAGCAAGGCCTGCAGCAGCCAGACTCCTGGCTTTGTCCATCAGAACAAAATTATTTCTCATTAGTTTCTCTCCCTCTTGTTCATTATTATTTTCATTGAATGTTTTTCACTGTCTCAATCTTTTTATTTATCTTGAGGAAGCAGTATTTGACAATCCTAGCAAAAACCCATCTCATACCCTTATCAAACACACTTAACTTCTTAACCTGGAAGGTTTGCTTGGGCTCTGCACTCTCTCTCAGAAGAAGCAATAAGCATCTGAAACCACGTTCAGCTTCAGAGGCTGAACCCTTCTTTAACCATTCCTCCAAGCAGCAAAAGTCCTGAAAGTATTTTAATACTGTCCTCCATGGTCTTCATGAAATACACTAGGTCCTCCCTTAGTGTCTTCAATAGCTTCTTGGAACTAAAAAACAACATGTAACTAAACACATTTTAGTATGTTAGTCTGGCGACTACACAGAAGCATTAAGTTCTTACAGCAATCGTCAACCTTATAATAAAACAACATTGAATGAAACAATGTTATTTGAGGACCTGCTGTACTTGTAAGGACAGAAATTACACCAGGATGTTTGCATATCAACCCAAAAGCATGAGAGTCAGACAAGAAGTGATACTTAAAGTAGCACAGGGAAGGTGGAGAGAGGGGGCATTGGTCCACTCTCTGACTACCTCTGGCTCTCCCCTTGCCAGGTCTTGGGGGTCCTGGAACCAGAGGGAAAAGAATGGGTGTCTTCATTCACTTTCCCATCATCACTCTCTCCTGGAAAGTGGATCTTCACGTGTTTGGGGAGAGAGCACAAAGGAAGCCAGGTCTGCTCATATAGGGAAAACAATGTTTAGCAGTTTCACATGCAAGAAAAAGGACTGACAATGTAAATGTTGAGTGACTTCCAGGAAGGGAATTAAAAGATGATGGATACCCTCATATATAATCTCAGCGAAAAACTGTGTGACCATTATCCTATGTGAAATTGTTCATACACTTGACATTTTCCTGTTTAGTCTTTCAGTCATCCTTGTTTGTGCCTCCAGATAATTAGGATAGAAAGTCAGGGGTGTGTGCACAGGTATTTCAGAAAAAGGCTGTACAGAAGCAGTTGCTGATGCTATTTGGGAAAGGAGCCCAGGTGAGATCCAAGAACAAGAGATAATAAAATGAGTTATTTGGACCTGATAGGAATCAACATTGGGAATGTGTGTTGCCCTGCATTGGGAAGAGGACAATGCTATTTAATGAGCAGTAATTTTATATTCCTTTTTTTTTGGTTCCCTTTCTCTCTTTTCTCCATCAACACCTTACTTATCCTCTCTCCATATAGTAACCTCTTTGCGGGTAAGAATTGCTAAAAGTTTTGGGGTAGTGGACACCCAAAGACTATATAATGAGCTGCAGCAATGAAATAATATTGGTTTGTAGCTCATCTTTTTATTAATTCTACCACCAAACCAATGCAAGGAGTCTCTTTTGCACTAAGAACTCAACTAGCATTGAAAACTGATGTGGTTGGGAATTACCTAAGCAGGTGAGAGCCTGTGCCATGTATATAACCACAGGTAGGAATGAAGAGAAGGAAGTAGAGGGAGGTTTAGGCAAAGGGAGAAGATCTTGACAAATTTCAGACATGTAAGGCAGTATGTCCCTTTTGGAAAAGAAAAGCTTTGTAGAATAATCAGAATTTAGAACACAAAATGAGAGGTGGTGAGAAATAAGGCTAGGGTGTCAAAGTGGAATCACGATATACCAAGGACTTTGGATGTTTTCAGCAGCTGGCACAAAGGCTTACAGGAACAAATATAAAGGACACATGGACAAAAACCAGGGGTGGGGGTGGAAATGGGAGGGAGGTGGGGAGGGATGGGAGGGTGGGCTGGGATGGGAGTAAAGGGCAGAAAACTGTACTTGAACAATGATTAAAATAAATTTTTTTTTAAAAAGTCATTTCAAGGAATGTCAGGTAAGGGAGTGACAGGATCCGATTTCTACTTGGAAATCTTAATCAGATGGACGTGTGAAGGAATCAAAGGTGAAACTGGAGACCATGAAGGAAGTCCCTGAAATAGTCTGGTAAGCAATGAAATTGTGTCCTCTTTTCCAATGCAGTTGATGCTGTTAACACACACAGTACATTAGGGAATATCCAGAATCTCAGACATCTCCCATGTACTCTCCCCTATTCTGCTCAATAAGAGAAAATCCAGTGCAACTCAGAAAGCCACACTTACTCAAACACAAGATAATTTTTTGCAAGATATTATACTGTAGAAATATATCCTGACAATTTGCTTAGAATATCTCCCACATGATCAAAGACAACCAGAGATGATTCCAAACTGCCCCTATTCCAAAGAGTCAGAATAAAGATATTTATCCATTGCTAAACGAATCGCATATGATATGGCCAATTTATCATTCCAGGGACAATATCTAGTTTGGTGATTCTTTAACTGAGATATAATTGACATATAACATTATATTAGTTTCTGGTGTACAACATAATGATTCAGTGTTTGTATACATTGCAAATGGTCTCCCCAATAAGTCTAGTTACCATCTATCACCTTACATTCTTACATTTCTTGTGATGAGAACTTTAAAAGATATACTTTCCTAGCAACTTTCAAACATGCAATACAGTGTTAACTATAGTTACCAGCCATATATTACATCCCCATGACTTATTTATTTTATATCTGGAATTTTGGACCTTTTGATCCTCTGCTTTCTCTTCCCACTTTGGTTTTTATACCTAAGAAGACTGACAATATTGACAGCCTCCCTTGTAGTGAGGGGCATTATGGAATAGGAAGTGTAGGAAAACACTTATAATAAGGAAAAATAGAACACTGGAGATCACTGAATGGGTTTTTGCTATTCTTTGTCCCTGGTTATAGGACCTATCCCTCTGTGCCTGCTTATAGGACTTTAAACACCTGGGGTGAAGAGAAGAGAAAATAGCTAGGCTGTGAATGAGTGCACCCATGTTCCCAGCCCCAGTGTAAGCAGCACCCTATGTGAGTGCCAAATCCAACTCTCATCCTTTCAGGCTGTGTTAAAATCCTGGAAATTTAGCTCCCCCCACTCCCCGCACCCAGTATTTAATGAACAGGATAGACAACATGACTCAAAATTCTGTTTGTGACCTTTGAAGTAGTATCTTAGAGTATTGAAATAATTTAAGCCTTGATATCGGCTCTTCCCTTGAACATTTTAAACAATCCCTTAACTTCACAGATGAAACATATTTTGTCAAGTGACATATACAAGAAGTGAATCTACATTCTACTCATCCCCCAATCATCTGTCCAGATAATTGAGATATTTTCTGAAATTTTCTCACCTCTAAGACATGGTTATCTGACCCTTTCGTGAATCCTAAAGGGGAAAGAAAGCCCAGATCAAGTTACTGAGTTCACAAGACTTCATGTTTCATTTTTGTGTTAGAGTGAATATAGACCATTTTATCTCTAAGGTGCAAAGTTGCTGTTTACTGATAATTATAATCCTGGGATAAAGAAGATAGATAAGGGTTCCAGAGGACAATAACCAAGGGTTGATCAACAATATGATATATTGCATGTAACAAACAAAACAATATAGAATTCCTAAATTTTGTTATTATAGCTTTTATGCCCACTTACTTCAAGAAATTTATTTATTTAGGTTTTATTTTTATTTTTAAATGCATTTCATTGATTATGCTATAACAGTAGTCCCATTTTTCCCTCTTTATTCCTCTCTGCCCTGCACCCTGACTCCCACTAACATTCCCCCTCTTAGTTCATGTCCATGGGTCCTACATATAAGTTCTTTGACTTCTCCATTTCCTATACTATCCTGAATCTCCCCCTCTCTATTTTGTATCTACAAATTATGCTTATTATTCCCTCAATCTTTTCCCTCCTTCTTCCCCCTCCCCACTGATGACCTTCCATATTATCTCCATTCCTGTGATCCTGTTCCTGTTCTAGTTCTTTGCTTAGTTTGTTTTTGTTTTGAGGTTCAGTTGTTCCTAGTTGTGAGTTTGTTGTCATTTTGCTGTTCATGTTCTTCATCATTTTCTTTTTCTTAGATAAATCCCTGTAACATTTCCTATGATAAGGGCTTGTGATGATGAACTCCTTTTACTTGACCTTATCTGGGAAGCACTTTATCTGTCCTTCCATTCTAAATGGTAGCTTTGCTGGATACAGTAATCTTCTATGTAGATCCTTGTCTTTCATGACTTTGAATGATCTTTCCAGTCCCTTCTTGCCTACAAGGTTTCTTTTGAGAAATCAGCTGATAGTTGTATGGGAACTCTTTTGTAGGTAACTGCCTCCTTTTCTCTTGCTGCTCTTAAGATTCTCCCTATCTTTAATCTTGGGTAATGTCAGTCATCATGATGTGCCTTGGTGTGTTCCTCCTTGGTCCAACTTTTTTAGAACTCTCTGACCTTCCTAGACTCCTGGAACACTATTTCGTTTGCCAGATTGGGGGAGTTCTCCTTCATTATGTTTTCAAATAAGTTTACAATTTCTTGCTCTTCTTCTTCTCCTTCCAGCTCCCCTACGATTTGGATATTGGAACATTTAAAGGAGTCCCAGAGGTTCCTAAGCCTCTCTTCATTCTTTTGAATTCTTGTTTCTTCATTCTGGTCTGGTTGAATGTTTATTTTCCTTCTGCTCCAAGTCATTGATTTGAGTCCTGATTTCTTTCCTTCACTCTTGATTCTCTCTATATTTTTCTTTATTTCACTTTGCATAGCCTTCGCTTCTTTCTCTATTTTGCAACCACACTCAACCATTTCTGTGATCATCCTGATTACCAATGTTTTGAACTCTGCATCTGATAGGTTGACTATCACTTCATCATTTAGTTCAATTTTTGGAGTTTTGATCTGTTTTTTCATTTGAGCCCTATTCCTTTGTTTTGGAGTACCTGTTACATTGTAAGGGGCAAAGCTTTAGCTATTCACCAGAGTTAGGCAACCCACATAGCTGCACTGTGGCACTGTATGTGGGGCAGTGGTCCAAAAGAGAACAATGCTGCTTGCTCAGCTCTTAGAGGGCTTTCAGTTCCTTCCCCCATTACCCACAAGCAAACTGGTGACTTCTGGTGCTGATTCCTAGGTGGGTGGGTTTGTGTGTGTTGTAGGACTCTCCTGTGGGTCTCTCCTACAAATTCTCCTGTGAGACTACGAGTTTCTCCTACCATGTCAACCCCCACAGGGTTTTACAGCCAGAGGTTTTGAGGCTTTCTTTTTCCACACTGGTACCCTGGGTTTCATGGTGTGTCTCACTACCCAGTTGCTCCTCCTAGTTTATACTCATGCAAACGTGGGACTATATAGTTCACCAGCTGTCACCTCACCCACCCATCCCTCCAGCCAGTGCCTTGCCACATGCCCTCCCTGCCCCAAGTGTCTGCCTCCACCCCTCCTACCAACCTGAATGAATGTATCTTCTTTAACATCTTGGTTATCAGACTTCCATATAGTTCAATTTTCTGGCAGTTCTGGTTACTTTTTGTTTTCAAATTTGTTGTTGTCCTTCTTTTGGTTGTGCAAGGAGGCAAAGTGTATCTAACTACAACTCCATCTTGGCTGGAAGTCTCTACCTCAAGAAATTTAAAAAGTAGAGGTAATTTAGGCCTATCTGGAAGCAGTCCCAGTTCAGCTTCCTGCTACAACAAAAGCCAACTTTATGCAACAGGTTCTCTTCAAAGGAAAGAGGTTTATTCAAGTGCTGCCACATGAGAAGATGGGGACCCCTAGCTCCAAAGCCAATCTTAACATCTCAATGAAGGCAAAGGTTTTTATAAGTAAGGAGAGAAAAAGCAGAACAAAGAGATCAAGGAAGGGCTATGGGCATGCAGGTAGTGTGGTTCATGGTCACATTATGGATTTTCATTGGCAGCGTCCTGGATTTGGCCTTCTGGCTTATGTCAGTTGCATTCCAATGTCTGTACTGTTGGCATTGGCTGAGTCCTTGAGGTCAGCCTGCTCCTTAGATTCACACAGGAACTGAAACTGCTAATTAAAAATAATAATAATTTAATATGCAAGATCTAACTTTGAGAAAAAATTCATGTTACAGTAACAAACTGGGTTTAACAATTACTAGGATTATTATGGATGGGTTTATATAAGTAGACTATATTCACTCCCCACTACATGTTCAGTGTCTATTTCATGCTATTTTCTTTTCTCAATAATCTAGCTGGTATTTCAGCAGTATGGAAACAGGAAATCAAACACAAGTTTCATATTTTATACTTCTGGGGTTTTCCCAAGACTCAGAAAATCAACCCATCTTATTCTGTCTTTTCCTGTCCATGTACCTGACCACTGTGTTGGGAAACCTGCTTATCATCCTGACCATCACCTCTGACTCCTACCTCCACATGCCAATGTACTTTTTCCTCTCCAACCTCTCCTTGGCTGACATCTGTTTCACCTCCACCACCATCCCAAAGATGCTGGTGAACATCCAGACACAGAGCAAAGTCATCACCTATGCAGGCTGCATAACCCAGATGTGTTTTTTTAATATTTTTGGAGTTATGGACACTCTTCTCCTTACACTGATGGCCTATGACCGGTTTGTGGCCATCTGTCACCCCTTACACTACACATTCATCATGAACCCCCATCTCTGTGGCCTGCTGGTTCTTATGTCCTGGTTCATCAGCATAACATACTCCCTGACCCAGAGTCTGTTGACATTGCGGCTGTCTTTCTGTACCAACTGGGAGATTTCACACTTTTACTGTGAACTTGCTCAGGCCCTCACCATAGCCTGCTCAGACACACTCATCAATCATATCCTGATCTATATGGGGACTACCCTTCTTGCCATTGTTCCCTTCTCAGGGATTCTTTGCTCCTATGTTCGAATTTTCTCCTCAATCTTGAGAATCCCATCAGATCATGGGAAATATAAAGCTTTTTCTACCTGTGGGTCTCACCTGTCCACAGTTTCTTTATTCTATGGGACGGGCCTTGGTGTGTATCTCAGTTCTGATGTACGTTCCTGGAGGAGCATGATTGCCTCAGTGATGTACACTGTGGTCACCCCAATGCTGAACCCCTTCATCTACAGCCTGCGGAACAGGGACATCAAGAGGGCTCTACAGAAAGTTCTTGGGAGAAAGCTCTATGTTCTGTAAGGGGAACACTGATCCTGCGATTCTAAGCTGACAGGAACAAAAGCAGCTGTCTAAAAAAATTCCACCTTTTCTGTATAAAAGATTTAAATATAAGTCATGACACCATTAAAGTCCTAGAGGAGAACATAAGCAGGAAAATCTAAGATATTTCGCGCAACAGTATTGTCACTGATACATCCCCTAAAACAAGGGGCATCAAGGAAAGAATAAACAAGTTGGATCTCATTAAAATAAAAAGGTTCTGCGCAGCAAAAGAAAACAATATTAAGATAAAAAGATAACCAACTGTATGGGAAAACATATTTGCAAATGATACCTCAGACAAGGGTTTAATTTCCAAAATATATAAAGAACTCACATGACTCCATCTAAGAAGACAAGCAACCCAATTAAAAAAGGGTAAAGGAGTTGAACAGACACTTCTCCAAGGAGGACACACAGAAGATCCAGAGACATATAAAAAGATGCTCAATATCACTAGTTATCAGAGAGATGCAAATTAAAACCACAATGAGGTACCACTTCAAACCAGTCAGAATGGCCACATAAACAAAGAAACAAACAACAAGTCTGGGAGGGGCTGTGGAGGAAAGGGAACCCTAGTGCACTGTTGGTGGAATTACAGACTGGTGCAAACACTATGGAAAACAGTATGGAATTTACTCAGATAACTAAAAATGCAACTACATTTTTACCAAGCGATTCAACTGCTAGGATTATATCCTAAAATATAACACCAATCCAAAAGAATCTACACACCCCAATGTTCATAGCAGCACAATTTACATAGCTAAATGCTGGAAGCAACCTAGATGCCCACCAGTAAATGAATGGATCAAAAAACTATGGTACATTTAAACAATGGAATTCTATGCAGCAGAAAGAAAGAAGGAACTCCTACCCTTTGCCACAGCGTGAATGGAAATGGAAAGCATTATGCTAAGTGAAATAAGCCAGGTGGTGAAAGACAAATACCACATGATCTCACCTTTAACAGGAACCTAATCAACATAAGAAACAAACAAGAAAAATATAACCAAAGACAATGAAATTGAGAACAGGCTGACATTGATCAGAGAGGAGAGGGGAGGGAATTTCAGGTTAAAGGGGTGAAGGGTTTGTAGGAACAATTATAAAGGACACATGGACGATAATGGGTTGGGGGATGAAAATGGAAGGGAGGTAGGAAAGGCTGAGGTGTTGGGCTGGGGTGGGGGGGAAGGCAGAAAACTGTACTTGAACAACAGTGAAAAGAAATAAAAAAAAAAAGAAATCCCACTTCTTCGTGACATTGAATTTTGCTTACCATCCATTCTCTGTAAGTGACTTTGGATATGATGGCTTTTTAAGCACTTATGGATTGTGGTCTCTATGGATTTACCTATTCTTGAAATTTCACATAAATTCAATCATACCATTTTAAAAATTCCCCTGCCTTTTCTTACAGTGGAGTTGAGTTCAATCACTCTCCCTTATTGCAATCATCTTGACCCTCATTGCATAATCTTAAATGAAGTCTCCTTACATGTTTGACCATGTCTCATGCAATTTCTCTTTGCTATAATCACCATCTATTATACAAATTTATTTACAACTAATTTCTACCAAAGAATCTTTATGACTGGGAAGTGTCAGATGTCTTGCCTGTTTGTGCCAATGATATCATGTTTCACAAAAGACTTTGGATTGAGAGAGGACCAAAACTCACTGACTTGAAGACCCGCATCAGTTTAATTTGGGACACAATAATTGATACAGCCAGGTATAAGATTTTTTTATACTATTCAAAACATGTGAGTCCACTGAGAAGGTAATGACAATACAAGATGAATTCAGACTAACTGGATGGAGAGAACATTGGAATTCAGATGGGTGGTAAGGCATCTTTTAAAAAAAGTTTTTATTTATTTATTTTTAGAGAGAGTAGAAGGGAGGGAGAAAGCAAGTGAGAGAAACATCAAAGTGTGGTTCCTTCTCACATACCCCCTACTAGGGACCTGGGCCTAAACCCAGGCATGTGCCCTGACTGGGAATCAAACCAGCAAGACTTTTGTTCACAGCCCAGCACTCAACTGACTGAGCCACACCAGCCAGGGTACTGGTTATGCATCTTCAATTGCTGATATTTAAGTGGAAAGTTGAGTAAAAAAGAGGAAGAACATGCTAGACATAGATAATTAAGTTTAATGGTCTTCAGGTTACAAAGAACATGGTCTGTTTGAAGAACTACAAGAAAGACCATAAGTGTAAACAAACTTAGCATGTAACAAAATTGCTTGTAGCGGGTTCCACCTACAGAGGTCCTGGTTCAGCAGGTCTGGAACAGGGCCTGAAATTTAGCATGTATAAGCTCCCACAGAATGCCTATAAATGGACCAGCAACCACTGATGGAGTTGGAAAGGGATAGAAGAAACTAAATCATAAAGAGTTTATAGACCTCGGCAAGGAGTTTTAGTTATACCAAACACAAAAATAAAAACTGGTTTCCTTGTAAAACAGGAGAAAGTGAACATTCAGAAGCCTTTTAGAACACCCTTGCAAGAGTAGGAAATACAAATCACCAGCAAATCTGAGCAGCTATATTCTCATGAATTTTGAGAGAGGAAACAGGAAGAGAGTTAAGTAGTATGTCAGCCAGCTTGCAGTTCAAGCTCCTTCCACTCTTTCAGGTCATCTGTGTGTGCATCTCTGTATTCTAATGGACAAGACTTGGTACATGCCTCAGGTCTTCAGGTACTTCTTCCCAGGAGGAAAGCAATATCCTTAGTGTTAGACACTCTCATATTCTCAATGCTTTCTGAACCTAAACAACAGAATCAGGAGAACCTGACCAAACTTGGAACAAAAATCAGGGCCAAGTGGGTGCTTCTGATTGGAACTTAGGGCCTCTAGAAATTACAAGAAGATGACACGGGCCAAATAAATTATCATTCTTAACTCATCTTTTATTTACACTCTAAGGTTTAATATTTTTAAATAAACATTTTTGAAGTATAATACTCATGCAGATGTTATTAACTCAAACTGTGTTCTATGTTTGTTTTGTTTTTTGGGTGGGGGTTATTTTTTATTTTAATTATTGTTCAAGTACAGTTTTCTTTTTTTAAGTCCCATTCCAGCCCACCCACCCTTCCCTCCCCACTTTCCTCCCATTACCATCCTCCCCCTCGTTTTTGTCCATGTGTCCTTTAAATGTGTTCTCCCTTTGTATCAAGCATTCCTGAGTTTGGATTTCTAGATTCATTAAGATTTTTTATGGGAACCTACCTACTACCCTGAAATTTCAATACCTCATCTGCTCTCCTTGAATTTTCCATCACTGAGCCAAGCACCAGGCTTCTAATTTATAAAGTATTGCTGACTACTTTTTAAAACTACCTTGGAATTGTCTTAACATCATCCCCAAATAGTTTTATTAGTAAGGAGATATCCCAAATTGGCTTCATCCAAGAGACTCAGATTGTGATGAGCATGCTGAATGGTTACCAGGTATTGCCCCTGGAATCAACACCTGTGGAAGAGCACATGTGTAGGAAAGAATTTGTCCTCACTTACAGAGAGATATGACCTTTTCCTCAGGTCCTGGGAGGTAACCTTTAAGCCCTTGAAATTTAGCTAGTGATAGAAGTGATTGGTTATTGTGGGGAACCCCATGAACCATACCTGATAGCTTATGCTAATGAGATGACTGAAATTGGCAATTGGTTGTGCCAAAGAGACCAAGCGTGTATGTGAAGGACTGGTGCTTCAAGAGAACTGATGTCAGCCCAGTATCTAGGGAAAAAGATTGGAGAGTGAGTTCAACCAAATGGGAAATGATTCAATTTATCCCACCAATGAAATGAAGCCTCAATAAAATCTCCGGATACTGAAGCTCAGGTGGGCTCCCTGGTTAGCCAGACTCTGAATGTTGTCTGACATTGTGGCCAGGATGTGGTAATGGATTTGAACCCCATGGGGAGAGGACAACAAGATTTACCTATGGGACCTTTCCAGATATTTCCCCAGGTGTATCTTCCTTTAACTAGTTCTATTTTGTATTCTGTTGCTATAAGAAAAGTGTAATTGTAAGTCTAGCACTCTCTTAAGTTCTGTGGCTCATTCTGGTGAATTATTGAACCTGAGGGAATTCTCTTGCTTTCAGACATTCTACCAAATCATTGAAAGTAAGGGAGTCCCTTAATTTTGGCCAGCTGATGTGAAGTGAGGGTGGCCTTGGAACTCCTGAATGTGTGCCTGGTGTGTGAAGTGAAGACAGTCCTACAGACACTGTTCCCTCACTCTGTGGTTTGGTGAACACTTTGTAGCAAGCAAGGGCAGTGGGAAAATCAAGCCAAGTTAAAGCCCATCAAAGCCCTCCTAAAATTACCAGGGACCTCTGGATCTAGGATGAATCTTTAGAGATGATTGGAACTGGTGCCAAGGGGCCAAATATCATGGGATGTGGACAGCTGCAGAAGGAGCTGTGACCTTGGTTATGGTAGCTTTTCGTAGCTGATGCAAGTCCCTATGGGAGGTGATGCGGAGGGCTGGTGGTACACCTGACATTTGGGGCAATATGTCCCTCATTTCTAGTATAACATCATTTCTTTTATGTAGTAAAATAATCTAATGGAAAATTTGCTAACTTAACCATGTTAAGTGTCTCATTCAGAGGCAATTAGTACATTCACATTGCTGTACAACCATCATCACCACCCATCTCCATGAGTCTTTTCATCTTGCAAACGTGAAAATCATCATTTCCCAATTAAATGATAACTCCTTGTTCCCTCTTCTGCCATCCCCTGACAACCAATATTCTAGTTTATATCTTATGGCTTTCACTACTTCAGGTGCCTCACATAAGTGAAATTATCCAATATTTGCCCTTTCATGTTTGGCTGTGAAATTAATGAGGATATGTTAGATGGAATGGGAAAAAGATTTATCAGAATATTGGAAACCATACATACCAGTTATTCTATGAATGTCTCAGTTGATAAGTATTTATTCAAATTTAGTATTAATGCCATCCCATTTCAATTTCAGACTACCCTGGTTTGGAAAAGAAATTAAATACTCTATCTTCTCAAGCATCTGACTACAATCATGAAGGAGCAAAAATATGCAAAAATGGGGAAGAATCATGAGGAAACTGTAGAAAGAATAAATACCAAAAAGCAGAGAGCTATGATTTTTTTATAATGACACAATCATGGCAACTCAGGACCAAGAGTCCTGGATAATGCACAGGGAAGTGAGAGGGGTATACTGACAGGCTGCGCATCAAACTGGAGGGACTCTCACTAAAGTACAGAGTCCAAATGACCTCTGAATCCATTACTGCTGTGCTAAGAGGAAAAATCATGTAGACAAAGAGCAGATCCATATGGGAACAAATACACCACGAGACTGCAGGTTCAGAATTGATTGTTACACATGTTTGATTGTGCTACTATTTCCAGTCTATGAGCCAAAAAAGATCCAGTGGTATAAAACTAGGCTATACTTCTCATCACCCTCCATAGAGCACTCTTGATGTCCCTGTTCCTCAGGCTGTAGATGAAGGGGTTCAGCATTGGGGTGACAACAGTATACATCACTGAGGCCACTGCACCATTCCTCAGGGAAGATGACACTGTGGAACTGAGGTACACCCCGAGGCCTGTTCCATAAAATAAGCAAACAACTGACAGGTGAGAGCCACAGGTGGAGAAGGCCTTATACTTCCCCCCTGATGATGGGACTCTCAGAATGGAGGAAACAATTTGAGTGTAAGAGAAAAGGATCCCTGAGAGTGGAACACCACCAATGATAGCACCAAAAAAATAGATCAATATGTTATTAATGGAGGTGTCAGAACAGGCAAGGTTGAGGAGTTGAGAAGCATCACAAAAGAAATGAGGAATTTGCACATCTGCACAGAAGGTGAGTTGTGACACCATCAAGTAGTGCAGCTGGGAGACCAAAAGGCTGATGAAAAATGACAGCAGGACACTCAAGCCACAGAGGTGGGGGTTCATGATGACCAGGTAGTGCAGAGGCTGACAAATGGCTACCAACCGGTCATAAGCCATCACGGCCAGAAGTAGACTCTCCAAACTTCCAAACAGAGAAAAAAACGTGACCTGAGTTAGGCAGCCTGCATAGGTGATGGATTTGCTGTATGTCTGGAGGTTCACCAGCATCTTGGGGACTGTAGTGCTGCTGAAACTGATGTCAGCCAGAGACAGATTGGAAAGGAAGAAGTACATAGGTGTGTGGAGGTGGGAGTCAGAGATGATGGCCAGGATGATGAGCAGGTTCCCCAGCATGGTCACCAGGTACATGGCCAGGAACAGGCCAAACAGAAGAGGCTGCAGCTCTGGGTCATCTGACAGTCCCAGGAGGAAGAATTCAGAGTCACCTGTTTGATTCTGTGGTACTATGCAGATAGGACACAGTTTGAAAAGGAAGAGTGTGCTGAATAAATGAAACAAGTGTAGACACATCCATTTTTTTGCATTCAAGCAATTCACAAACAAAGGAATCACACTTGAGCTTAAGGACCAAACACCACCCCCCCCCCACCACCCCTTACCCTTCAGCAACATTTTTCAGTTGGGAAGTCTTTTAGAACTCTTTCCCTATAGATATCTGGGCTGTTTACCTGTTTCTGTAAACAACCACTTTAGAGACCCTGGCTCAAAGAATATTAGAAAAGAAAGGACACTGCAGATTAAAAATTTCCATCAATAGCAAAATATCAGCCTTCTACTTTGGAAGTAAAAATATGGAATGGGACATATTGTTTTCTAAGGAAAAATCATCTTAATTGGAAGACACTAAGAAGTAGCTTAATGTACTGTATCTCACTCAGATGCAGTACCAGAAATTCCCTTAATCTACAATGTCATCTTGAAGAGCTAAAACCACATTAACTGCATTCTAACTTAGAATAAGCAGTTAGATTTTTGTATGGCAATTATCTTCAAGGGTTTTCATCTTTACTTGGATTTGTGACATCTATCTTCCAGGGAGACAAGTATTCACTCAAATGTGTGGGTTGTCTGGTCCAAGTCAGTCCTTCAACTCTAACTCAAATATGTATATTTTGGGCCTTAGTGGACTTCACGTTTTGCAAAATATGTCTTTGTTAAATGCACAAAATCATACAGCACCCCTCACCCTAAAGATCATATTAGTTTACAGTGCACCAATGATTAAATAATGATTCATTTTCATGAATATTCTGTACTCATTTTTCTTTAGTGAAAGCTTATTGTCTGTCAGTGATACACAACCTCAGAGAATCATTTGCACTTGAGTTTCCCTGTACTGTTTATGTTCATCATGGCTAGGTAAAACTTATATTTCTCTCTAATCACAGACATTGGTGAAAGTTGATTTCTCATCAAATCCAACCCTCTAATGAACAGTTGAGAAACTGAGGGTAAAGCCAGGCCTCAAACCATATGTTGGCCTTCTTATGCCAGACTAAGTCTTTTCAAGTCAATTCTTCCTGAGAGAGGGATAGCATTTCTCCTCAATTCAGCTCCCTAAAGGCTACTCAGGTCATTTCTCCAGACAGGTCAAAACATGATGAATTACTGAAGCATTCCATTGTCAACACATTTCTTCGTTTGTGTGACATTCTAGATTCCTATGGATATAGCTGATCATTTCTGATTTGTGAATACTACCTACATTTACATAAACTATGTCATAACTATTTTGCATTAAAAATGATATAACTTGGAAAAATGAAAAGAGAAAAAACAAAGACTAATATTACAACATGTGGAGAGTGTACTCATCTGTAAAATAGGTATATTAATTGAACTGACGTTATAGTGTTGTTGTAAGAAATAAAATTAAATTATTTTTTCCATTTTTTAAATTTTATTATTGTTCAAGTACAATTGTCTGCCTATTCTCCCCCTCTCCCCTCCACCCTAGCCATCCCCACCTCCCTCCCCTGATTCTACCCAGCCTTGATAAATAAAATTAAAGTATAAACATAAAATAGTTAAATAGTGGTTATCAATGCTGGTTGATGTTATAGTTACCTATCCATCTTTTAAAATTTAGAGATATGTGATATAAGCCAGTCAGATAAACACAAGTACCATATGATTTCACTCATATATGAAATCAAATGAAACAACTGAACTAACAAGCAAAATAGAAACAGATTCATAGATAGACAACAGACTGACAGCTCTGGGAGTAGAGGATTCAGAGGGGGGAACTGAGCAAAAAAGAAAGAGAGAGAAAGAACTTAGGGACAAAAATAACAGTGTGGTGATTGTGGTAGGGATGAGTCAATATAGGTGGAAAAAGATTTAGGGGAGATAAATGGCAATGGAAAAATACAATAAAAAATAATAATAAAAAAATTTAGTTATGGGCTGGCCATAAACTGAAACCAGTTAAATCACAAATTCCATACATAAGTCCTTTTTGCATACTATCATAAAGCTAGAGCAGACAACCATTGTCAGACAATTAGTAAATGAATTAATGTTATCAATTCTTTTCAATACCATTTTAATCACTACCCATATTAAAATATAAGTATTTAATAATACATGCCATAGAATTTATATTTATTTTTTATTGTTCTTCAATTACAGTTGTCCCCATTTAGACCCTGCCCTACCCACCCCCACCTCTCACATTAACCCTTCCACCTGCCCTTCTCTTTGTCCATGGGTACTTTACACATTTATTATTGATAAAATCTGAGGGTTTTTCCTATCCTTGCATGATCTTCCCCTGTGCTTCAGTTGTCCAAAGGCAAACATTGTCATGAAACTGGTGGATGCATTTTCCTTTCAATATTTTCATATTGGTAGTGATTTATGTATTCATAGCAGTTTTCCTAAAAACTAACCTAAATACTCACATGCTACACACATGGTTCCTTGAGTTCTCATTTACCACGGCTTGGCATTTTCAGTCTCTGTGTGAAATACATACATTCATTTCAGCACTTTATTTTTTAAAGATTGTATTTATTTATTTTTATAGAGAGGGGAAGGGAGGGAGAAAGATATCAATGTGTGGTTACCTCTCATGCACCCCCAACTGGGGAGCTGGCCCACAACTTAGGTATATGTCCTTACTGGGAATCGAACCAGTGACCTTTCAGTTCACAAGCCAGTGGTCAGTCCAGTGAGCCACACCAGCCAGGGCATATTTCAGCATTTTAAATGATGCACAGCATTACCTGTGGGGTAAACTCCGTTATATTCTTTTTTTATGTTTTTTAACATGTTATTGTTGTTTAATTACAATTGTCTGAGTTTTCTCCCCACTACACCTCCCCCACACCAGCCAAATCCTCCTCCCTCCATTGCTTCCAAACCTGTGGTTTTGTCCATGTGTCCTTTATAGTAGTTGTTCCTGAAAACCCTTCCCCCATTCTTCAATTTTATGTTGTGACACTGGTTAAGAAAATTCTTATGCCCCTCTCCAAATCACACAGTGAGAATTTAAAGACATAGGCATAAAAGAATTGTTTGAGTTGTAGAAATATTGATATACGTGCAATTTTACTATTAATTACCTATATTGATTTTCCCAATAGAAAAATGAGACAAAAAATGATTGCAAGCAGTGAAATTAGCAAGTTTCCTCACATCTGACTAGCAGTAGCCTTTTCATGGTAGAGCCACATAAAAATCCCATCTCCTATGGGGAATGGTATTTCCATATCTCAGCTTTACAAAATGTGCTCGCACATGTGTCACTATTCATAGAAACCCCTAGGATACACACTACACACATTCATTCAGTAAAGGTCCCTGCAAACCACTGGGTCCATTTGCTAATTCATGGGTGAACTCCTCCAATCCCAAGAGAAGGAATTGGTGGTTGAGCTCATCTGAGGATAAAGCAGGTTTGGAAAGAAACAATCATTGTGCTGCAGTGGAGGGGACAGAGTCTTGAGGTGGGAATCAGGGACTGAGTTCCCCAGCTGTCAGACACTCAATGTGAAGTGTGTATGATATCCCCACCCCTCTGGGCTGGTATCTCTTACATATAAATAGGGGAATAACACCCACCTCTGGGAAACACGTGAGATCCAACAGAGGTTTGCCCTCAAGAAATGTTCAGTCATGCTTTTGAAATCAGGTTGAAATAGTGGGTTTGTTGATGAAAATAATTGTGAGAAAGGTGTAATGACATATTATTCCTTCAGATAGGAGCGAGGAGGAGAAGCCTATCAGGTCCCACATAATTCACTCACAGAAGTGAGTGGAAATCCTAACATGTGTCTCAGAGCACACAATAAGATTTACTTCTCTTTTCCTCTTTTTTTTTAAAATTTTTTCCTATTTATGAAAATCTCCAGTTTTCCTTTCTGTTTAAGTGTTTCAGATCTTATTAAATGAAAATTGATAGGTTTCTTAGAAAATCAGTGCCATTGATACATGCAGGCACTGTTGTATCTCCTGTCTAGTCCTATGAGACATTGCTGAAAGAATGAAAACACAGCAAGGACAGCACCTGCTGTGTGGAAGCAATATTGCCTACTCTCTGAGATCCAAATTTCTCTAGGATTCTGAGATCCAAGGCAAAGTCTGTTCAATATTTAACAGAGACTGTTGTTGTTCTCTGCCAAGCAGAGTGTAGAGCCTGGGGGATCAGTAATGAATTGGACAATTGTTTCCCTCCATGTATTCAGATTCTGCCTGTACAGGGACCAAAATATCTGAAATTTTCCATGTTTGTGCCCTCCCCAACTCTTGTTCTATTTGCCCCAACTCTCCTATTTGTCCTAATGATGAAAGAGAAAATGCCCTTGACAGTCGCTTCTCCATCCATCATCTCCACAGTACTCACAGGGCTGTTCTGTCTCTGCTGCAGTAGGACCAGGCAGTGAGAATCCACTGCTGCTGCCCTGCATGGGCACTGAAGGTTCAGGCTCCAACCCCAGGGCTGGCAGTGTGGCTGAGTTTGTCATGGGCCTCCTGATGCAGTGACGTGAGACAAGAAGACTCAGATGTGAAGCCCACTGGACTGAGATGGGGAACTTCAAGGGCTGGAGGCAAAGCTGATGATCTATTCTTGCATGGGCTTGGGAGAGCAATGCTCACAGCTCATAATTAGCCAAATCAGTCTGTTATCCCAGTCTCTGAGGACTTGCTATTATTAACAGAAGAGGGAAATGGAAGGTACTTCCAAGGATTTGGCCCCATGTCAGGAGGAAACTCCCCTATACGTCTCACTTCCAACTTCCAAGTTGCAGGAATTTTATAAATTCAGAAAAGTTTTTTTCAATTTAAAAAAGCAATGTCTGACTTGTATGTCTGCCCATTCATTGGATTAATAATTCTATATGAAAATAATTATGCTGTCTCTACCAAAAATATTATATAATTATAATTTCCATTTTCTCATTTAAATTTTATGTCTCTAAGGAGAAACTTTCTCTTTTTCTTCTTAAGTCTGGTTTAGGATGTTGAATATTGTGCATTAAGAGATGTGTTGTTGTTGCTATTTTGAAAGGCAGCCCAAATCATAATTTTTTCCATAGAGTTTATGTTTGTTATTAAATTAGACAACCATCTATCATATTTTTTGGACTATAAGATGCACTCCCTCCCCTCAATTTGGGAGAAATATTGGTTGTTAATGCTGCTGTTGAATTCTTTTTACATTTACCTTGGTGAAATATTATGTTATTTATGTTATTAAATATCTTACCACATTTTTTGCTTCAAATTTTTTTTCCTATTTTCCTCCTCTAAACCTAGGTGCGTCTTCTGAAAAATATGGTCCTTTGGTATGCCGAATGGCTATTTTCATAAATCCATCTGGGGGTCTCACAGATGTCTGTGTTCTAGATGTAGGGCTACAGTCATTTCAAGTCCTTTTCTTCTTTTTTTAAATTGAATATATTGGGGTGGCATTGGTTAATAAAATTATATAGCTGCCAAGTGCACAATTCTATACTACATCACTTGTATATTGTATTGTGTTCACCACCCCAAGTCAAGTTTCCTTCCATCCCCATTTAATCCCCTGTTCACCTCTTCTGCCTCCCCCACAGCCTTTCCCTCTGGTAACCACCATACGGTTGTTTGTGTCTATATTGAATTTTCTTTTACTTTTTCTTATTTTTGCTTAAACCCTTCACCATTGAACTCTACCCTCTTTTCCCTCTGACAGCTGTCCATTTATTTTGGTATCTATAAGTCTGTTTCTAGTTTATTTGTTAGTTTATTTTGTTCATTATGTTCCACATATAAATGAAACCATATGGTACTCGTTTTTCTCTGACTGACCTATTTCACTTAGCATACTACTCTTCATATCTAAAAATAATAATAATAAAAACAAAAATGTAAAAAAAAACCTTAACACAATAATTCTCCAGGTCCAGCCATGCTGTCACAAGAAGTAAGATTTTCCTTCTAATTACAGCCAAGCAGTGTTTCACTGTGTAACTGAACCACAACTTTTTTATCCACTCATCTACTGATGGGAACTTAGGCTGCTTCCAAGTCTTGGCTATTGCCAAAAACACTGCAATGAACACTGAAGTGCATATATTCTTTCAAAACAGCGTTTCAGCATTCTTTGGATGTATTTTCAGAAGTAGAATCTTTGGGTCATAAAGCAGTTCCATTTCTAATTTTTTGAGGAAAGTCATTACTGTTTTCGATAGTGGCTGCATCAATCCACTTTCCAGACAACAGTGCACAAGGGTTCCCTTTTCTCCACATCCTCATGAACACTTGCTGCTTCTTGATTTATCTTTTAACTTTTTTTGTTTTTGCTCAAGTAATTGTCTCCATTTCCCCTCATCACTCCCTTCTACCCCAGCCATCTCCTCATCCCACCCTTGATCCTACCTACCCCTCATTGGTTTTGTCCATGTGTCCTTTATAGATGTTCCTGAAAACTCTTCCCCTTTCCCCACCATTATCCCCTCCCACTTCCCCTCTGGTTGCTGTCGGTTTGTTCTTAATTTCAAAGTCCCTGGTTTATTTATTGATGATAGCCATTGTGACAGGAGTTAGGTGATAAGTCATTGTGGTTTTAATTGGCATTTCTCTGGTGATTAGTGATGTTGAGCATCTTTTCATATGTCTCTTGACCATCTGTATGTCCTCTTTGGAGAAGTGTCTATTCAGGTCCTTTGCCCATATTTTAAGTGGATTGCTTGTTTTGTTTTTGTTTGAGTTGTACAAGTCTATAAATGTGGGATATTAACCCTTTGTAACTGGCACATATGTTCTCCCATTCAGTGGGTTGTCTTTTCAATTTGGGGATGGTTTAATTTGCTGTGCAACAGATTTTTTAATTTTTTTTTTTTGTGAGAGGCAAAGGGAGGGACAAAGAGAGAAAGAGAAACATCAATGTGTGGTTGCCTCTCACATGGCCCCTACTGGGGACCTGGTTCACAACCCAGGCATGTGCCCTGACTGAGAATTGAACCTGCAACCCTCTGGTTCTCAGCCCACGCTCAACCCACTGAGCTACATCAGCCAGGACAAAAGATTTTTATTATGATGTAGTACCATTTCTTTATGTTTTTGTTTCCCTTGTCCAAACAGATATATCAGAAAAATATTGCTATGAGAAATGTCTGACATTTTACTGCTTATGCTCCTAGAATTTTTATGGTTTCAACTCTAACATTTAAGATTTTACTTCATTTTGAGTTTATTCTTGTGTATGGCATAAGAAGGTGGTCACATTTAATTTTTTTTCATATATCTATCCAATTTTTCCAACACCATGTATTGAATAGATTACCTTTACACCATTGTATTTTCTTGCCTCCTTTGTCAAATCTTAATTGACCATAATGCATGGGACTATTTCTATACTCTCTGTTCCATTGCATTGATCTACATGTCAGTACCATGTTGTTTTGATTACTTTGACCTTGTTGTATAGTTTGATATCAGGTAGCATGATTCCTCCAAGTATCTTTTTTTTTTTTTTTTCAAAATTGCTGGGGCTATTATGGGTCTTTGTGCCTCCATATAAATTTTAGGATTATTTGTTCTAGTTTTTTGAAACTATACGGCTGGAACGGGAGTAGGGGGGAGAAAACTGTACTTGAACAATGATTGAAATAAAAAAATAAAATAAAAAATAAAAAATAAATAAAAAGAAAGAAACCATACTATTGAACCTATAGATTTCTTTAGGTAGTATTGACATTTTAATAATGCTTCTTATCCATGAACACAATGTATGCCTCCATTTATTTGTGTCTTCTTCAATTTCTTCCTTCAGATTTTTTTGGGTGGGGAGCATTTTCCTTTTATTTTTTAATTGTTTATGCTGTTACTGTTGATACAATTTTTTCTCCATTTCCCCACATCTACCCAGCCCCACTGTGTTGCAGCCTATCAAGGCCTGGCAGGTCCACTCTAGATTCTGGGATACAGAAGAAAATGTGTAGAGCCATAGGGATGCTTGACATGCCTTTATTCACAGGTGGGCGAGCCATGCACACTGCAAGCTGCATGTCTCTCTGTATGTCTCTGCAAGTCTCTGCATGTCACCTGTCCCCTTGCATGGCATGCAGTGTGCCCTCTGCTCCCCAGGGTGGCACACAGCAGGGAGCCCCTAGACCCTTTTAATTACTGGAACAAACAAAGCCAGCTTCAACCAGAAAATTATATAACATAACATAATTCTGCCCATGACAGCCCACTTCTTGTTATGATAACAGTTTATCAGACCCAGTGTCAAAGCTATGAGAACACTACTTATCAGGCCCATTCAAGGTTATGGAAACACTGCTTCCTTTAGTTACCCAGACACATACGTGAGGAAGTCAGACTACCTCAATTTACCCTGCACTCACCCTCTGCCCATCTCAAGCCAATCCCCATATTGTTGTCCATGTCCCTGGGTTGTCCATAAATGTTCTTTGGTTAATCTCCTCACCATCTTTATCCCATCACTCATTCTCCTTTCCAGCTGCTGTCAGTCTGTTTTATGTACCTAATGTTCTGCTACTCTATGGTTCGATAGTTTACTGTGTTCATTAGATTCCACATCCAAGTGAGATCATGTGGTATTTTTCTTTCATTTCTACAGATTCTTATAGCTTTCCCAGTACTGGTCTTTTACACCCATGTTTAAATTTATTCCTAGGTATTTTATTTTTTGATGCAGTTGTACATGAGATCGTAGTCTTAGTTTTATTTTTTCTAAGTGTTATTGATGTACAAAAAGGCAACTATTTCTGGATATTTATTTTGTGTACTGCTACTTTACTGAATTCATGTATCAGTTCTAGTAGGTTTTTTTGGTGGAATTTTCAGGGTTCTCTAATATACAATATCATGTCATCCACAAATAATGACAGTTTTACTTCTTCCTTTCCAATTGGATGCCTTTTAGTTTTTCTTCTTGTGTGATTACTGTGCCTAGGACTTCCAATTCTATGTTGAATAAGAGTGTTGAAAGCAGGCATCCCTGTCTTATTCCTGATCTTAAGGGAAACACTTTTAGTTTTGTTTATTGAGTATGATGTTGGCTGTGATTTTGTCATGCTTGGCCTTCATGACATTGAGGTATGTTTTCTGTATTCCCACTTGGCTGAGAGTTTTTACCACAGCTGGGGGATGGATTTTATCAGTTGTTGTTTTCTGAATCTATAGACATAATCATAAGATTTCTACCCTTAAATTTGTTTAGGAGACACATCTTATTTATTGATTTGTGAATGTGCCAGACTTGCATCCCTGGAATAAAACTCACTTGATCATGGGATATGATCTTTTTAATGTATTGCTAGATCCAGTTAGCTAGTATTTTGTTGAGGACTATACTGTATAAGTTCATTACAGATATTGGCCATAATTTTATTTCTTTGTACCATCTGGTTTATAATTAGGATAATGCTGGCCTCATACAATAAATGTGGGAGTCTTCACTCCTCTTGAATTTTTTGAAGGGTAGGTGTCAGTTCTTCTTTAAATGTTTGGTAAAATTCACCAGTGAAGCCATCAGGTCCAGGAGTTTTGTTTGTTGGGAGTTTTTTAATTACTGCTTTAAGTTCATTAATTGTAAATCTGTCTATTCAGAATTTCTAATATTTCCTGATTTGGTTTTAAAACACTGTGTGTTTCTAAGAATTTATGCATTTTACCAAGATAGTTTCATTTGTTCGCCTATAGGTTTTTATATTTTCATGTTTTCTTATTCTCCTTCAAATCATTTGAATAACCTGATTGTGAGTCAAATATAAAAAGCAAATTCAAACTTGCTTCCTTTAAGGTGATGCTACTACAATTGCCTTGCACACTCATGATCAAAGGTAATGGTGACACCAGATTCCAAAAAAACAAGGGTGGCCAGAAGAATTCAAGGCTCACAAATTGAAGAGTTTTGTTTCAGAAAGCCTCAGAGGGGTAGCAGGTGGCAGGAAAGACATGAAATGTAAGGTACCCTCAGAGTACAGGGTGCAGTTGCTAGGTCATCAGCACCTTGAAACATTTATTGATGGTGTTTTGGTACCTAGAGTATTTGTCATGTGGGCAGAACCATGCAGGATGGGCTGAGCAGGTCTGTTGTCCTCTTGGGTCAAACTTCTTCAGGGTATAGATCTGGTCTCACTGTTCATTGAGGTAATACTGGAGAAACATGATCACGCTGAAGCTGGAGGTTCCAATTCCATCTGCAGGTCAGTCTGACTGACAGCCTCACTCCATAATATTTTCTTACTATCCCTTGTATTTTGTTGGAGTCAGTTATCACTCCTCCTCTTTCATTTCTGATTTTACAATATTTATTTGGCTTCTCTCTCATTTTTTTCTTAATGAGTCTGGTTAAAAAGTCTGGTTTTCAATCTTGTTTACCTTTCCAGAGAAACAGCTCTTGGTTTCACTGACCTTTGACATGGTTTCATAGACTTGTTTATACTTACTTCTGCTCCAATCTTTATTATTTATTTCTTCTGCTCACTTGGAACTTCATTTGATGTTCTTTTTCTAGTTCTTTTAAGTGTAAAGGAAGATTCCTTATTTGACCTTGTTCTAGTTCCTCATGGAAGACCTATAATGCTATGAATTCCCCTCTTAGATCTTCTTTCACTGTGCCCCATAGATTTGGGGTTGTTGTGTTCTCATTTTCATTTGTTTCAAGGCATTTTTAAAATGTTTTCCTTGATCTTACCCTTAATCCATTTATTGTTTGTAACATGTCATTTAGCCTGCATGTCTTTGTGTGTTTTCCAGTTTTTCTTCTTGTGATTGTTTTCTGGTTTCATATCATTATGTTTTATTTATAAAGTATTTTTTAAGGTTTTATTTATTTATTTTTAGAGAGGGAAGAGAGGGAGAAAGAAAGAGAGAGTGAAACATCAATGTGTGGTTGCTGGGGGCCATGGCCTGCAACCCCAGCATGTGCCCTAACTGGGAATCAAACCTGTGATGCTTTGGTTTGCAGCCTGGTCTCAATCCACTGAGCTATGTCAGCCAGGGCTCATATCATTATGTTTAGAGAAGATGATTGATGTGATATCAATCATCTTAAATTTCACCAGACTTGTGTTGTATCCTGACATGTGGTCTGTTCAGGAAAACTTTCCACATGCCCTTCAAAAGGATGTATATTTTGCTCATTGGGGTAGAATGCTCTGAAGATATCCACTAAATCCATCTAATCTGGTGTGTCCTTTATGGCTGCTGGCTGCTGTTTCCTTGTGATTTTCTGTCTGCACAATGTGTTCATTGATGTTAATCAGTGTTAAAATCCCCTACTCTGAATGCTTTAGTATCCATCTCTCCATTTGTGTCCATCAAGATTTACTTTATACATTTAGGTGCTCTTAAATTGGGTGCATAAGTGTTTTTCAAGAATTATATCCTCTTGTTATAGTGCTCCATTTATCATTATGTAGTGTTTTTCTTACAGTAACTTTTGTTTTAAAGTGCAGAAGGGAGGTCATTAGGCCTCTCCAGGATTTGTTGTTCAAGGTCCTAAGACAGTATCCCTTAAACACCTGATCCTTTGGCATGCTTTTAAAAGTAGTTTCTCAGGATCCATCAGTCAATGTCTAGGTAGGTACTCAAAAGAATTAAAAAGAAACAACTCACAGAGATTCTTGCAGGCCAATGTCCATAGCAGAATTACCCAAAATATCAAAACAACCCAAGTGTCCATCAACAGACGAATATATGTGCAACATTTCATGTCCAACAACATGAAATATATGTGCAATGGAATATTATTCAAATTTTTAAAGGAACGAAATTCTGAATCATGTGCAATGTAGTTGAAACTGGAAACCATTTTGCTAAGTGAGATATGTCGGATACAAAAGGATAGGTATCATATGAGTTCACTTTTATGAGGTACCTAAAATAATCAAATTCATAGAGGTAGAAGTAGAATAAAGGTTTCAATGTGGAGGGGGTGAGAAGAATGGGGAGTTGGTGTTTAATAAGCATAGAACTTCTCTTTGGAATGATGAAAAAGGTGTGGAAATAGACACTGGTAATGTTTTCATGATATTGTGAATATACTTAACACTACAAAATTGTATATTTATATATTTTTAAATGGTTAAAACGGCACATACACATAATGCTTTATCCATATAAACATACATATGTTTAGTTCCATATATATATATATATATATATATAACTAAAATAAAGTAAAACCATTACAATTTTCTTTTAAAATAGGTTCTGGGGCTCTCCCCCTGGAGATGTTGATGGGATCAGTCTATGAAAAGTATAAGTCTGGGAAGATATATATTAACAAGACCCTCAGTTGATATCTTGATAAAGCTAAAATTATTAATCACTGTCCAAGAGAAATGAGTTTCAATGGATTATGATACAGATCAGCAAAACTTGGAACTTGTGAAAATTCCAAATTATCAGATCCGAACTCGGGTCCAAAAGGCAAAAATTAGGGAATGAGACTCTGAAATCTACTCTGACAAGTGCTCAAGATCATCTTGGTGCAAGCTAAAGCCTGAGAGCCATCCCCTAGTAAATCCTGGGACACTTTGCTACTCAACAATCTATCCAATGAGGAAACTAAATTGGAAAATGATGAAAGCTGGCTCTGGCTGGTGTGGCTCAGTTGATCAGGCATTGTCCCACAAAGTGAAAGGCTGCTGGTTCCATTATAGATCATGGCACATGCCTAGGTGTTGAATTTGGCCCCAAGTGTAGATGCCCACAAGAGGAAATAAATTGATGTTTATCTCCCAAATTGATGTGTTTCTCTTTCTTTTTTCCCTCTCTTCTGTCACTCATATAAATAAATAAGACATATACAAATGTTTTTGAAAAGAAAATGATGACACATTATTCCAAGAGGAGATCCAAGGAAGAATAGAGTGACTGCTCCCAGAGGAATGGGATCCAGAGGAAGAGAATCACAGCTGGTCTCACTGTTAGTCTCTCAGAGATAAGGAATTGACAAGACAGAGACACTTTCCTCTGTGACCCTGCCCCTGAGGAGTCACCTGATCAGGGAATGGAAGAGGCATTGATCAATTTATCTAACAAGCTTCAGAGGGGAATCTGCCACCAGGGCCACATAACCTGAAACATATCAACTTATAGTCGGTCATCAAGGCTCTCATGTGCCAGACCCAACACACTCATTCCTTCTCCAGCAGACACAGCCAGGCCCTGTCCAATACGCTGGGATCTGAATTCTCGCTATTATGGAGGACAGACCTTCCTTTTTCATCACCCACCTTCCATGAAAGAACAAGATTCACACTGTCAAACCTTCACAGCCCAGTAAGTGTTGTAGAAAATAAGAAAAAAGGATGGTAGAGTGTATAGGGTATTGACTGTTGTTAAGCACAGGGCAGGGGGAACCCTGTGCTGGCTATGGAGAATGAGCTCTAGAGGTTACTTGCTTGGGAGGGTGAATGGCTAGACTCCTTGTTTGAAGCTGCCATTGTGTAATGAGCTTTTAATTCAGTTCTACGTTGTTTGGTTAGATGGGTGATGGAAATTATAGGAATGGGGAGGCAGAGGCTAAACCAACAGTCCTTTTTGACAACATCACACTTCCCACAATCATGCTGTGTAGGGGTACAGTCACTAGTCTTTGGTGTGCAAATGGATGACCCCAGGTACTGATAGAACCTTAGGTCCTTTATAGTGAAGTTTTTATCTATTTATTTATTTTTTGCATTCATGACAATTTATTGATACTAATACAAGAGTCACGAAGGCATGCAATAAAAGATCAATGAACAAAAATCAAAAGAATTCCTATTCCATATCAAAAATCACTTACAGTACATAATAGGAAAAAAAGAAACCATTTATGACCATGAGAACTGCAGATTAAGTAAGGAAAAAACATAACATGAAATAAACAAAATATATATGAAGAAATGGTAAGACTTTCCTGGCATGCATAAAGATTTAAAAAATGACAGTGACAGTGAAGTCTTGATCTTCTTCTTTTCCCGTGTTAACCACCCCAAGAGCTCCAACACCTCCATCTTCATTCAATTTAGACAAATTTTAATTCTTCTTTACCACTTCATTTTCTTGGGAACATCCCCTGTGTCTCAGAAAGGATCTGCCCTTCCCCTTCTTCTCCACCCTTATCCATTATTCTCATTAGTGACCTTCAAGAAGGAAGGGTCTGAGGTCCCTGGTGTCTAGGGCCACAGTGTATGAAGACTGTGGTCAGGTGGGTGAGAGAGGGATAGTGAAGGATGTACAAAAGTCCAACATCCAGTACCTTATTAACATCTTACTCTTATGCTCTGGGAAATCTTGGAAATACTAGAATTCGCATTTCCTTTTCTCATAGTTCCCACTGACTCCACTTGGGTGTCTAGTTTCATTCTTAAGCAGGGACATGAAATCATTAGCAAGATCAGAATTATTTCTCCATCTATTTTAACATTTGTTTCTCTTATTTAAAATGAGTGACTGTGTTCTTAAAATATATGATGTAAGAATTCATTACCAATTTCCTTTGCCCTCAGTTTTGTCACCTTTAAATCCATCTTTTACTCTGGACACCAGAGAAAATTGTGATACAAACCATGACCCTGCTTTGGTCGCACTTCCTTCACATCCCCATCCTTTATTTAGTACTCTTTTCAAGGTTCTCAGGAATGTGGTCACCTCTTCAATCTAATTCTTCACCATTCCCTCCCCAGTGTGTACTTCAGCTAATGGCTAAAAGCACTCTTACTCATGGTCTTACTCATGGTCTCTTGCCCATGGTCTTTCCCCTGCTCTAACTCTGTTAGAAAAGCCCGTATTTAATAGTCCACCAGTGTAACTTCTTGTTCAGGGATCTCTTCTTGCAGGAATTCTTCCCTAATTCCATCACTTCAGGCTGCATTTGGGACTCCTCTCTTCTCAGTATCCATCCTCCATATTGCCTTTATCTTACCATTTAAGGCACTGTAATACAATGACCTATTTGTGCATCCACTTCTGGAAAATGGCTCCCTGAGGTTGAAGACCCAATAGCTGACATGTAGCCTGTCCGCAAAAAGCCCTTCATACCAAGTGGCTTCCAGGAATTCTTCAGTGTGTGACAAAAGGCCTAGTTTAATATTCTAACCCCTGACATGGCTCAACAAAACTATCCATCACCATTAGCTACTAGAAACACAAGACAACATATTCATTTGGTGAATCAGCAGAGAGAAAAGTATAACTGAAAAAGGCCTGTATCCTCCAATTTTGATTTCTAACCTCTGGTCCTAAAGTTAAAGGTTTCTAATATGTGGGAAACTTGTTAAGATGAATGTCATTATTCTTTTCACAAAAATCTAAGCAATAATTCAGCTGCATCTGCAACTCCAAGTGGGACTTATGCAAAAAAAAAGTCACATGGTAGATTTCACTTCCAAGAAACTAAGAGCAAACCCTGCAGCAGCCAGACCCCTGGCTTTGTCCATCAGAACAAAATTATTTCTCATTAGTCTCTCCCTTATGTTCATTATTATTTTCATTGAATATTTTTCACTGTCTCAATCTTTTTATTTGTCTTTAGGAAGCAATATTTGACAATTCTAGCAGAAACCTATCTTGTACCTTTATCAAACACACTTACCTTCTTAACCGGGAAGGTTTGCATGGGCACTTTACCCTCCCTCAGAGGAAGCAATAAGCATCTCACACTATGGTCAGCTTCAGAGGCTGACCCCTTTTTTAACCATTCCTCCAAGCATCAAAGGTCTGGAAAACTATTTTAATACTGTCCTCCATGGTCCTCATAAAATACATCAGTCCTCTATTAATGTATTCAATCAGTTCTTGGAACTGGGAAACAACATGTAACAAAACCAATTTTACTGTAAGTTAATCTAATGGGTACAGAGAAGAGTTACATTCTTATAGCAATCATCAACCTTATAGTAAAACAACATTGAATGAAATAATATTACTTGAGGACCTGCTGTACTTGTAAGGACAGAAATTATACCAGAATGTTTGCATATCAGCCCAAAAGCATGAGGGTCAGACAAGGTGTGATGCTTAAAGTAGCACTGGGAAGGTGGAGAGAGGGGGCATTGGTCCAGTCTCTGCCTACCTCTGGCTCTCCCCTTGCCAGGTCTTGGGGGTTCTGGAACCAGAGAGAAAAGAATGGGTGTCTTCATTCACTTTCCCATTGTCACTCTCTCCTGGAAAGTGGATCTTCATGTGCTTGGGGAGAGAGCACCGTTAGCCATGTCTGCTCATACAGGGAAAAGAGTGTTTAGCAGTTTCGTATGCAAGAAAATGGACTAAGAATGTGAACGTTGAGGGACTTCCAGGAAGGGAATTGAAAGGTAATGAACATCCTCCTTTATAATCCCAGAAAAATAATTTTCTGACAACTAGTCTTTTGTGAAATTTTTGTATACTTGTCATTTCTCTGTTGTTTTTTCCTCTGTCATCTTGTGTTTGTGCCTCTGGATAATCAGGACAGAAAGTCAGGGGTGTGAGCACAGGTATTTCAGGCAAAGGCTGTGGGGAAGCAGTTGCTGATGTTGCTCTGGGTAAAGATCCCAGGTGAGCTGCAAGAACCAGAGAAAACAGGCTAAATTGTTTGGACCTGAAAGGGTTCAACACTGGGAATGCATGTTGTACAGGACTGAGAAGAGGGCGTGACTATTTAATAAGCAGCAACTTTATATTCCTTTTCTGTCTCCATTTCTCTCTTTTGTTCCTCAACATCCTCTCTCCACATAGTAACCTTCTTGTGGGTAAGAAGTGCTACAAGTTTTGTAGCAGTAAACACCCAAAGACTATGTGATGAGCTGTAGCAATGAAATAATATTGGTCTGTAGTGCATCTTTTTATTAATTCCACTACAAAACCAATACAAAGAGTACCCTTTGGGCTAAGAACTCACCTGTTATTGAGAACTGAGGTGGCTGGGAATTATCCAAGAAGGTGACAGCCTGTGCCATGTATATGGTGACAGGTAGGAATGAAGAGAAGAAAGAAGAGAGAGGTTTAGGCAAAGGGGGAAGGTCCTGACTAGCCTGAGAAACATATGGTGGGTGGTATGGGCCATGTAGGAAAACAAAACTTTTGTAGAATGACCAGAATTTAGAATAAAAATTGAGAAGTGGTGAGAAATAAGTCTGGGGCATAAGCATGGAGCCATGATACACTGAGGAGTTTGGATGTTTTTAGCAGGTGGTATAAGGCATTTCAAAGACTTCAGGCAGGAGAGTGATTCAATTCAACTTTCATTTTAGAAATCTGAGTCAGAGGGACGTGTGGAGAATCAAAGGTGAAAGGAGATCAGGAGGGAAGCTTGTTCAATAGATGATAAGTTATGAAATTGTTTTCTCTTTTTCAATCAGTCATTGCTGTTAACACACAAGCACACTCCAGGGAATATCTGGAATCTCTGGAATCTCCCACATTCTCTCTCCTATTCTGCTATATAAAAAAAAATCCAGTGTGAGAAAGCAAGCTACACTTATTGAAAGCCAGGAAAATTTTTTTGCCAGCTATCATACTTCAGAAATGCATCATGACAATATTCATGAAAAACAACCAGAGTTGATTACAAACTTCCCCTACCCCAAAGGGCCAGAAAAGGTATTCATCTATTGCTTAAAAACTTGGGTATGAAATGGACATTTTTATCATTCCAGAGACACTGTCAGCTCTGGAGTTCATTTAATTGAGATATAATAGATATATAACATTATATTAGTTTCAGGTATCCAACATGATGATCACTATTTGTATATATTGAAAATGATCTCCCCAATAAGTCTAGTTACCATCTATCCCCTTACATTCTTACAGAAAATTTTTTCTTGGGATGAGAACTTTTAAGATCCAGTCACTTAATAACTATCAAAAATTCAATACAGTATTATCTAGTTAGTATGCCATATATTACATCCCCATGACTTATTCATTTTATAACTTTAAGGTTTTACCATTTGATTCCCTGCCTTCTCCACCCACTTTGGTTTTTATACCTAAGAAGACTGACAGTGATGGCAGCTAATGACGGTCTCCTGTGTAGCTAAGGGCATTACCAAACAGCAAGTATAGAAAAACACTTGTAACAAAGAAAAATAGGACACCGGAGATCACTGTATGGTTTCATGCTATTTCTTCTCCCTGGTTATAGGACCCATTCCTCTGTGTCTTGTTACAGGACCCTAAGCACCTGGAGTAAAGAGAGGAGAAAGTAGGTGGGTGGTGAATGTTAACACCCCCTGTTACCTCTCCCTTGTAAACATCACTGAACTTTAATGCAAATCTGACTCTCATCCTTCCAGGCTTACAGTTTAAAATCCTTTGCAATGTCTCCTCCCGCAGTATTTTATGAAAAGCATTGACAATGATTCAAAATTTTGTCTGTGATCTTTGAAGAGTACCTTAAGGTACTGAAATAATTTAAGCCTTGCTACCGGTTCTTCCCGTGGACATTTCAACCAATCCCTTCACTTCACAGATGAAATGTACTTTGTCAAGTGACAAATGTCAAGGGAACATCTGGTCTGTTCCTACAAGGTGTTGCTGGTCCCTGGTACACTAAGCCTTAAGTGTTCATGGCTGTGGTTTATTATTTGGTGAAAATGTTTCTTTATCTGTCTTTTTTTCCTTAAGAAGTAAATCTACATTCTATTCATCCTCTAATACTCTGTCCAGATATCTGAGAAAATTTCTCAAATTCTCTCACCTCTGACACATGGTTATCTGACCCCTTTGTGAGTCCCAAAGATGGCAGACAACCCAGATCAAGTTACTGAGTTCACTAGACTGCATGCTCCACATTTGCGCTATAGCCAGTACAAACCATTTTGTCTCTGAGCTCCAAGGTTGCTCTGAACTGTGTAGTGATACTTCTAAGTCAGAGATAAAGAAGGTAGATGAGTGTTCCATGGGACAATAAGTAAGGACTGATCAACAATATGAAATGTTGCAAGTAACAAAAGAATATACATTTCCTAAATTTTGTTTTAAGGCTTTTGTGCCCAGTCATTTACTGCTAGAAGTTTAAAAATCAGAAATAATCTAGGGCTATCTGGAACTAATCCCAGGTTGGCTGCCTGCCACAACAGAAGCGAAAGTCATTAGACAGGTGCTGGTGAACCAAGAAAGAGGTCTATTTAAGTGCTGGCCACATGAGAAAATGGGGTCTGTGGTTCCAAAGCCAATCATAACATCTCAGTGCAGGCAAACGTTTTTATAGGAGGGAGAGGGAAAGCAGAACAAAGAGATCTAGGCAGGGCTGGGGATATGCAGGCAGTGTTGTTGATGGTCTCAATATGGGTTTTAATGGTCAGTGTCCTGGATTTGGCCTTCTGGCTTATGTCAGTTGCATTCCTATGTCTGGGCAGTTGGCATTGGCGGGGGCCGTGAGGTCAGGCTGCTCCACAGATTCACACAGGATCTGAAACTGCTGAACTGTAAATCATACCAAAAAAAATTTTAACATGCAAGATCTAACTTTGAGGGAAAAAATCAGGTTAGAGTAACATGCTGGGTTTAACATTTACTAGGATTATTATTGGTAGCTTTATATGAGTAGAGTGTTCATTCTCCATTACATGTTGAATGTTTCTTTCATGGTATTTTCTTTTCTCAATCATCTAGCTGATGAGTCAGCGGTATGGAAACAGGGAATCAAACAAGACTGTTATATTTTATTCTTCAGGGATTTTCCCAGGACTCAAAGAATCAACCCATCCTATTCTTTCTCTTTCTGTCCATGTACCTGATCACTGTGTTGGGAAACCTGCTCATCATCCTGGCCATCACCTCTGACTCCCATCTCCACACACCCATGTACTTCTTCCTCTGCAACCTGTCCTTGGCTGACATCTGTTTCACCTCCACCACCATCCCAAAGATGCTGGTGAACATCCAGACACAGAGCAAAGCCATCACCTATGCAGGTTGCATCACTCAGATGTGTTTTTTTAATATTTTTGGAATTACGGATATTTTTCTCCTAACAACAATGGCCTATGACCGGTTTGTGGCCATCTGTCACCCCTTACACTACACACTCACCATGAACCTCCGCCTCTGTGGCCTGCTGGTTCTCATGTCCTGGTTCATCAGCATAACATACTCCCTGACCCAGAGTCTGTTGACATTGCGGCTGTCTTTCTGTACCAACTTGGAGATTTCACACTTTTTCTGTGAACTTGCTCAGGTCCTCACCACAGCCTGCTCAGACACACTCATCAATCATGTCCTGATCTATGTCGGGACTACCCTTCTTGGCATTGCTCCCTTTTCAGGGATTCTTTTCTCCTATGTTCGAATTTTCTCCTCAATCCTGAGAATCCCATCAGCAGATGGGAAATATAAAGCCTTTTCTACCTGTGGGTCTCACCTGTCCACAGTTTCTTTATTCTATGGGACAGGCCTTGGTGTGTATCTCAGTTCTTATGCACCTTCCTGGAGGAGCATGATTGCCTCAGTGATGTATACTGTGGTCACCCCAATGCTGAACCCCTTCATCTACAGCCTGCGGAACAGGGACATCAAGAGGGCTCTACAAAAAGTTCTTGGGAGAATGGTCTATGTTCCATAAGGGGAACATTCATCCTGGGATTCATAGCTGACAGGGGTAGGAGCAGTTAGCTAAAGAAGTCCCACCTCTTCATCACATTGAATTTTGCTTCTCATCCATTCTCTAAGTAACTTTGGTTAGGATGGCTTTTTAAGCACTTTGCCTTAACCTCTTATGATGATTCCTCTGTTATTCTCATTTCTCTCTCCTCATACCCTCTTTTTATTATGTATTACTGCACCTCATCTTGGATTTCCAGCCCTGCAGGTCCATACCAACCACTTCAGGAACCTACTGGGAAGACTTGAATAAGAATTATGACATAGTACAATTTGTTCAGAACCATTGCTAATTCTCACCAAAGTCACTCATTCAACAATATTTATTGAACACTTTTGGTGTGCCATGCTGTCGTAGGTGTCTGGAATACAGCAGTGAAGAAAATTACTTTGGCCTCGTACAGCTTAAATCTTGCATCTCAGAGTTCATTATATCACTTTGTATGAGAAGGACCCCCCCAAAAAACTGGAATTATCTTCTAGAGGGTGGGCCCCCTGTAGTAGAGGCTTCCTCCACAGATGAGTGGTGTAGGAGCTGATCTGTATCAGTGTGCCAGCTGGCATTGTTGTGAGATGCTACGTTTGGCTTCAGTTAATTTTTTTTAAGACTCTTTCAATGTATTTGCCTATTTCATGATAGGTGATTTATAAGCACATTTGCCCATATTGTGCTAAGTATTCAGCAGTTTTTGACCTTGAACTGTATGATTTCCATGTTCCACCCTCCCTATCACCTGATCTTCCCCCGAGTGACTCTTTTTGTTATTGTTTCCTCACATGAAAGTAGTTGTCAAAGGGAAATGTTTTGCCAATATATAAGAGGTGATACAAAAAACTGCAGAAGCACTAAGTTGCATCAAAATCGAAGTTCAAAAACTATTCTGAGCATTGGAGCCTATGTCTCAATAAGTGTATTACATCAAATACAGTAATATTTTGAGGTGACTGAAGTTTTAACATGTAATAATAATTACACAATATTTTATAAATAAATATCTTTTTTGAGGAGTGACTTCCCTCATATGTTCAATAAAATATAAAATGATGGATAAATTATTTCTTTGGCTATTCATGAGGTTGAACTTGTTTCTATATGATTTCTTAGTACATTGCCAGAATAAGCTATAAAACTGTATCACTAGAGATTAAAAAAACACATTTGTAAATGGCTGGTTCTGTTTTGCTCCTTTGTTTGTTTTGTTGATTATGTTCCACTTAAAGGTGAGACCATGTGGCATTTGCCTCTCACCACCTGGCTTATTTCACTTAGCATAATGCTTTCCAGTTCCATCCATACTGTCACAAAGGGTAGTAGTTCCTTCTTTCTTTCTGCTATGTGGCATTCCATTGTGTAAATGTACCACAGTTTGTGATCCATTCATTTACTGATGGGCACTTAGGCTGTTTCCAGCACTTGGCTGTTGTAAATAAACCTGCTATGAACATTGGGTTCTATAGAGTTGGTGATTCAGAATTCTTAGGGTATAGTTCCAGCAATAAGATAGCTGGATCAAAAAGCCTTTTCATCTTTAGCTTTTTGAGGAAATTCCACGCTGTTTCCCACAATGTCTGCACCAGTCTGTATTTCCACCAACAGTGTACTAGGGTTCCCTTTCCTCTACAACCCTGCCAGCACTTGTTGTTTGTTGATTTATTAATGATGGCCATTCTGACCAGTGTGAAGTGGTATCTCATTGTGATTTTAATTTGCATCTCTCTGATGGCTACTGATGTTCAGCATTTTCATGTGACTTAGGGCCCTGTGTTTGTCCTTCTTGGAGAAGTGTCTGTTCAGGTCCTTTGCACATTTTTTAATTGGATTGCTTCTCTTCCTTTGTGCAGAATGATGTGAGTTCTTTATATAATTTGGAGATGAAAGTCTTATCCAAGGTATCGTTAACAAATATGTTTTCCCATACAGTTGGTTCCCTTTCCATTTTGTTAAAAATAAACAACAAACTGACAATGACAGGGTGAAGGGGATAACATGGGAAAGAATGAGAAAGGGCAAGAGAAGGAACACCAGTAGAGGACTCATAGTCACAGACAATGAAGGGAATTGACTGTGGGAATAGTGGGACAGGGCAGAGGAGAGAAATGAGGAAAAGACAGGACAATTGTAACTGAATGAAAAGGTTTAAAAAAGAGAAAGATGGTATTCTCCCCAAAATTTAATGCCATGATCTCAGCATGTTGCTCATGTTGCCCAACATGTTGCTCATCTTCTATCACCAAGATAGAAGATGACTACATACCTAATTTACAAATATTAAAAATGTGAGCAGTATAAATGGATAAACAAACAAACAAACAAATAAATAAGGTGACTCCATAAAATACCCGCATTTGATCAAAAACTGGTAAGTTGTTCAGTCCAGTCTAATTTTCAGGTCAATTCCCTGAGACACAAATATCAGAATCCAGATGATGACAAAGTCTACCAGAAAGGGGGACATATACTTAGGTATGGTTCCAGGGCAGAGCACTGCATTACAGCTCAAGAGCACTAATTGAACCACAGAATTGGCACTCCAGGTATGAGATGCTGAGAGACTCAGTTGATACAGAATATGTTAGGACCTGCAGATTTCCTGATATATCACATTTAGTTCCATATTGATAGGAGACTCAAGATTTGGAAAATTTTAGTTTGAGGTAAATAGTTATAAGCCTAGTAAGTAACACATATATTAAAGCTATTGTTTCAGAAACTGAAGATGAGGCCAATCCTGGCTCCTGGGAGGGACAGCTCATCTTCTGGGGCACCACTAAAGATTACTGCCAGGGGACAAGTGAACCATCCTGACCATTGTGTTCTGGGAAGACTACCACCCCTGGGAACAGCAAAATGCCCAGGGCGAGAATGCTGTAGTTTTGGTTTTAATCTAATTTTCCCTGAATTTCAAGACCCCTCACCACACTTGGTTCTCAGTTATAAAAAGGCTGGCTTGGAAGGAGATGTAAGTAGGTCTGTTAGGGTGCAAACCCACCATCTTCTCAGATCACTGGCCATCAGAATAAAGTGCCCATGGAGATGCAATCCCTGTCTCTGCTTATTGGGTTCAGTATGTGACAGGAAGCACAAATGCCTGTTTTTTCTGGTTTCAATATCTGCTTCACCATAAAGAAATGGGGTGTCTTAAATCTTTGGATAGTGGTGTTTCCCAAGGCATTGCAGGCAGGAAAGGATGACATAAATGAATGAATATTCACCTTGGTAAACATGAATTGCTGCCTACTCCAGAATGGATAGAGTCCAATGGAGTCACCTTGCCACCAACTGGCCTCCAAGGGGGGATCTGCATCCAATTAACCTCTAGGATTTGAGTCTGAAAACAGGCTTGGGTTTGGAAACTGGACAATGAATCCTGACTTTTATTTGTGATAGTTGACATCTGACAGTTTCTGGCTTGCCATTGATATTTTGGGGTTGTCTAAGTGGAGCACTGCTTTTCATGTCTCCTCGTCTATGACATGTTGCCACCAGGACAGATCTGTGGGTCACAGACCCCGGCTGCCATTCTGGATTTGTTGTTCAATATCTACCTACCTTGCCTCTCACAGTTCCAGCTGCCATCTGATTTTAACCCTTAAGATAATTGTAAATATAATCTAAGGCCTCTGCTTTCGTTAGGAGTTGCACTAAAGGGACCAAATTCAAAAACCAAGAATTACAACATTGAAACAACTGTGGAAATTTTGGATATCAATTGACTTAACCTTTACCTCATCTCAGCTAAACTCAAAGCATAGCCCTGTGTGGTGTGTCTCAGTGGATTGAGTGCCACCCTGAGAACCAAAGGGTCACCAGTTCAACTCCCAGTCAGGGCACAGACTTGGGATGTGGCCCAGGTCTGCAGTAGGAGGTATGTGAGTGCAACCGCACATTGATGTTTCTCTCCTTCTCTTTCTCTCTCTACTCCTTCCCTTCCATCTAAAAATAAACAAATAGCCCTGGCAGGCGTGGCTCAGTGGATTGAGTGTGGGCTGCGAACCAGGCATCGAGGGTTCAGTTCCCAGTCAGGGCACATCCCTGGGTTGCAGGCCACAACCCTCAGCAACCACACATTGATGTTTGTCTCTCTCTCTGTCCCCCCCCCCCCCCCGCCCGCCTTCCCTTCCCTCTCTAAAAATAAATAAAATCTTTAAAAAAGATAAACAAATAAAATCTTTTTTAAAAGGAAAATGTTTTAAAAAATTAAAAACTCAAGCACATTTAGTCCTGATTTAGGCCCCTGACCTCTCTCTTTTCTCAGAACATTTACTTTGGAAAACTTCTCACTGCAGAGTTCTTAAGCCCCTTTGAAATGTAGATAAGTTTTCCTTAGGCGTCTGGTCAGTTTCACAACCAAGGAATATCTTTTTTAAACACCTGGAAGCTTTCCCTTTGAGATGTACTCATCAAGAAAGGGAGCATTCTTATCACCCTGCTTCTGGAGGAGGCTAGGAGTCTAAATGCAGTAAGAAGCAATCAGTAAAGACATAAGGCCTAATCACACTATCCAACCTCCTACTAACATATTCCAGTACTTATCTGTTGGCTCACCCTAGCTTTAAAAATCCTCCTGCCTTAAATTGCACAGGTACATGCAAAAGAATGAAACTAGACCACCTTCTTATACCATACACAAGAACAGACTCAAAATAGATTAAAGATAATAACGTAACACCCAAACCATAAAAGTCCTAGAAAAAAACATTGGCAGTAAACTCTTTGACCTTGCTCTTCGTAATATTTTTTCTGATATATTTCCACAGGTATGGGAAACAGAAGGAAAAATAAGCAAATATGACTACGTCAAACTAAAAAGTTTTTGCAAGGGAATCATCAACAAAATGCAAAGCACACCTACCTATTGGGAGAAGATATTTGCCAATGGTATTGATAAGGGACTCGAGAGTGGGAAAATTTTGGTTTAAAGTAAAAAGTCACAAGCCTAGAAAGTAATGTATTTGTTAAAGCTTTTGTTTCAGAAACAGCAGGTAAGGCCCATCCTGACTCCTGGGAGAACAGCCGACCTCTTGGGACCCTGCTAAAGATTATTGCCTGTGGACAGCTGGAGGCATCAGGGCCTTTGTGTTCCAGGGAGAGACAGATGACCACCCACCCCTGGGAGCAGATAACTGCCCAGGACAGGAATGTTGCAGTTTCTTTCACCTAATGCTCTCTGAATCTCAAAGCTCTCACCACACCTTGTTTATTCCCAGTTATAAAAAGTCTAGCCTGAAGAAATAAGACAAGATGGTCTGAATAAAGCACCCATAAAGTTTCGATAACTGTCATTGCTTATTGCGTTTGGAAGTGACAGGCAGCCCAAACGCCAGTGTCTTTTCCAGGTTCATGTTTTGGTGACTCCATTCCAGGACAGGCTTTGGGACTCCCTGAGAATTCTGGGTATTTGGCGGGGAGTCCCATTGGCTGCCTGGGCTGAGAGGCCCCGGGGGTTTGGGTTTGGAGAATCCCAAGCAGCTGCCAAGTGATTTCACATGGGGATTCCCCCCACTCCCGGCGCTTCTCGTCATTCATCCTGTTTGATTGAAGCATTGCACTTTCTGGTTCAGCTTAAAATCCTGGGTCACGCCTTAGGTTGTCTGGTAAAGGTACCTTTCTTGGTTAAAGAGCTCGGTCTGAAAAAAATGGCATCCAATTTGGTTTGGGTACTCTCTGAAGGAGCTTTGTCTGGAAAAGGACGTCTTTCGATCTGGTTTGAGTACCCTCTATTTGGAGCTCCATCTGATAGAATGGGAGGAAAAGCTTCTGTTTAGGGAAACAGCCCCTGTTCCAAGAAACAGCACTTTGGGGCTAGTTCTGGCTAATTCATCAACTTATGAGCATATATCTAGAGCGTATGTGGTTTTATTGTAACACTGTTCTGCTTGTGTCCTGTATAATTTAGACTCAGGAGAGTGACAGTCACTGAATGGATCTTTAAATTACTGTATTATACTGTAACTAAAGTTGTTTTCTCAAAAATCAAGGAAGTGGGACAAAATGCCCTACCTTGAAGTTTGGTGTTTTGTTTTGTTTTGTTTTTTTGAGTTTACATGATAAAAATGCAGAGTTTAAAAAAAAAAACAGAAAATAAGTTAATGGCTCAGAGAAAAAAGGAATTTGCATATGAAAGATAGAAGCTCAGAGGAGAGGGACCAGGAAGATCTACATATTACTCCCCTGCAAGCTTCTCAGAGCTCAGGCAGCTCCAGGGGATGTACTCAGATAAGGGAAAAGGGGAAAGTGTGCCTCAACTGGCATCACTGTCTGGAATCAGTCAGGGAACTGAAACCAGAAAAGACACAGACGTTAGGGCTGCCTACCACTACCAAAACCAATAAGCAATGACAGCAATTGAATTTTTATAGGTGTTTTATTCAGATGGCCGGTGATCTGAGAAGATGGAGGGTTCATACCTAACAGACCATCTTATCTTGTTTTTCCAGGCCAGACATTTTATAACGGGGGGAGAAAACCAGGTGCACTGAGGGCTTTGAGATTCAGAAGCTGCAACATCCCTGTCCTGGCCAGTTAGCTGCTCCCAGGGGTGGGTGATCATCTGTCTCCCCCTGGAACACAAAGGCCCTGATGCCCTTCAGTTGTCCTGAGTTAGTAATCTTTAGTTGTGCCCCAGGAGGTCAGCTGTTCTCCCAGGAGCCAGGATGGGCCTTATCTGTAGTTTCTGAAACAAAAACTTTAACATATACATTACTTTCTAGGCTTATAACTTTTTACTTTAAGCTAAAATTTCCAACTCTTGTGTCCCCTATCAGAACCAAGTCTGGTGGCAGAAAAGCCCCTACCAGGGCAGGGCAATATCCTTTTCTGAGATGTCCAGTGGGAGTAGGGCCAGAGGGCCAGCCTGCTGGATATTGTTGGGCACATACTCCATTTTCTACATCAGATCTGTTAAACTGCAGAAGCTCAGACCCATCTCATAAAGAGATGATCCTGCTAAAATGACTGATTTGGTTGTGTCAATTTTGGCCACTCATCATCCCATTGGGCAGGAGTACAAGCCTTACAGAATTTTTGCTTATGGGCAATCAACAGAGAGGCTGGTGTTGGATAAGGCAAATGAAGAGGCTCAGAGGTTGCACCAAGAAAACCCAGATGGGGCTCTGGGCCCTACTAGGGCAATACCTCTATCCAATCCCAATGGGAACCCTAATGGAGATGGCCTTCCTCTCTTAGAGAATTATAAGAGATGCCTCCTTGAGGGAGTGGGGAAAGGCATCCCTGAGCAGAAAGTCTAAGTATGGTGGGGGCTGTGCAACAGAAGTCTACAGAGGACCCCTCCCAACACCAGGAAACAGTTAAGGAGATTCCTGGGAATGGCAAGCAACTGCTGCATTTGGATTCCAAACTTTGGACTCATTGCTAACCACTTTATGAGACCCGGAAGGGACAGGAATATAGCCTTTTAGAGTCAACAAAGGAGGGTACTCAGGCTTTTGAGTCCCTGAAGGCTCACCTGGCTACTGCTCTGGCATTGGGGCTTCCAAACCTACTGGAGCCCTTTCAAAAAATATGAGCATGAGAGAGAGGGCATTGCCCTAGGTTTCCTCACCCAAATGCTTAGTGACATTTGCAGCCCATTGGTTAATTGTCAAGGAAATTAGATCACACTGTCCAGGGTTGGCCAGCATACTTGAGAATGGCAGCCACCTGCGAACTCTTACAAGAAGCTGAAAATTTTTCCTTGGGACAACCTATACCAGTTATGTGCCCCCACAAGTGTTGAGCTTGCTGGAGCAAAAAGAAATATGTGGCTCACTGCTGGGAGAATGTGTAAGTACCAAACCATTCTTCTTGACAATCCCATTATCTCCCTCAAAACTGTAAGTTAAACCCTGCCTCTCTTCCGCCAAAGTCTGACCCAGCTGTGCTAATACATGATTGTGCTAAACAACTGATGAAGTGTATTCTAGGAGACTTCATTTATAGGATCATCCTTTAGAAAAAGTAGACTGGACTCTCTATATGGATGAAACCTGTTATATGGACAAAGGAAGGGGAAAGGCTGGACGTGCAGTTGTGACTCTTGAAGGAGTAGTGGAGGCCAAGGCCTTGCCTCCAGGAACCTCTGCTCAGAAAGCTGAATTGATTGCATTGACAGGAATACTGGAATTGTTGTGTAAAAAGAAAGTGAATGTGTGTATCAACTCAAGACATGCTTTTCTAATTTTGCATGCACATGGTTTCATCTGAGAAAAAGGAAAAGTACTGTTAACTTCCAAATAAAAAAGATATTAAGCATGCAGCAGAACTTTTAAAATTATTAGAGGCTGTTTGGGAACCTTTACAGGTGGCAGCTATGCACTGCCCAGGGCATCAGAAACAGGACACTGAAGTGGCTAGAGGAAGCAATCAGCCTGAATGGGCAGCAAAAGAGGCTGCTACAGGAACGTTTATAATACCCTCAGTGCCTGTTCTGGACTTGTCAAAATTGGACCCTGAATATGCAACTGCAGACTTAGAGAAAGATAAGGGCTTGGGTTTTGATGAAGAAGGTCCTCAATAGTGGATGAAAAAGAATAAGAAAGGAGCTATACTGTTCTCCCAAACATTTAGTAGAGCCAGTCATGAAGCATTTGCATGAGGCCACACACTATGGAAGACTCTCATTAACCACCTATGTCAAACCATGGCTCACAGGTCCTGGAATTTCTAGAGCCATAAGAAAAGTAATTGTTAGATGTGTTATGTGCCACAAGAACAACCCCAAGACAGATCTCCATCAAAGGAGAGAAAGAAAGCAATACCAAGGATACTGTCCACTTGAGGACTGGCAAATAGACTTTACTCAGATGCCTCAGGTCTGAGAGTGGAAATATTTGTTAGTCTTTGTTGACACCTTTTTCAGGATGGATAAAAGCTCCTCCTGCTAAGATGGAGAAATCCTTGGAGGCAGTGAAAGCTTTACTGAAGGAAATAATCCCTCACTTTGGCCTCCTTGGCAGCATCCAGACTGATACCGGACCTGCTTTTGTTTCAGAAATTACATAGGAGGTTAGTAAATTTTAGGAATCAAGTGGAGAATCCACATGGCATAGAGACCTCCGGCTTTGGGGAGGATAGAAAAGATGAATCACACCTTGGAAAAATATAGCCAAGCTGTGTCAAGAAACTCATCTGAATTGGGATCAAGCTTTGCCTATTGCCCCGCTCAGGATAAGGGTGGCTCCTCCAAGTGAGATTCAGTTGAGTCCTTATGAAATTGTGCACAGATGGCCATTTCAAGTCACAGTTGGGGTGGGAGATATGTATATAGATAAAAAAACTGAAGTTAAAAAAATATGGACAACATTTAATTCAGACCTTGCTGTGATGAATGACCTTGTGTGTATTAGAGACTTCTCTCCCACAAGTTTGCTGCATTCCTTCAAGCCTGCAGACAAGGTGCTCCTCAAGATTTGGGTGACAGCCTCTCCAGAAAGCCGACTAGGAGGAAAGTGGACTGGACCTTGGGACATACTCCTCACCAGCCCCACGATGGTGAAGCTGGTAGAAATAAAACCTTGGACTCATCACACCAGAATAAAGAAAGCACTGGAGGAAGATCTGAAAGTCATCTTTCAAAAACAATGACTTATGTTCTTTTCTTTACCTCTTCTTTAACCTCTTGTTATGGACAACTTATTCTTTCAAACAAGATGAAATATCTGGGTATACTTAAAAAAATGTTCTGAATATTTCTGACTTTTGCTTTGCAGGAGGAACTTATGTTGAACAAACTCACTTCATGTTTTATAGGTGCCTGTACTCCCTTGGAAAGCCTTAGAAAATATACTGTGCTTAAGCATATTGAAAAGAAAATGACCTACTCTAATATTTATACTTGGGGACCAGTGGTAAATATAAAGGACAGGAAAATGTTTTCCTTAACTGTCACTAATGTACCCCAGCTAGAGAGTGTGCAGCTTTTGTCAACTGTACTAAAAACTGTTTTGTACTCTCAGCAGGTGTGGAGATGAATTGCGCCACCACCACTGATGTACCTTATGCTTATGCTCATTTTAAACTACCAACAGGATGGTTTCTGATATGTGAAATGACTGTCTATTCCTATGTTCCAGCAAATAGTTCTGGGGATGAATATGTGTCTTTAAAGTATTGGTAATGCCAGCCATGGTAACCCATTTGAATGTAGAAATAAGCAGATTAACCTGCACTATGGAAAAGCTTTGAATGCTACATCACAAGACATCAGTGCCATTAGTCAAGAACTAGGACAAATCAGAGAAACAGTATTGGAGAATCATGCAGCTATAGACTACCTTCTTTTAAGGCATAACAATGGATGTGAAGAATTTAAAACTCTGCTATTTTACCCTAACTGACGGTTCACTGCTCCTAGAGCATAAAGTAGAGCAAGTAAATGATGTAGTGTCCAATATAAGACAGAGAGAGGGATTCTTAGGTATTGACCTGTCAAAACTAACCTCCTGGTTGCCTAGTATACCTGGTCTTCAAGAGGCATTTATTGTTTTTATTGTTGTCATTTCTTCAGTATCATAGCTGTTGTTGCATACAATGTGCCTCCTAACGTATGTCTGCAATTAGGTGTATTCCTAACCACCACCACCTACCACCACCAGATAGTACAATGTTAAGTTCTGATCTCACAGAAATGAGATAGTTTAATACTAACAGTGGGGAATGATAGGTGACTCAAGAGTTGGAAATTTTAGCATAAGGTAAAAAGGTATAAGTCTAGCAAGTAATGTATAAGTTAAAGATTTTGCTTCAAAAACTACAGCTAGATAAGGCCACCTGGCTCCTGGGAGGACAACTGACCTACTGGAACATTGCTAAAGATTACTGCCTGGGGGCAACTGGAGGCAGCAGGGCCTTTGGGTTCCAGGGGGAGACAGACAAGCACCTGCCCCTGGAAGCAGCTAACTGCCCTGGGCAGGAGTGTTGCAGTTTCTTTCACCTAATCCTCCCTGAATCTCAAAGCCCTCACCACACCTTGTTTATTTCCTGTTATAAAAAGTCTAGCCTGAAAAAAAGAAGTCAAGATGGTCTGTTAGGGTGTGAACCAACCATCTCAGATCACCAGCCATCTGAATAAATCACCCATAAAGATTCAATTGCTGTCCTTGCTTATTGGGTTTGATACTGACAGGCAGCCCAAACACCTGTGTCTTTTCCAGTTTCATTATTTCCAATAAAGAACTAGTATCCACAATTTATAAAGAACTCATACTACTTAACACCAAAAAACCCCCAAACAATACAATTAAAAAATGGGCTGAGGTCCTCAATATGTATATTTCTCCTAAGAGGATATGCAGATGGTCAATGAATATGAAATGATGCTCAACCTCACTAATCATCAGAGAGATGCCAATTGAAACTACAAGGAGATATCACCTCATACCTGTCAGAATGGTTATCCTTACAAACCAACACACAAGTGTTGCCCAGGATGTGGAAAAAGAGAGCTCTGTGCATTCTTGATGGGATTGCACATTGGTGCAGCCACTATGGAGAACAGTCTGGAGATTCCTCAAAAATTTAAAAATACAACCACTTTATCGAAACCAGAACGTTAGCTCTGCCTGTCTTACATTTCCCTTCAAGCCAGTGTTCTTATAACAGAAAATGAAGTGCAGTGAGGTGTTTGAAATTCAGGGAAAATTAGATTAGAAAAACTGCAGCATTCTCACCTTGGAAAGTTAGCTCTCCCAGGAGCACAATGGCTCAGATATCTCTAGCTGTGCTCCAAGAGGCTGTCTCTCTCTCCCTGGAGTCAGGGTGGGTCGAGCCACAGTTCCTGAAACAATAGCTTTAACATATGCATTACCTACCAGGCTTATTAACTATTTACCTTAAACTAAAATTTCCCAGCTCTTGAATCGCCCAGCATTATGACCCAGCAATTCCAATTCTGGGTATTTATCTGAAGAATTCCAAAACACTAATTCAAAAAGATGTATGCACCCTTATGTTTATTGCAATATTATTTACAATATCCATGATATGGAAACAACCTGAATGCCCATAAATAGATCAATTGGGCAACAGAGAAACAGTATACATATACAGTGGAATATTATTCATCCATTAAAAAATGGAGTCAGCCCTGGCTGGTGTGGCTCGGTGGATTGAGTGCCGTCCTGTGAACAGAAATATCACCAGTTTGGTTCCCAGTCAGGGCATATGCCTGGGTTGCAGGCCAGGTCACCAGTTAGGTACCTGCAAGAGGCAACCAGTCGAAGTATCTCTTGCACACTGATGTTTCTCTCCCTCTCTTTCTCCCTCCCTTCCCCTCTCTCTAAAAACAAATAAATGAAATCTTTAAAAATATGGACTCATACCATTTGCAACAAGATTAGACATAGACGGTATTGTACTAAGTGATATAAGTCAGTTAGCAACAAAGAAAGTATGATTTCATTTGTATGTAGAACTGATAGGGGACTCTAGACTTGGAAAATTTTACTTTAAGGTAAATACTTATAAACCTAATAAGTAATGCACATGTTAAAGCTTTTGTTTCACAACCTACAGATAAGTCCCATCCTGGGTCCAGGGAGAAACAGCTGGTCTCCTGGGGCACTTCTAAAGATTACCGCCTGGGGACAAGTGGAGGCATCTGGGACATTGTGTTCCAGGGAGAGACAGACAACCACCTGCCCCTGGAAACAGCTAACTGCCCAGGACAAGAAAGTTGCCTCTTTCTCATCTACTTTTCCCTGAATTTCAAAACCCTTAATCACACTTTGTTCTTTGCTATAAACTTCTGGCCTGGAAAAAATGTAAGACATTTTGCTTTAGGGTGTGAACCCGCAGTCTTCTCAGACTACCAGTCATCTGAATAAAGCGTCCATAAAGATTCAATTGCCGTCTCTGCTTATTGGGTTTGGTAGTGACAGGCAGCCCAAACACTGGTATCTTTTCCAATTTCAGAACCTCAAAACAAACTAAACAAATAAAACAGAAGCAGACTCATATATATAAAAAATAAAAAGATTGTTGCCAAGTGAAAGAGTGATTACAGGACTAGATGAAAAAGTGACGTAATTAACAAATATAAATAGACAGGAGGAGGTAAAGAATAGTGTAGAAAATCTAGAAGCCAAACAACTTATATGTAAGACCCATGGCCATGAGCTAAGGGTTTAGGGTATGTGGGTGAGAGAGGGACACAGGGCAGAAGAAAATAAATTCTGAAAAATGGGAAAACTGTAATAGCATAATCAATAAAATATATTTAAAAAACAAACAAATACAAACTCATAGTTACTACTAAATACTCATGAGGATATAACATACAGCATAGGAAATATATGAATATATACATATAGAAAATATAGTCAATAATATTCTAGGAAGTGTTTATTATGGATTATGGGGGATCACTTCATAAATTATTTTATTTACTAATTTTTTTATTTCATGTGACTTCATTTTTTTATTTTATTTTAATCATTGTTCAAGTACAGTTTTCTGTCCTTTACTCCCATCTCAGCCCACCCACCCATCCCTCCCCACCTCCCTCCCATTTCCACACCCGTAGTTTTTGTCCATATGTCCTTTATACTTGTTGCTGTATACTCTTCCCCTTTTCCCCTCTAATTCCCCTGAAATTCCCTCCCCTCTCTCCTCTGGTCACCATCAGCCTGTTCTCAATTTCAGTGTCTTATGTTATATTTTGCTTGTTTCTTTGTTTTGTTGTTTAGGTTCCTGTTAAAGGTGAGATTATATGGTATTTGTCTTTCACTGCCTGGCTTGTTTCACTTAGCATAATGCTTTCCAGCTCCATCCATGCTGTGGCAAAGGGTAGGAGCTCCTTCTTTCTTTCTGCTGCATAGAATTCCATTGTGTAAATGTACCATAGTTTTTTAATCCATTCATTTACTGATGGGCATCTTGGTTGCTTCCAGCATCTAGCTATTATAAATTGTGCTGCTATGAACACTGGGGTGCATTGATTCTTCTGGATTGGTGGTTCCACTGTTCTTAAGATATAGTCCCAGCAGTGGAATTGCTGGTTCGAAAAGCAGATCCATTTTTAGTTTTCTGAGGCAGTTCCATACTGTTTTCCATAGTGGTGTACCAGTCTGCAGTCCCACCAACAGTGCACTAGGGTCCCCTTTTCTCCACAGCCTCTCCAAGACTTGTTTGTTGCTTTGTTTATCATGGCCATTCTGACTGGTGTGAAGTGGTATCTCATTGTGGTTTTAATTTGCATCTCTCTGAAGGCCAGTGATATTGAGCATCTTTTCATGTATGTCTGGATCCTCTGTGTGTCCTCTTTGGAGAAGTGTCTGTTTAAGTCCTTTGCCCAGTTGTTCATTGGGTTGCTTGTCTTCTTAGAGTGGAGTCATGTAAGTTCTTTATATATTGTGGAGATTAAACCCTTGTCTGGGGTATCATTGGCAAATGTGTTTTCCCATACAGTTGGTTCTCTTTTAATTTTAATACTGTTTTCTCTAGCTGTGCAGAAGCTTTTTATTTTGATGAGACCCCATGTGTTTATTCTTTCTTTTATATCCCTTGCTCTAGGGGACATACCAGTAAAAATGTTGCTGCATGAAATATCTGAGATTTTCCTACCTATGTTCTCCTCTAGGACTTTAATGGTGTCATGGTTTATATTTAAGTCTTTTCTCCACCTTGAATTTATTTTTGTGTATGGTGTAAGTTGGTGCTCGAGTTTCATTTTTTTGCATGTAGCTGTCCACATCTCCCAACACCATTTGTTGAAGAGGCTATTTTTACTCTGTTGCTGCCCCTTTTGTCAAATATTAATTCACTATAGAGTCTTGGGTTTATTTCTGGGCTCTCTGTTCTGTTCCATTGCTCCATGTGCTTGTTTTTATGCCAGTACCAGGCTGTTTTGATTGCACTGGCCTTGTAATACAGTTTAGTATCAGGTACTGTGATCCGTCCTACTTTAGGAGATCTTCTTTCTCAAAATTGCAGCAGCTATTTGGGGTCATTTATGATTCCATGTGAATTTTTGAAGTGTTTGTTCTATGTCTGTGAAATATGCCATTGGTACTTTAATAGGTATTGCATTGAATCTGTAAATTGCTTTGGGTGGTATGGACATTTTGATGATGTTAATTCTTCTGATCCATGAACAGGGTATATGTTTCCATTTGTTTGTGTCTTCCTTGATTTCTCTTTTCAGTGTTGTGTAGTTTTCAGAATACAGGTCTTTTTCCTCTTTGGTTAGGTTTATTCCTAGGTATTTTATTTTTCTTGTTGCTATAGCAAATGGGATTTTTTTTCTTGACTTCTGCTTCTGCTGTTTCATTGTTGGTGTACAAAAATGCCTTTGATTTCTGGATATTGACTTTGTATTCCATTGTTCTGCCAAATTCATTTATTCGGTTAAGCAGTTTTTTTGGCCGAGTATAGGATTTTCTATATACACTATCATGTTATCTTCAAACAGTGACAGTTTTGTTTCCTCCTTTCTGATTTAGATGCCTTTTATTTCCTTTTCTTACCTGATCACTGTGGCTAAAACTTTCAATACTATATTGAATAGAAGTGGTGAAAGTGGACAACCTTGTCTTGTCCTTTATCTTAGTGGAAAAGATTTCAGTTTTTGCCCATTGAGAATGATGTTGGCTGTAGGTCTCTCATATATGACCTTTATTATGTTGAGGAATGCTCCCTCCATCCCCACTTTGCTGAGTGCTTGTATCATAAATGGGTGTTGTACCTTATCAAATACTTTTTCTGCATCTATGGATAAGATCATGTGATTTTTGTCTTTGCTTTTGTTTATGTGATGTATTACACTTCCTGATTTGCATATTGTACCATTTTTGCATTCCTGGGATGAATCCCACTTGGTCATGGTGTATGATCTTTTTGATGTATCGTTGGATGCAGTTTGCCAGTATTTTCTTGAGGATTTTAGTGTCTATGTTCATCAGCGATATTGGCCTGAAGTTTTCTTTCTTTGTTGTGTCTTTATCTGGTTTTGTGATTAGGATGATGCTGGCGTCATAAAAAGAGTTTAAGAATCTTCCATCATTTTGGATATTTGGAATAGTCTTTGAAGAATAGGGGTTACCTCTTCCTTAAATGCTTTATAGGATTCACCTGGGAAACCATCTGGACCCGGACTTTTGTGTGTCGGGAGTTTTTTTATTACTGCTTCAATTTGACCTGCTGTTATTGGTCTGTTCAGGCACTCTGCTTCTTCTTCATTGAATTTTGGGAAATCATATTTTTCCAGAAATTTATCCATTTCACCTAGGGGTTCAAATTTCTTGGCATACAGTTCTTTGTAATAATTTCTTACAATCCTTTGTATTTCTGTGGTATCAGTTGTAATCTCTCCTCTTTCATTTCTAATTGTGTTTATTTGGGTCTTCTCTCTTTTTTTCTTCATGAGCCTGCTTAAAGGCTTGTCGATTTTGTTTATCTTTTCAAAGGACCAGCTCCTGGATTCATTGATCCTTAGAATTGTGCTTTTGGTCTCTATGTCATTTAATTCTGTTCTGATCATGGTTATTATTTCCTTCCTTCTACTTTCTCTGGGCTGTCTTTGTTGTTGTTCCTCGAGTTCTTGTAGATGTAGGGTTAGGTTGTTTGTTTGGAATGTCCCTATCTTTTTTAGGTAGGCTTGTATCACTATGAACTTCCCTCTCAGGACTGCCTTCACTGTGTCCCTTACGTTTTGGGTTGTTGTGAGTTCATTTTCATTTGTTTCCAGAAACTTTTTGATTTATTCCCTTATTTCATTCTTGACTCATTCATTGTTTAGTAGCATGCTGTTCAATCTCTATGATTTTGAGTGTTTGGATTTTTTTCCCTTAGGGTTGATTTCTAGTTTCAGTCCCTTGTGTTCAGAGGAAATGCTTGGTATGATTTCAATTTTCTTGAATTTGTTGATGCTTGTTTTGTGTCCTATCATGTGGTCTATCTTTGAAAATGTCCCATGTGCATTTGAAAAGAATGTGTATTTAGCTTCTTTGGGATGAAGGGCCCTCTCTATATATATCAGTTAAATTTATTTCATCTAGGGCATTGTCCAATGCCACAATATCTTTGTTGATACTTTGTTTGGAAGATCTATCCATTTTTGACAGTGGAGTGTTAAAATCCCCTACTATAATTGTGTTGCTGTCAATGTCTTTCTTGAAGTCCTATAAGATTTTCTTTATGTATTTGGGTGCTCCTATGTTGGGTGCATATATATATTTACAATGTTTATGTTTCCTTGGTAGATTCTTCCCTTGAGTATTATGAAGTGGCCTTCTGGGTCTCTCTTTATGGCCCTCTTTTGGAAGTGTATTTTCTCTGATATGAGTATTCCTACCAAGGCTTTTTTTCCTGTCCATTTGCTTGGAAAATTTGTTTCCAGCCCTTCACTTTCAGTCTATGTGTATCTTTTGTCCTGAGGTGGGTCTCTTGTAGGTGCATATGTGTGGGTCATGCTTTCTTAGCCATTCAGCTATTCTTTGTCTCTTGATTAGAGCATCTAATCCATTTACATTTAAGGTTATTATTGATAGGTACTTATTCATTGCCATTTTTGTACCTGTGTGTGTCTCTCTCTGTCTCTCTCTTTCTCTCTTTTTTTCTTTCCTTAAAGCAGGTCCTTTAGCATCTCTTGCATAGTTGGTTTGGTGGAGGTGTATTCTTTTAGACTTCTTTTTTCCTGGAAGCTCCTTGTTTGTCCTTCTATCTTGATTGAGAGCCTTGCTGGGTAAAGTAGCCTTGGTTGCAGACCTCTGGTTCTCATTACTTGGCATATTTCTTGCCTTTCTCTACTGGCTTGTAGTGTTTCCATTTGGAAGTCAGCTGCTAACCTTATTGGGGCTCCCTTGTATGTTACTTGAGGACAGGTTCCCCTGTTATCTCATTCATAGTGTATTTCTAATTTCTCTCTTTGTCTTCAAATTTGGCAATTTTTATTATGATGTGTCTTAAGGTGGGCCTCTTTGGGTTCCTCTTGATTGGGACTCTCTGTGTTTCCTGAATTTGGGTGACTTTTTCTCTCATCAAACTAGGGAAGTTTTCCATCATTACTTTTTCAAATAGGTCTTCTATCCCTTGCTCTTTTTCTTCTCCTTCTGGTATCCCTATTACATAGATATTGTTACGTTTCCTATTATCTTGCATTTATCTTAATCCCTCTTCATTCTTTCTGAGCCTCTTTTCCTTTTCTTGCTCTTTCTGGGTACTTTTTTCTACTTTGTCCTCCAGCTCACTGATCCAATCTTCTGCTTCATTGATCCTGCTTTTGATTCCTTCTACTGTGTTCTTCACTTTAGAAATTGTATTCTCCATTTCCTCTTGGCCCTTGTTGATAGTTTCTATTTCCTTTTTCATGTTGATATAGTTTTCATTGAGTTCATTGTAACTTCCCTGTAGTTTCTGATAGCTCATTGTGGGCTCATTGAGCTTCCTGATGATCATTGCTTTGAACTCAATATCTGATAGTTGAGTTGCCTCTATTTCATTTAGCATTCTTTCTGAGGCTTCCTCCTTTCCCTTCATTTGGGGATTTTTTCTTTGTCTTCCCATTGTTTGTGAGACTCTTCTTGCTAGCCCCTGCTTCTTAAATGGATCTGTCCTGGCTCCCTGGGTTTTTCGTGTGCACTTCTGTGGTAGAATACCTGTGAGATTTAGTGGTGCAGTCTCCTTCAGGTATCCTGGTGTTCACAGCTTCCACCTACTCTTTTCTGTGATCATTTGGAGGGGAAAGGGAAAAATGGTTGAAGACAGCAAGAGAGGATTCTATGATATTTGCAGTAGCAGCCAGTAGAGAAGAAATAGGAGATCCTTTGGCTATGTATACTGTTAACTGTGATATTCCACCCAAATAGCCACTTTTTAGAAAGGATGGAAAGAAGATAAGACTCTTGTTGGGAAAGAAGGATTGTGAGCTGGATCTAGAAAGCAGTGAGGTTGTGGGAGGTCAGATTTTGAAGTAAGGTGGGAGTATAGGATAGTAAACAGGTGAAGTATGTGAGAGAATAGAGTTAACCACTACAGTAATAGATTTCAGTAAACCGTTGAGTGGGCTAAGATCTGGGGCGGGGGTGTTGTGTAGTATTTACAATTGTATGGAACAGCTACTATTGACAGTAATATTAGAGCAACAATCATATTACAGAATCTATGAGATCTAGATAACAAGAACAGGGAGTATAGAACCTTGAGTAGTGTACTAATGGAACACAAATGAAGGGAAGAATAGTAAATTAGCAATACACTATGAATGAGATAACAGGGGAACGTGTCAAATGATTCAACATAACCAGCCAAGCAAAGAAGACTATACAGAAAGAAGAGAAATACAAAAACACTATTAAAATAAAGATGTAAGAATAATGAAAAAATAATAATGTAAATATGCAATAATTTGCAGGTTGTCTGTAATAGCAAAGTGAAATTTGTCTTGCTCACTGTCTCAGCTGTTCAAATGTCTCCTCCTTGGGTCCAAATGTGGTCTTTTCACAGTTCCTGTTTTGTTTTTTTCTTTTCTTTTTGTCTCACTTGTGGGTATTTAAAAAGGGAAAAGGAAAAGGGGAAAAAACAGCAGAAGAAGAAAGGAAGAACAAATAAAATTGGGAAGAAAGGAAGAGGGAATAAAACCAGGAAGAAGGAAAGAAATGCAAAAGGAATTGAGAGATATAATAATATAAAAACTTAAAAATTACTTAAAAAATTCAAACAAACAAACAAACAATACCCACTTGTTGGTTTCAAACTGGTCAAACTGGTTTTTCTGGTCTTGTTGGCTGCAGCAAGCTGAGGAGCAATCGGTTTCCTTTTCTCCCTTCCTATTCATCAGTCAGTCACTCACTCTCCCCAGAGCCAGTCTGGTGCCTCTCTGTAGGGCCTTGAATGTGGGATCTGGGCCCTCCTAAGCGTCCTTCCACTGAGTTCATGGTTGTGGTCTACAGGACTCCTAGGGAGCTCGTGCTTCCCTCAGATTTATGGGTGTAGCCCTAGGACTCCTGAAGAGCTCTCACTTCCCCAGGGTTCACAGTTGTAGGCTCCAGAACTCCTATGGAGCAGGCACTTCCCTCGGGCTTACCTGTGTGGGCTGCAGGGCTCCTATGGAGTGCTTGATTCCTCCAGCTTTATGCATGTGGGCTCCAGATCTTCCACAAAGCACACTATCCCCAGGTTGTGGGCACGGGCACATGGCCAGGCCGCCCTTGGTCTCACGGCTGGGGCATGCACTCTTCCCAGGGCTATGTGTGGGTGCTCACAGTCCCTGTGTGTTTTCCACTCAGTCCTCACTCCCCTCTCTGCACCTTCAAGCAACCAGCCCTCCCCTGGTGCAGCTCAATCCTTGTTTGGCTGGGGAGGGAGTGGTTGACCCAGCTCTCTCCCAGAGCCCTGTGGGAGGCCTTGTAAGCACCAGGGCCTAGGGCTGCAGCCTTCCTGGTCCCCCCTGCTGATCCCTGGGCCCTTACTGTCCTGAAGCACTCTCCTTACCATCTGGTTTCTCAGTGTCCGCTACAAATTTTGATCTCCTATTTTCATATATGTTGTGCTACTGTTGGCTGTTTGTTTTTTCCCTCATTGAATTGGCTAGATTTTTCTCCCATGTGTAGGGGGAAGTGGAATCTACTCTCTCCTACCATGCCACATCCTGCCGTCTCCTTATTTTATGTTCATAAATGATTTTAATATCTAACCACTATATTGTATACCTAAATTAACATAAAAATAATATTAAATGTCAACTGTGATTAAGAAATGTTTTTGAAACAACCTGTACCTGTGGTAAGTCATTCCCCATTCCCACACTGCCCCTACCCCTGACAACTGTTCGTCTGCTTTCTGTTTCTATGGATTCGCTTGTGCCTGGAACCACCCTACCTGGTTTCAGAGGCTGTAGCCTCCTAAGGCTAAGGCTAAGTGAGAGACCTTGGAACCCTAAGCCATGAAGGAGACAAAGCTTACCTGGCAGGGGTGCCACCTCTGCCCCCTTTACTTCACCCTGCCTGGCCCGAGTATATGACTGGTTAGCCAATGATGGATATGATTCCTCAAAGGTGGGACATCCTCAAACAGGCACAGTCATGAGGGGGCCCTCAGGGAAGCACTTGGGGGGCTATAGAAAAAGGGGGAGATGGACCCTCACAACTCATCTTTGACATAGCCTGACTCCCCATTCTGTCTGCAAAAAGTCTCCTAATCTCTAGGCTGCCTTAGTTCCCCTGCCTGACTTAAGCCTGAAACAATGCCAGAGGTGGGTGTGGTCCTGTCCTGGAAAGCACAGGTTCCCTGGGGTGATCAGACCTAAGAAAGAATGCATAAAATCCTATGAAACCTGCTTTGCTTATACTCTCAATTTAAATGAAAAGAGTCCAAGCATGAAATGAGTTTGTTTCTCCAAAGTTTTCTGGCCCTTTAGCTATCTGACCCTGACTCATAATAAACCCTCATACTTCTTTGAATGTTACCTATTGTTTAGCCATTACTGCCTGACAATAACCTGTGAGCTTTATATATACTCCCTATATTCCTATGCAAATAAATGCAACAAAAGCCCTTTGAGGACAGACTACTGGCCCTTCTCCTTTGAGAGATTGGTGACTTTTACTTCCCAGGCAGATCATGTCTTGGTAGATTTATACTCATCCCTGGCAGTTGGGGGTGTCTCTGGGGGTGGGGCACACCCATAGCCTCTTATGCAAGTTTCATGTAAGTAGAATCGTACCATTTTAGAAATCCTCCTGTCTTTTCTTTCAGTGGAGTTGAGTTCAATCTCTCTCCCTTACTGCAATCAACTTGGCCCCATTACATAGTCTTAAACGAAGTCTCCTTACCTGTTTGATGATGTTTCATGCAATTTCTCTTTGCCATAATCAACAAGCTATTATAGAAATTTCTTTATAATGAGTTTCTTCCAAAGATTCTTTATGGCAGTGAAAGTGCCTGGTATCTTCTCTGTTTATGCCAATAATACCACATTGCACAAAAAACTTTGGATTGGAAGAGGACCAAAACTCATTTACTTTAGGACTCAAATCAGTTTAATTTAGAACAGAGTAATTGAGGCAGCCTGGTAAAAATATTTTCTTTTATAATACTCAAAACATGTGAGTTACCTCAGAAGGTAATGACAGTACAAGAGGAATGCAGACTAACTGAATGGAAAGAATATCAGGAGAATTTAGGTGAGTGTTCAGGCATCTTAAGTGCAATATTTAAGTGGAGGCTTCTGTAACAAAGAGGAAGAGCACTCTAGACATAGATAATTAAGTTTAATGATCTTCAGGTTACAAAGAACATGGTTTGTTCGAAGATGTACAAGAAGATATGTGTAAACAGATTTAGCATGCAACAGAATCACTTGTAATGGGTTCCAGCTACAGAGGTTCTGATTCTCCAGGTCTGGAGCAGGTCCTGAAATTTAGCACATATAAACTCCCAGAGTAATGCCCATAAATGGACCAGTGACCAGTGATGGAGTTGGAAAGGGATAAAAGAGACTAAACCATAAATGGTTTATAGACCTTGGCAAGGAGTTCTAATTACACCTAAAACAAACAAACAAACAAAAAACTGGCTTCCATGTAAAAGAGGCGAAAGTGAACATTCAGAAACCTTTTAGGACACTCTTGCAAGAGTAGGAAATACAAATCATCAGAAAATCTGAGCAGTTATAGTCTCATGAATTTTGAGAGAGGAAACAGGAAGAGAGTACTTAACTCTCTTAACATACATTTTAAGTATGTCAGCCAGCTTGCAGTTAAAGCTCCTTCCACTCAGGTCACCTGTCTGTGCATCTCTGTGTTCTAATGCACAAGACTTGATACATTCCTCAGGTCTTAAGACACCTCTTCTTCCCAGGAGGACAGCAATATCCTTAGTGTTAGACACTGTCATTAAAATAGTCCTCAATGCCTTCTGAAACTAAACAACCAGAATCAGGGGAACCTAACAAAACATGGAACAAAAATCAGGGACAGATTGGACCATACATCCTCTAGAAAATTCAAGATGACAGAGGCCAAATATATTATCATCCTTAACTCATATTTTATTTACACTCTAAGGTTTAATATTTTTAAATAAACATTTTTGAAGTATAATACTTCTGCAGATGTTATTATCTCAACTCTGTTCTCCCTTTGTATCAAGCATTTCTGAGTTTGGATTTCTAGATTCATTAAGATTTTGTATGCGAACCTACCTACTACCTTGAAATTTCAATTCCTCAGCTTCTCTGCTTGAATTTTCCATCACTGAGCCAAGCCCCAGGCTTCTAATTTATAAAGCAGTGCTGACTACTTTTTAAAAACTACCTTGGAATTGTCTTAACATCATCCCCAAATAGTTTTATTACTAAGCAGATATCCCAAGTTGGCTTCCTCACAAAGAGACTCAGAGACAGTGAAGAACATGCAGGAAGGTTACCAGGTAGCACTCCTGGCATCGATACCTGTGGAAGAGCACATGTGTGGGAATGAATTTGTCCTCATTTACACAGAGATATGACCTTTTCCTCAGGTCCTTGGAAGTCACCCTTAAGCCCTTGAAATTTAGCTAGTGATAGAAATGATTGGTTATTGTGGGGAACCCCATGTACCATACCTGATAGTTTATGGTAATGAGATGACTGAAGATGGTAATTGGTTGTGCCAAAGAGACCAAGCATGTATGTGAAGGGTTGGTGTTTTAGGGGAAGTGATGTCAGACCAGTGTCTTTGGAGAAAGACTGGAGAGTGAGTTCAGCCAAATCGGAAATGATTCAATGTATCCCACCAATGAAATGAAGCCTCAATAAAATCTCTGTACACTGAGCCTCAGGTGTGCTACCTGGTTAGCAAAACTCTCACTGTTGTCTCACAATGTAGCCAGGATGAGGTAATGGATTTGAACCCTACGGGGAGAGGACAACAACAAGATTTACCTATGGAACCTTTCAGATATTTCCCCAGGTGTATCTTCTTTTGTCTAGTCCGATTTTGTATTCTTTTGCTATAAGAAAAGTATAATCATAAGACTAGCACTGTCTTAAGTTCTGTGACTCAAGCTGGTGAATTATTGAACCTGAGGGCATTCCCTTGATTATCTGGCATCTAGCAAATCATTGCAAGTAACGGAGTCCCTTAATTTTGGCCAGCTGATCTGAAGTGAGGGTGGCCTGGGAACTCCTGAATGTGTGCCTGGTGTCTGAAGTGAAGACAGTCCTGCAGACACTGTTCCCTCACTCTGTGGTTTGGTGAACACTTTGTAGCAACCAAGGGCAGTGGGAAAATCAAGCCAAGTTGAAGCTCATCAAAGGCCACCTAAAATCACCAGGGAGCTCTGGATCTAGGATGAACCTATAGAGATGGTTGGAACTGGTGCCAAGGGGCCAAATATCATGGGATGTGGGCAGCTGCAGAAGGAGATGTCACCTTGGTTACAGTGGCCCTCGGCATCTGAGGCAGGTCCCTATGGGAGCTGATGCTGAGGTCTGTGTGGCACACCTGACATTTGGAGCAACATTTCCCTCATCTCTAATATGACATCATTTCTCTTATGTAGTAAAATTATCTAATGGAAAATTAGACATCTTATCCATTTTAAGTGTCCCATTCAGGGAAATTAAGTATATTCACATTGCTGTACAACCATCATCACCATCTATCTCCATGAATCTTTTCATCTTGCAAATGGGAAAATCATTATTTCCCAATTAAATGCTAACTCCCTGTTCCCTCTTCTCCTGTCCCCTGACAACCAACATTCTACTCCATGTCTCTATAGATTTCACCACTTTAGATGCCTCACATAAATGAATTTATACAGTATTTGTCCTTTCATGTCTGGCTGTGAAACTGATGAGATGTTAGATGGAATGGGAAAAAGATTTATCAAAATACTGGAAGTCCCAGTTTTCTATGAATGTGCCAGTTGATAAGTATTTATTCAAATTTAGTATTAATGCTATCCCATTTCAATTCCAAAATATCTTGGATTGGAAAGGAAAATAAATACTCTAACTTCTCAAGCATCTGACCACAATCATGAAGGAGCAAAAATATGGAAAAAGGAGAAGAATCACTGGGAACCTGAAGAAAGAATAAATACCAAAAAGGAGGGGTACAATTTTTCATAATGATACAATCAAGGCAGTTCAGGACCAAGAGTCCTGGGTAATTAATGCACGGGAAAGTGAGAGGAGCAACTGACAGTATGTGCATAAACCTGGAGGGACTCTCACTGAAGTACAGAGTACAAGAGACCTCTGAATCCATTAGAGTTGTGCTAAGAGGAAAAAATGTGTAGACAGAGAGCAGATCCATATGGATACAAATACACTATAAACTGTGGATTCAGAATTTCTTGTTATACATGTTCTATTTTCCTACTATCATCAGTGTATGAGCAAAAAAAGATCCATAGGTATAAAATTAGGCTATTCTTCTGATCACCCTCCATAGAGCACTCTTGATGTCCCTGTTCCTCAGGCTGTAGATGAAGGGGTTCAGCATGGGGGTGACCACAGTGCACATCACTGAGGCGACTGCACCCTTCCTCAGGGAGGATGACACAGTGGAGCTGAGGTACACCCCAAGGCCTGTTCCATAAAATAAGCAAACAACTGACAGGTGAGAGCCACAGGTGGAGAAGGCCTTATACTTCCCCCCTGATGATGGGACTCTCAGAATGGAGGAAACAATTTGAGTGTAAGAGAAAAGGATCCCTGAGAGTGGAACACCACCAATGATAGCACCCAAAAAATAGATCAATATGTTATTAATGGAGGTGTCAGAACAGGCAAGGTTGAGGAGTTGAGAAGGGTCACAAAAGAAATGAGGAATTTCCACATCTGCACAGAAGGTGAGTTGTGACACCATCAAGTAGTGCAGCTGGGAGTCCAAAAGACTGATGAAAAATGACAGCAGGACACACATGCCACAGAGGCGGGGGTTCATGACGACCAGGTAGTGTAGAGGCTGACAAATGGCCACCAACCGGTCATAAGCCATCACAGCCAGAAGTAGACTCTCCAAACTTCCAAATAGAGTAAAAAACGTGACCTGAGTTAGGCAGCCTGCATAGGTGATGGACTTGCTGTATGTCTGGAGGTTCACCAGCATCTTGGGGACTGTAGTGCTGCTGAAACTGATGTCAGCCAGGGACAGATTGGAAAGGAAGAAGTACATAGGTGTGTGGAGGTGGGAGTCAGAGATGATGGCCAGGATGATGAGCAGGTTCCCCAGCATGGTCACCAGGTACATGGCCAGGAACAGGCCAAACAGAAGAGTCTGCAGCTCTGGGTCATCTGACAGTCCCAGGAGGAAGAATTCAGAGTCACCTGTTTGATTCTGTGGTACTATGCAGATAGGACACAGTTTGAAAAAGAAGAGTGTGCTGAATAAATGAAACAAGTGTAGACACATCCATTTTTTGCATTCAAGCAATTCACAAATAAAGGAATCACACTTGTGCTTGAGGACCAAACACCACCCACCCACCCACCACCACCCCTTACCCTTCAGCAACATTTCTCAGTTGGGAACTGATTTAGAACTCTTTCCTTATAGATGTCTGGGCTTTTTACCTGTTTCTGTAAACAACCACTTTAGAAACACTGGCTCAAAGAATATTAGAAAAGAAAGGACACTGCAGATTAAAAATTTCCATCAATAGCAAAATATCAGCCTTCTACTTTGGAAGTAAAAATATGGAATGGGATATATTGTTTTCTAAGGAAAAATCATCTTAATTGGAAGACACTAAGAAGCAGCTTAATGTACTGTATCTCACTCAGATGCAGTACCAGAAATTCCCTTAATCTAGAATGTAGTCTTGAAGAGCTACAACCACATTAACTGCATTCTAACTTAGAATAAGCAGTTAGATTTTTGTATGGCAATTATCTTCAAGGGTTTTCATCTTTACTTGGATTTGTGACATCTATCTTCCAGGGAGACAAGTATTCACTCAAATGTGTGGGTTGTCTGGTCCAAGTCAGTCCTTCAACTCTAACTCAAATATGTATATTTTGTGCCTTAGTGGACTTCACGTTTTGCAAAATATGTCTTTGTTAAATGCACAAAATCATACAGCACCCCTGATCCTAAAAATGATGTTAGTTTATACTACACCAATGATTAAATAATAATTCATTTTTACGAATACCCTGTATTCATTTTTCTTTAGTGAAAGCTTATTGTCTGTCAATGATACACAGTCTCAGAGAAACATTTGCACTTGAGTTTCCACTTTACTGTTATTGTTCATCGTGGCTGTATAAATTTCTTAAATTTGACTCTAACCACAGACATTGGTAAAAGTTGATTTCTCATCAAATCCAACCCCCTAATGAACAGTGGGCAAACTGAGAACCAAAGCCATACCTCAAACCATAAATTGGCCTCCTTATGCCAGCTTAAATGCTTTTCAATCAGTTCTTCCTGAGAGAGATAGAATTGCACTTCCTCTCAATTCAACTCCTGGAACTTATGGACACAGACAACAGTGTGGTGATTGTGGTAGGGGTGTGTGGGTGTAGGTGGAAGAGGGTGTATGGGGGTTAAATGGTAATGGAAAATATACAATAAAATAAAAACATAACAAAGAAATGTGGTGATGGGCTGACCATAACCTGGAACCAATTAAATCAGAACTTGTACATGTAAGTCCTTTGGGCATACTATCATAAAGCCAGAGCTGAGAACCATTCTCAGACAATGAATAAACATTGTATATAGGAATTCCTTTCCATATCATTTTTACCCACTTCCCATATTAAACTATAAGTATGTAATAATCCATGCTGTAGAATTTTTGCTCATTACTGAAAAAACCTGTGGGGTTTTTTCCCTTCCCTGCATCAACTTCCCCTGCACTTCAGTTGTCTGAAGGCAAACACTGTCATGACTCTGATGGATGCATTTTTCTTACAATATTTTTATAATATTAGTAGTGAGTTATGCATTCATAGTAGTTTTCCTAAAAACTTACCACATACTACACACACTGTTCCCTGCGTCTCATTTACCACAGCATGGCATTTTAAGTCTCTTTGTGATATTCATACATGTGTTGCAACACTTTAAGTGATGTCTAATATTACCTGTGGGTTAAACTTCATTTTATTCTTCAATTGTTTTCTGTGACAGTGGTTAAGAAAATTCTTATGCCCCTCTCCACATCACATAAGTGAGCATTTCTTAAAGACATAGGCATAAAATATTTGAGTTGTAAATAAATGGATATATGTGCAGTTTTACCATTAATTACCTATATTGATTTTCCCAATAGAAAAATGAGACAAAAAATAATTGCCAAGGTGTGAAATTAGCAAGTTCCCTGACATCTGACTAGCAGTAGTCTTTTCATGGTAGAACCACATGAAAATCCCATCTCGTATGGGGAATGGTATTTCCATATCTGAGCTTTACAAAATGTGCTCACACATGTGTCACTTTTCATAGAAACCCCTAGAATCCACACATTCATTCAGTAAAAGTCCATGCAAACCTCTGGCTCCACTTTGCTAATTCACAGGTGAACTCCCCCCCCCCCCTCCAATTCCAAGAGAAGGGATTGGTGGGTAAGCCTCCGTTTGCTTATCTGAGGATAAAACAGGTTTGGAAAGAAGCAATCATTGTGCAGCTCTGAGTTCCCCAGCTGCCAGACACTCAATGTGAAGTGTGTGTGATATCTACACTCCTCTGACTTGGTATCTCTTACATAGAAATGGGAGAATAACAACCACCTCTGGGAAACATGTGACATCCAACAGAGGTTTGCCCTCCAGAAGTGTTCAGTCATGCTTTTGAAATCAGGTTGAAATAGTTAGGGTTTGCTGATGAAAACAATCATGAGAAAGGTGTAATGACATATTATTCCATCAGATAGCAGTGAAGGGAGGAAGCCTATAAGATCCCAGATAATTGGTTCACAGAGTGAGTGGAAATCCTAACATGTGTCTCAGTCCACACTATAAGATTTAGTTCTCTTTCTCTTTTCCTCTCTTTTTTTCATTTTTTTCTGTTTATGAAAATTACTGTTTTTCTTTATATTTAAGTGTTGTAGATTCTATTAATGAAAATTGATTGATAGGTTTCTTAGAAAATCAGTACTATTGATGCATGCAAGCATGGTTTACCTCCCGTCTAGTCCTACGAGACATTGCTGGAAGAATGAAAGCACAGGAAGGACAGCACCTGTTGTGTGGGAGCAATATTGCCTACTCTCTGTTTCTGAGATCCAAGGCAGAGTCTGTTCGGTATATAACAGAGATTATGATTGTTCTCTGTGAGCAGAGTGTAGGCCCTGGGTGATCAGAAATGAATTGGACCATTGTTTCCCTCCACGTATTCAGAATCAGCCTGTATAAGAACCAAAATATCTGAAACTTTCCATGTTGGTGCCCTCCCCTCCATTTGCCCCAACTCTCCTATATGTCCTAATGATGAAAGAGAAAATGCCCCTGACAGTCTCTTCTCCATCCATCATCTCCATAGTACTTACGGGACTGTTCTGTCTCTGCTGCAGTAGGACCAGGCAGTGAGAATCCACTGCTGCTGCCCTGCATGGGCACTAAAGGTTCAGGCTCCATCCCCAGGGCTGGCAGTTGGCCGAGTTTGTCATGGGCCTCCTGATGCAGTGACGTGAGACAAGAAGACTCAGATGTGAAACCCACTGGACTGAGATGGGGAACTTCAAGGATTGGAGGCAACACTGATGATCTATTCTTGCATGAACTTGGGAGAGCAATGCTCACAGCTCACAATTAGCCAAATCAGTCTGTGTTATCCCAGTCTCTGAGGACTTGCTATTATTAACAGAAGAGGGAAATGAAAGGTACTTCCAAGGATTTGGCCCCTTGTCAGAAGGAAGCTCCCTTGTACTCCTCACTTTCAACTTCCAAGTTGCAGGAATTTCATAAATTCAGACAAGTTTTTTTCAGTTAAAAAAAGCAATGTCTGACTTGTATATCTGCTCATTCATTGGATTGATAATTCTATGTGAAGATAATTATGCTGTCTCTACCAAAAATATGATATAATTTCTATTTTCTCATTTAAGATGTGTCCATCTAAGGAGAAACTTTCTCTTTTTCTTCTGTAGTCTGTTTTGGGGTTTGGGATTTTATGTGTTAAGAGATGGGTTGTTGTTGCTATTTTGAAAGGCCTATTTTTTTCATAGAATTTATGTGTGTTATTACATTACACAACTATTTTTTCCAAAGTTCTATTTTTTCCACAGAAATTATGTGTGTTATTATATTAGACAACTGTCTATTTTGATATGCCAAATAACAATTTTCATGAATACAACAGAGTGTTTCACAGATGTCTGTGTTCTAGATGTAGGGCTGCAGTCATGTCATCTTTTTAAAATTTAATTTATTGGGGTCACAGTGGTTAATAAAATTATTAGCTCTCAGGTGTACAATTCCATAATACATCATTTGTATATTGTATTGCAAGTTCACCACCAGGCATCAAGTTTCCTTCCATCACCATTTATCCCCCATTTACCTCTTCTACCTCCTCCACTCCTTCTCCCTCTGGTAACCACCATACTGTTCTCTGTGTCTAGATGGACTTTTTCCTTCCTTAATCCCATTGCCATTTTAACCCAGCCCCCCTACATCCTTTCTCTTCTGACACCTGTCCATCCATTCATTCTCCATGTCTATGAGTCTGTTTCTAGTTTGTTTGTTAGTTTATTTTGTTCATTAAATTCCACATGTAAGTGAAACCATACAGTGCTTGTTTTTCTTGGGCCCATTTCAGTTAGCATAATGCTACCCAAGTATTATAATAATAATAATAATAATAATAATAATAATAACAATAACAATAATAATAATAATATATAAAAAAGAAAGAAAAAAATTAAAAATTCTCCATGTCCATCCACGCTGTGACAAAAAGTAAGATTTCCCTTCTAATTACAGCCAAGCAGTATTTCATCGTGTAAATGCACCACAACCTTTTATCCACTCATCTAATGATGGGTACCTGGGCTGTTTCCAGGTCTTGGCTATTGTCAGTAACACCGCAATGAACATTGGGGTGCATATATTCTTTCAACACAGTGTTTTGGGATTCTTCAGATGTATTTTCAGAAGTGGAATCTTTGGGTCATAAGGCAGTTCCATTTTTAATTTTTGGAGGAAACTCCAAACTGTTTCCATAGTTTTGCTTTAGTCTGCTTTCCCACCAACAGTGCAAGAAGTTGCCTTTTCTCCACATCCTCATGAACACTTGCTGCTTGTTGATTTATTGATGACAGCCATTCTGACAGGAGTTAGGTGATATGTCATTGTGGTTTTAATTTTCATTTCTCTGATGATTAGTGATGTTTAGCATCTTTTATTATGTCTATTGGCAATCTGTATGTCCTCTTTTTTTTTAATTTTATTTTAATCATTGTTCAAGTAGTTTTCTCCCCCCTACTCCCATTCCAGCCCACCCATCCAACCCTCCCCCCTTCCCCCCCATTCCCCCCCACCCCTAGTTTTTGTCCATGTGTCCTCCGAATTTGTTCCTGTAAACCCTACCCATTCCCCCCTGAAATTCCCTCTTCTCTCCCCTCTGGTCACTGTCAGACTATCCCCTATTTCAGTGTCTTTGGTTATATTTTGCTAGTTTTTTTTGTTTTGTTGTTTAGATTCCTGTTAAAGGTGATATCATGTGGTATTTGTATGTCCTCTTTGGACAAGTTTCTCTTTAGGTCCTCTGCCCATTTTTTAATTGCATTGCTTTCTTGTTTGTTTGTTTGGTTGGTTGGTTGGTTGGTTGGTCGGTTGGTTTGAGTTGTACAAGTTTATAAGTTTGGGATCCTGATCCTTTGTAATTGGCAAAAGTGTTCTCCCATTTGGTTGGTTGTCTTTTCATTTCTGGGTCGGTTTAATTTGCTGTGCCAAAGCTTTTAGTTCGATGTGATTCCCTATTTTTTGTATTTTCTTTTGTTTTCCTTGTGTAAACAGATATATCCCCAAAAAATATTGTTATAAGAATGTCTAAGGTTTTACTGCTATGCTTCCAGGATTTTGAGAGTTTTGAGTCAAACATTTAAGTCTTTAATTCATTTTGAGTTTATTCTTGTGTATGGCGTAAGAAGATGGTCATATTTAATTGTTTTTTGCATGTATCTGCTCAATTTCTCCAACACCATTTATTCAATAGATTATCTTTACACCATTGTATTTTCCTGCCTCCTTTGTCAAATATTAATTGGCCATAAGGCAAGGTATTACTTCTAGGCTCTCTGTTCTGTTCCATTGATCTACATGTCAGTACCATGTTGTTTTGATTACTTTGACCTTGTTCAATAGTTTGATATCAGGTAGCAAGATTCCTCCAAATTTCATTTTCTTTTTCAAAATTGCTGTGGCTACTTTGGGTCTTTTGTACTTCCATATAAATTTTAGAATTATTTGTTCTAGTTCTGTGAAATATACCATTGGTATTTTTATAGGAATTGCACTGAATCAATAGATTGCTTTGGGTAGTATTGGCATTTTCATAATGCTTCTTACCCATGAACACAATGTATACTTCCATTTATTTGTGTCTTCTTCAATTTCTTCCTTCAGACTTTTTTGTGGGGGGAGCATTTTCCTTTATTTTAAAATTGTCTATGCTGTTACAGTTGATCCCATTTTTTCTGCCTTTCTCCAACCCCACCAAGTTCCACCCTCTCCTCCTCCAGCCCCACCTGCTCCCATCCCAAGCCAAATCCCCATATTGTCATCTGAGTCCATGCGTTGTCCATAAATGTTCCTTGGTTAATCCCTCCACTATCTTTCATCCCGTAACCCTCCCTCCTTTCCAGCAGCTGTCAGTCTGTTTTATGTACCTAAGCTTCTGTTCCTATATTGTTTGATAGTTGACTGTGTTCATTAGATCCATATATAAGTAAGATCATGTGGTATTTTTCATTCATTTCTTCAAATTCTTACAACTTTCCTAGTACAGGTCTTTTACATCCATGGTTAAATTTATTCCTAGGTATTTTATTTTTTGATGCAGTTGTAAATGAGATTGTAGTCTTAGTTTTTTTTTTTTTTTCAGAGTGTTGTTGATATATAAAAAATGCAACTGTTTCTGGATATTTATTTTGTGTACTGCTAGTTTACTGATTCACTTATCAGCTCTAGTAGGATTTTTAGGTAGATATTTTAAGGTTCTCTAATACACAGTATCATGTCATCTGCAAATACTGACAGCTTTACTTCTTCCTTTCCAATTGGATGCCTTTAATTCTTCTTCTTGTCTGATTGCTGTGCCTAGGACTTCCAATTCTATGTTGAATAAGAGTGTTGAAAGCAGGCATCCCTGTCTTTTTCCTGATCTTAAGGGAAACACTTTTAGTCTTTGTCTATTGAGTATGATGTTGGCTGTGATTTTGTCATACTTGGTCTTTATCAAGTTGAGGTATGTTTCCTGTATTCCCATTTTGCTTAGAGTTTTTACCATAGATGGGTGCTGGATTTTATCAGATGCTTTTTCAGAATCTATTGATACAATCATGAGATGGCTATCCTTTAATTTTTTTAGGTGACATATCACATTTATTGATTTGTGAATGTTGTACCAAACTTGCATCTCTGGAATAAAACTCACTTGATCATGGGATATGATCTTTTTAATGTATTGGTAGATCCAGTTGGCTAGTATTTTGTTGAGGACTGTACTGTCAAAGTTCATTATGCATATTGGCCATAATTTTATTTCTTTGTACCATCTGGTTTATAATTAGGATAATTCTGGCCTCATAAAATGAATGTGGGAGTCTTCCCTCCTCTTGAATTTATTTTACTCTATTTTAATTGTTGTTCAAGTACAATTTTCTGTCTTTTACTCCCATCTCAGCCCACCCCCTAGCTCTCCCCACCTCCCTCGAATTTCCATCCTCCCTAGTTTGTGTCCATGTGTCCTTTATACTTGTTGAACTTTTAAATATATATTTTATTGATTATGCTATTACTGTTGTCCCGTTTTCCCCCCATTATTCCCCTCCACCCTGCTCACCCCCTCCCACCCACATTCCCTCCCTTTAATTCAAGTATATGGTTTGTACATATAAATTCTTTGGGTTCTTCATTTCCTATACTATTCTTAACCTCCCCCAGTATTTTCTACCTACCCTTTATGCTGCTTATTCTCTGTACCTTTCTCCCCTTCTCCCCCTCCCAGTCCCCTACTGATAACTCTCCATGTGATGTCTGCTTCTGTGATTCTGTTCCTGTTCTAGTTGTTTGCTCAGTTTGTTTTTGTTTTAAGGTTCAGTTGTTAATAACTGTGAGTTTGTTCTCATTTAACTGTTCATGTTTTTTATCTTCTTTTTCTTACATAAATCCCTTTAACATTTCACATAATAAGGGCTGGGTGATGATGAACTCCTTTTACTTGACCTTATCTGGGAAGCACTTTATCTGCCCTTCCTTTCTAAATGAAAGCTTTGCTGGATAGAGTAATCTTGTACATAGGTCTTTGCCTTTCACGACTTTAAATACTTCTTTTCAGCCCCTTCTTGCCTGCAAGATTTCTATTGAGAAATCGGCTGCAGTCTGATGGGAACTCCTTTGTAGGTAACTCTCCTTTTCTCTTGTGGCTTTTAAGATTCTCTCCTTATCTTTAATCTTGGCTAATGTAATTATAATGCATCTTGGTGTGTTCATCCTTGGGTCTGACTTCTTTGGGACTCTCTGACCTTCCTGGTTTTCCTGAAAGTCTATTTTCTTTGTCAGATTAGGGAAATTCTCCTTTATTATTTTTTCAAATAAGTTTTCAGTTTCTTGCTCTTCCTCTTTTCCTTCTGGAACCTCTATGATTCAGATGCTGGAATGTTTAAAGATGTCCTGGAGATTCCAAAGCTTCTCCTCATTCTTTTGAATTCTTGTTTCTTCATTCTGTTCTGCTTGAATGGTTATTTCTTCCGTCTGGTCCAAACTGTTGATTTCAGTCCTAGTTTTCTTCCTGTCACTGTTGGTTCCCTGTAGATTTTCCTTTATTTTGCTTTGGGTAACCTTCATCTGTTCCTTAAGTTTGCAACCAAGCTCCATTAGTTCTGTGAGCATCCTGATTACCAGTGTTTTGAACTGTGCATCTGATAGTTTGGCAATCTCTTTGTCACTTAGGTGTATTTTCCTGGAGATCTGTTCTTTCATTTGGACCATTTTTTTTTCAATCTTGGCATGCCTGTTATGTAGTAAGGGGTGGAGCCTTAGGGGTTCACTAGCACAGGGCAACTCGCATAGCTGCCTTGTGGCACTGAATGTGAGAAAGGGGATTGGGAGGGAACAGTGCTGCTTGCTGCACTCTCTTCCAATGTTCAGTCACTTCCCCCACTACCCACAAGCAAATTGGACATTTCTGGTGCTGACTGCTGGGTGGGAGGGTTTGTGTATGTTCTAGGACCCTGTGGGTCTCTACAACAAACTCTCCTGTGAGGCTTGGAATTTGCTCCAAGATCACTGCTTCAACTTTCACAGGTGTTTTCAGTCAGAGGCTTTGAGGCTTTATTTCTTCACACTGGAACCCTGGGTTGTGCAGTCTGTCTCACTCCCCAGTTGTTCCTCCTGGTTTATCTGCACATGAATGTGGGAACACCCAGTCCACCAGCCACTACCTTTCCAGGTCCACCAGCCCCAACCTGCCCCCCACCCCAGTCCTCCAGCTACTGCCTTGTTGCAAGTCCTCTCTGTCTGGCTGCCTGTCTCCACCCCTCCTACCAGTCTGGATGAATGTTTCTTCTTTAACTTCTTGGTTGTAAGGCCCCATACAGTTTGATTTTCTGGCAGTTCTGGTTGTTTTTTGTTTGTAAAGATGTGGTTGTCCTTCTTTTGTTTGTGCAAGGAGACACATACTGTCTACCTATGCCTCCATCCTGACCTGAGATCTCCTTTTGAATTTTTTGAAGGATAGCTGTTATTTCTTTTTGAAATGTTGGGTAATTCAGCTGTGAAGACATCAGGTCCATGACTTTTGTTTGTTGGGGTTTTGTTGTTTTTTTTTTATTATGGCTTTAAGTTCGTTAGTTGTAAATCTGTCTATTCAGAATTTCCGATACTTCCTGATTCAGAAGTTTTAGAAAATTGTGCCTTTCTAAGAATTTATCCATTTTACCTAGATAGTTTAATTTGTTGGCCTATATTCTTCATAAGATTTTCTTACTATCCATTGTATTTTGTTGGATTCAGTTCTCACTCTTCCTCTTTCACTTCTGATTTTACAGTATTTATTTTGCTCTTCTCTCTATTTTTCTTGATGAGTCTGGTTAAAAGAATTTCAATCTTGCTTACCTTTCCAAAGAAAGAACAGCTCTCAGTTTCACTGACCTTTGGCATTGTTTTATAGACTCATTTTCACTTACTTCTGCTGCAATCTTTATCATGTATTTCTTCTACTTACTTGGGGCTTCATTTGTTGTTCTTTTTCTAGTTCTTTTAGGTGTAAAGGAAGATTCCTAATTTGAGGTTGTTCTACTTCCTCATGGTAGACCTTTTATGCAATGAATACCCACTTAGGTCTTCTTTTCGGTGCCCCATAGATTTTGGGTTGTTGTGTTCTCATTCTCATTTGTTTCAAGGTTTTTTACAAATGTTTTCCTTGATCTTACCCTTAATCCACTTATTGTTTAGTAACATGTTATTTAGCTTGCATGTCTTTGTGTGCTTTCCAGCCTTTCTTTTTGTGATTATTTTCTGGTTTCATATCATTATGTTTAAAGAAGATGATTGATGTGATATCAATCATCTTAAATTTCATGAGACTTGTGTTGTATCCTGACATGTGGTCTATTCAGGACAACTTCCCATGTGCCCTTGAAAAGGATATATATTTTGCTTATTGGGGTAGAATACTCTAAAGATAACCATTAAATCTATCTGATCTGATGTGTCCTTTATTGCCCTGTTTCCTTATGATTTTCTGTCTGCACAATGTGTTCATTGATGTCAATGGGTGTTAAAATCCCCTACTCTGACTGCTTTAGTATCCATCTCTCCATTCATGTCCATCAAGATTTACCTTATATATTTAGGTGCTCCTAAATTGGGTGCATAATTGTTTTCAAGAGTTATATCCTCTTGTTATAGTGCTCCATTTATCATTATGTAGTGTTTTTCTTACAGTAACCTTTGTTTTAAAGTGCAGAAGGGAGGTCATTAGGCCTCTCCAGGATTTGTTGTTCAGTGTCCTAAGACAGTGTCCCTCAAACACTTGATCCTTTGGCATGCTTTTAAAAGAAGTTTCTCAGGACCCATCAATCAATGTCTAGATAGGTACTCAAAAGAATTAAAAAGAAACAACTCACAGAGATTCTTGCAGGGCAATGTCCATAGAAGAATTACATAAAATATCAAAACCATCCAGTGTCCATTAATAGATGAATGCATAAACAACATGAAATATATGTGCAATGGAATATTATTCAAATTTTTAAAGGAAGGAAATTCTGAATCATGTGTAATGTAGTTGAAACTTGAAACCATTTTGCAAAGTGAGATATGCCAGACACAAAAGGATAAGTATCATATGAGTTCACTTTTATGAGGTACCTAAAATAATCAAATTCATAGAGGTAGAAGTAGAATAAAGGTTTCAATGTGGAGGAGGTAGGAAGAATGGGGAACTGGTGTTTAATAAGCATAGAACTTCTCTTTGGAATGATTAAAAGGGTGCAGAAATAGACACTGGTATTGTTTTCATGATATTGTGATTATACTCAACACTACAAAATTGTACATTAAACATGGTTAAAATGGCACATATGCATAACACTTTAACTATATAAACATACATAGCCATGATATATATATATATATAAATAAATTAAGGTAAAATAAAGTAAAACCATTGCAATTTTCTTTTAAATGTAGGTTCTGGGGCTCTTCCTCTGGAGATGTTGACAAGATGAGTCTAGGAAAAATATAAGTCTGGAAATATATATATTAACAAGAGTTTCAGTTGATATCTTGATAAAGCCAAAATTATGAAATATTGTCCAAGAGAAATGAGTCTCAATGGATTATAATACAAATCAGCAAAACTTGGAACTTCTGAAAATTTCAAATGATCAGATCCAAACTCAGGTCCACAAAGGCAAAAATTGGGAAATGAGATTCTGAAATCTGTTCTGACAAATGCTCAAGATCATTCTGGTTCAAGCCTAAGCTTGAGAGCCATCCCCTAGTGAAACCTAGGACACTTTACTATTCGACAATCTATCCAATTAGGAACCTACAAATTGGAACATGATGAAAGCTGGCTCTGACCGGTATAGCTCAGTTGGGTGGGCAGCATCCCCAAAAATGAAAGCCTGCCAGTCCCATTACAGATCATCACACATGCCTGGGTATGGAGTTCACTAGGTGCCTACAGGAAGAAATCAGTTTTTCTCCCACACTAATGTTTTTCTCCCTCTCTTTTCCCCTCCCTTCCTCTCACTCAAATAAATAAATAAGAAATAAATAAATAATACATAAATAAATATTAAAAAAGAAAATAATAACACATTTTTCCAAGAGGAGATCCAAGGAAGACTAGAGTGACTCTTCCCAGAACAGGGATCCAGAAGAAGAGAATCACAGATGGTCTCACTGTTAGTCTCTCAGAGATAAGGAATTGACAAGACAAAGACACCTTCCTTTGTGACCCTGCCCCCAAGGAGTCACCTTATCAGGGAATGAAAGGGGCATTGATCAATTTGTTTAACAAGCTTCAGAGGGGAATCTTCCCACAGGGCCACATAACCTGTAACATATCAACTTATAGTCAGTCACCAAGGCTCTCAAGTGCCAGACCCAACACACTTATTCCTTCTCCAGCAGATACAGCCAGGCCTTGTCCCACATGCCAGGCTCTGAATTCTTGCTATTATGGAGGACAGACCTTCCTTTCACATCACCCACCTTCCATGAAAAAACAAGATTCACACTGTCAAAACTTCAGAGCCCAGTAAGTATTGTAGGAAATAAGAAAAATGGATAGGCCCTGGCTGGTGTAGCTCAGTGGATTGAGCGTGGGCTGTGAACCAAACTGTCGCTGGTTCAATTCCCAGTCAGGGCACATGCCTGGGTTGCAGGACATGACCCCCAGCAACCGCACATTGATGTTTCTCTCTCTCTCTCTATCTCCCTCCATTCCCTCTCTAAAAATAAATAAATAAAATCTTTTTTTAAAAAAGGGGATGGTAGAGGGTATAGGATATTGACTATTGTTAAGCACAGGGCAGGGGAAACCCTCTGTTGACTATGGAGAATGAGCTCTAGAGGTTACTTGCTTGGGAGGGTGAATGGCTAGACTCCTTGTTTGAAGCTGCCATTGTGTGATGAGATTTTCCTTCAGTGATTTGTTATTTGCTTAGATTATTTATGGAAATTATAGGAATGGGGAGGCAGAGTTAAACCCCCAATCTCTTTCCCACCATAACACTTCCCACACTCTTACTGTGTAGGGGTACAGTCATTAGTCTTTGGTGTGCAAATGGACACCCCCAGGTACTGATAGAGCTTTAGATCCTTTACAGTGATGCCTTTTTATTTATTTATTTTTTAGCATCATCACAATTTATTGGTACTAATACAAGAGTCAAGAAAGCAGTGCAATAAAAGATCAATGAACAAAAATCAACAGAATTTCTATTCCATGACAAACATGAATTAGAACATATAAAGAAAAAAAGAAACCATTTATGATCATAAGTACTGCACAATACCTAAGGAAAAAACATAACATGGAATAAACAAAATGTATATGAAGAAACTGGTAAGACTTTCTTGACATGCATAAGAGATTTAAAAATGACAGTGACAGTGAAGTCTTGAACTTCTTTTCCTTTGTTACCTGGCCCAGGAGCTCCAACACTTCCATCTTCATTCAACCTAGACAAATCTTAATTCTTCTTCACCAGCCTCATTTATTCAGGAACATCCCCTGTGTCTCAGAGAGGATCTACCCTTCCCCTTCTTCTTCACCCTTATCCATTGGTGTCATTAGGGACCTTCAAGAAAGAGAGGTCTGAGGTCTCTGGTGTCTAGGACCACAGTGTATGAAGACTGGGGTTGGGTGGGTGAGAGAGGGAAAGTGAAGGATGTACAAAAGTCCAACATCTAGGCTCTTATTGACATATTCCCCTTCAGCTCTGGGAATTCTGGGAAACACTAGAACTGGCATGTCCCTTTCTCATAGATCCCCTTGACACCACTGGGTTGTCTAGTCTCATCCTTAAGCAGTAACATGAAATCAATAGCAAGATCAGAATTTTTTCTTCATCTATTTTGATTTATTTCTCTTGTTTAAAATGAGTGACTGGGTTCTTCAAATATATGATGTAAGAATTCACTACCCAATTTCCGTTGCCTTAAGTTTTCCACCTTTAAATCCATCTTTCACTCAAGACACCAGAGAAAATTGTCATACAAACCATGACCCTCCTTTGCTTGCACTTCCTCCACATCCCCATCCTTCATTTATGACGCTTTTCAAGGTTCCAAGGGATGTGGTCACCTCTTCAATCTAATTCCTCATCATCCCTGTCCTCCACTGTTCTTTAGCTAATGACTAAAAGCGCACTGTTCCATGATGCCTCTTACTCATGGTCTTTCCTCTGCTCTATTTTCTCTTAGGAAAGCCCCTATTTAATAGTCCACCAGTGTAACTTCTTGCCCAGGGACCCCTTCCTCCAGGAATTCTTCCCTGATTCCATCACTCCAGGCTGCATTGGGACTCCTCTCAGTATCCATCTCTCTAGATTGCGTTTATCTTACCATTTAAGTCACTGTATTACAATGGCCTGTTTGTGCATCCATCTCTAGAAGATGGGTTCCCTGAGATTGAAAACCCTATAGCTGACACTTAGCCTGTCCCAAAGGAGCCTTTTTTGCCAAGTGGCTTCCAGGAGTTCTTCAGTGTGTGACAAAAGGCCTAGTTCAATTCTTTACCTCCTAACATGGCTCAACAAGACTGCCCATCAGCATTAGATACTAGACACAGAAGAGAACATATTTGGGCATCAGTAGAGAGAAAAGGATAACTGACAAAGGCCTGTATCCTCCGATTTTGATTTCTAACCTCTGGTCTTAATGTTAAAGGTTTCTAATATGTGGGAAACTTGTTAAGATGAATGTCATTATTCTTCTCACAACACTTTAAATCATAACTCAGCTGCTTCTGCAACTCCAGGTGGGACTTGTGTGGAAAAACGTTACTGTGGTACATTTCGCTTCCAAGAAACTAACAGCCAACCCTGCAGCAGCCAGAACCCTGGCTTTGTCCATCAGAACAAAATTATTTCTCATTAGTTTCTCTCCCTCTTGTTCATTATTATTTTCATTGAATGTTTATCACTGTCTCAATCTTCTTATTTGTCTTGAGGAAGCAATATTTGACAATCCTAGCAAAAACCCATCTCGTAACTTTATCAAACACACTTAACTTCTTAACCTGGAAGGTTTGCTTGGGCTCTGCACCCTCTCTCAGAGGAAGCAATAAGCATCTGAAACCACGTTCAGCTTCAGAGGCTGACCCCTTCTTTAACCATTCCTCCAAGCATCAAAGGTCTGGAAAGTATTTTAATATTATCCTCCATGGTCCTCATGAAATACACTAGGGCCTCCCTTAGTGTCTTCAATAGCTTCTTGAAACTGGAAAAAAACATGTGACTAAACACATTTTAGTATAAGTTAGTCTAGCGACTACACAGAAGCATTAAGTTCTTACAGCAATCATCAACCTTATAATAAAACAACATTGAATGAAACAATGTTATTTGAGGACCTGCTGTACTTGTAAGGACAGAAATTACACCAGGATGTTTGCATATCAACCCAAAAGCATGAGAGTCAGACAAGAGGTGATAATTAAAGTAGCACAGGGAAGGTGGAGAGAGGGGGCATTGGTCCAGTCTCTGCCTACCTCTGACTCTCTCCTTGCCAGGTCTTGGGGGTCCTGGAACCAGAGGGAAAAGAATGGGTGTCTTCATTCACTTTCCCATCATCACTCTCTCCTGGAAAGTGGATCTTCACGTGTTTGGGGAGAGAGCACAAAGGAAGCCATGTCTGCTCATACAGGGAAAAGAATGTTTAGCAGTTTCACATGCAAGAAAAAGGATTGACAATGTGAATGTTCAGGGACTTCCAGGAAGGGAATTAAAAGATGATGGATATCCTCATATATAATCTCAGCGAAAAAAATGTGTAACGATTATCCTTTATATAATTGTTCATACACTTGACATTTTCCTGTTTAGTCTCTCGGTCATCCTTGTTTGTGCCTCCAGATAATTAGGATAGAAAGTCAGGGGTGTGTGCACAGGTATTTCAGAAAAAGGCTTTGCAGAAGCAGTTGCTGATGCTATTTGGGAAAGAAGCCCAGGTCCTTTCCCAAAACGTCAAGAGAACAAGAGAAAATAGGCTGAGTTGTTTGGACCTGATAGGAATCTACATTGGAAATGCATGTTGCCCAGCATTGGGAAGAGGACAATGCTATTTAATGAGCAGTTAACTTTATATTCCCTTTTTTGGTTCCCTTTCTCTCTTTTCTCCATCACCACCTTATTTATCCTCTCTCCATATAGTAACCTCCTTGTGGGTAAGAATTGCTAAAAGTTTTGGGGTAGTGGATACCCAAAGACTATATAATGAGCTGCAGCAATGAAATAATATTGGTTTGTAGCTCATCTTTTTATTAATTCTACCACCAAACCAATGCAAGGAGTCTCTTTTGCACTAAGAACTCAACTACCATTGAGAACTGATGTGGTTGGGAATTACCTAACCAGGTGAGAGCCTGTGCCATGTATATAACCACAGGTAGGAATGAAGAGAAAGAAGTAGAGGGAGGTTTAGGCAAAGGGAGAAGATCTTGACAAATTTCAGACATGTAAGGCAGTATGGCCCTTTTGGAAAAGAAAAGCTTTGTAGTATAATCAGAATTTAGAATAAAAAATGAGAGGAGGTAAGAAACAAGGCTAGGGTGTCAAAGTGGAATCACAATATACCAAGGATTTCGGATGTTTTCAGCAGGTGGCACAAAGGTTTACAGGAACAAATATAAAGGACACATGGATAAAAACCAGGGGAGGGGTGGAAATGGGAGGGAGGTGGAGAGGGATGGGAGGGTGGGCTGGGATGGGAGTAAAGGGCAGAAAACTGTACTTGAACAATGATTAAAATAAATTTTTTTTAAAAAGGCATTTCAAAGATGTCAGGTAAGGGAGTAACAGGATCCAATTTCCATTTGTAAATCTCAATCAGATGGACGTGTGGAGGAATCAAAGGTGAAACTGGAGACCAGGAAGGAAGTCTCTGAAATAGTCTGGTAAGCCATGAAATTGTTTCCTCTTTTCCAATGCAGTTGATGGTGTTAACACACACAGCACACCAGGGAATATCCAGAATCTCAGACATCTCCCATGTACTCTCCCCTATTCTGCTCAATAAGAGAAAACCCAGTGCAACTCAACAAGCCACACTTATTCAAACACAAGATAATTTTTTGCAATATTATTGCAAATAGTATTATTGCAATATTATTGAAATAAAAATATTCCAATATTTTGCAATATTATACTTTAGAAATGTATCCTGACAGTTTGCTTAGAATATCTCCCACATGATCAAAGACAGCCAGAGATGATTCCAAACTGCCCCTACTCCAAAGAGTCAAAACAAAGATATTTATCCATTGCTAAACAAATCCAATGTGATATGGCCATTTTTATCATTCCAGGGACAATATCCAGTTTTGAGTTTCTTTAATTGAGATATAATTGACATATAACATTATATTAGTTTCTGGTATACAATATAATGATTTGGAGTTTGTATATATTGCAAATGATCTCTCCAATAAGTCTAGTTACCATCTATCACCTTACATCCTTACAGAAATTTCTTTCTTGTGATGAGAACTTTTAAGATATACTTTCCTAGCAACTTTCAAACATGCAATACAGTGTTAAATATAGTTATCAGCCATATATTACATCCCCATGACTTATTTATTTTATATCTGGAATTTTGGACCTTGGGATCCTCTGCTTTCCCCTCCCACTTTGGTTTTTATACCTAAGAAGACTGACAATACTGACAGCCTCCCTTGTAGTGAGGGGCATTATGGAATAGCAAGTGTAGGAAAACACTTATAACAAGGAAAAATAGAACACTGGAGATCACTGAATGGGTTTATGCTATTCCTTGTCTCTGGTTATAGGACCCATCCCTCTGTGCCTGCTTACAGGACGTTAAACACCAGGGGTGAGGAGAGGAGAAAATAAGTGGACTGTGAATGAGTGCATCCATGTTCCCAGCCCCATGGTAAGCAGCACCCTATGTGAATGCCAAATCCAACTCTCATCCTTTCAGGCTGTGTTAAAATCCTGGGCAATTTTGCTCCCCCCCCCAACTCCCCGCCTCCAGTATTTAATGAACAGGATAGACAACATGACTCAAAATTCTGTTTGTGACCTTTGAAGTAGTATCTTAGAGTATTGAAATAATTTAAGCCTTGATATCGGCTCTTCCTTTGAACATTTTAAACAATCCCTTAACTTCGCAGATGAAACGTATTTTGTCAAGTGACATATATAAGAAGTGAATCTACATTCTACTCATCCCCCAATCATCTGTCCAGGTATTTGAGATATTTTCTGAAATTTTCTCACCTCCAAGACATGGTTATCTGACCCTTTCATGAATCCTAGAGGGGAAAGAAAGCCCAGATCAAGTTACTGAGTTCACAAGACCTCATGTTTCATTTTTGTGTTAGAGTGAGTATAAACCATTTTATCTCTAAGGTGCAAAGTTGCTGTTTACTGATAATTATAATCCTGGGATAAAGAAGATAGATAAGGGTTCCAGAGGACAACAACCAGGGGTTGATCAACAATATGATATGTTGCAGGTAACAAATAAAACAATGTAGAATTCTTAAATTTTGTTATTATAGCTTTTATGTCCACTTACTTCAAGAAATTTATTTATTTAGGTTTTATTTTTATTTTTTAAATGCATTTCATAGATTATGCTATAACATTAGTCCCGGTTTTTCCTCTTTATTCCTCTCTGCCCTGCACCCTGACTCCCACTAACATTCCCGCTCTTAGTTCATGTCCGTGGGTCGTACGTATAAGTTCTTTGACTTCTCCATTTCCTATACTATCCTGAATCTCCTCCTCTCTATGTTGTATCTGCAAATTATGCTTATTATTCCCTGCATTTTCCTCCCTTCTCCCCTCCTCCTCACTGATAACCTTCCATATGATCTCTTTTCCTGTGATCCTGTTCTTGTTCTAGTTGTCTGCTTAGTTTGTTTTTGTTTCGAGGTTCAGTTGTTCATAGTTGTGAGTTTGTTTTCATTTTGCTGTTCATGTTCTTCATCATTTTCTTTTTCTTAGATAAATCCCTGTAACATTTCCTATGATAAGGGCTTGTGATGATGAACTCCTTTAACTTGACCTTTTCTGGGAAGCACTTTATCTGTCCTTCCATTCTAAATGGTAGCTTTGTTGGATAGCATTATTTTGGATGTAGGTCCTTGTCTTTCATGACTTTGAATGCCCTTTCCAACCCCTTCTTGACTACAAGGTTTCTTTTGAGAAATCAGCTGATAGTTGTATGGGAACTCTTTTGTAGGTAACTGCCTCCTTTTCTCTTACTGCTTTTAAGATTCTTCCCCTATCTTTAATCTTGGGTAATGTCAGTCATCATGATGTGCCTTGGTGTGTTCCTCCTTGGTCCAACTTTTTTAGGACTCTCTGACCTTCCTAGACTTCCTTGAACACTATTTCCTTTGCTAGATTGAGTAAGTTTTCCTTCATTATGTTTTCAGATAAGTTTACAATTTCTTGCTCTTCTTCTTCTCCTTCCAGCTCCCCTACGGTTTGGATATTGGAACATTTAAAGGAGTCCCACAGATTCCTAAGCCTGTCTTCATTCTTTTGAATTCTTGTTTCTTCATTCTGGTCTGGTTGAATGTTTATTTTCCTTCTGCTCCAAGTCATTGATTTGAGTCCTGATTTCCTTCCCTTCACTCTTGATTCTCTTTATATTTTTCTTTATTTCACTTTGCATAACCTTCGCTTCTTTCTCTATTTTGCAACCACATTCAACCATTTCTGTGATCATCGTGATCACCAATGTTTTGAACTCTGCATCTGATAGGTTGACTATCACTTCATCATTTAGTTCGATTTTTGGAGTTTTGATCTATTTTTTCATTTGGGCCCTATTTCTTTGTTTTGGTGTATCTATTACATTGTAAGGGGCAAAGCCTTAGGTATTCACCAGGGTTAGGCAACCCTCATAGTTGCATTGTGGCACTGTATGTGGGCAGCGGTCCAAAAGAGAACAATGCTGCTTGCTCAGCTCTCAGAGGGCTTTCAGTCACTTCTCCCATTACCCACAAGCAAACTGGTGACTTCTGGTGCTGATTCCCAGGTGGGTCGGTTCGTTTGTGTTGTACGACTCTCCTGTGGGTCTCTCCTACAAATTCTCCTGTGAGACTAGGAGTTTCCCCTACCATGTTCACCCCCACCGGATTTACAGCCAGAGGTTTTGAGGCTTTCTTTTTCCACACTGGAACCCTGGGTTGCATGGTCTGTCTCACTACCCAGTTGCTCCTCCTAGTTTATACTCATGCAAAAGTGGGACCATGTAGTCGATCAGCTGTCACCTCACACACCCATCCCTCCAGCCAGTGCCTTGCCATGTGCCCTCCCTGCCCCAGGTGTCTGCCTCCAACCCTCCTACCAATCTGAATGAATGTTTCTTCGTTAACGTCTTGGTTGTCAGACTTCCATATAGTTCCATTTCCTGGAAGTTCTGGTTACTTTTTGTTTTCAAATTTGTTGTTGTCCTTCTTTTGGTTGTGCAAGGAGGCAAAGTGTATCTAGCTACACCTCCATCTTCACTGGAAGTGTCTACTTCAAGAAATTTAATATGTAGAGGTAATTTAGGCCTATCTGGAACCAGTCACAGTTCAGCTTCCTGCTACAACAAAAGCCAACTTTATGCAACAGGTGCTGTTGAAAGGAAAGAGGTTTATTCAAGTGCTGCCACGTGAGAAGATGGGGACCCCTACCCCCAAGGTCAATCTTAACATCTCAATGCAGGCAAAGGTTTTTATAAGTAGGGAGCAAGAAAGGAGAACAAAGATCAAGGAAGAGCTATGGGGATGCATGTAGTATGGTTCATGGTCCCATTATGGATTTTAAAGGGCAGAGTCCTGGGTTTGGCCTTCTGACTTATGTCACTTGCATTCCTATATCTGGACTGTTGGCATTGGCTGAGGCCTTGAGGTGAGCCTCCTCCTTAGATTCGCACAGGAACTGAAACTGCTAATTAAAAAAAATAATAATTTAATATGCAAGATCTAACTTTGAGGAAAAAATTCATGTTACAGTAACATGCTGGGTTTAACATTTACTAGGTTTATTATGGATGGCCTTATATAAGTACAGTGTATTCATTCCCCATTACATGTTCAGTATCTATTTCATGCTATTTTCTTTTCTGAATAATCTAGCTGATATGTCAGCAGTATGGAAACAGGAAATCAAACACAAGTGTCATATTTTATACTTCTGGGATTTTCCCAAGACTCAGAAAATCAACCCATCTTATTCTGTATTTTCCTGTCCATGTACCTGATCACTGTGTTGGGAAACCTGATCATCATCCTGACCATAACCTCTGACTCCTACCTCCACATGCCAATGTACTTTTTGCTCTCCAACCTGTCCTTGGCTGACATCTGTTTCACCTCCACCACCATCCCAAAGATGCTGGTGAACATCCAGACACAGAGCAAAGTCATCACCTATGCAGGCTGCATAACCCAGATGTGTTTTTTTAATATTTTTGGAGTTATGGACACTCTTCTCCTTACACTGATGGCCTATGACCGGTTTGTGGCCATCTGTCACCCCTTACACTACACACTCATCATGGACGCCCATCTCTGTAGCCTGCTGGTTCTCATATCTTGGTTCATCAGCACAACATACTCCCTGACCCAGAGTCTGTTGACATTGCGGCTGTCTTTCTGTACCAACTGGGAGATTTCACACTTTTACTGTGAACTTGCTCAGGCCCTCACCATAGCCTGCTCAGACACACTCATCAATCATATCCTGATCTATATGGGGACTACCCTTTTTGTCATTGTTCCCTTCTCAGGGATTCTTTGCTCCTATATTCGAATTGTCTCCTCAATCCTGAGAATCCCATCAACACATGGGAAATATAAAGCCTTTTCTACCTGTGGGTCTCACCTGTCCACAGTTTCTTTATTCTATGGGACAGGCCTTGGTGTGTATCTCAGTTCTGATGCACCTTCCTGGAGGAACATGATTGCCTCAGTGATGTACACTGTGGTCACGCCAATGCTGAACCCCTTCATCTACAGCCTGCGGAACAGGGACATCAAGAGGGCTCTACAAAAAGTTCTTGGGAGAAAGCTCTATGTTCTGTAAGGGGAACACTGATCCTAGGATTCTAAACTGACAGTAATAAAAGCAGCTGTCTAAAAAAATTCCACCTTTTCTGTATAAAAGATTTAAACATAAGTCGTGATACCATTAAAGTCCTAGAGGAGAACATAAGCAGGAAAATCTCAGATATTTCACACACCAGTATTTTCACTGATACATCCCCTAGAACAAGGGGCATCAAGGAAAGAATAAACAAATTGGATCTCATCCAAATAAAAATGTTCTGCATGGCTAAAGAAAAGAATATTAAAATAAAAAAATAACCAACTGTATGGGAAAACATATTTGCCAATGATACTTCAGACAAGGGTTTAATTTCCAAAATATATAAAGAACTCAGATGACTCCATGTAAGAAGACAAGCAAACCAATTAAAAAAGGGTAAAGGAGTTGAACAGACACTTCTCCAAGGAGGACACACAGAGGATCCAGAGATATATAAAAAGATGTTCAATATCACTAGCCTTCAGAGAGATGCAAATTAAAACAAGAGTGAGACACCACTTCACACCAGTCAGAATGGCCACCATAAATAAACCAACAAACAACCAGTGTGGGAGAGGCTGTGGAGAAAAGGGAACCCTAGTGCACTGTTGGAATTACAGACTGGTGCAACCACTATGGAAAACAGTATGGGATTTCCTCAGAAAACTGAAAATGCAACTGCCTTTTGACCCAGCGATTTGACTGCTAGGATTACATCCTAAAATATTAACACCAATCCAAAAGAATCTATGCACCCCAATGTTCATAGCAGCAAAATTTACAATAGCGAAATGCTGGAAGCAACCTAGATGCCCACCAGTAAATGAATGGATAAAAAAACTATGGTACATTTGCACAATGGAATTCTATGCAGCAGAAAGAAAGAAGGAGCTCCTACCCTTTGCAACAGCATGGATGGAACTGGAAAACATTATGCTACCTAAAATATAAGCCAGGTGGTGAAAGACAAATACCATATGATGTCACCTTTAACAGGGACCTAAACAACAAATCAAAGAAACAACCAAAAGATAACCAAAGACAATGAAATTGAGAACAGGCTGACATTGATCAGAGAGGAGAGGGGGGTGAATTTCAGGTTAAAGGGGTGAAGGGTTTGTAGGAACAACTATAAAGGACACATGGACAATAATGGGTTGCGGGATGAAAATGGAAGGGAGGTAGAAAGGCTGAGGTGTTGGGCTGGGGTGGGGGGAAAGGCAGAAAACTGTACTTGAACAAGAATAAAAAGAAATAAAAAGAAAAAGAAATCCCACTTCTTCATCACATTGAATTTTCCTTATCATCCATCCTCTGTAAGTGACTTTGGATATGATGGCTTTTTAAGCACTTATGGATTATGGTCTCTATGGATTTACCTATTCTGGGAATTTCATATAAGTTCAATCATACCATTTTAAAAATCCCCCTGCCTTTTCTTTCAGTGGAGTTGAATTCAATCACTCTCCCTTATTGCAATTATCGGGAACTCCATTGTATAGTCTTAAATGAAGTCTCCTTACATGTTTGACCATGTCTCATGCAATTTCTCTTTGCTATAATCACCATCTATTATACAAATTTATTTACAACTAGTTTCTACCAAAGAATCTTTATGACTGGGAAGTGTCCGATGTCTTGCCTGTTTGTGCCAATGATATCATGTTTCACAAAAGACTTTGGATTGAGAGAGGACCAAAACTCACTGACTTGAAGACCCGCATCAGTTTAATTTGGGACACAATAATTGATACAGCCAGGTATAAGATATTTTTATACTATTCAAAACATGTGAGTCCACTGAGAAGGTAATGACAATACAAGATGAATGCAGACTAACTGGATGGAGAGAACATCGGAATTCAGATGGGTGGTAATGCATCTTTTTTAAAAAGATTGTATTTATTTATTTTTAGAGAGAGTAGAAGGGAGGGAGAAAGCAAGTGAGAGAAACATCAAAGTGTGCTTCCTTCTCACATACCCCCTACTAGGGACCTGGGCCTAAACCCAGGCATGTGCCCTGACTGGGAATCAAACCAGCAAGACTTTTGTTCACAGCCCAGCACTCAACTGACTGAGCCACACCAGCCAGGGTACTGGTTATGCATCTTCAATTGCTGATATTTAAGTGGAAAGTTGAGTAAAAAAGAGGAAGAACATGCTAGACGTAGATAATAACTTTAATGGTCTTCAGGTTACAAAGAACATGGTCTGTTTGAAGAACTACAAGAAAGACCATAAGTGTAAACAAACTTAGCATGTAACAAAATCGCTTGCAGTGTGTTCCACCTGCAGAGGTTCTGGTTCAGCAGGTCTGGAGCAGGACCTGAAATTTAGCATGTATAAGCTCCCACAGAATGCCTATAAATGGGCCAGTGCCAGTGATGGAGTTGGAAAGGGATCGAAGAAACTAAACCATAAAGAGTTTATAGACCTTGGTAAGGAGTTTTAGTTACACCAAACACAAAAACAAAAACTGGTTTCCATGTAAAACAGGAGAAAGTGAACATTCAGAAGCCTTTTAGAACACCCTTGCAAGAGTAGGAAATACAAATCACCAGCAAATCTGAGCAGCTATATTCTCATGAATTTTGAGAGGAAACAGGAAGAGAGTTAAGTAGTATGTCAGCCAGCTTGCAGTTCAAGCTCCTTCCACTCTTTCAGGTCATCTGTGTGTGCATCTCTGTGTTCTAATGGACAAGACTTAGTACATGCCTCAAGTCTTCAGGTACCTCTTCCCAGGAGGAAAGCAATATCCTTAGTGTTAGACACTCTCATATTCTCAATGCTTTCTGAGCCTAAACAACAGAATAAGGAGAACCTGACCTAACTTGGAACAAAAATCAGGGCCAAGTGGGTGCTTCTGATAGGAACTTAGGGCCTCTAGAAATTTCAAGAAAATGAAACAGGCCAAATAAATTATCATTCTTAACTCATCTTTTATTTACACTCCAAGGTTTAATATTTTTAAATAAACATTTTTGAAGTATAACACTCATGCAGATGTTATTATCTCAAACTGTGTTCTACCTTTGTTTTTTTGTTTTTTTATATATTTTTATTTTAATCATTGTTCAAGTACAGTTTTCTTTTTTTAAGTCCCATTCCAGCCCACCTGCCCTTACCTCCCCACTTTCCTCCCATTACCATCATCCCCCTCGTTTTTCTCCATGTGTCCTTTAAATGTGTTCTCCCTTTGTATCAAGCATTTCTGAGTTTGGATTTCTAGATTCATTAAGATTTTCTACAGGGACCTACCTACTACCCTGAAATTTCAATACCTCAGCTCCTCTGCTTGAATTTTCCATCACTGACCCAAGCACCAGGCTTCTAATTTATAAAGCATTGCTGACTACTTTTTTAAAACTACCTTGGAATTGTCTTAACATCATCCCAAAATAGTTTTATTACTAAGCAGATATGCCAAGTTGGCTTCATCCAAGAGACTCAGAGATTGTGATGAGCATGCAGAATGGTTACCAGGTAGTGCCCCTGCAATCAACACCTGTAGAAGAGCACATGTGTGGGAAAGAATTTGTCCTCACTTACAGAGAGATATGACCTTTGCCTCAGGTCCTGGGAGGTAACCTTTAAGCTCTTGAAATTTAGCTAGTGATAGAAGTGATTGGTTATTGTGGGGGACCCCATGTACCATACCTGATAGTTTGTGCTAATGAGATGACTGAAATTGGCAATTGGTTCTGCCAAAGAGACCAAGCGTGTATGTGAAGGATTGGTACTTCAGGAGAACTGAGGTCAACCCAGTACCTGGGGAGAAAGGTTGGAGAGTGAGTTCAATCAAATGGGAAATGATTCAATTTATCCCACCAATGAAATGAATGAAGTCTCAATAAAACCTCTGGATACTGAAGCTCAAGTGGGCTCCCTGGTTAGCCAGACTCTGACTGTTGACTCACATTGTCGCCAGGGTGAGGTAATGGATTTGAACCCCATGGGGAGAGGACAACAACAAGATTTACCTATGGGACCTTTCAGATATTTCCCCAGGTGTATCTTCTTTTGTCTAGTCCTATTTTGTATTCTTTTGCTATAAGAAAAGTATAATCATAAGACTAGCACTGTCTTAAGTTCTGTGACTCAAGCTGGTGAATTATTGAACCTGAGGGAATTGCCTTGCTTATCTGATATCTAGCAAATCATTGCAAGGGAGTCCCTTAATTTTGGCCAGCTGATCTGAAGTGAGGGTGGCCTGGGAACTCCTGAATGTGTGCCTGGGGTCTTAAGTGAAGACAGTGCTACAGGCATTGTTCCCTTACTCTGTGGTTTGGTGGACACTTTGTAGCAACCAAGGGCAGTGGGAAAATCAAGCCAACTTGAAGCCCATCAAAGCCCTCCTAAAATTACCAGGGACCTCTGGATCTAGGATGAATCTTTAGAGATGATTGGAACTGGTGCCAAGGGGCCAAATATCATGGGATGTGGGCAGCTGCAGAAGGAGATGTCACCTTGCTTATAGTGGCCCTCGGCAGCTGAGGAAGGTCCCTATGGGAGGTGATGCTGATGGCTAGTGGTACAACTGACATTTGGGGCAATATGTCCCTCATTTCTAGTATGACATCATTTCTTTTATGTAGTAAAATAATCTAATGGAAAATTTGCCATCTTAACCATGTTAAGTGTCTCATTCAGTGGCAATTAGTACATTCATATTTGCTGTACAGCCATCAACACCATCCATCTCCATGAGTCTTTTCATCTTGTAAACGTGAAAATTGTCATTTCCCAATTAAATGCTAACTCCCTGTTCCCTCTTCTCCCATCCCCAGACAACCAATATTCTAGTTTATAGCTTATGGTTTTCACTATTTTAGGTGCCTCACATAAGTGAAATTATACAGTATTTGTCCTTTCAGGTCTGCTGTGAAATTAATGAGGAGATGTTAGATGGAATGGGAAAAAGATTTATCACAATATTGGAAACTATACATCCTAGTTTTTCTATGAATGTCCCAGTTGATAAGTATTTATTCAAATTTAGTATTACTGCCATCCCATTTCAATTTCAAAATACCTTCTTTGGAAAAGAAATTAAATACTCTATCTTCTGAAGCATCTGACCACAATCATGAAGGAGCAAAAATATGGAAAAATGGAGAAGAATCATGGGGAAACTGTAAAATGAATAAATACCAAAAAGCAGAGAGCTATGATTTTTTATAATGATACAATCATGGCAACTCAGGACCAAGAGCCCTGGATAATGCACAGGGAAGTGAGAGGGGTATACTGACAGACTGCGCATCAAACTGGAGGGACTCTCACTGAAGTACAGAGTCCAAATTAACTCTGAATCCATTACTACTGTGCTAAGAGGAAAAATCATGTAGATAGAGAGCAGATCCATATGGGAACAAATACACCAGGAGACTGCAGATTCAGAATTGATTGTTACACATGTTTGATTGTGCTGCTATTTCCAGTCTATGAGCCAAAAAAGATCCATAGGTATAACTCTAGGCTATTCTTCTGATCACCCTCCATAGAGCACTCCTGATGTCCCTGTTCCTCAGGCTGTAGAGAAAGGGTTCAGCATTGGGGTGACAACAGTATACATCACTGAGGCCACTGCACCCTTCCTCAGGGAAGATGACACTGTGGAACTGAGGTACACCCCAAGGCCTGTTCCATAAAATAAGCAAACAACTGACAGGTGAGAGCCACAGGTGGAGAAGGCCTTATACATCCCTCCTAATAATGGGACTCTCAGAATGGAGGAAACAATTCGAGTGTAAGAGAAAAGGATCCCAGAGACTGGAACACCACCAATGACAGCACCAGAAAAATAGATCAATATGTTATTAATGGAGGTGTCAGAACAGGCAAGGTTGAGGAGTTGAGAAGGGTCACAAAAGAAATGAGGAATTTCCACATCTGCACAGAAGGTGAGTTGTGACACCATCAAGTAGTGCAGCTGGGAGACCAAAAGGCTGATGAAAAATGACAGCAGGACACACAAGCCACAGAGGCGGAGGTTCATGGTGACCAGGTAGTGTAGAGGCTGACAAATGGCCACCAACCGGTCATAAGCCTTCACAGCCAGAAGTAGACTCTCCAAACTTCCAAATAGAGTAAAGAACGTGACCTGAGTTAAGCAGCCTGCATAGGTGATGGACTTGCTGTATGTCTGGAGGTTCACCAGCATCTTGGGGACTGTAGTGCTGCTGAAGCTGATGTCAGCCAGGGATAGATTGGAAAGGAAGAAGTACATAGGTGTGTGGAGGTGGGAGTCAGAGATGATGGCCAGGATGATGAGCAGGTTCCCCAGCATGGTCACCAGGTACATGGCCAGGAACAGGCCAAACAGAAGAGGCTGCAGCTCTGGGTCATCTGACAATCCCAGGAGGAAGAATTCAGAGTCACCTGTTCAATTCTATGGTACTATGCAGATAGGACACGGTTTGAAAAAGAAGAGTGTGCTGAATAAATGAAACAAGTGTAGACACATCCATTTTTTTGCATTCAAGCAATTCATAAACAAAGGAATCATACTTGAGCTTGAGGACCAAACACCACCCACCACCACCAACCCTCACCCTTCAGCAACATTTCTCAGTTGGGAACTGATTTAGAACTCTTTCCTTATAGATGTTTGGGCTGTTTACCTGTTTCTGTAAACAACCACTTTAGAAACACTGGCTCAAAGAATATTAGAGAAAAAAGGACACTGCAGATTAAAAAATTCCATCAATAGCAAAATATCAGCCTTCTCTTTTGCAAGTAAAAATATGGAATGGGACATATTGTTTTCTAAGGAAAAATCATCTTAATTGGAAGACACTAAGAGGCAGCTGAATGTACTTTATCTCACTCGGATGCTGTACCAGAAATTCCCTTAATCTAGAATGTAGTCTTGAAGAGCTACAACCACATTAACTGCATTCTAACTTAGAATAAGCAGTTAGATTTTTGTATGGCAATTATCTTCAAGGGTTTTCATCTTTACTTGAATTTATGACATCTATCTTCCAGGGAGACAAGTATTCACTCAAATGTGTGGGTTGTCTGATCAAAGTCAGTCCTTCAACTCTAACTCAAATATGTATATTTTGTGCCTTAGTGGACTTCACGTTTTGCAAAATATGTCTTTGTTAAATGCACAAAATCATACAGCATCCCTGACCCTAAAGATCATGTTAGTTTACAGTGCACCAATGATTAAATAAGGATTCATTTTTATGAATACTCTGTACTCATTTTTCTTTAGTGAAAGCTTATTGTCTGTCAATGATACACAACCTCAGAGAAACATTTGCACTTGAGTTTCCCCTGTACTGTTTTTGTTCATCATGGCTAGGTAAAACTTATATTTCTCTCTAACCACAGACCTTGGTGAAAGTTGATTTCTCATCAAATCCAACCCTCTAACAAACAGTTGAGAAACTGAGGGTAAAGCCAGGCCTCAAACCATATGTTGGCCTTCTTATGCCAGACTAAGTCTTTTCAAGTCAATTCTTCCTGAGAGAGGAATTGCATTTCTCCTCAATTCAGCTCCCTAAAGGCTACTCAGGTCATTTCTCCAGACAGGTCAAAACATGATGAATTACTGAAGCATTCCATTGTCAACATATTTCTTCCTTTGTGTGATAATCTAGATTCCTATGGATATAGCTGATCATTTCTGATTTGTGAACACTACCTACATTTACATAAACTATGTCATAACTATTTTGCATCAAAAATTATATAACTTGGAAAAATGAAAAGAGAAAAAACAAAGACTAATATTACAACATGTGGAGAGTGTACTCATCTGTAAAATAGGTATATTAATTGAACTGACGTTATAGTGTTGTAAGAAATAAAATTAAATTATTTCTTCCATTTTTTAAATTTTACTATTGCTCAAGTACAGTTGTCTGCCTTTTCTCCCCCCTCCCTGCCACCCTAGCCATCCCCACCTTCCTCCCCTGATTCTATCCAGCCTTGATTAATAAAATTAAAGTATAAAGAAAAATAGTTAAATAGTGGTTATCAATGCTGGTTGATATTATAGTTACCTATCCATCTTTTAAAATTTAGAGATATGTGATATAAGCCAGTCAGACAAACACAAGTACCATATGATTTGACTCATATATGAAATCAAATGAAAAACTGAACTAACAAGCAAAATAGAAACAGATTCATAGATAGACAACAGACTGACAGCTCTGGGAGTAGAGGATTCAGAGGGGGGAACTGAGCAAAAAAGAAAGAGAGAGAAAGAACTAGAGACACAAAAAACAGTGTGGTGATTGTGGTAGGGATGAGTCAGTATAGGTGGAAAAAGGTTTAGGGGAGATCAATGGTAATGGAAAAAATACAAAAAAACTAATAATAAAAAAATTTAGTTATGGGCTGGCCATAAACTGAAACCAGTTAAATCACAAATTCCATACATAAGTCCTTTTTGCATACTATCATAAAGCTAGAGCAGACAACCATTGTCAGACAATTGGTACATGAATTAATGTTATCAATTCTTTTCAATACCATTTTAATCACTACCCATATTAAAATATAAGTATTTAATAATACATGCCATAGAATTTATATTTATTTTTTATTGTTCTTCAATTACAGTTGTCCCCATTTAGACCCTGCCCTACCCACCCCCACCTCTCACATTAACCCTTCCACCTGCCCTTCTCTTTGTCCATGGGTACTTTACACATTTATTATTGATAAAATCTGAGGGTTTTTCCTATCCTTGCATGATCTTCCCCTGTGCTTCAGTTGTCCAAAGGCAAACATTGTCATGAATCTGGTGGATGCATTTTCTTTTCAATATTTTCATATTAGTAGTGATTTATGTATTCATAGCAGTTTTCCTAAAAACTAACCTAAATGCTCACATGCTACACACATGGTTCCCAGAGTTCTCACTTACCATGGCTTGGCATTTTAAGTCTCTGTGTGAAATACATTCATTTCAGCACTTTATATTTTAAAGATTGTATTTATTTATTTTTATAGAGAGGGGAAGGGAGGGAGAAAGACATCAATGTGTGGTTACCTCTCATGCACCCCGAACTGGGGACCTGGCCCACAACTTAGGCATATGTCCTTACTGGGAATCGAACCAGTGACCTTTCAGTTCACAAGCCAGTGGTCAGTCCAGTGAGCCACACCAGCCAGGGCATATTTCAGCACTTTAAATGATGCACAGCATTACCTATGAGGTAAACTCCATTTTATTCTTTTTTTAATGTTTTTTAATATGTTATTGTTTTTAAATTACAATTGTCTGAGTTTACTCCCCACCACACCTCCCCCACACCAGCCAAATCCCCCTCCCTCCATTGCTTCCAAACCTGTGGTTTTGTCCATGTGTCCTTTATAGTAGTTGTTCCTGAAAACCCTTCCCCCATTCTTCAATTTTATGTTGTGACACTGGTTAAGAAAATTCTTATGCCCCTTTCCACATCACACAGTGAGAATTTCTTAAAGACATAGGCATTAAAGAATTATTTGAGTTGTAAAAATATTGATATATGTGTAATTTTACTATTAATTACCTATATTGATTTTCCCAATAGAAAAATGAGACAAAAAATGATTGCCAAGGGGTGAAATTAGAAAGTTCTCTGACATCTGACTAGCAGTAGCCTTTTCATGGTAGAGCCACATAAAAATCCCATCTCCTATGGGGAATGGTATTTCCATATCTCAGCTTTACAAAATGTGCTCATACATGTGTCACTATTCATAGAAACCCCTAGGATACACACTACACACATTCATTCAGTAAAGGTCCCTGCAAACCACTGGGTTCATTTGCTAATTCATGGGTGAACTCCTCCAATCCCAAGAGAAAGAATTGGTGGTTGAGCTCATCTGAGGATAAAGCAGGTTTGGAAAGAAACAATTGTTGTGCTGCAGTGGAGGGGACAGAGTCCTGAGGTGGGAATCAGGGACTGAGTTCCCCAGCTGTCAGACACTCAATGTGAGGTGTGTGTGATCTTCCCACCCCTCTGGGCTGCTATCTCTTACATAGAAATAGGGGAGTAACACCCACCTCTGGGAAACATGTGACATCCAACAGAGGTTTTCCCTCAAGAAATGTTCAGTCATGCCTTTGAAATCAGGTTGAAATAGTTGGTTTGTTGATGAAAATAATTGTGAGAAAGGTGTAATGATATATTATTCCATTAAATAGCAGCAAGGGAGAGAAACTTATCAGGTCCCATGTACTTCACTCACAGAAGTGAGTGGAAGTCCTAACATATGTCTCTGAGAACACAGTAAGATTTACCTCTATTTCTCTTTTCCTCTTTTAAAATTTTTTCCTATTTATGAAAATCTCCAGTTTTTCTTTCTGTCTAAGTGTTTCAGATCTTATTAAATGAAAATTGATAGGTTTCTTAGAAAATCAGTGCCATTGATACATGCAGGCACTGTTGTATCTCCCGTCTAGTCCTATGAGACATTGCTGGAAGAATGAAAGCACAGCAAGGAGAGCACCTGCTGTGTGGAAGCAATATTGCCTACTCTCTGAGATCCAAATTTCTCTAGGATTCTGACATCCAAGGCAAAGTCTGTTCAATATTTAACAGAGATTGTTGTTGTTCTCTGATGAGCAGAGTGTAGGGCCTGGGGGATCAGTAATGAATTGGACAATTGTTTCCCTCCACGTATTCAGATTCTGCCTGTACAGGGACCAAAATATATGAAATTTTCCATGTTCGTGCCCTCCCCTCTAATTGCCCCAACTCTCCGATTTGTCCTAAGGATGAAAGGGAAAATGCCCCTGACAGTCTCTTCTCCATCCATCATCTCCACAGTACTCACAGGGCTGTTCTGTCTCTGCTGCAGTAGGACCAGGCAGTGAGAATCCACTGCTGCTGCCCTGCATGGCACTGAAGTTTCAGGCTCCAACTTCAGGGCTGGCAGTTGGCCGAGTTTGTCGTGGGCCTCCTGACGCAGTGACATGAGACAAGAAGACTCAGATGTGAAGCCCACTGGACTGAGATGGGGAACTTCAAGTGATGGAGGCAACACTGATGATCTATTCTTGCATGGGCTTGGGAGAGCAATGCTCACAGCTCATAATTAGCCAAATCAGTCTGTGTTCTCCCAGTCTCTGAGGACTTGCTATTATTAACAGAAGAGGGAAATGAAAGGTACTTCCAAGGATTTGGCCCCTTGTCAGCAGGAAGCTCCCCTATACTCCTCACTTCCAACTTCCAAGTAGCAGGAATTTCATAAATTCAGACAAGTATTTTTCAATTACAAAAAGCAATGTCTGACTTGTATGTCTGCCCATTCATTGGATTAATAATTCTATATGAAGATAATTATGCTGTCTCTACCAAAAATATTATATAATTATAATTTCCATTTTCTCATTTAAATTTATGTCTCTAAGGAGAAACTTTCTCTTTTTCTTCTTAAGTCTGGTTTAGGATGTTGGATATTGTGCATTAAGAGATGTGTTGTTGTTGCTATTTTGAAAAGCAGCCCAAATCATTATTTTTTCCATAGAATTTATGTTTGCTACTAAATTACACAGCCGTCTGCCATATTTTTCAGACTGTAAGATGCACTCCCTCCCCCCAATTTGGGAGAAATATTGGTTGTTAATGCTGCTGTTGAATTCTGTTTACATTTACATTGGTGAAATATTATGTTATTTATGTTATTAAATATTTTATCACATTTTTTGCTTCAAAATTTTTTTTCCTATTTTCTTCCTCTAAACCTAGGTGCATCTTATGGTCTGAAAAATATGGTCCTTTGATATGCTGAATGGCTATTTTCAGAAATCCATCTGGGGGTCTTACAGATGTCTGTGTTCTAGATGGAGGGCTGATGTAGTCATTTCAAGTCCTTTTCTTCTTTTTTTAAATTGAATATATTGGGGTGGCATTGGTTAATATAGCTGCCAAATGCACAATTCTATACTACATCATTTGTATATTGTATTGTGTGTTCACCACCCCAAGTCAAGTTTCCTTCCATCCCCATTTAATCCCCTGTTCACCTATTCTGCCTCCCCCACAGCCTTTCTCTCTGGTAACCACCATGCTGTTGCTTGTGTCTATATTGAATTTTCTTTTCCTTTTTTTTTTATTTTTGCTTAAACCCTTCACCATGTAACTCCACCCTCTTTCTCCTCTGACAGCTGTCCATTCATTCTTGGTATCTATGAGTCTGTTTCTAGTTTATTTGTTAGTTTATTTTGATCATTATGTTCCACATATAAGTGAAACCATATGGTACTCATTTTTCTCTGACTTACCTATTTCACTTAGCATACTACTCTTCATATCTAAAAATAATAATAATAAAAACAAAAATATATAAAAGAAAAAAACTTAACAAAATAATTCTCCAGGTCCATCCATGCTGTCACAAGAAGTAAGATTTTCTTTCTAATTATAGCCAAGCAGTGTTTCACTGTGTAACTGTACCACAACTTTTTTATCCACTCATCTACTGATGGGAACTTAGGCTGCTTCCAAGTCTTGGCTATTGCCAAAAACACTGCAATGAACACTGAAGTGCATGTGTTCTTTCAAAACAGTGTTTCGGCATTCTTTGGATATATTTGCAGAAGTAGAATCTTTGGGTCATAAAGCAGTAGCGTTTTTAATTTTGTGAGGAAACTCCATACTGTTTTTCATAGTGGCTGCATCGATCCACTTCCCACCAACAGTGCACAAGGGTTCCCTTTTCTCCACATCCTCATGAACACTTGCTTCTTGTTGATTTATTTTTTTTAACTTTTATATTGTTGCTCAAGTAGTAGTTGTGTCCACTTCCCTCCATCCCACCCTTGATCCTACCTACCCCTCATTGATTTTGTCCATGTGTCCTTTATAGATGTTCCTGAAAACTATTCCCCTTTCCCCCCCGTTATCCCCCCCCACTTCCCCTCTGGTTGCTGTCAGCTTGTTCTTAATGTCAATGTCCCTGGTTTATTTATTGATGATAGCCATTGTGACAGGAGTTAGGTGATAAGTCATTGTGGTTTTAATTGGCATTTCTCTGGTGATTAGTGATGTTGAGCATCTTTTCATATGTCTCTTGGCCATCTGTATGTCCTCTTTGGAGAAGTGTCTATTCAGGTCCTTTTGCCCATATTTTAAATGGATTATTTGTTTTGTTTTCTTTTGGTTTGAGTTGTACAAGTTTATAAATGTGGAATATTAACCCTTTGTAACTGGCACATATGTTCTCCCATTCAGTGGGTTGTCTTTTCAATTTGGGGATGGTTTAATTTGCTGTGCAACAGATTTTGTTTTAATTTTTTCATTTTTTTTGTGAAAGGCAAAGGGAGGGACAAAGAGAGAAAGAGAAAAATCAATGTGTGGTTGCCTCTCACATGCCCCCAATGGGGACCTGGTCCACAACCCAGGCATGTGCCATGACTGAGAATCAACCAGCAACCCTTTGGTTCTCAGCCCACGCTCAATCCACTGAGTTGTATCAGCCAGGACAAAAGATTTTTATTTTGATATAGTACCATTTCTTTATGTTTTTGTTTCCCTTGCCCAAACAGATATATCAGAAAAATATTGCTATGAGAAATGTCTGACATTTTACTCCTTATGCTCCTAGGATTTACATGGTTTCAACTCTAACATTTAAGTTTCTACTTCATTTTGAGTTTATTCTTGTGTATGGTGTAAGAAGGTGGTCACATTTAATTTTTTTCATATATCTATCCAATTTTTCCAACACCATGTATTGAATATATTACATTTACCCCATTGTATTTTCTTGCCTCCTTTGTCAAATCTTAATTGACCATAAAAGCATGGGACTATTTCTACACTCTGTTCCATTGCATTGATCTATATGTCAGTACCATGTTCTTTTGATTACTTTGACCTTGTTGTATAGTTTGATATCAGGTAGCGTGATTCCTCCAAATATCTTCTTTTTCAAAATTGCTGTGGCTATTCTGGGTCTTTGTGCCTCCATATAAATTTTAGGATTATTTGTTCTAGTTTTTTGAAACTATACGGCTGGAACGGGAGTAGGGGGGAGAAAACTGTACTTGAACAATGATTGAAATAAAAAAAAATAAAATAAAAAATAAAAATAAATAAAAAGAAAGAAACTATACTATTGAACCTATAGATTTCTTTAGGTAGTATTGACATTTTAATAATGCTTCTTATCCATGAACACAATGTATGCCTCCATTTATTTGTGTCTTCTTCAATTTCTTCCTTCAGATTTTTTTGGGTGGGGAGCATTTTCCTTTTATTTTTTAATTGTTTATGCTGTTACTGTTGATACAATTTTTTCTCCATTTCCCCACATCTACCCAGCCCCACTGTGTTGCAGCCTATCAAGGCCTGGCAGGTCCACTCTAGATTCTGGGAGACAGAAGAAAATGTGTAGAGCTGTAAGGATGCTTTGCATGCATTTATTCACAGGTGGGCGAGCCATGCACACTGCAAGCTGCATGTCTCTCTGTATGTTTCTGGGAGTCTCTGCATATCACCTGTCCCCTTGCATGGCATGCAGTGTGCCCTTTGCTCCCCAGGGTGGCACACAGCAGGGAACCCCTAGACCCTTTCAAATACTAGAACAAACAAGGCCAGCTTCAACCAGAAAATTATATCACATAACATAATTCTGCCCATGAGAGCCCACTTCTTGTTATGAGAACTGTTTATCATATCCAGTTTCAAAGCCATGAGAACATTACTTCTCAGGCCCATTCAAGGTTATGGAAACACTGCTTCCCTTAGTTACCCAGACACCTAGGTGAGGAAGTCAGACTGCCTCAATTTACCCTACACTCACCCTCTGCCCATCTCAAGCCAATCCCCATATTGTTGTCCATGTCCCTGGGTTTTTCATAAATGTTCTTTGGTTAATCTCCTCATCATCTTTCATCCCATCACCCATTCTCCTTTCCAGCTGCTGTCAGTCTGTTTTATGCACCTAATCTTCTGTTACTCTATTGTTCAATAGTTTACTGTGTTCATTAGATTCCACATCCAAGTGAGATCATGTGGTATTTTTCTTTCATTTCTACAGATTCTTATAACTTTCCGAGTACAGGTCTTTTACATCCATGGTTAAATTTATTCCTAGGTATTTTATTTTTTGATGCAGTTGTAAATGACATTGTAGTGTTAGTTTTATTTTTTTCTGAGTGTTATTGATGTACAAAAAGGCAACTCTTTCTGGATATTTATTTGGTGTGCTGCTACTTTACTGAATTCATTTATCAGTTCTAGTAGGTTTTTTTGGTGGAATTTTCAGGGTTGTCTGATATACAATATCATGTCATCCACAAATAATGACAGTTTTACTTCTTCCTTTCCAATAGGTTGCCTTTTAGTTTTTCTTCTTGTGTGATTACTGTGCCTAGGACTTCCAGTTCTATGTTGAATAAGAGTATGGAAAGCAGGCATCCCTGTCTTATTCCTGATCTTAAGGGAAACACTTTTAGTTTTTGTCTATTGAGTATGATGTTGGCTGTGATTTTGTCATACTTGGCCTTCATAACATTGAAGTATGTTTTCTGTATTCCCACTTGGCTGAGAGTTTTTACCACAGCTGGGGGATGGATTTTATCAGTTGTTGTTTTCTGAATCTATAGACATAATCATAAGATTTCTACCCTTAAATTTGTTTAGGAGATACATCTTATTTACTGATTTGTGAACGTGCCAAACTTGCATCCCTAGAATAAAACTCACTTGATCATGGGATATGATCTTTTTAATGTATTGCTAGATCCAGTTAGCTAGTATTTTGTTGAGGACTATACTATCTAAGTTCATTACAGATATTGGCCATAATTTTATTTCTTTGTACCATCTGGTTTATAATTAGGATAATGTTGGCCTCATATAATAAATGTGGGAGTCTTCACTCCTCTTGAATTTTTTGAAGGGTAGGTGTCAGTTTTTCTTTAAATGTTTGGTAAAGTTCACCTGTGAAGCCATCAGGTCCAGGACTTTTGTTTCTTGGGAGTTTTTTATTACTGGGAGTTTTTCTTTATATTTTTTATTACTTTAAGCTCATTAATTGTAAATCTGTCTTTTCATAATTTATGATACTTCCTGATTTGGTTTTAAAACACTGTGTGTTTCTAAGAATTTATGCATTTTACCCACATAGTTTAATTTGTTGGCTTATAGGTTTTCATATTTTCTTTTTTCTTATTCTCTTACAAATCATTTTAATAACCTGATTGTGAGTCAAATATAAAAAGCAAATTCAAACTTGCTTCCTTTAAGGTGATGCTACCACAAATGTCTTGCACACTCATGATCAAAGGTAATGGTGACACCAGATTCCAAAAAAAACAAGGGTGGCCAGTAGAATTCAAGGCTCACAAATTGAAGAGTTTTGTTTCAGAAAGCCTCAGAGAGGTAGCAGGTGGCAGGAAAGACATGAAATGTAAGGGACCCTCAGAGTACAGAGTGCAGTTGCTGGGTCATCAGCACCTTTAAACATTTCTTGATGGTGGTTTTGTAACTACAGTATTTGTCGTGTGGGGAGAACCATGCAGGATAGGCTGAGCAGGTCTGTTGTCCTCTTGGGTCAAACTTCTTCAGGGTATAGATCTGGTCTCACTGTTCATTGAGGTAATATTGGAGAAACATTATCACGCTGAAGCTGGAGGTTCCAATTCCATCTGCAGGTCAGTCTCACTGACAGCCTCACTCCATAATATTTTCTTACTATCCCTTGTATTTTGTTGGAATCAGTTATCACTCCTCTTCTTTCATTTCTGATTTTACAGTATTTATTTGGATCCTCTCTCTTTTTTTCTTGATGAGTCTGGTTAAAGAGTTTTCAATCTTGTTTACCTTTCCAGAGAAACAGCTCTTGGTTTCACTGACCTTTGACATGGTTTCATAGATTTGTTTGCACTTACTTATGCTCCAATCTTTATTATTTATTTCTTCTGCTCACTTGGGGCTTTTTTGTTGTTCTTTTTCTAGTTCTTTTAAATGTAAAGGAAGATTCATTATTTGAGGTTGTTCTAGTTCATCGTGGAAAACCTGTAATACTATCAATTCCCCTCTTAGATCTTCTTTCACTGTGCCCCATAGATTTGGGGTTGTTGTGTTTTCATTTTCATTTGTTTCAAGGTATTTTTAAAATGTTTTCCTTGATCTTACCCTTAATCCATTTATTGTTTGTAACATGTTATTTAGCCTGCATGTCTTTGTGTGTTTTCCAGTTTTTCTTCTTGTGATTGTTTTCTGGTTTCATATCATTATGTTTTATTTATAGAGTATTTTTTTTAAGATTTTACTTATTTATTTTTAGAAAGGGAAGAGAGGGATAAAGAGAGAGACAGTGAAACATCAATGTGTGGTTGCTGGGAGCCATGGCCTGCAACCCAGGCATGTGCCCTAACTGGGAATCAAACCTGTGATGCTTTGGTTTGCAGCCCGGTCTCAATCCACTGAGCTACACCAGTCAGGGCTCATATCATTATGTTTAGAGAAGATGATTGATGTGATATCAATCATCTTAAATTTCACCAGACTTGTGTTGTATCCTGACATGTGGTCTGTTCAGGAAAACTTTCCACATGCCCTTCAAAAGGATGTATATTTTGCTCATTGGGGTAGAATGCTCTGAAGATATCCACTAAATCCATCTAATCTGGTGTGTCCTTTATGGCTGCTGGCTGCTCTTTCCTTGTGATTTTCTGTCTGCACAGTCTGTTCATTGATATTAATCGGTGTTAAAATCCCCTACTCTGACTGCCTTAGTATCCATCTCCCCATTTGTGTCCATCAAGATTTACTTTATACATTTAGGTGCTCTTAAATTGGGTGCATAAGTGTTTTTCAAGAATTATATCCTCTTGTTATAGTGCTCCATTTATCATTATGTAGTGTCTTTCTCACAGTAGCATTTGTTTTAAAGTGCAGAAGTGAGGTCATTAGGCCTCTCCAGGATTTGTTGTTCAAGGCCCTAAGACAGTGTCCCTCAAACACCTGATCCTTTGGTATGCTTTTAAAAGTAGTTTCTCAGGACCCATCAGTCAATGTCCAGGTAGGTACTCAAAAGAATTAAAAAGAAACAACTCACAGAGATTCTTGCAGGCCAATGTCCATAGCAGAATTACCCAAAATATCAAAACAACCCAAGTGTCCATCAACAGACGAATATATGTGCAACATTTCATGTCCAACAACATGAAATATATGTGCAATGGAATATTATTCAAATTTTGAAAGGAATGAAATTATGAATCATGTGCAATGTAATTGAAACTAGAAACCATTTTGCTAAGTGATATATGCCAGACACAAAAGGACAGGTATCATGTGAGTTCACTTTTATGAGGTACCTAAAATAATCAAATTCATAGAGATAGAAGTAGAATAAAGGTTTCAATGTGGAGGGGGTGAGAAGAATGGGGAGCTGGTGTTTAATAAGCATAGAACTTCTCTTTGGAATGATGAAAAAGGTGTTGAAATAGATACTGGTACTGTTTTCATAATATTGTGAATATACTTAACACTACAAATTTGTATATTTATATATTTTAAAATGGTTAAAATGGTCCATACACATAACACTTCATCTATGTGAACATACATAGCCATCATAAAAATATATATATAAATAAAAGTAAAATAAAGTAAAATAAAGTAAAACCATTGCAATTTTCTTTTAAATGTAGATTCTTGTGCTCTCCCCCTGGAGATGTTGATGAGATGAGTCTAGGAAAAGTATAAGTCTGGGAAGATATATATTAACAACACCCTCAGTTGATATCTTGATAAAGCTAAAATTATTAATCATTCCTCAAGAGAAATGAGTTTCAATGGATTATAATATGGATCAACAAAATTTGGAACTTGTGAAAATTCTGAATTATCAGATCCAAACTCAAGTCCACAAAGACAAAAATTGGGGAATGAGACTCTGAAATCTATTCTGACAAATGCTCAAAATTCTCTCAGTGCAAGCTAAAGCCTGAGAGACATCCCCTAGTAAATCCTGGGACACTTTGCTACTCAACAACCTATCCAATGAGGAAACTACAAGTTGGAAAATGATGAAAGCTGTCTCTGGCTTGTGTGGCTCAGTTGATCAGGCATTGTCCCACAAAGTGAAAGGCTGCTGATTTCATTATAGATCATGGCACATGCCTAGTTTGGCCCCCAGTGTAGATGCCTACAAGAGGAAATCAATTGATGTTTCTCTCCCAAATTGATGTTTCTCTTTCTTTTTTTCCCTCTCTTTCTGTCACTAATATAAATAAATAAGACATAAACAAATATTTTTGAAAAGAAAACGATGACACATTATTCCAAGAGGAGATCCAAGGAAGACTAGAGTGACTGTTCCCAGCGGAATGGGATCCAGAGGAAGAGAATCACAGCTGGTCTCACTGTTAGTCTCTCAGAGATAAGGAATTGACAAGACACAGACACTTTCCTCTGTGACCCTGCCCCTGAGGAGTCACCTGATCAGGGAATGGAAGAGGCATTGATTAATTTATCTAACAAGTTTCAGAGGGGAATCTGCCACCAGGGCCACATAACCTGAAACATATCAACTTATAGTCAGTCATCAAGGCTCTCATGTGCCAGACCCAACACATTCATTCCTTCTCCAGCAGATATAGCCAGGCCCTGTCCCATATGCTGGGATCTGAATTCTTGCTATTATGGAGGACAGACCTTCCTTTTTCATCACCCACCTTCCGTGAAAAAACAAGATTCACACTGTCAAACCTTCACGGCCCAGTAAGTGTTGTAGAAAATAAGAAAAAGGTATAGTAGAGTGTATGTGGTATTGACTATTGTTAAGCAAAAGGCAGGGAAAACACTGTGCTGTCTATGGAAAATGAGGTCTAGAGGTTACTTGCTTGGGAGGGTGAATGGCTAAACTCCTTGTTTGAAGCTGCCATTGTGTAATGGGCTTTTCATTCAGTTATATGTTGTTTGTTTAGGTGGGTGATGGAAATTATAGGAATGGGAAGGCAGAGGCTAAACCAACACTCCCCTTTGACAACATCACACTTCCCACAATCATGCTGTGTAGGGGTACAGTCACTAGTCTTTGGTGTGCAAATGGATGCCCCCAGGTACTGATAGAACCTTAGGTCCTTTATAGTGAAGTTTTTTATCTATTTATTTATTTTTTGCATTCATGACAACTTATTGATACTAATACAAGAGTCAAGAGGCATGCAATAAAAGATCAATGAACAAAAATCAAAAGAATTCGTATTCCATATCAAAAATCACTTACAGTACATAATAGGAAAAAAAGAAACCATTTATGACCATGAGAACTGCAGAATAAATAAGGAAAAAACATAACATGAAATAAACAAAATATATATGAAGAAATGGTAAGACTTTCCTGGCATGCATAAAGATTTAAAAAATGACAGTGACAGTGAAGTCTTGATCTTCTTCTTTTCCCTTGTTAACCAGCCCAAGAGCTCCAACACCTCTATCTTCATTCAACTTACACAAATCGTAATTATTCTTTACCACCTCATTTTCTTGGGAACATCCCCTGTGTCTCAGAAAGGATCTGCCCTTCCCCTTCTTCTCCACCCTTATCCATTATTCTCATTAGTGTCCTTCAAGAAGGAAGGGTCTGAGGTCCCTGGTGTCTAGGGCCACAGTGTATGAAGACTGTGGTCAGGTGGGTGAGAGAGGGAAGGTGAAGGATGTACAAAGTCCAACATCCAGTACCTTATTGACATCTTACTCATCTGCTCTGGAAAATCTTGGAAATACTGGAATTGGCATGTCCTTTTCTCATAGTTCCCATTGACTCCACTTGGGTGTCTAGTTTCATTCTTAAGCAGGGACATGAAATCATTAGCAAGATCAGAATTATTTCTTCATCTATTTTAACATTTGTTTTTCTTATTTAAAATGAGTGACTGGGTTCTTAAAATATATGATGTAAAAATTCATTACCAATTTCCATTGCCCTCAGTTTTGTCACCTTTAAATCCATCTTTCACCCTGGACACCAGAGGAAATTGTGATACAAATCATGACCCTGCTTTGGTTGCACTTCCTCCACATCCCCATCCTTTATTTATGACTCTTTTCAAGGTTCCCAGGGATGTGGTCACCTCTTCAATCTAATTCTTCACCATTCCATCCCCAGTGTGTACTTCAGCTAATGGCTAAAAGCACTCTGTTCCATGCTGCCTCTTACTCATGGTCTTTCCCCTGCTCTAACTCTGTTAGGAAAGCCTGTATTTAATAGTCCACTAGTGTAACTTCTTGTCCAGGGACCTCTTCTTGCAGGAATTCTTCACTGATTCCATCATTCCAGGCTGCATTTGGAACTCCTCTCTTCTCAGCATCCATCCTCCAGACTGCCTTTATCTTACCATTTAAGGCACTGTAATACAATGACCTATTTGTGCATCCACTTCTGGAAAATGGCTCCCTGAGGTTGAAGACCCAATAGCTGACATGTAGCCTGTCCCCAAAAAGCCCTTCACACCAAGTGGCTTCTGGGAATTCTTCAGTGTGTGACAAAAGGCCTAGTTTAATATTCTAACCCCCGACATGGCTCAACAAAACTATCCATCACCATTAGCTACTAGAACCAGAAGAGAACATATTCATTTGGTGCATCAGTAGAGAAAAAAGTATAACTGACAAAGGCCTGTATCCTCCGATTTTGATTTCTAACCTCTGGTCCTTAAGTTAAAGGTTTCTAATATGTGGGAAACTTGTTAAGATGAATGTCATTATTCTTCTCGCAACAATTTAAGTAATAATTCAGCTGCACCTGCAACTCCAAATGGGACTTAAGCAGAAAAGAAGTCACATGGTAGATTTCACTTCCAAGAAACTAAGAGCAAACCCTGCAGCAGCCAGACCCCTGGCTTTGTCCATCAGAACAAAATTATTTCTCATTAGTCTCTCCCTTATGTTCATTATTATTTTCATTGAATATTTTTCACTGTCTCAATTTTTTTATTTGTCTTTAGGAAACAATATTTGACAATTCTAGCAGAAACCCATCTTGTACCTTTATCAAACACACTTACCTTCTTAACCGGGAAGGTTTGCATGGGCTCTTTACCCTCCCTCAGAGGAAGCAATAAGCATCTCAGACTATGTTCAGCTTCAGAGGCTGACCCCTTTTTTAACCATTCTTCCAAGCAGCAAAGGTCTGGAAACGTATTTTAATACTGTCCTACATGGTCCTCATGAAATACATCAGTTCTCTATTAATGTATTCAATCAGTTCTTGGAACTGGGAAACAACATGTAACAAAACCAATTTTACTGTAAGTTAATCTAATGGGTACAGAGAAGAGTTACATTCTTATAGCAATCATCAACCTTATAGTAAAACAACATTGAATGAAATAATATTACTTGAGGACCTGCTGTACTTGTAAGGACAGAAATTATACCAGAATGTTTGCATATCAGCCCAAAAGCATAAGGGTCAGACAAGAAATGATACTTAAAGTAGCATTGGTAAGGTGGAGAGAGGGGGCATTGGTCCAGTCTCTGCCTACCTCTGGCTCTCTCCTTGCCAGGTCTTGGGGGTTCTGGAACCAGAGAGAAAAGAATGGGTGTCTTCATTTGCTTTCCCATTATCACCCTCTTCTGGAAAGTGGGTCTTCATGTGCTTGGGGAGAGAGCACCAAGTTAGCCGTGTCTGCTCATGCATGGAAAAGAGTGTTTAACAGTTTCATATGCAAGAAAAAGGACTAAGAATGTGAATGTTGAGTGACTTCCAGGAAGGGAATTAAAAGGTAATGAACGTCCTCCTTTATAACCCCAGAAAAATAATTTCCTGACAACTAGTCTTTTGTGAAATTTTTGTACACTTGTCATTTGTCTTTTTTTTTCCTCTCAGTCATCTTGTGTTTGTGCCTCTGGATAATTAGGACAGAAAGTCAGGGGTGTGTGTGCAGGTATTTCAGGTAAAGGCTGTGGGGAAGCAGTTGCTGATGTTGCTCTGGGTAAAGATCCCAGGTGAGCTGCAAGAACAAGAGAAAATAGGCTAAATTGTTTGGGCCTGATAGGGGTCAACACTGGGAATGCATGTTGTCCAGGACTGAGAAGAAGACATGGCTATTTAATAAGCAGCAACCTTATATTCTATTTTCTGTCTCCTCTTCTCTCTTTTGTTCCTCAACATCCTCTCTCCATATAGTAACCTCCTGGTGGGTAAGAAGTGCTAAAAGTTTTGGAGCAGTAAACACCCAAAGACTATGTGATGAGCTGCAGCAATGAAATAATATTGGTCTGTAGTGCATCTTTTTATTAATTTTACCACAAAACCAATACAAAGAGTACCCTTTGTGCTAAGAACTCACCTGTTATTGAGAACTGAGGTGTCTTGGAATTATCCAAGAAGGTGACAGCCTGTGCCATCCATATGGTGACAGGTAGGAATGAAAAGAAGAAAGTAGAGAGAAGTTTAGGCAAAGGGGGAAGGTCCTGACTAGCCTGAAAAATATATGGTGGGTGGTATGGGCCATGTAGGAAAACAATAGTTTTGTAGAATGACCAGAATTTAGAATAAAAATTGAGAAGTGGTGAGAAATAAGTCTGGGGCATAAGCATGGAGCCATGATATACTGACGAGTTTGGATGTTTTTAGCAGGTGATATAAGGCATTTCAAAGACTTTAGGCAGGAGAGTGATTCAATCTGATTTCCATTTTAGAAATCTGAGTCAGAGGGACATGTGCAGAATCAAAGGTGAAAGGAGATCAGGAGGGAAGTTTGTTCAATAGATGATAAGTTATGAAATTGTTTTCTCTTTTCCAATCAGTCATTGCTGTTAACACATGAGCACACTCCAGGGAATAACTGGAATCTCTGGCATCTCCCACATTCTCTCTCCTATTCTGCTATATAAAAAAAAAATCCAGTGTGAGAAAGCAAGCTACACTTATTGAAAGCCAGGAGAAATTTTTGCCAGCTATCATACTTCAGAAATGCGTCATGACAATATTGATGAAAAACAACTAGAGATGATTACAAACTGTCTCTACCCCAAAGGGCCAGAAAAGGTATTCATTCATTGCTTAAAAAATTGGGTATGAAATGGCCCTTTTTATCATTCCAGAGACACTCTCAGCTCTGGAGTTCATTTAATTGAGATGTAATAGATATATAACATTATATTAGCTTCAGGTGTCCAACATGATGGTCAATATTTGTATATATTGAAAATTAGAGTAGGGGGCAGAAAACTGTACTTGAACAATGATTAAAATTAAAAAAAAAGAAAATGATCTCCCCAATAAGTCTAGTTACCATCTATCCCCTTACATTCTTACAGAAATTTTTCTCTTGGGATGAGAACTTTTAAGATCCAGTCTCTTAATAACTTTCAAAAATTCAATACAGTATTATCTAGTTACTATGCCATATATTGTATGCCTATGACTTATTCATTTTATAACTGGAAGGTTTTACCATTTGATGCCCTGCCTTCTCTGCCCACTTTGGTTTTTATACCTAAGAAGACTGACAGTGATGGCAGCTAATGATGGTCTCCTGTGTAGTTAAGGGCATTACCAAACAGCAAGTACAGAAAAACACTTATAACAAAGAAAAATAGGACACCGGAGATCACTCTATGGTTTCATGCTATTTCTTCTCCCTGGTTATAAGACCCATTCCTCTGTGTCTGGTTACAGGACCCTAAGCACCTGGAGTAAAGAGAGGAGAAAGTAGGTGGGTGGTGAATGTTAACAGCCCTGTTACCTCTGCACTGTTAACATCACTAAACTGTGAATGCAAATCCAACTCTCATCCTTTCAGGCTTACAGTTTAAAATCCTTTGCAACGTCTCCTCCCGCAGTATTTAATGAAAAGCATTGACAATGATTCAAAATTTTGTCTGTGATCTTTGAAGAGTACCTTAAGGTACTGAAATAATTTAAGTCTTGCTACCGGTTCTTCCCGTGGACATTTCAACCAATCCCTTCACTTCACAGATGAAATGTATTTTGTCAAGTGACAAATGTCAAGGGAACATCTGGCCTGTTCCTACAAGGTGTTGCTGGTCCCTGGTACACTAAGCCCTAAGTGTTCATGACTGTAGTTTATTATTCGGTGAAAAAGTTCCTTTATCTGTCTTTTTTCCTTAAGAAGTAAATCTACATTCTACTCATCCTCTAATACTTTGTCCAGATATTTGAGAAAATTTCTCAAATTCTCTCACCTCTGACACACGGTTATCTGTCCCTTTTGTGCGTCCCAGAGATGACAGACAACCCAGATCAAGCTACTGAGTTCACTAGACTGCATGCTCCACATTTGTGCTTTAGCCAGTACAAACCATTTTGTCTCTAAACTCCAAGGTTGCTCTGAACTGTGTACTGATAATTATAAGCCAGAGATAAAGAAGGTAAATGAGTGTTCCATGGGACAAGAAATAAGGGCTGATCAACAATATGAAATGTTGCAAGTAACAAAACAATATACATTTCCTAAATTTTGTATTAAGGCTTTCGTGTCCAGTCATTTACTGCTAGAAGTTTAAAAAGCAGAAATAATCTAGGGCTATCTGGAACTAATCCCAGGTTGGCTGCGTGCCACAACAGAAGCCAATGTCACGAGACAGATGCTGGTGAACAGGAAAGAGGTATATTTAATTGCTGGCCACATGAGAAAATGGGGTCTGTGGTCCCAAAGCCAATCATAACATCTCAGTGCAGGCAAAGGTTTTCATAGGAGGGAGAGGGAAAGCAGAACAAAGAGATGTAGGCAGGGCCGTGGATATGCAGGCAGTGTTGTTGATGGTCTCAATATGGGTTTTAATGGTCGGTGTCCTGGATTTGGCCTTCTGGCTTATGTCAGTTGCATTCCTATGTCTGGGCAGTTGGCATTGGCAGGCGCCGTGAGGTCAGGCTGCTCCTCAGATTCACACAGGATCTGAAACTGCTGAACTGTAAAACATACTAAAAAAAAATTTAACATGCAAGATCTAACTTTGAGGAAAAAAATCAGGTTAGAGTAACATGCTGGGTTTAACATTTACTAGAATTATTAGGGGCAGCTTTATATGAGTAGAGTGTTCATTCTCCATTACATGATGAATGTTTATTTCATGCTATTTTCTTTTCTCAATCATCTAGCTGATATGTCAGCGGTATGGAAGCAGGGAATCAAACAAGACTGTCATATTTTATTCTTCAGGGATTTTCCCAGGACTCAGAGAATCAACCCATCCTATTCTGTCTGTTCCTGTCCATGTACCTGATCACTGTGTTGGGAAACCTGCTCATCATCCTGGCCATCACCTCTGACTCCCACCTCCACAAACCCATGTACTTCTTCCTCTACAACCTGTCCTTGGTTGACATCTGTTTCACCTCCACCACCATCCCAAAGATGCTGGTGAACATCCAGACACAGAGCAAAGCCATCACCTATGCAGGTTGCATCACTCAGATGTGTTTTTTTAATATTTTTGGAATTACAAATATTTTTCTCCTAACAATAATGGCCTATGACAGGTTTGTGGCTATCTGTCACCCCTTACACTACACACTCACCATGAACCTCCGCCTCTGTGGCCTGCTGGTTCTCATGTCTTGGTTCATCAGCATAACATACTCCCTGACCCAGAGTCTGTTGACATTGCAGCTGTCTTTCTGTACCAACTGGGAGATTTCACACTTTTTCTGTGAACTTGCTCAGGTCCTCACCATAGCCTGTTCAGACACACTCATCAATCACATCCTACTCTATATGGTAACTAGCCTTCTTGGCATTGTTCCCTTCTCAGGGATTCTTTTCTCCTATTTTCGAATTGTCTCCTCAATCCTGAGAATCCCATCAGCAGATGGCAAATATAAAGCCTTTTCTACCTGTGGGTCTCACCTGTCCACAGTTTCTTTATTCTATGGGACAGGCCTTGGTGTGTATCTCAGTTCTTATGCACCCTCCTGGAGGACCATGATTGCCTCAGTGATGTACACTGTGGTCACGCCAATGCTGAACCCCTTCATCTACAGCCTGCGGAACAGGGACATCAAGAGGGCTCTACAGAAAGTTCTTGGGGGAAAGCTCTATGTTCCATAAGGGGAACACACATCCTGGGATTCTTAGCCGACAAGGGTAGGAGGAGTTAGCTAAAGAAATCCCACCTCTTCATCACATTGAATTTGCTTGTCATCCATTCTCTAAGTAACTTTGGTTAGGATGGCTTTTTAAGCACTTTGCCTTAACCTCTTATGGTGATTCCTCTGTTATTCTCATTTCTACTCTCCTCATACCCTCTTTTTATTATGTATTACTGCACCTCATCTTGGATTTCCAGCCCTGCAGGTCCATACCAGCCACTTCAGGAACCTACTGGGAAGACTTGAATAAGAATTATGACATAGTACAATTTGTTCAGAACCATTGCTAATTCTCACCAAAGTCACTCATTCAACAATATTTATTGAACACTTTTGGTGTGCCATGCTGTTGTAGGTGTATGGAATACAGCAGTGAAGAAAATTACTTTGGCCTCGTACAGCTTAAATCTTGCATCTCAGAGTTCATTATATCACTTTGTATGAGAAGGACCCCCCCCAAAAAACTGGAATTATCTTCTAGAGGGTGGGCCCCCTGTAGTAGAGGCTTCCTCCACAGATGAGTGGTGTAGGAGCTGATCTGTATCAGTGTGCCAGCTGGCATTGTTGTGAGATGCTACGTTTGGCTTCAGTTAATTTTTTTTAAGACTCTTTCAATGTATTTGCCTATTTCATGATAGGTGATTTATAAGCACATTTGCCCATATTGTGCTAAGTATTCAGCAGTTTTTGACCTTGAACTGTATGATTTCCATGCTCCACCCCCTCTATCACCTGATCTTCCCCCCAAGTGACTTTTTTTGTTGTTGTTTCCGCACATGAAAGTAGTTGTCAAAGGGAAATGTTTTGCCAATATGGAAGAGATGGTACAAAAAACAGCAGAAGCACGAAGTTGCATCAAAATCGAAGTTCAAAATCTATTCTGAGCATTGGAGCCTATGTCTCAATAAGTGTATTACATCAAATACAGTAATATTTTGAGGTGACTGAAGTTTTAACATGTAATAATAATTACACAATATTTTATAAATAAATACCTTTTTTGAGGAGTGACTTCCCTCATATGTTCAATAAAATATAAAATGATGGATAAATTATTTATTTGGCTATTCATGAGGTTGAACTTGTTTCTATATGATTTCTTAGTACATTGCCAGAAAAGTACTAGAGATTAAAAAAACACATTTGTAAATGGCCGGTTCTGTTTTGCTCCTTTGTTTGTTTTGTTGATTATGTTCCACTTAAAGGTAAGACCATATGGCATTTGTCTCTCACCACCTGGCTTATTTCACTTAGCATAATGTTTTCCAGTTCCATCCATGCTGTCACAAAGGGTAGTAGTTCCTTCTTTCTTTCTGCTATGTAGCATTCCATTGTGTAAATGTACCACAGTTTTTGATCCATTCATTTACTGATGGGCACTTAGGCTGTTTCCAGCACTTGGCTGTTGTAAATAAACCTGCTATGAACATTGGGTTCTGTAGAGTTGGTGATTCAGAATTCTTAGGGCATAGTTCCAGCAGTAAGATAGCTGGATTAAAAAGCCTTTCAATCTTTAGCTTTTTGAGGAAATTCCACGCTGTTTCCCACAATGGCTACACCAGTCTACATTTCCACCAAAAGTGTACTAGGGTTCCCTTTCCTCTACAACCTTGCCAGCAGTTGTTGTTTGTTGATTTATTAATGATGGCCATTCTGACCAGTGTGAAGTGGTATCTCATTGTGATTTTAATTTGCATCTCTCTGATGGCTACTGATGTTCAGCATTTTCATGTGACTTAGGGCCCTGTGTTTGTCCTTCTTGGAGAAGTGTCTGTTCAGGTCCTTTGCACATTTTTTAATTGGATTGCTTCTCTTCCTTTGTGCAGAATGATGTGAGTTCTTTATATATTTTGGAGATCAAAGTCTTGTCCAAGGTATCCTTAACAAGTATGTTTTCCCATACAGTTGGTTCCCTTTCCATTTCGTTCAAAATAAAGAACAAACTGACAATGACAGGGGGAAGGGGATAACAAGGGAAAGAACAAGAAAGGGAAAGAAAAGGAACACCAGTAGAGGACTCATAGTCACAGACAATGAAGGGGATTGGCTGTGTGAATAGTGGGACAGGGCGGAGGTGGGAAATGAGGAAAGATAAGACAATTGTAACTGAATGAAAAAGTTTAAAAAAGAGAAAGATGGCATTCTCCACAAAATTTAATGCCATGATCCCCCCATGTTGCTCAGTAAAGATTCACCAAGATGGAAAATGAGTACATATCTAATTTACAAATATTAAAAATGTGAGCAGTATAAATAGATAAATAAATAAATAAATAAATAAATAAGGTGACTCTATAAAACACACACATTTCATCAAAAACTAGTAAGTTGCTCAGTCCAGTCTAATTTTCAGGTCAATTCCTTGAGACACAAATATCAGAATCCAGATGATGACAGTCTACCAGAAAAGGGGACATATACTTAGGTATGGTTCCAGGGCAGAGCACTGCTTCACAGCTCCAGAGCACTAATTGAACCACAGAATTGGCACTCCAGGTATGTGATGCTGAGAGACTCAGTTGATACAGAATATGTTAGAACCCGTAGATTTCCTGATATATCATGTTTAGTTCCATATTGATAGGAGACTCAAGATTTGGAAAATTTTAGTTTGAGGTAAATAGTTATAAGCCTAGTAAGTAATACATATGTTAAATCTATTGTTTCAGAAACTGCAGATAAGGCCAATCCTGGCTACTGGGAGAAAAACCTGATCTCCTGGGGCACCACGAAAGATTACTGCCAGGGGACAAGAGAATCATCCTGACCATTGTGTTCTGGGAAGACTACCACCCCTGGGAACAGCAAAATGCCCAGGGTGAGAATGCTGTAGTTTCGGTTTTACTCTACTTTTCCCTTAATTTCAAGACCTCTCACCACACGTGGTTCTCAGTTATAAAACGGCTGGCTTAGAAGGAGATGTCAGTAGGTCTGTTAGGGTGCAAACCCACCATCTTCTCAGATCACTGACCATCAGAATAAAGTGCCCATGGAGACGCAATCCCTGTCTCTGCTTATTGAGTTCAGTATATGACAGGAAACACAAATGCCTGTTTTTTCCGGTTTCAATATCTTCTTCACCATAAAGAAATTGGGTGTCTTAAATCTTTGGATAGTGGTGTTTCCCAAGGCACTGCAGGCAGGAAAGGATGACATAAATGCATGAATATTCACCTTGGTAAACATGAATTGCTGCCTACTCCAGAATGGACAGAGTCCAATGGAGTCACCTTGCCACCAACTGGCCTCCAAGGGGGGAACTGCATCCAATTAACTTTTAGGATTTGAATATGAAATCAAGCTTGGGTTTGGAAACTGGAAAATGAATCCTGACTTTTATTTGTGATAGTTGACATCTGACAGTTTCTGGCTTGCCATCGATATTTTGGGGTTGTCTAAGTGGAGCACTGCTTTTCATGTCTCCTTGTCTATGATATGTTGCCACCAGGACAGATCTGTGGGTCACAGACCCCGGCTGCCATTCTGGATTTGTTGTTCAATCATCTACCTACCTTGCCTCTCACAGTTCCAGCTGCCATCTGATTTTAAACCTTAAGATACTTGGAAACATAATCTAAGGCCTCTACTTTGGTTAGGAGTTGCACGAAAGGGACCAAATTCAAAAACCAAGAATTACAATATCAAAACAACTGTGGAAATTTTGGATATCAATTGACTTAACCTTTACCTCATCTCAGCTAAACTCAAAGCATAGCCCTGTCTGGTGTGTCTCAGTGGATTGAGTGCCACCCTGAGAACCAAAGGGTCACCAGTTCAACTCCCAGTTAGGGCACAGACCTGGGATGTGGCCCAGGTCCCCAGTAGGGGGCGTGTGAGTGCAACCACACATTGATGTTTCTCTCCTCTTTCTCTCTCTACTCCTTCCCTTCCATCTAAAAATAAAAAAATAAAATCTTTTTTTAAAGGAAAATGTTTTTCAAAATTAAAAACCCAAGCACATTTAGTCCTGATTTAGGCCCCTGACCTCTCTTTGCTCAGATCCTTTACTTTGGAAAACTTCTCACTGCAGAGTTCTTAAGCCCCTTTGAAATTTAGATAAGTTTTCCTCAGGCCTCTGGTCAGTTTCACAACCAAAGAATATCTTTCTTAAACACCTGGAAGCTTTCCCTTTGAAATGTAGTCATCAAGAAGGGGACCATTCCTATCACCCAGCTTCTGGAGGAGGCTAGGAGTCTAAATGCAGTAAGAAGCAATCAGTAAACACATAAGGCCTAATCACATTATCCAACCTCCTGCTAACATCTTCCAGTACTTATCTGTTGGCTCACCCTAGCTTTAAAAATCCTCCTGCCTTAAATTGCACAGGTACATGCAAAAGAATGAAACTAGACCACCTTCTTATACCATACACAAGAACAGACTCAAAATAGATTAAAGATTATAACATAACACTGAAACCATAAAAGTCCTAGAAAAAACATAGGCAGTAAACTCTTTGACCTTGGTCTTAGTAATATTTTTTTCTGATATATTTCCTCAGGTATGGGAAACAGAAGGAAAAATAAGCAAATATGACTACATCAAACTAAAAAGTTTTTGCAAAGGAAATCATCAACAAAATGCAAACCACACCTACCTATTAGGAGAAGATATTTGCCAAAGGTATTCATAGGGGACTCAAGAGTGGGAAAATTTTGGTTTAAGGTAAAAGGTTACAAGCCTAGAAAGTAATGTATTTGTTAAAGCTTTTGTTTCAGAAACAGCAGGTAAGGCCCATCCTGACTCCTGGGAGAACAGCCGACCTCTTGGGGCCCTGCTAAAGATTACTGCCTGTGGACAGCTGGAGGCATCAGGGCCTTTGTGTTCCAGGGAGAGACAGATGACCACCCACCCCTGGGAGCAGATAACTGCCCAGGACAGGAATGTTGCAGTTTCTTTCACCTAATGCTCTCTGAATCTCAAAGCTCTCACCACACCTTGTTTATTCCCAGTTATAAAAAGTCTAGCCTGAAGAAATAAGACAAGACGGTCTGAATAAAGCACCCATAAAGTTTCAATCACTGTCATTGCTTATTGGGTTTGGAAGTGACAGGTAGCCCAAATGCCAGTGTCTTTTCCAGGTTCATGTTTTGGTGACTCCATTCCAGGACAGACTTTGGGACTCCCTGAGAATTCTGGGTATTTGGCGGGGAGTCCCATTGGCTGCCTGGGCTGAGAGGCCCCGGGGGTTTGGGTTTGGAGAATCCCAAGCAGCTGCTAAGTGATTTCACTTGGGGATACCGCCCACTCCCAGCACTTCTCGTCATTCATCATGTTTGATTGAATCTTTGCACTTTCTGGTTCAGCTTAAAATCCTGGGTCACACCTTAGTTTGTCTGGTAAAGGTACCTTTCTTGGTTAAAGAGCTCGGTCTGAAAAAAATGGCATCCAATTTGGTTTGGGTACTCTCTGAAGGAGCTTTGTCTGGAAAAGGACATCTTTTGATCTGGTTTGAGTACCCTCTATTTGGATCTCCATCTGATAGAATGGGAGGAAAAGCTTCTGTTTCGGGAAACAGCCCCTGTTCCAAGAAACAGCACTTTGGGGCCAGTACTGGCTAATTCATCAACTTATAAGCATATATCTAGAGCATATGTGGTTTTATTGTAATACTGTTCTGCTTGTGTCCTGTATAATTTAGACTCAGGAGAGTGATGGTCACTGAATGGGTCTTTAAATTACTGTATTATACTGTAACTAATGTTGTTTTGTCAAAAATGAAGGAATTGGGACAAAATGCCTTACCTTGAAGTTTGGTGTTGTGTTTTGTTTTGTTTTGTTTCATTTGAGTTTACATGATAAAAATGCAGAGTTTAAAAAAAAACAGAAAATAAGTTAATGGCTCAGAGAAAAAAGGAATTTGCATATGAAAGATAGAAGCTCAGAGGGGAGGGACCAGGAAGATCTAGATATTACTCGCACTGCAAGCTGCTAAGAGCTCATGCAGCCCCAGGGCATCTACTCAGATAAGGGAAAAGGGGAAAGTGTGCCTCAACTGGCATCACTATCTTGACTCAGTCAGGGAACTGAAACAAGAAAAAACACAGATGTTCGGGCTGCCTATCACTACCAAAACCAATAAGCAATGACAGCAATTAAATTTTCATAGGTGTTTTATTCAGATGGCCAGTGATCTGAGAAGATGGAGGGTTCATACCTAACAGACCATCTTGTCTTGTCTTTCCAGGCCAGACTTTTTATAATGGGGGGAGTAAACCAGGTGCAGTGAGAGCTTTGAGATTCAGAAGCTGCAACATTCCTGTCCTGGGCACTTAGCTGCTCCCAAGGGCAATGGTCATCTGTCTCCCCCTGGAACACAAAGGCCATGATGCCCTTCAGTTGTCCCCAATTAGTAATCTTTAGTTGTGCCCCAGGAGGTCAGCTGTTCTCCCAGGAGCCAGGATGGGCCTTATCTGTAGTTTCTGAAACAAAAGCTTTAACATATACATTACTTTCTAGGCTTATAACTTTTTACCTTAAGCTAAAATTTTCCAACTCTTGTGTCCCCTATCAGAACCAAATCTGGTGGCAGAAAAGCCACTACCAGGGCAGGGCAATATCCTTTTCTGAGACTTCCAGTGAGAGTAGGGCCAGAGGGCCAGCCTGCTGGATATTATTGGGCACATACTCCATTTTCTACATCAGATCTGTTAAACTGGAAAAGCTCAGACCCTTCTTATAGAGATGATCCTGCTAAAATGACTGATTTGGTTGTGTCAATTTTGGCCACTCATCATCCCAACTGGGCAGGAGTACAAGCCTTACAGAATTTACGCTTATGGGTGATCAGCAGAGAGGCTGGTGTTGGATATGGCAAATGAAGAGGCTCAGAGGTTGCACCTAGAAAATCCAGATGGGGCTCTGGGCCCTACTAGGGCAATACCTCTAACCGAGTCCAACAGGGACCCTAATGGGCACAGCCTTCCTCTCTTAGAGCATTATAAGAGATGCCTCCTTGAGGGAGTGGGGAAAGGCATCCCTGAGCAGAAAAGTCTGAGTACGGTGCAGGCAGTGCAACAAAAGTCCACAGAGGACCCCTCCCAACACCAGGAAACAGTTAAGGAGATTCCTGGAAATGGCAAGTGACTGCTGCATTTGGATTCCAAACTTTGGACTCATTGCTAAACCACTGTATGAGGCTGGGAAGGGACCAGAATATAGCCTTTTAGCATGGACAAAGGAGTGCACTCAGGCTTTTGAGTCCCTGAAGGCTCACCTGGCTTCTGCTCTGGCATTGGGGCTTCCAAACCTATTGGAGCCCTTTCAATGATATGAGCATGAGAGATAGGGCATTGCCCCAGGTTTCCTCACGCAAATGTTTAGTGACATTTGCAGCCCATTGGTTAATTGTCAAGGAAATTAGATCACACTGTCCAGGGTTGGCCAGCATACTTGAGAATGGCAGCCACCTGCGAACTCTTACAACAAGCTGAAAAATTTTCCTTGGGACAACCTATACCAGTTATGTGCCCCTGCAAGTGTTGAATGTTGCATCCAGGAAACTCGAGAACAAATGTCGGAGACTTTCAGGGTATCAAAGATGTTGCTTTATTGGCCAAGTTTAACCTGCACAGGGGCGAACTCTCAAAGTGTCCGGAGACATGGTACCCACAAGGGCTGCAGATGAGAGTCGCACCAAGTGCTTACCGCTAAGTCCTTATATAGGGGTTTTGGCGCGAGCAAGCAAGCGTTTCAAGGAAGCTGATGTGGGAGTGAGCTATTTGCTTACAGAGACCACGCACGGGAACAGGGTAAAATTCAAAATTTTAAAACTAAACAAGGCATTGCTTATCTACCATACCCAGCAGGGGAGAACATCTGCACAACACAGGGTGTTTGCTCAACTACATCCTGCACTCTGTCTCCCTCGTTAGTTCCTTGTAGCTACAATGAGGTTCCTGTTTATTGAGGTCACATTTAGTTCTTAATTTTCTTGTTCCCAACATTCCCCTGTTTTCTTTAAAATAAGTCAAACCATTGACTTTTCATCACCTGGGAGGATGATATAAGGCTGGGAAAGCACCATCAGTTTGACTATTTCTACTCTTTGTTTGATGTAGGCAAGAATTATATTTAGGATGATAGGCCCTATAGTGATTGCTAGCAGGAGTATATCCCAAGGTCCAGTCCACTTTTCTTCTAATTGATTTTCTGGGGATTTTGTCCTCCAAATCTCTATTTGGGGACCCTTTGGCTGCACCCTCCTACAAATCCCTCCTTTCAGATATACCCACTTTAAATTCTTTTAAAGGACAATGGACGAATGTCTTATCTTCTTGTAACTGCTTCTGGCTGGAAATGGACGTTGTTCTACCTACCCGTGGGTTTGGGGTGCCCTGAAAGGGGGTGCAGCATGGAGGGAGTCCTTCCTGTAAGGGGAAGGACCTTACAGAATCCTGGTCAGTTGGCTATTACTAGGAAGTCGCAGGCTCGGTGTCCAAAGGCTGGCATTACTGGACCGCTGGCATCCTGGAGGTGACAGATTTGGAAAGAGTTGGAAGGCACAATTAAATCATAACCATTAAATGACAAAGGCAGGGGCTTAGGTATGGCTTATCTGGAGGAAGGTGTACAAGACATGCTACACCTATCCAAAGCTTTTGTAGTCCATTGTACTTTACTCAGGCTGAGGGATTATATTATGATTTCCCTCCTTTCAGATTTTTGAGCCCTTTCTGTCCAAGCTATTGGGACAGAAAAGGGAAAATCAGTTTTAAGTGAAGCCCACAGACCGCCCAAACTGTTTACCAACCCAACCAATTAGTTTAGCCAAACCGTTGAGTCTCAGGGGGCGATGATGATGATGGGCTCCTTAAATGAGGTTTATATTGCAAGAAATTACTCAGGTAATGAGGTTATAGGCATACGCCCTATGAAAGCAGAAAAACACACAGGTTAATTTACACAACAATCCCCAAACCAGTCTCTGTGCCTGTGAGACTATCTTTTGGGAAGACATCCAGTTGCAAGGCCTTTGCTACAAGGTACATCTAATAGTGGCAATTTGACAGGTCCCTTATGCCTGTAAATTGAACATCTTTGGTGATATTACAAACCCAGTTTCAACTTTGAAATGAAAACAAACTTTTAAGACAGTTAGCTGCGTTATTCTGGTGTTTAATACTGAGCAGTGTGATTTTTCTTGAACCATAATTTTTCTCCTTAAGATCACCCTTACTGTTATCAAAGGGACTACTTTGAGTTCTGTTTTTTATTTTGACTGTTCGTTTGCATAAACACACCAAGAGCAGCCTGGATTACTTATGGTCTTTAATTCTGCTTTGCTGGAACTCACACAGGGAACCTTCAGATTGACTTCTCAGTCTGCCCCTCAGGGCACAGAAGCAGAGCTACACATCTGCCACCTGGCTTAGCCTGTACCAGTTGTTTTACTCAGATCCTTGAGGTTTCTATTGTGCCCACAGGTTCCTTTTTGGCTATCTTTTATGAAAGCAACCTTCGTTCCTTCCCTGGAAAGACTGCCATGAACTGCACAACCAACCAAAGTACCAGGCTCTTCTCGTGGCTTCAAAAGTCAATCATACTTCCTCAGGGCTTTCTGGTGACGACCAGAACCCATACATGCTTCCTTCATGCGTGACATTCCAGTCAAAGTCTTGGTTAGCAAAACCACTATTAACGACTGGTCTTATTGGTTTTATGCAAAGGAACCTTATGTCTTTACTCACTTTTTCAGACTGCCAAATTCTAGAGGGATCAGGTAGGAAGAAAAATACAAAGCCTGAAGGAAAATCTTTTCCCTTCTGATATCCGCTGGGCTTCTTAAAACCTTTACTTCCACAGACTTCCTGCAACATCCACAAACCCTTTATTTTATACAGCTTCTGATATCCACCAAGATTGAACTCCATGCCTTATACCTTCTATTATTAACTAACACCATATAATTTCTTTCTAAAACTTTTCTATTTATTTTTATAGTTTTCTATGGACCTTTTTTAACATTTACAAACTCTTTATTCTTTTTTATACACCTTCTTCATTTATATATCTTTCACTTTCTTATTTACTTTCCTACAGAGTATGAAGTTTCAACCTTCCCTGGAATTTTCAGTTTCCTTTTTAGAGCAAATACAGAGCAAAATCCAAAACACAGAGTTTCCAGAACAGTGCACAGGTAGGGGCATTCTCTTGCACAGAGACACACTTCTTCAGGCCCGGTCTTTTGGCAAAGACATGCTGCTTTGCCCATGGCTGAAGCACTTATCAGCCCCAAATGACCCTGCCTGGGTCCCGAGTGGCAAAGGCATCCTCCCCAACCAGTTACAGGCAACCTTTCCTAGGTCTTAAAGTACAGAAGGTTTCTGATCAGAAACAACACCAATGTTAGAAATCTTGCTCATTTCCTACAAAACCAGAAAACAATTCAGGTTTTCTTTACTTCAGGTTTAAAACTTTCACATCCTTTATACATAACTTTTACACATCCAGATTTAACCATCAATCTCTTTTAATCCTGGTTCCTTTCCCACAGTGGGAAGGACTATACTTAAACTCAGTACTTAGACTCAGCATGTGGCACTAATAGTTTGAGAGGTGGTATTTAAGGCTTTCACCATAGCGCAGGCTAACTTGCTTATTTCTATATTTAAATAAGTTACCATGGTTGGCATCACAAATATACTTAAAGACACATATTCAGCAGGGCTAAAGAGGCTTAAATCACTGATTTAATCAGGTGCAAGGGAGACATCCTGTCGAACCCGAGTTAAGTGGGGCTTCTGAGGCAAAAACACAGTCAGTCTTCTCACCCAGAGAGCACGGTCCCCCAGAGCTGTTTGCTGAAACATAAGAATAAACTGCTATTCCACATATTAGGAACCATCCTATTGGCAGCTTAACATGGGCATAAGCATAAGATACATCAGTGGTGGTGGTGCAGTTCATCTTCACACCTGCTGAGAGCACAAGACAGTTTTTAGTGCAGTTGACAAAAATTACATATTCTCTAGCTGGGGTTACATTAGCAACCTTCAATGAAAACATTTCCCTGTCTTTTATATTTACCACTGGTCTCCAATTATAAATGTCTGAGCAGGCCATTTTCTTTACAGTACGCACACTGATCCTTGTCAACTCGCCACTTCTGGCCTTTCTGCACTCCCCCTTTTCCCTTTCCTTGGGTAGGGGGTTGTTGGGCAGCAATCAGGATCTTGGTGACTTCCTTGGCCCTTCCAATTTCTGGATCGTCTCTGTTTACATAAACCTTTTGAGCTATCTCTAACAATTTACTCCTATTCTCCCCTTCAAATCCCTCTATCTTCTGTAACCTTTTTCTTATATCTGAGGTTGCCTGGGTTACGAAAGCTATGTTCACTAGCCTCCTGTTCTCTTCTGCTTTGGGATCAAGGGGGGTATATACCCTATATGCCTCCATGAGTCTTTCTAAGAATGCAGCGGGGAATTCTTCTCTGTCTTGAATAACCTCACTAACCTTACTAAAATTTGTAGGTTTCCTGGCTGCTGCCTTGAGCCCCCTGAGTAGAGCCCAGCAATACTGGAGGAGCACGTCCCTTCCCCCAGTAGTGTTGGGGTCCCAAGCAGGGGGTTGAGAGGGGAGAATGTCCTCAATCTCCCTTCTACCAGCCATTGTTTCTCCCTCCTCTCCAAGTACAGCTTTTGCAGCCTCTCTTACAATACGGTCTCTTTCCTCTGACGTGAAGAGAGTCTGCAAAATCTGCTGACAATCATCCCAGGTTGGCTGGTGAGTCCTGAAAATAGTCTTTAGGAGGGAAATCAGTCCCTGGGGTTTTTCAGAAAATGGGGGATTCTGATGCTTCCAATTATATAAATCACTACTAGAAAAGGGGACATAGATTAACTGTAGGGGTGCTCACGGCAGAGTATCCATCGCCGGGGGCGCCTCCCGCCGGAGGCAAAATGGCAGCTCCTCCTGCCGCATAAATGGCCCCTCCCCGAGTGTGTGGCAGTCTCGTAAGTCTGCCGACTCCTGGCAGAGAGGAATCTGGTTCCTCTTTACGAGGGTATGGAGGAGGTGCACTCACTGGGTCTAGATGGTCTTCCGGTGGTCCGGACAAAACTGGGTATAACCTAGGCTGAGCTCAGGGAGGTTCTGGGGCGGGTGCTGTGTCTTTTCCCTTCCTCTTATGTTTAGGTGTGGCCAGGGAAATCGCCCACCTCCCCCACTGATTCCCACACAGACACTTCTTTATGTACCCAGGCCTTTCTGTTGCAATGTCTACCTAGACATCAATATAAACGAATTGGTTGGGATGGGGAACCTTGTACACTGTGGCCCGTACTGCAAATAAGATAGGCAGATCAAAAGTACCCTCAGTGGGCCATCCTACATCAAATGTGGGCCATTCTAATTGGCTTAGCATTCGCAGGAACTCAGAATCCAGCGGTGGTTCGCCATAGCCTCAGGCCCGCCTCTGGAAATCAGGAAAATTCTTTAATAGACAATCAAGTGGGGAACCAGGCACCGATTCTTGCTGCCCCATCCAGGGAGGGCTTAAGATTGAAAATGACCAACACACCACGCAGACAAACAAGGCAACAAACAAGGCAATTTCACGAAGACACGAACCTTTGGATGTACCTGACATGTAATACAATACACAGACAAACAAGGTACAGAGCACAGTTGCTCGCCCACCTCGCCTGCCCTCTCGTGAGGTGATGTCGATCTTGGCTAAGGTTGCCCAGAGTCCGGGTTAGACTGCCAACCATTATGCCATATGATCTGACACAGGATTCACAGGCTAGGGCCCTCTCATGCCCCATAGGTTTCCCCGTGGGGCTACAAACACATTCACTCACACATCCACTCACACAGTTACACACTCTAGTCACATCGCCTATAAACTGAAACTAATCACAGCGCAGTGTGGCGCAAAGGGAAGGGAACCTAACGTGACCGGTCACTACTTAATTACCAGAACCAGATTCCACGGGTGGCGTCCCGCCTCTGGAGGTCCCTGGGTAGGCTACCGGCAGCGTCCCGCCTACTACCTCAGGGTTATTTGCTCCGGAGCAGAGAAACCAGAAACCAGAAGAGGATCCTCAGTAAATACTTACTTAGCTCAAGCTGCCTGTCTGGTCTCCGAACCGAAACTCCACCGAGGGAGATCTCGCTGGGGCCTCCAAATATTGCATCCAGCAAACTCGAGAACAAATGTCGGAGACTTTCAGGGTATCAAAGATGTTGCTTTATTGGCCAAGTTTAACCTGCACAGGGGCGAACTCTCAAAGTGTCCGGAGACATGGTACCCACAAGGGCTACAGACGAGAGTCGCACCGAGCGCTTACCGCTAAGTCCTTATATAGGGGTTTTTGCGCGAGCAAGCAAGCGTTTCAAGGAAGCTGATGTGGGAGTTAGCTATTTGCTTACAGAGACCACGCACGGGAACAGGGTAAAATTCAAATTTTTAGAACTAAACAAGGCATTGCTTATCTACCATACCCAGCGGGGGAGAACATCTGCACAACACAGGGTGTTTGCTCAACTACATCCTGCACTCTGTCTCCCTTTTTATTTCCTTGTAGCTACAATGCGGTTCCTGTTTACTGAGGTCACATTTAGTTCTTAATTTTCTTGTTCCCAACATTGACCTTGCTGGAGCAAAAAGAAATATGTGCCTCACTGCTGGAAGAATGGGTAGGTACCAAGCCATTCTTCTTGACAATCCCAATGTCTCCCTCAAAAGTGTAAGTTAAACCCTACCTCTCTTCCCCCAAAGTCTGACTCAGCTGTGCTAATACATGATCATACTGAACAACTGATAAAGTGTATTCTAGCAGACTTCATTTACAGGATCATTCTTTAGAAGAAGCAGACTGGACTCTCTATATGGATGAAACCTGTTATATGGACAAAGGAAGGGGAAAGGCTGGACGTGCAGTTGGGACTCTTGAAGGAGTAGTGGAGACCAAGGCCTTGCCTCCAGGAACCTCTGCTCAGAAAGCTGAACCGATTGCATTGACAGGAATACTGGAATTGTTGTGTAAAAAGAAAGTGAATGTGTGTATCGACTCAAGACATGCTTTTCTAACTTTGCATGCACATGGTTTCATCTGGGAAAAAGAAAAAGTACTGTTAACCTCCAAATAAAAAGGAGATTAAACATGCAGCAAAAATTTTAAAATTATTAGAGGCTGTCCAGGTACCTTTACAGGTGGCAGCTATGCACTGCCCGGGGCATCAGAAAAAGGACACTGAAGTGGCTAGAGGAAGCAATCAGCCTGAATGGGCAGCAAAAGAGGCTGCTACAGGAATGTTTATACTACCCCTGGTGCCTGTTCTGGACTTGTCAAAATTGGACCCTGAATCTGCAACTGCAGACTTAGAGAAAGCTAAGGGCTGGAGTTTTGATGAAGAAGGTCCTCAATAGTGGATGAAAAACAATAGAAAGGAGCTATACTGTTCTCCTGAACATTCAGTAGAGCCAGTCATGAAGCATTTGCATGAGGCCACACACTATGGAAGACTCTCATTAACCACTTATGTCAAACCATGGCTCTCAGGTCCTGGAATTTCTAGAGCCATAAGAAAAGTAATTGCTAGATGTGTTATGTGCCACAAGAACAACCCCAAGACAGATCTCCATCAAAGGAGAGAAAGAAAGCAATACCAAGGATAGTGTCCACTTGAGGACTGGCAAATAGACTTTACTCAGATGCCTCAGGTCTGAGAGTGGAAATATTTGTTAGTCTTTGTTGACACCTTTTTCAGGATGGATAGAAGCTTCTCCTACTAAGATGGAGAAATCCTTGGAGGCAGTGAAAGCTTTACTAAAGGAAATAATCCCTCACTTTGGCCTCCTTGGCTGCATCCAGACTGATACCGGACCTGCTTTTGCTTCAGAAATTACATAGGAGGTTAGTAAATTTTAAGAATGAAGTAGAGAATCCACATGGCATGGAGACCTCAGGCTTCTGGGAGGGTAGAGAAGATGAATCACACCCTGAAAAAATATAGCCAAACTGTGTCAAGAAACTCATCTGAATTGGGATCAAGCTTTGCCTATTGCCTCGCTCAGGATAAGGGTGGCTCCTCCAAGTGGGATTCAGTTGAGTCCTTATGAAATTGTGTAGAGGTGGCCATTTCTGGTCACAATTGGGGTGGAAGATACGTATATAGATAAAAAAAACTGAAGGTAAAAAAATATGAACATTTAAGTCAGACCTTAGCTGTGATGAATGACCTCATGTGTATTAGAGACTTCTCTCCCACAGGTTTGCTGCATTCCTTTGAGCCTGCAGACAAGGTGCTCCTCAAGATTTGCGTGACAGCTTCTCCACAAGGCCAACTGTGAGGAAAGTGAACTGACCTTGGGACATATTCCTCACCATCTCCACCGTGGAGAAGCTGGTGGAAATAAAACCTTGGACTCATCACACCAGAATAAAGAAAGCACTGGAGGAAGATCTGAAAGTCATCTTTCAAAAACAATGACTTCGGTTCTTTTCTTTACCTCTTGTTTAACCCCTTGTTATGGAAAACTTATTCCTTTCAAACAAGATGAACATATTTGGGTATACTTAAAAAATGTTCTGAATATTTCTGACTTTTGCTTTGCAGAAGGAACTTATGTTGAACAAACTTTCACTTCATGTTTTATAGGTGCCTGTACTCCTTTGGAAAGCCTTACAAATTATACTGTGCTTAAGCATATTGAAAAGAAAATTACCTACTCTAATAGTTATAATTGGGGACCAGTGGTAAATATAAAGGACAGGGAAATGTTTTCCTTAACTGTCACTAATGTACCCTGGTAGAGAGTGTGCAACTTTTGTCAACTGTACTAAAAACAGTTTTGTACTCTCAGCAGGTGTGGAGATGATTTGCGCCACCACCCCTGATGTACCTTATGCCTATGCTCATTTTAAACTGCCAACAGGATGATTTCTGATATGTGGAATGACTGTCTGTTCTTATGTTCCAGAAAATAGTTCTGGAGATGAATATGTGTTTTTAATGTATTTGTAGTGCCAGCCACGGTAATCTATTTGAATGTAGAAATAAGCAGATTAACCTGCACTATGGTAAAAGCTTTGAATGCCACTTCACAAGACTTCAGTGCCATTAGTCAAGAACTAGGACAAATCAGAGAAACAGTATTGGAGAATCATGCAGCTATAGACTACCTTCTTTTAAGGCATAATCATGGATGTGAAGAATTTAAAACTCTGCTATTTTACCCTAACTAATCGTTCACTACTCATAGAGCATAAAGTAGAGCTAGTAAATGATGTAGTGTCCAATATAAAACAGAGAGAGGGATTCTTTGGTATTAACCTGTCAAAACTAACCTCCTAGATGCCTAGTATACCTGGACTTCAAGAGGCATTTATTGTTTTTATTCTTGTCATTTCTTCAGCACCATAGCTGTAGTTGCATACAATGTGCCTCCTTACATAGGTCTGCAATTAGGTGTATTCCTAACCACCACCACCACCACCCACCACCAGATAGCCCAGTGCTAAGTTCTAATCCCACAGACATGAGATAGTTTAATACTAACAGTGGGGAATTATAGGTGACTCAAGAGTTGGAAAATTTTAGCATAAGGTAAAAAGTTATAACTCTAGCAAGTAATGTATATGTTAAAGATTTTGTTTCAGAAACTGCAAATAGATAAGGCCCATCCTCACTCCTGGGAGGACACCTGACCTCCTGGAACACTGCTAAAGATTCCTAACTGGGGACAACTGAAGGGCATCAGGGCCTTTGTGTTCCAGGGGGAGACAGATGACCACCCGCTCCTGGAAGCAGCTAACTAGCCAGGGCAGGAATGTTGCAGTTTCTTTCACCTAATCCTCCCTGAATCTCAAAGCCCTCACTGCACTTTGTTTATTCCCTGTTATAAAAAGTCTGGCCTGAAAAAAGAAGTCAAGATGGCCTGTTAGGGTATGAACCCACCATCTTCTTTATTCAGATTGCTGGCCATCTGAATAAAGTGCCCATAAAAATTCAATCACTGTCATTGCTTACGGGATTAGGTAGTGAAAGGTAGCTTGAACACAAGTGTCTTTTACAGTTTCAATATTTCAAATAAAGAACTAGTATCCACATTTTATAAAGAACTCATACAGCTTAACACACACACAAAAACCCCAAACAATACAATTAAAAAATGGGCTGAGGACCTCAATATGTATATTTCTCCTAAGAAGATATGTAGATGATGAATGGATATGAAATGATGCTCAACCTCACTAATCATCAGAGAAATGCAAATTGAAACTATAATGAAATATCACCTTACACCTGTCAGAATGTGTTGGCCAGGATGTGGAAAAAAGGGAACTCTGTGCACTGTTGCTGGGATTGCACATAGGTGCAGCCACTATGGAGAACAGTCTGGAGATTCCTCAAAAATTTAAAAATAGAACTACCTTATTGAAACCAGAACGTTAGCTCTGCCTGTCTTACATTTCCCTCAAGCCAGTGTTCTTATAACAGAAAACAAAGTGCACTGAGGTGTTTTGAAGTTCAGGGAAAATTAGATTAGACAAACTGCAGCATTCTCACCCTGGGAAGTTAGCTCTCCCAGGAACACAATGGCTCAGATATCTCTAGCTGTGCCCCAGGAGGTCATCTCTCTCTCTCCCGGGAGTCAGGGTAGGTCAAGCCACAGTTCCTGAAACAATTGCTTTAACATATTCATTACCTACCAGGCTTATTAACTATTTACCTTAAACTAAAATTTTCCAACTCTTGAATCCCCCAGCATTATGACCCAGCAATTCCAATTCTGGGTATTTATCTGAGGAATTCCAAAACACTAATTCAAAAAGATGTATCCATCCTTATGTTTATTGCAGTATTATTTACAATATCCAAGATATGGAAGCAACCTGAATGCCCATAAATAGATCATTTGGGCAAAAGAGAAATGGTATACATATACAGTGGAATATTATTTATCCATTAAAAAATGGAATCAGCCCTAGCTGGTGAGGCTCAGTGGACTGAGTGCCGTCCTGTGAACAGAAATATCACCAGTTTGATTCCCAGTCAGGGCATATGCCTGGGTTGAAGGCCAGGTCACCAGTTGGGAACCTGCAAGAGGCAACCAATCAAGTTATCACTTGCACCCTCATGGTTCTCTCCCTCTCTTTCTCTCTCCCTTCCCCTCTCTCTAAAAGTAAATAAAAGAAATCTTTAAAAATATGGACTCATACCATTTGCAGCAAGATGGCTGAACCAAGAGTGTATTATACTAAGTGATATAAGTCAGTTAATGACAAACAGCATATAATTTCCCTTATATGTGGAACTGATAGGGGACTCAAGAGTTGGAAAATTTCATTTTATGATAAATACTTATAAACCTAGTAAGTAATGCACTTGTTAAAGATTTTGTTTCACAACCTACAGATAAGGCCCATCCTGGGTCCTGGGAGAAACAGCTGACGGACCTCCTGGGGCACTGCTAAAGATTACCGCCTGAGGACAAGTGGAGGCATCTGGGACATTGTGTTCCAGGGAGAGACAGACAACCACCTGCCCCTGATAACAGCTAACTGCCCAGGACAAGAAAGTTACAGCTTTTCATCTACTTTTCCCTGAATTTCAAAACTCTTCACCGCACTTTGTTCTCTGCTATAAACTTCTGGCCTGGAAAGAAAATGTAAGATTTTCTGCCTTAGGGTTCAAACCTCTAGTCTTCTCACACTGCTGGCCATCTAAATAAAGTGTCCATAAAGATTCAATTGCCATCTCTGCTTATTGGGTTTGGTAGTGACAGGCAGCCCAAACACTGGTATCTTTTCTGATTTCAGAACCTAAAAAAAGGTCTTCCAGCAAGATGGAGGCATAGGTGGATGCACCGTACCTCCACGCCCAACCAAGATTAGAACAACAACAATTCAGAGGCAGAATAACACCCAGAACTGACAGAGAATTTACCTTAATGGAAGTCAGACAGCCAAGAAGTTGAAGTACACCCACTCATTCAAACCGGTAGGAGGGGCAGAGACGAGCAGCTGGGAATGCGTCGCAGCGCGGAGAACAGGGAAAACTGGGCGCATAGGGCAACCGGGAGGGCATAAGGCATCTGGGCACACAAGATCATAGCGGGTGGACCCTGAGTACACAAGCAGCAGCTGGCGGACCCAGTGAGGTGGCAATTGTGGACCAGGGCAGAGTGCACAACCCAGGATCCCAAAGAAGGGACTGAGGTCCCAGGAGAATTAAGCTACCACCATTATTCCCTCCCTCCCCCACATACAACATCACAATCTAGCGACTGGGGCGCCCAGCCCCGGTGAACACTTAAGGTTCTGCGCCTCACCGTAACCGAAGTGACCAGACCAAAAAGAGAGAGAGAGAGAGAGAGAGAGAGAGAGAGAGACATGTCTCAAACAGAAGAACAGATCAATACCCTAGGACTCATCCTTTTGAGCGACCAAGAGATAGCCAATCTATCCGATGCACAGTTCCAAACACTGGTGATCAGGAAGCTCATAGAATTGATTGATTTGGGGTGCAAATTAGATGAAAAAATGCAGGTTACCATAAAAGAGATGAAGGAAGATGCACAGAGAACCAATAGTGATGGGAAGGAAACTGGGACTCAAAACAATAGAGTGGACCAGAGGAAGAAAAAAACAACCAAACAGGAAAGAATGGAGAAATAAGAATTTGGCTCTGGCTGAGTAGCCCAGTGGATTGAGGGTGGGCTGGGAACCAAAGTGTCCCAGGTTCGATTCCTAGCCAGTGTACGCTCCTGGGTTGCAGGCCAGAACCGCCAGCAACCGCACATTTATGTTTCTCTCTCTCTATCTCCCTCCCATCCCTCTCTAAAAATAAATAAATAAAATCTTAAAAAAAAAGAAATAAGAATTCAAAAAAATGAGGAGAAGCTTGGGAACCTCCAAGACATCTCTAAACATTCCAACATCCGAATTATAGGGGTACCAGAAGGGGAAGACGAAAAGCAACAGATCGAACATGTATTTGAACAAATAATAAAGGAGAACTTCCCCATTCTGGCAAAGGAAATAGACTTCCAGGAAATCCAGGAAGCTCAGAGAGCCCCAAAGAAGTTGGATCCAGAAGAAACACACCAAGGCACATCATAATTACATTAGCCAAGGTAAAAACGAAAGAGAGAATCCTAGAAGCAGCAAGAGATGAGGGGACAGTCACCTACAAAGGCGTTCCCATCAGACTGTCAGCTGATTTCTCAAAAGAGACCTTACAGGCAAGAAGGGGCTGGAAAGAAGTATTCCAAGTCATGAAAGACAAGGACCTACATCCCCGATTACTCTATCCAGCAAACCCTTCATTTAGAATGGAAGGGCAGATAAAGTGCTTCTCAGATAAGGTCAAGTTAAAGGAGTTCATCATCACCAAGCCCTTATTTTATGAAATGTTAAAGGGACTTATCTAAGAAAAGAAGATTAAAAGAAAAACATGTATAGTAAAAGGACAGCAAACTCACAATTATTAACAACCACACCTAAAGCAAAACCAAAAGTAACTAAGTAAACAACTAGAACAGGAACAGAACCACAAAAATGGAGATCACATGGAGGGTTAGCAACAGGAGAGTGGGAAGAGGAGAGAGAGGGAAGAGGTACAAAGAATAAATAGCATAGATTGTAGGTAGAAAATAGACAGGGGGAGGGTAAGAATAGTATGAGAAATGTAGAAGCTAAAGAACTTATAAGTATGACACATGGACATGAACTAAAGGGGGGGGAGTGGGTGGGAGAGGGTGTACAGGGTGGAGGGGAGTGAAGGGGGGAATGGGACAACTGTAATAGTATAATCAATAAAGTATATTTTTTAAAAAAAGAAAAGAAAATTGTGCATTTCTAAGAACTTATCCACTTTACTTAGATAGTTTAATTTGTTGGCCTATAGTTTTTCATAAGATCCATTTTTACTATCCATTGTATTTTGTTGGTGTCAGTTCTCACTCTTCCTCTTTCATTTCTAATTTTACAGTATTTATTTGGCTCCTCTCTCTTTTTTCCTTGTTGAGTCTGGTTAAAGTGATTTCAATCTTGTTTACCTTTTCAGAGAAACAGCTCTCAGTTTCACTGACCTTTAGTATTGTTTCATAGACTTGTTTGCACTTACTTCTGCTCCAATCTTTATCATTTATTTCTTCTGCTCACTTCAGGCTTCATTTGCTGTTCTTTTTCCAGTTCTTTTAAATGTAAATGAAGATTCCTTATTTGAGGTTGTACTAGTTCCTCATGGTAGACCTATAATGCTATGAATTTGCCTCTTAGGTCTTCTTTCACCGTGACCCATAGATTTTGGGTTGTTGTGTTCTCATTTTTATTTGTTTCAAGGTTTTTTAAAAATGTTTTCCTTCATCTTACCGTTAATCCACTTATTGTTTGTAACATATTATTTAGCTTGCATGTCTTTGTGTGTTTTCCAGTTTTTCTTCTTGTGATTGTTTTCTGGTTTTATATCATTATGTTTAGAGAAGATGATTGATGTGATATCAATTGTCTTAAATTTCACCAGACTTGTGTTGTATCCTGACATGTGGTCTGTTCAGGACAACTTCCCATGTGCCCTTGAAAAGAATGTATGTTTTGCTCATTGGGGTAGAATGCTATGATGATATCCATTAAATCCATCTGATCTGGTGTGTCTTTTATGGCTACTGGCTGCTGTTTTCTTGTGATTTTCTGTCTGCACAATGTGTTCATTGATGTCAATGGGTCATCAGAGTAGGGGATGTCAAATCCCCTACTCTGACTGCTTTAGTATCCATCTCTCCATTCATGTCCATCAAGATTTACCTTATATATTTAGGTGCTCCTAAGTTGGGTGCATAATTGTTTTCAAGAGTTATATCCTCTTGTTATAGTGCTCCATTTATCATTATGTGGTGTTTTTCTTACAGTAGCATTTGTTTTAAAGTGCACAAGAGAGGTCATTAAGCCTCTCCAGGACTTGTTGTTCAGTGTCCTAAGATAGTGTCCCTGAAACACCCGATCCTTTGGCATGCTTTTAAAGGTAGTTTCTCAGGACCCATCAATAAATGCCTAGGAAGGTACTCAAAAGAATTAAAAAGAAACAACTCACAGAGATTTTTGCAGGCCAATGTCCATAGAAAAATTACATATCAAAATCACCCAAGTGCCCATCAAGAGATGAATGCATAAATAACATGAAATATATGTGCAATGGAATATTATTCAAATTTTTAAAGGAATGAAATTCTGAATCATGTGCAATGTAGTTGAAACTTGAAACCATTTTGCAAAGTGAGATATGGCAGACACAAAAGGATTGGTATCATATGAGTACACTTTTATGAGGTACCTAAAATAATCAAATTCATAGAGATAGAAGTAGAATAAAGGTTTCAATGTGGAGGGGGTGAGAAGAATGGGGAGTTGGTGTTTTTTTTTAATATATTTTATTGATTATGCTATTACAGTTGTCCCATTTCCCCCTTCACTCCCCTGCACCCTGTGCCCCCTCTCCCACCCACGTTCCCCCCCTTTAGTCCATGTCCATGTGTCATACTTATGAGTTCTTTAGCTTCTACATTTCCCGTACTATTCTTGCCCTCCCCCTATCTATTTTCAACCTACATTCTATGCTACTTATTCTCTATACCTTTTCCCCCTCTCTCCTCCTCCCACCCCTACTGCTAGCCCCCCCATGTGCCCTCTATTTCTGTGGTTCTGTTCCTATTCTAGTTGTTTACTTAGTTACTTTTGGTTTTGCTTTAGGTGTGGTTGTTAATAATTGTGAGTTTGCTGTCCTTTTACTATACATGTCTTTTATTTATCTTCTTTTCTTAGATAAGTCCCTTTAGCATTTCATAAAGTAAGGGCTTCGTGATGATGAACTCCTTTAATTTGACCTTATCTGAAAAGCGCTTTATCTTCTCTTCCATTCTAAATGAGAGCTTTGCTGGATAGAGCAATCTGGGATGTAGGTCCTTGTCTTTCATGACTTGGAATATTTCTTTCCAGCCCCTTCTTGCCTGTAAGGTCTCTTTTGAGAAATCAGCTGACAGTCTGATGGGAACTCCTTTGTAGGTTACTGTCCCCTTGTCTCTTGCTGCTTCTAGGATTCTCTCTTTCGTTTTTACCTTGGCTAATGTAATTATGATGTGCCTTGGTGTGTTTCTTTTTGGGTCCAACTTCTTTGGGGCTCTCTGCGCTCCTTGGATCTCTTGGAAGACTGTTCCCTTTGCCAGTTTGGGGAAGTTCTCCTTTATTATTTGTTCAAATAACTTTTCCACTTGTTGGTCCTCCCCTTCTGGTACCCCTATAATTCGGATGTTGGAACATTTAAAGGTGTCCTCGATGGTCTTAAGCTTTTCTTCGATTTTTTGAATTCTTATTTCATCATGCTCTCCTGCTTGGCTGATTCTATCTTCCTTCTGGTCCACTGTGTTGTTTTGAGACTCAGATTCCTTCCTTTCACAATTGGCTCTCCTCTGTGTGTCTTCCTGCATCCCTTTTATGGTAATCTGCATTTTTTCATGTAATTTGGATCCAAAATCAACCAGTTCCGTGAGCTTCCTGATCACCAGTGTTTTGAACTGTGCATCTGATAGATTGGCTATTTCTTGGTCACTCAAAAGGATGACTCCTGGGGGACTGATCTGTTCTGCTGGAAACATATCTTATGTCTTTCCCTATCTCTCCTATTATTTTACTTATTTATTTATTTTTTCTCTGGTCTGGTCGCTCTTGTTACGGTGGGGGGCGGAGCCTTAGGTGTTCACCGGGGCTGGGCGCCCCAGTCGCTAGATTGTGACGTTATATGTGGTGGCAGGGGCGGGAGCGGGGACAGAAGGGATCAATGGCGACCCTTCCATTCTCCTGGAGCCAGACACTTCCCTGGGCTTCTGGGCCGTGAGCTCTGCCCTGGTCCACAATCGCTGCCCCACTGATTCCCCCAGCCGCTGCTTGCATACTCAGGGATCACCGCTGCACCACTGCGCTCCCGAGCCCCGGATGGCTGTCGCACCGACTCTGCGCCAAATTTCCCCCGACCTACGCGCGCCTGCGACCCGCGCCAGCCCCGCGCCCGCTCGCTCGGCTTGTCGTCCCCTACCAGTCTGGATGTACGGGTCTACTTCAACTTCTTGGCTGTCCGACTTCCATTTAGATAAATCCTCTGACAGTTCTGATATTATGACTGCAAATCATTGTTGTAAATTATTGTGGTTCTTTTCTTGGTTGTGCAAGGAGATACAGGGCGTCCACCTATTCCTCCATCTTGCCGGAAGTCCTGGGAGTTGGTTTTTAATAAGCATAGAACTTCTCTTTGGAATAATGAAAAAGGTGTGGAAATAGACACTGGTAATGTTTTCATGATATTGTGAATATACTTAACACTACAAAATTATACATTAAACATGGTTAAAATGGCACATATACATAACACTTTATCTATATAAGCATACATAGCCATGATAATATATATATCCTGTATATATGTGTGTGTATATACGTAATATATATTACATATATATGTAAAATGAAGTAAAACCATTGCAATTTTCTTTTTTTAATTTTATTTTAATCATTGTTCAAATACAGTTTTCTCCTTTTTACTCCCAATTCCGCCCCTCACCTGCCCCTCCCCACTTCCCTCCCATTACCACCCTCCCCTTAGTTTTTGACCATGTGTCCTTTAAGTTTGTTCCCGTGAACCCTTCCCAATGTCCTCTGAAATTCACTCTACTCTCCCCTGTGGGCACTGTCAGCCTGTCCTCTATTTCAGTGTCTTTGGTTACATTTTGTTTGTTTCTTTGTTTTGTTATTTAGGTTCCTCTTAAAGGTGAGATCATATGGTATTTGTCTTTCACTGCCAGGCTTAACGTTTTCCAGCTCCATCCACGCTGTTGCAAAGGGTAGGAGCTCCTTCTTTCTTTCTACTGCATAGAATTCCATTGTGTAAATGTACCATAGTTTTTTGATCCATTCATTTACTGATGGGCATCTTGATTGCTTTCAGCATCTAGCTATTGTAAGTTGTGCTGCTATGAACATTGGGATGCATAGGTTATTTTAGATTGGTGTTTTAGTATTCTTAGGATAGAGTCCTAGCAGTGGAATCGCAGGGTCAAAAGGCAGATCCATTTTTAGTTTTCTGAGGAAGTTCCATACTGCTTTCAATAGTGGTTGTACCAGTCTGCAGTCCCACCAACAGTGCACTAGGGACCCCTTTTCTCCACAACCTCTCCAACACTTGTTGTCTGTTGCTTTGTTTATGATGGCCATTCTGACTGGTGTGAAGTAGTATCTCATTGTGGTTTTAATTTGCATCTCTCTGATAGCCAGCGATACTGAACATCATTTCACGTGTCTTTGGATTTTCTGTATGTCCTCCTTGGAGAAGTGTCTGTTCAAGTCCTTTGCCCACTTTTTAATTGGATTCCTTCTCTTCTTAGAGTGCAGTCTTGTAAGTTCTTTATATATTTTGAAGATTAAACCCTTGTCTGACGTATCATTGGCAAATATGTTTTCCCATACAGTTGATTCTCTTTTAATTTTGATACGGTTTTCTTTAGCTGTGCAGAAGCTTTTAATTTTGATGAGGTCCATAATTGGCAAAGGCCTGTATCCTCCAATTTTGATTTCTAACCTCTGGTCCTAATGTTAAAGGTTTCTAGTATGTGGGAAACTTGTTAAGATGAACGTCATTATTCTTCTAACAACACTTTAAATCATGATTCAGCTGCTTCTACAACTCCAGGTGGGACTTGTGTGGAAAAACATCACTGTGGTACATTTCACTTCCAAGAAACTAACAGCCAACCCTGCAGCAGCCAGGCCCCTGGCTTTGTCCATCAGAGCAAAATTATTTCTCATTAGTTTCTCTCCCCCTTGTTCATTATTATATTCATTGAATATTTTTCACTGTCTCAATCTTTTTATTTGTCTTGAGGAAGCAATACTTGAGAATCCTAGCAACAACCCATCTCATACCTTTATCAAACACACTTACTTTCTTAACCTGGAAGGTTTGCTTGGGCTCTGCACCCTCCCTCAGAGGAAGCAATAAGCATCTGAAACCACGTTCAGCTTTAGAGGCTAACCTCTTCTTTAACCATTCTTCCAAGCAGCAAAAGTCCTGAAAGTATTTTAATACTATCCTCCATGGTCCTCATGAAATACACTAGGTCCTCCCTTAGTGTCTTCAATAGCTTCTTGGAACTGGAAAACAACATGTAACCAAACCCATTTTAGTATAAATTAGTCTAGCGACTACACAGAAACATTAAGTTCTTACAGCAATCGTCAAACTTATAATAAAACAACATTGAATGAAACAATGTTATTTGAGGACCTGCTGTACTTGTAAGGACAGAAATTACACCAGGATGTTTGCATATCAACCCAAAAGCATGAGAGCCAGACAAGAGGTGATACTTAAAGTAGCACTGGGAAGGTGGAGAGAGGGGGCATTGGTCCAGTCTCCACCTACCTTTGGCTCTCTCCTTTCCAGGTCCTGGGGGTCCTAGAACCAAAGGGAAAAAATGGGAGTCTTCATTCACTTTCGCATTGTCACTCTCTCCTGGAAAGCGGATCTTCACATGTTTGGGGAGAGAGCACAAAGGAAGCCATGTCTGCTCATACAGGGAAAAGAATGTTTAGCAGTTTCACATGCAAGAAAAAGGACTGACAATGTGAATGTTCAGGGACTTCCAGGAAGGGAATTAAAGTATGATGAATGTCCTCATATATAATCTGAGGGAAAAAATGTGTGACCATTATCCTTTGTGAAATTGTTCATACATTTGACATTTCCCTGTTTAGTCTCTCAGTCATCTTGTGTTTGTGCCTCTGGATAAGTAGGACATCAAGTCAGGGGTGTATGCACAGGTATTTCAGACAAAGGCTGTGCAGAAGCGGTTGGTGATGCTATTTGGGAAAGGAGCCCAGGTGAGATCCAAGAACAAGAGAAAATAAACTGAGTTGTTTGGACTTGATAGGAATCAACATTGGGAATGCGTGTTGCCTAGCACTGAGAAGAGGACAATGCTATTTAATGAGCAGTAGCTTTATATTCCCTTTGCCTCACTTTCTCTCTTTTCTCCATCACCGCCTTATTTATCCTCTCTCCATATAATAACCCCCTTTTGGGTAAGAATTGCTAAAAGTTTTGGGGTAGTGGACACCCAAAGACTATATAATGAGCTGCAGCAATGAAATAATATTGGTTTGTAGCTCATCTCTTTATTAATTCTACCACCAAACCAATGCAAGGAGTCTCTTTTGCACTAAGAACTCAACTACCATTGAGAACTGATGTGGTTGGGAATTACCTAACCAGGTGAGAGCCTGTGCCATGTATATAACCACAGGTAGGAATGAAGAGAAAGAAGTAGAGGGAGGTTTAGGCAAAGGGAGAAGATCTTGACAAATTTCAGACATGTAAGGCAGTATGGCCCTTTTGGAAAAGAAAAGCTTTGTAGAATAATCAGAATTTAGAATAAAAAATGAGAGATGGTGAGAAATAAAGCGAGGGTGTCAGAGTGCAATCACAATATACCAAGGATTTCAGATGTTTTCAGCAGGTGGCACAAAGGTTTACAGGAACAAATATAAAGGACAAATGGACAAAAACCAGGGGTGGGGGTGGAAATGGGAGGGAGGTGGGGAGGGATAGGAGGGTGGGCTGGGATGGGTGTAAAGGGCAGAAAATTGTACTTGAACAATGATTAAAATAAAAAGAATTTTAAAAAGCCATTTCAAAGACTTTAGGTAAGGGAGTAACAGGATCCGATTTCTATTTGGAAATCTCAATCAGATGGACATGTGGAGGAATCAAAGGTCAAACTGGAGACCAGGAAGGAAGTCCCTGAAATAGTCTGGTAAGCAATGAAATTGTTTCCTCTTTTCCAATGCAGTTGATGCTGTTAACACACATAGCACATTAGGGGATATCCAGAATCTCAGACATCTCCCATGTACTCTCCCCTATTCTGCTCAATAAGAGAAAACCCAGTGCAACTCAACAAGCCACACTTATTCAAACACAAGATAATTTTTTGCTAGATATTATACTGTAGAAATGTATCCTGACAGTTTGCTTAGAATATCTCACACATGATCAAAGACAACCAGAGATGATTCCAAACTGCCCCTACTCCAAAGAGTCAGAACAAAGATATGTATCCATTGCTAAACAAATCGCATATGATATGGCCAATTTATCATTCCAGGGACAATACTCAGTTTTGAGTTTGTTTAATTGAGATATAATTGATATATAACATTATATTAGTTTCTGGTGTGCAACATAATGATTCGGAGTTTGTATATATTGCAAATGATCTCCCCAGTAAGTCTAGTTACCATCTATCACCTTACATTCTTACAGAAATTTCTTTCTTGTGATGAGAACTTTTAAGATATACTTTCCTAGCAACTTTCAAACATGCAATACAGTGTTAACTATAGTTACCAGCCATATATCACATCCCCATGACTTATTTACTTTATATCTGGAGTTTTGGACCTTTTGATCCTCTGCTTTCTCCTCCTACTTTGGTTTCTATACCTAAGAAGACTGACAATATCGACAGCCTCCATTGTAATTAGGGGCATTATGGAATAGCAAGTGTAGGAAAACACTTATAACAAGGAAAAATAGAACACTGGAGATCACTGAATGGGTTTATGCTATTCCTTGTCCCTGGTCATAGGACCCATCCCTCTGTGCCTACTTACAGGACTTTAAACACCTGGGGTGAAGAGAGGAGAAAATAGGTGGGCTGTGAATGAGTGCACCCATGTTCCCAGCCCCATTGTAAGCAGCACCCTATGCGAGTGCCAAATCCAATTCTCATCCTTTCACGCTGTGTTAAAATCCTGGGCAATTTTGCTCCCCCTCCGCAACTCCCCGCCCCCAGTATTTAATGAACAGGATAGACAACATGACTTGAAATTCTGTTTGTGACATTTGAAGTAGTGTCTTAGAGTATTGAAATAATTTAAGCCTTGATATCGGCTCTTCCCTTGAACATTTTAAACAATCCCTTAACTTCACAGATGAAATGTATTTTGTCAAATGACATATACAAGAAGTGAATTTACATTCTACTCATCCCCCAATCATCTGTCCAGATATTTGAGATATTTTCTGAAATTTTCTCACCTCCAAGACATGGTTATCTGACCCTTTCGTGAATCCTAGAGGGGAAAGAAAGCCCAGATCAAGTTACTGAGTTCACAAGACCTCATGTTTCATTTTTGTGTTAGAGTATAAACCATATTATCTCTAAGGTGCAAAATTGCTGTTTACTGATAATTATAATCCCGGGATAAAGAAGATAGATAAGGGTTCCAGAGGACAATAACCAGGGGTTGATCAACAATATGATATGTTGCAGGTAACAAATAAAACAATATAGAATTCCTAAATTTTGTTATTATAGCTTTTATGCCCACTTACTTCAAGAAATTTATTTATTTAGGTTTTATTTTTATTTTTAAATGCATTTCATTGAGTACGCTATAACAGTAGTCCCATTTTTTTCCTCTTTATCCCTCTCTGCCCTGCACCCTGACTCCCACTAACATTCCCGCTCTTAGTTCATGTCCATGGGTCGTACATATAAGTTCTTTGATTTCTCCATCTCCTATACTATCCTGAATCTCCCCCTCTCTGTTTTGTATGTACAAATTATGCTTATTCTTCCCTGCATCTCTTCCCCCTTCTCCCCCCTTCCCCACGGATAACCTTCCATATGATCTCCATTCTTGTGATCCTGTTCCTGTTCTAGTTGTTTGCTTAGTTTATTTTTGTTTTGAGTTTCAGTTGTTAATAACTGTGAATTTGTTGTCCTTTAACTGTTCATATTTTTTATCTTCTTTTTCTTACATAAAGCCCTTTAACATTTTGTTACAGGGTGCAGCCAAGAGGGGGGCCCCAAATGGGCATTTTAAAATGGGCTCCAGAATTCAAGGTGTCTAGGAGATTTTAGGATGTCTTCACTGCCCCCCCCCAGGGTGTGGGTTGGGGGAAGGGACAAATGGAGCAGGGCCATTGAGAGCTGTTTTGCATAGCAACAGCCTTGCAGCTAAGCTCTGGCGTGGTCGGTTGGCATATCTATAACCTTTGACTGGTTGCATAGATATGTTAAGTAGCTGTGATCAGCTCTAAGCCAGGGGAAAGGAAGTCAATTCCCCACCCAGATGTAACTGTGGGGGCGGGTCCCCTGAGTTACAGCGCCTGCGTGGGAGCTCAGAGAAGATTGGCTCCAGGACATGGGGCCACACCTGCCCAGACTCACGATGGCAGCCCAGTAAAGCTGGAAGGATACGAGTTCCAGCACGTGAAGCTGAGTGTGGGAGGAGTCGGAAATGGGGCTGCAGAGGAAGATTGGCCGCGGGGGGGGGGGGGGAAAAACCCAGATTTGGTGGCCATAGAGTAGGAGAGCCATGTGCAGCCCTGAGAAGGAGAGCCATGCGCAGCCCTGAGAAGAAGAGAACCATGTGGCTGTGGAGGTGCAGAGAAGATCATGGCCATTGGAGAGAGAGCCACACAGCTTTAGCAGAGGGAAGACTCCCGCAGCCCTGAGAGAAGGAGAACCGTGCTGCTTTAGGAGGAGAGCCATGCGCAGCGCTGAGGAGGAGAGCCATGCGCAGCCCTGAGGAGGAGAAGCACGCGGACTTGACAGAGTGTAGACTCCTGCAGCCCTGAGGAGAGAACCACACGGCCTGGCAGAGTGGGGACCCTGCAGCTTTAGAAGGGGGAACCACCACCTGGTTTTAGCAGAGATCTCGGCGACTCAGCCGAGGGTGCTGGGAATCCAGGGAGGTCTCCCAGTCCAGAGGGAGTACTAACTGGGAAGAACCAGAGGACTACCTGAACCATGGAGTTCTATTTCCTTTCCTGAGATACGGTACTCTGGACTGGGCAGAGGGGGAAGGAAGGAAGGACTGTGTGTTTGTGGGTGTTTTTAGGGACTTTGGGATTTTGGTGAAGACATTAGGTCACTACTTTAAGTTTGTATAGCATTAAATAAACATTTCCTTTCCTTTTCACGAATCTCTGGCATTGAGAGACGTCTTTCCTAGGGCAGCGGACATAACGGACCCGGGGCCTTCTTTCAAAAATAGTATATCATCCCAGGCCCCCCTTGTTGTGTTCTGTAACAATTTCACATAATAAGGGCTGGGTGATGATAAACTTCTTTTACTTGACCTTATCTGGGAAGCACTTTATCTGTCCTTCCTTTCTAAATGATAGCTTTGCTTGATAGAGTAATGTTGTAAGTAGGTCTTTGCCTTTCATGACTTAGAATACTTCTTTACAGCCCCTTCTTGCCTACAAGATTTTTTTTTGAGAAATCAGCTGTAGTCTGACAGGAACTCCTTTGTAGATAACTATCTCATTTTCTCTTGCTGCTTTTAAGATTCTCTCCCTATCCTTAATCTTGGGTAATGTCCTCATGATGTGCCTTGGTGTGTTCCTCCTTGGTCTTACTTTTTTAGGACTCTCTGACCTTCCTAGACTTCCTGGAACACTATTTTCTTTTCCAGATTGGGGAAGTTTTCCTTCATTATGTTTTCAAATAAGTTTACAATTTCTTGCTCTTCTTCTTCTCCTTCCAGCTCCCCTACAATCTGGATATTGGAACATTTAAAGGAGTCCCAGAGATTCCTAAGCCTCTCTTCATTCTTTTGAATTCTTGTTTCTTCATTCTGGTCTGGTTGGATGTTTATTTTCCTTCTGCTCCAAGTCATTGATTTGAGTCCTGATTTCCTTCCCTTCATTCTTTATTCTCTCTATATTTTTCTTTATTTCATTTTGCATAGCCTTCACTTCTTTCTCTATTTTACAACCACACTCAACCATTTCTGTGAGCATCCTGATTACCAATGTTTTGAACTCTGCATCTGATAGGTTGACTATCACTTCATCATTTAGTTCTATTTTTGGAGTTTTGATCTATTTTTTCATTTTGGGCCCTATTTCTTTGTTTTGGAGTATCTGTTACATTGTAAGGGGCAAAGCCTTAGGTATTCACCAGGGCTAGGCAACACACATAGCTGCACTGTGGCACTGTAGGTGAGGCAGAGGTCCAAAAGGGAACAATGCTGCTTGCCCAGCTCTCAGAGGGCATTCATTCACTTCCCACACTACCCACAAGCAAACTGGTGACTTCTGGTGCTGATTCCCAGATGGATGGGTTTGTGTGTGTTGTAGGACTCTCCTGTGGGTCTCTCCTACAAATTCTCCTGTAAGACTAGGAGTTTCTCCTACCATGTCAACCCCCACAGGGTTTTACAGCCAGAGGTTTTGAGGCTTTCTTTTCCCACACTGGGACCCTGGGTTGCATGGTCTGTCTCACTACCCAGTTGCTCCTCCTAGTTTATACTCATGCAAATGTGGAACCATGTAGTCCACCAGTCATCACCTCACCCACCCATTCCTCCAGCCAGTGCCTTGCCACATGCCCTCCCTACCCCAGGTGTCTGCCTCCACTCCTCCTACCAATCTGAATTAATGATTCTTCTTTAACTTCTTGGTTGTCAGACTTCCATATAGTTCAATTTTTTGGCAGTTCTGGTTACTTTTTGTTTTCAAATTTGTTGTTGTCCTTCTTTTGGTTGTGCAAGGAGGCAAAGTGTATCTAGCTACACCTCCATCTTGGCTGGAAGTCTCTACCTCAAGAAATTTAAAAAGTAGAGGTAATTTAGGCCTATCTGAAATCAGTCCCAGTTCAGCTTCCTGCTACAACAATAGCCAACTTTATGCAACAGGTGCTCCTCAAAAGAAAGAGGTTTATTCAAGTGTTGCCACATGAGAAGATGGGGACTCCTAGGTCCAAAAGCCAATCTTAACGTCTCAATGCAGGCAAAGGTTTTTATAATTAGGGAGAGGGAAAGAAGACAAAAGAGATCAAGGAAGGGCTATGGGCATGCAGGTAGTGTGGTTCTTGGTCCCATTATAGATTTTAATGGGCAGTGTCCTGGATTTCGCCTTCTGGCTTATGTCAGTTGCATTCCTATGTCTGTACTGTTGGCATTGGCTAAGGTCTTGAGGTCAGCCTGCTCCTTAGATTCACACAGGAACTGAAACTGCTAATTAAAAATAATAATAATTTAATATGCAAGGTCTAACTTTGAAGAAAAAATTCAGGTTGGAGTAACATGTTGGGTTTAACATTTACTAGGATTATTATGGGTGGCTTTATATAAGTACATTATATTCAACCCTATTAGATGTTCAGTATCTATTTCATGCTATTTTCTTTTCTCAATAATCTACCTGGTATTTCAGCAGTATGGAAACAGGGAATCAAACATGAGTGTCATATTTTATACTTCTGGGATTTTCCCAAGACTCAGAGTATCAACCCATCTTATTCTGTATTTTCCTGTCCATGTACCTGATCACTGTGTTGGGAAACCTGATCATCATCCTGGTCATCACCTCTGACTCCCACCTCTAAATGCCAATGTGCTTTTTCCTCTCCAACCTCTCCTTGGCTGACATCTGTTTCACCTCCACCACCATCCCAAAGATGCTGGTGAACATCCAGACACAGAGCAAAGCCATCACCTATGCAGGCTGCATAACCCAGATGTGTTTTTTTAATATTTTTGGAGTTATGGACACTCTTCTCCTTGCAATGATGGCCTATGACCGGTTTGTGGCCATCTGTCATCCCTTACACTACACACTCATCATGAACCGCCCCCCTCTGTGGCCTGCTGGTTCTCATGTCTTGGTTCATCAGCATAATATAGTTCCTGACCCAAAGTCTGTTGACATTGCGGCTGTCTTACTGTACCAACTTGGAGATTTCACACTTTTACTGTGAACTTGCTCAGGTCCTCACCATAGCCTGCTCAGACACACTCATCAATCATATCCTGATCTATATGGGGACTACCCTTCTTGCCATTGTTCCCTTCTCAGGGATTCTTTTCTCCTGTTTTCGAATTGTCTCCTCAATCCTGAGAATCCCATCAGCAGATGGGAAATATAAAGCCTTTTCTACCTGTGGGTCTCACCTGTCCACAGTTTCTTTATTCTATGGGATAGGCCTTGGTGTGTATCTCAGTTCTGATGTACGTTCCTGGAGGAGCATGATTGCCTCAGTGATGTACACTGTGGTCACCCCAATGCTGAACCTCTTCATCTACAGCCTGCGGAACAGGGACATCAAGAGGGCTCTACAAAAAATTCTTGGGAGAAAGCTCTATGTTCTGTAAGGGGAACACTGATCCTGGGATTCTAAGCTGACAGTAATAAAAGCAACTGTCTGAAAAAATTCCACTTTTTCTGTATAAAAGATTTAAATATAAGTCGTGATACCATTAAAGTCCTAGAGGAGAAAGTAGGCAGGAAAATCTCAGATATTTCACGCACCAGTATTTTCACTGATATGTCCCCTAGAACAAGGGGCATGAAAAAAAGAGAATAAACAAATTGGATCTCATCAAAATTAAAAGGTTCTACACGACTAAAGAAAAGAATATTAAAATAAAAAGATAACCAACTGTATGGGAAAACATATTTGCCAATGATACCTCAGACAAGGGTTTAATTTCCAAAATATATAAAGAACTCACATGACTCCATCTAAGAAGACAAGGAAACCAATTAAAAAATAGGTAAAGGACTTGAACACACACTTCTCCAAAGAGGACACACAGAGGATCCAGAGACATATAAAAAGACGCTCAATATTGATAGCTATCAGAGAGATGCAAATTAAAACCACAATGAGACACCACTTCAAACCAGTCAGAATGGCCACCATAAACAAAGCAACAAAGAAACAAAGTGTGGGAGAGGCTGTGGAGAAAAGGGAACCCTAGTGCACTGTTGGTGGAATTACAGACTGGTGCAACCACTTTGGAATGGAATTCCAGTATGGAATTTCCTCATAAAACTAAAACTGCAACTGCCTTTTGAGCCAGCGATTTGACTGCTATGATTACATCCTAAAATATTAACACCAATCCAAAAGAATCTATGCACCCCAATGTTCATAGCAGCACAGTTTCCAATAACCAAATGCTGGAAGCAACCTAGGTGTCCACCAGTAAATGAATGGATCAAAAAACTATGGTACGTTTACACAATGGAATTCTATGCAGCACAAAGAAGGAGCTCCTACCCTTTGCCACAGCATGAACGGAAATGGAAAGCATTATGCTAAGTGAAACAAGACAGGAAGTGAAAGACAATACCATATTATCTCCCCTTTAACAGGAATCTAATCAACAAAAGAAACAAACAAGCAAAAGATAACCAAAGACAATGAAATGAGAACAGGCTGACATAGATCAGAGAGGAGAGGGGAGGGAATTTCAGGTTAAAGGGGTGAAGGGTTTGTAGGAACAACTATAAAGGACACATGGACAATAATGGGTTGCGGGATGAAAATGGAAGGGAGGTAGAAAGGCTGAGGTGTTGGGCTGGGGTGGGGGGAAAAGGCAGAAAACTGTACTTGAACAAGAATAAAAAGAAATAAAAAGAAAAAGAAATCCCACTTCTTCATCACATTAAATTTTGCTTATCATCCATCCTCTGTAAGTGACTTTGGATATGATGGCTTTTTAAGCACTTATGGATTATGGTCTCTATGGATTTACCTATTCTGGGAATTTCATATAAGTTCAATCATACCATTTTAAAAATCCCCCTGCCTTTTCTTTCAGTGGAGTTGAGTTCAATCACTCTCCCTTATTGCAATTATCGGGAACTCCATTGCAGAGTCTTAAATGAAGTCTCCTTACATGTTTGACCATGTCTCATGCAATTTCTCTTTGCTATAATCACCATCTATTATACAAATTTATTTACAACTAGTTTCTACCAAAGAATCTTTATGACTGGGAAGTGTCCGATGTCTTGCCTGTTTGTGCCAATGATATCATGTTTCACAAAAGACTTTGGATTGAGAGAGGACCAAAACTCACTGACTTGAAGACCCGCATCAGTTTAATTTGGGACACAATAATTGATACAGCCAGGTATAAGATATTTTTATACTATTCAAAACATGTGAGTCCACTGAGAAGGTAATGACAATACAAGATGAATGCAGACTAACTGGATGGAGAGAACATCGGAATTCAGATGGGTGGTAATGCATCTTTTTAAAAAAGATTGTATTTATTTATTTTTAGAGAGAGTAGAAGGGAGGGAGAAAGCAAGTGAGAGAAACATCAAAGTGTGCTTCCTTCTCACATACCCCCTACTAGGGACCTGGGCCTAAACCCAGACATGTGCCCTGACTGGGAATCAAACCAGCAAGACTTTTGTTCACAGCCCGGCACTCAACCAACTGAGCCACACTAGCCAGGGTACTGGTTATGCATCTTCAATTGCTGATATTTAAGTGGAAAGTTGAGTAAAAAAGAGGAAGAACATGCTAGACATAGATAATAACTTTAATGGTCTTCAGGTTACAAAGAACATGGTCTGTTTGAAGAACTACAAGAAAGACCATAAGTGTAAACAAACTTAGCATGTAACAAAATTGCTTGTAGCGGGTTCCACCTGCAGAGGTTCTGGTTCAGCAGGTCCGGAACAGGGCCTGAAATTTAGCATGTATAAGTTCCCACAGAATGCCTATAAATGGACCAGCGACCACTGATGGAGTTGGAAAGGGATCGAAGAAACTAAACCATAAAGAGTTTATAGACCTTGGTAAGGAGTTTTAGTTACACCAAACACAAAAACAAAAACTGGTTTCCATGTAAAACAGGAGAAAGTGAGCACTCAGAAGCCTTTTAGAACACCCTTGCAAGAGTAGGAAATACAAATCACCAGCAAATCTGAGCAGCTATATTCTCATGAATTTTGAGAGAGGAAACAGGAAGAGAGTTAAGTAGTATGTCAGCCAGCTTGCAGTTCAAGCTCCTTCCACTCTTTCAGGTCACCTGTCTGTGCGTCTCTGTGTTCTAATGGACAAGACTTGGTACATGCCTCAGGTCTTCAGGTACCTCTTCCCAGGAGGAAAGCAATATCCTTAGTGTTAGACATTCTCATATTCTCAAGGCTTTCTGAACCTAAACAACAGAATCAGGAGAGCCTGACCAAACTTGGAACAAAAATCAGGGCTAAGTGAGTGCTTCTGATAGGAACTTAGGGCCTCTAGAAATTTCAAGAAAATGAAACAGGCCAAATAAATTATCATTCTTAACTCATATTTTATTTACACTCTAAGGTTTAATATTTTTAAATAAACATTTTTGAAGTATAACACTCATGCAGATGTTATTATCTCAAACTGTGTTCTACCTTTGTTTTGTTTTGTTTTTTGGTTTATTTTTTATTTTAATCATTGTTCAAGAATTACAGTTTCTCTTTTTTATTCCCATTCCAGCCCACCCACCCTTACCTCCCCACTTTCCTCCCATTACCATCCTCCCCCTCGTTTTTGTCCATGTGTCCTTTAAATGTGTTCTCCCTTTGTATCAAGCATTCCTGAGTTTGGATTTCTAGATTCATTAAGATTTTCTATGGGGACCTACCTACTACCTTGAATATCAATACCTCAGCTCCTCTGCTTGAATTTTCCATCACTGACCCAAGCACCAGGCTTCTAATTTATAAAGCATTGCTGACTACTTTTTTAAAACTACCTTGGAATTGTCTTAACATCATCCCAAAATAGTTTTATTACTAAGCAGATATGCCAAGTTGGCTTCATCCAAGAGACTCAGAGATTGTGATGAGCATGCAGAATGGTTACCAGGTAGTGCCCCTGTAATCAACACCTGTAGTAGAGCACATGTGTGGGAAAGAATTTGTCCTCACTTACAGACAGATATGACCTTTTCCTCAGGTCCTGGGAGGTAACCTTTAAGCTCTTGAAATTTAGCTAGTGATAGAAGTGATTGGTTATTGTGGGGGACCCCATGTACCATACCTGATAGTTTGTGCTAATGAGATGACTGAAATTGGCAATTGGTTCTGCCAAAGAGACCAAGCGTGTATGTGAAGGATTGGTACTTCAGGAGAACTGAGGTCAACCCAGTACCTGGGGAGAAAGGTTGGAGAGTGAGTTCAATCAAATGGGAAATGATTCAATTTATCCCACCAATGAAATGAATGAAGTCTCAATAAAACCTCTGGATACTGAAGCTCAAGTGGGCTCCCTGGTTAGCCAGACTCTGACTGTTGACTCACATTGTCGCCAGGGTGAGGTAATGGATTTGAACCCCATGGGGAGAGGACAACAACAAGATTTACCTATGGGACCTTTCAGATATTTCCCCAGGTGTATCTTCTTTTGTCTAGTCCTATTTTGTATTCTTTTGCTATAAGAAAAGTATAATCATAAGACTAGCACTGTCTTAAGTTCTGTGACTCAAGCTGGTGAATTATTGAACCTGAGGGAATTGCCTTGCTTATCTGACATCTAGCAAATCATTGCAAGTAAGGGAGGCCCTTAATTTTGGCCAGCTGATCTAAAGTGAGGGTGGCCTGGGAACTGCTGAATGTATGCCTGGTGTCTGAAGTGAAGACAGTGCTACAGGCACTGTTCCCTCACTCTGTGGTTTGGTGAACACTTTGTAGCAACCAAGGGCAGTGGTAAAATCAAGCCAAGTTAAAGCCCATCAAAGGCCTCCTAAAATCACCAGATAGCTCCAGATCTAGTATGAATCTTCAGAGTTGGCTGGAACTGGTTCCAAGGGGCCAAATATCATGGGATGTGGACAGCTGCAGAAGGAGCTGTGACCTTGGTTATAGTGGCTTTTCATAGCTAATGTAAGTCCCTATGGGAGGTGATGCTGATGGCTTGTGGTACACCTGACATTTGGGGTGACACATCCCTCATTTCTAGTATGACATCATTTCTTTTATGAAGGAAGATAATCTAATGGAAAATTTGCCATCTTAACCATGTTAAGAGTCCCATTCAGTGGCAATTAGTACATTCACATTGCTGTACAACCATCATCACCACCCATCTCCATGAGTCTTTTCATCTTGCAAACATGAAACTCATTATTTGCCAACTAAATCCTAAATCCTTGTTCCCTCTTCTCGTGTCCCCTGACAACCAATATTCTACTCTATGTCTCTATGGATTTCACTACTTTAGGTGCCTCACATAAGTGAAATTATACAGTATTTGTCTGACTGTGAAATTGATGAGATGTTAGATGGAATTGGAAAAAGATTTATCAGAATATTGGAAACCATACATACCAGTTTTTCTATGAATGTCCCAGTTGATGAGTATTTATTAAAATTTAGTATTAATGCCATCCCATTTCAATTTCAAAATATCTTGGATTGCAAAAGAAATTAAATACTCTATCTTCTTAAGCATCTGACCACAATCATGAAGGAGCAAAAATATGGAAAAATGGAGAAGAATCATGGGAAAACTGTAAAAAGAATAAATACCAAAAAGCAGAGAGCTATGATTTTTTATAATGATACAATCATGGCAACTCAGGACCAAGAGTCCTAGATAATGCATAGGGAAGTGAGAGGGGTATACTGACAGGCTGCACATCAAACTGGAGGGACTCTCACTGAAGTACACAGTCCAAACGAACTCTGAATCCATTACTGCTGTGCTAAGAGGAAAAATCATGTAGATAGAGAGCAGATCCATATGGGAACAAATACACCAGGAGACTGCAGACTCAGAAATTCTTTTTTTTTTTTTTTTAATATATTTTATTGATTATGCTATTACAGTTGTCCCATTTCCCCCTTCACTCCCCTCCACCCTGTACCCCCCTCCCACCCACATTTCCCCCTTTAGTTCATGTCCATGTGTCATACTTATGAGTTCTTTAGCTTCTACATTTCCCGTACTATTCTTGCCCTCCCCCTATCTATTTTCAACCTACATTCTATGCTACTTATTCTCTATACCTTTTCCCCCTCTCTCCTCCTCCCACCCCCCTGCTGCTAACCCTCCATGTGCCCTCCATTTCTGTGGTTCTGTTCCTGTTCTAACTGTTTACTTAGTTTCTTTTGGTTTTGCTTTAGGTGTGGTTGTTAATATTTGTGAGTTTGCTGTCCTTTTACTATACATGTCTTTTCTTTATCTTCTTTTCTTAGGTAAGTCCCTTTAGCATTTCATAAAATAAGGGCTTGGTGATGATGAACTCCTTTAACTTGACCTTATCTGAGAAGCACTTTATCTGCCCTTCCATTCTAAATGAAAGCTTTGCTGGATAAAGCAATCTGGGTTGTAGGTCCTTGTCTTTCATGACTTGGAATATTTCTTTCCAGCCCCTTCTTGCCTGTAAGGTCTCTTTGGAGAAATCAGCTGACAGTCTGATGGGAACTCCTTTGTAGGTGACTGTCCCCTTATCTCTTGCTGCTTCTAGGATTCTCTCCTTCGTTTTTACCTTGGCTAATGTAATTATGATGTGCCTTGGTGTGTTTCTTCTTGGGTCCAACTTCTTTGGGGCTCTCTGAGCTTCTTGGATTTCTTGGAAGACTGTTCCCTTTGCCAGATTGGGGAAGTTCTCCTTTATTATTTGTTCAAATATGTGCTCAATCTGTTGCTTTTCCCCTTCCGATTCTGGTACCCCTATAATTCGGATATTGGAACGTTTAAAGGTGTCTTGGATGCTCTTAATCTTTTCCTCAATTTTTTGAATTCTTATTTCATCATGCTTTCCTGCTTGGTTGATTCTATCTTCCTTCTGGTCCACTGTATTGTTTTGAGACTCATATTCCTTCCTTTCGCTGTTGGCTCTCCTCCGCGTGTCTTCCTGCATCTGTTTTATGGTAATCTGCATTCTTTCATCTAAATTTCGTCCAAAATCAACCAGTTCCGTGAGCTTTCTGATCACCAGTGTTTTGAACTGCGCATCTGATAGATTGGCTAGTTCTTGGTCGCTCAAAAGGATGAGTCCTGGGGGACTGATCTGCTCTGTTGAAAACATAGTTTTTTGTTTTTTGTTTTTTTCCCCCTGTCTCTCCTTTTTTTTTTTTTTTTCCGGTCTGGTTGCTCTTGTTACGGTGGGGGGCAGAGCCTTAGGTGCTCACCGGGGCTGGGCACCCCAGTCGCTAGATTGTGACGTTATATGTGGGGGCGGGGCGGGCGGGGGAGCGGGGCGGGAGAAAACAATGGCGGTAGTTCCGTTCCCCTGGACTCAGACCCTTGTCTGGGTTTCTGGGCCGCGAGTTCTGCCCTGGTCCACAATCGCTACCCCTCTGGGTCTGCTAGCCGCAGCTTGCGTACTCAGGGATCACCACTGCCTTCTTGCGCGCTGGATGGCTTTTGCGCGGATTTCGCGCCAAACCTTCCCCCGACCTCCGCGTGCCACCGACCCGAGCCAGCCCCGCGCCCGCCGGCTCGTCTTCTCCTACCAGTCTGGATGAACGCGTCTACTTCAACTTCTTGGCTGCCCGACTTCCATTCAGATAAATCCTCTGTCGGATCTGGGTGTTATTCTGATAGTAAATTATTGTTGTAAATTATTGGTTTTCTAATCTTGGTTGTGCGAGGAGGCACAGTGCGTCCACCTATTCCTCCATCTTGCCGGAAGTCCAGAAATTCTTGTTACACATGTTTGATTGTGCTACTATTTCCAGTCTATGAACTGAAAAAGATCCATAGGTATAAATCTAGGCTATTCTTCTGATCACCCTCCATAGAGCACTCCTGATGTCCCTGTTCCTCAGGCTATAGATGAAGGGGTTCAGCATGGGGGTGACCACAGTGTACATCACTGAGGCCACTGCACCCTTCCTCAGGGAAGGTGACACTGTGGAACTGAGGTACACCCCAAGGCCTGTTCCATAAAATAAACAAACCACTGACAGGTGAGAGCCACAGGTGGAGAAGGCCTTATACTTCCCCCCTGATGATGGGACTCTCAGAATGGAGGAAACAATTCGAGTGTAAGAGAAAAGGATCCCTGAGAGTGGAACACCACCAATGATAGCACCAAAAAAATAGATCAATATGTTATTAATGGAGGTGTCAGAACAGGCAAGGTTGAGGAGTTGAGAAGCATCACAAAAGAAATGAGGAATTTCCACATCGGCACAGAAGGTGAGTTGTGACACCATCAAGTAGTGCAGCTGGGAGACCAAAAGGCTGATGAAAAATGACAGTAAGACACACAAGCCACAGAGGCGGGGGTTCATGATGACCAGGTAGTGTAGAGGCTGACAAATGGCCACCAACCGGTCATAAGCCATCACGGCCAGAAGTAGACTCTCCAAACTTCCAAACAGAAGAGAAAATGTGACCTGAGTTAGGCAGCCTGCATAGGTGATAGACTTGCTGTATGTCTGGAGGTTCACCAGCATCTTGGGGACTGTAGTGCTGCTGAAACTGATGTCAGCCAGAGACAGGTTGGAAAGGAAGAAGTACATAGGTGTGTGGAGGTGGGAGTCAGAGATGATGGCCAGGTTGATGAGCAGATTCCCCAGCATGGTCACCAGGTACATGGCCAGGAACAGGCCAAACAGAAGAGGCTGCAGCTCTGGGTCATCTGACAACCCCAGGAGGAAGAATTCAGGGTCACCTGTTCGATTCTGTGGTACTATGCAGATAGGACACAATTTGAAAAAGAAGTGTGTGCTGAATAAATGAAACAAGTGTAGACACATCCATTTTTTTTGCATTCAAGCAATTCACAAATAAACGAATCACACTTGAGCTTGAGGACCAAACACCATCCACCATCACCCCTTACTCTTCAGCAACATTTCTCAGTTGGGAACTCATTTAGACCTCTTTCCTTGTAGATGTCTGGGCTTTTTACCTGTTTCTGTAAACAACCACTTTAGAGACCCAGGCTCAAAGAATATTAGAAAAGAAAGGACACTTCAGATTAAAAATTTCCATCAATAGCAAAATATCAGCCTTCTACTTTGGAAGTAAAAATATGGAATGGGACATTGTTTTCTAAGGAAAAAATCATCTTAATTGGAAGACACTAAGAAGCAGCTGAATGTACTTTATCTCACTCAGATGCAGTACCAGAAATTCCCTTAATCTACAATGTCATCTTGAAGAGCTAAAACCACATTAACTGCATTCTAACTTAGAATAAGCAGATAGATTTTTGTGTGGCAACTATCTTCAAGGGTTTTCATCTTTACTTGGATTTGTGACATCTATCTTCCAGGGAGACAAGTATTCACTCAAATGTGTGGGTTGTCTGGTCCAAGTCAGTCCTTCAACTCTAACTCAAATATGTATATTTTGGGCCTTTGTGGACTTCACATTTTACAAAATATGTTTTTGTTAAATGTACAAAATCATACAGCACCCCTCACCCTAAAGATCGTGTTAGTTTACAGTGCACCAATGATTAAATAATGATTCATTTTCATGAATATTCTGTACTCATTTTTCTTTAGTGAAAGCTTATTGTCTGTCAATGATACACAACCTCAGAGAAACATTTGCACTTCAGTTTCTACTTTACTGTTTTTGTTCATCATGGCTAGGTAAAACTTACATTTCTCTCTAACCACAGACATTGGTGAAAGTTGATTTCTCATCAAATCCAACCCTCTGACAAACAGTTGAGGAACTGAGGGTAAAGCCAGGCCTCAAACCATATGTTGGCCTTCTTATGCCAGACTAAGTCTTTTCAAGTCAATTCTTCCTGAGAGAGGAATTGCATTTCTCCTCAATTCAGCTCCCTGAAGGCTACTCAGGTCATTTCTCCTGACAGGTCAAAGCATGATGAACTACTGAAGCGTTCCATTGTCAACATATTTCTTCCTTTGTGTAATAATCTAGATTCCTATGGATATAGCTGATCATTTCTGATTTGTGAATACTACCTACATTTACATAAACTATGTCATAACTATTTTGCATCAAAAATGATATAACTTGGAAAAATGAAGAGAAAAACCAAAGACTAATATTACAACATGTGGAGAGTGGACTCATCTGTAAAATAGGTATATTAATTCAGCTGACATTATACTGTTGTTGTAAGAAATAAAATTAAATTATTTATTCCATTTTTTAAATTTTATTATTGCTCAAGTACAGTTGTCTGCCTTTTCTCCCCCTCTCCCCCCACCCCAGCCATCCCCACCTCCCTCCCCTGATTCTATCCAGCCTTGATTAATAAAATTAAAGTATAAACATAAAATAGTTAAATAGTGGTTATTAATGCTGGTTGATATTATAGTTACCTATCCATCTTTTAAAATTTAGAGATATGTGATATAAGCCAGTCAGAGAAACACAAGTACCATATGATTTCACTTGTATATGGAATCAAATGAAAAATCTGAACTAACAAGCAAAATAGAAACAGATTCATAGATAGACAACAGACTGACAGCTCTGGGAGTGGAGGATTTAGAGGGGGGATTGAGCAAAAAAGAAAGACAGAGAAAGAACTACAGACACAAATAACAGTGTGGTGATTGTGGTAGGGATGAGTCAGTATACGTGGGAAAAGTTTTAGGAAAGATAAATGTCAATGGAAAACATACAATAAAAAATAATAATAAAATAATTTGTTATGGGCTGGCCATAAACTGAAACCAGTTAAATCACAAATTCCATACATAAGTCCTTTTTGCATAGTATCATAAAGCTAGAGCAGACAACCATTGTCAGACAATTAGTAAATGAATTAATGTTATCAATTCTTTTCAATACCATTTTAATCACTACCCATATTAAAATATAAGTATTTAATAATACATGCCATAGAATTTATATTTATTCTTTATTTATTTCTTCATTTACAGTTGTCCCCATTTAGACCCTGCCCTACCCACCCCCACCTCTCACATTAATCCTTCCACCTGCCCTTGTCTTTGTCCATGGGTACTTTACACATTTATTATTGATAAAATCTGAGGGTTTTTCCTATCCTTGCATGATCTTCCCCTGTGCTTCAGTTGTCCAAAGGTAAACATTGTCATGAATCTGGTGGATGCATTTTCCTTTCAATATTTTCATATTAGTAGTGATTTATGTATTCATAGCAGTTTTCCTAAAAACTAGCCTAAATACTCACATGCTACACACACGGTTCCCTGAGTTCTCACTTACCATAGCTTTGCATTTTAAGTCTCTGTTTGAAATACATACATTCATTTCAGCACCTAATATTTTAAAGATTATATTTATTTTTAGAGAGATGGGAAAGGAGGGAGAAAGACATCAATGTGTGGTTGCCTCTCATGCACCCCCAACTGGGGACCTGGCCCACAACTTAGGTATATGTTCTTACTGGGAATCGAACCAGTGACCTTTCAGTTCACAGGCTAGTGGTCAGTCCAGTGAGCCACACCAGCCAGGGCATATTTCAGCATTTTAAATGATGCACAGCATTACCTGTGGGGTAAACTCCGTTATATTCTTTTTTATGTTTTTTAACATGTTATTGTTGTTTAATTACAATTGTCTGAGTTTTCTCCCCACTACACCTCCCCCACACCAGCCAAATCCTCCTCCCTCCATTGCTTCCACCCCTGTGGTTTTGTCCATGTGTCCTTTATAGTATTGTTCCTGAAAACCCTTCCCCCATTCTTCAATTTCATGTTGTGACACTGGTTAAGAAAATTCTTATGCCCCTCTCCACATTACACAGTGAGAATTTCTTAAAGACATAGGCATAAAAGAATTGTTCAAGTTGTAAAAATATTGATATATGTGTAATTTTACTATTAATTACCTATATTGATTTTCCCAATAGAAAAATGAGAAAAAATGATTGCCAAGGGGTAAAATTACCAAGTTCCCTGACGTCTGGCTAGCAGTAGTCTTTTCATGGTAGAGCCACATAAAAATCCCATCTCTTATGGGGAATGGTATTTCCATATCTCAGCTTTACAAAATGTGCTCACACATGTGTCACTATTCATAGAAACCCCTAGGATATACACTACACACATTCATTCAGTAAAGGTCCCTGCAAACCACTGGGTCCATTTGCTAATTCATGGGTGAACTCCTCCAACCCCAAGAGAAGGAATTGGTGGTTGAGCTCATCTGAGGATAAAGCAGATTTGGAAAGAAACAATCATTCTGCTGCAGTGGAGGGGGCAGAGTCCTGAGGTGGGAATCAGGGACTCAGTTTCCCAGCTGTCAGACACTGAATGTGAAGTGTGTGTGATAGCTCCACCCCACTGGGCTGGTATCTCTTACATAGAAATAGGGGAATAATACCCACCTCTGGGAAACATGTGACATCCAACAGAGGTTTTCCCTCAAGAAATGTTCAGTCATGCTTTTGAAATCAGGTTGAAATAGTGGGTTTGTTGATGAAAATAATTGTGAGAAAGGTGTAATGACATATTATTCCATCAGACAGCAATGAGGGGAGGAAGCGTATCAGGTCCCAGGTAATTCATTCACAGAAGTGAGTGGAAATCCTAACATGTGTCTCAGAGCACACAGTAAGATTTACTTCTCTTTTCCTCTTTTTTAATTTTTTCCTATTTATGAAAATCTCCAGTTCTTCTTTCTGTCTAAGTGTTTCAGATCTTATTAAATGAAAATTGATAGGTTTCTTAGAAAATCAGTGCCATCGATACATGCAGGCACTGTTGTATCTCCCGTCTAGTCCTATGAGACATTGCTGGAAGAATGAAAGCACAGCAAGGAGAGCACCTGCTGTGTGGGAGCAATATTGCCTACTCTCTGAGATCCAAATTTCTCTAGGATTCTGACATCCAAGGCAAAGTCTGTTCAATATTAACAGAGATTGTTGTTGTTCTCTGATGAGCAGAGTGTAGGGCCTGGGGGATCAGTAATGAATTGGACAATTGTTTCCCTCCACGTATTCAGATTCTGCCTGTACAGGGACCAAAATATATGAAATTTTCCATGTTCATTCCCTCCCCTCTATTTGCCCCAACTCTCCTATTTTTCCTAAGGATGAAAGGGAAAATGCCCCTGACAGTCCCTTCTCCATCCATCATCTCCACAGTACTCACAGGGCTGTTCTGTCTCTGCTGCAGTAGGACCAGGCAGTGAGAGTCCGCTGCTGCTGCCCTGCATGGGCACTGAAGGTTCAGGCTCCAACCCCAGGGCTGGCAGTGTGGCTGAGTTTGTCATGGGCCTCCTGACGCAGTGACATGAGACAAGAAGACTCAGATGTGAAGCCCACTGGACTGAGATGGGGAACTTCAAGGGCTGGAGGCAACACTGATGATCTATTCTTGCACAGGCTTGGGAAAGCAATACTCACAGCTCATAATTAGCCAAATCAGTCTGTGTTATCCCAGTCTCTGAGGACTTGCTATTATTAACAGAAGAGGGAAATGAAAGGTACTTCCAAGGATTTGGACCCATGTCAGGAGGAAACTCCCGTATACTCCTCACTTCCAAGTTGCAGGAATTTCATAAATTCAGACAAGTGTTTTTCAATTACAAAAAGCAATGTCTGACTTGTATGTCTGCCCGTTCATTGGATTAATAATTCTACATGAAGATAATTATGCTGTCTCTACCAAAAATATTATATAATTTCCATTTTCTCATTTAAATTTTATGTCTCTAAGGAGAAACTTTCTCTTTTTCTTCTTAAGTCTGGTTTAGGATGTTGGATATTGTGCATTAAGAGATGTGTTGTTGTTGCTATTTTGAAAAGCAGCCCAAATCATTATTTTTTCCATAGAATTTATGTTTGTTATTAAATTAGACAACCATCTACCATATTTTTCAGACTGTAAGATGCACTCCCTCCACCCAATTTGGGAGAAATATTGGTTGCTAATGCTGCTGTTGAATTCTGTTTACATTTACATTGGTGAAATATTATGTTATTTATGTTATTAAATATTTTACCACATTTTTTGCTTCAAAATTTTTTTCCTATTTTCTTCCTCTAAACCTAGGTGCATCTTATGGTCTGAAAAATATGGTCGTTTGATATGCCGAATGGCTATTTTCAGAAATCCATCTGGGGGTCTTACAGATGTCTGTGTTCTAGATGTAGGGCTACAGTCATTTCAAGTCCTTTTCTTCTTTTTTATAAATTGAATATATTGGGGTGGCATTGGTTAATATAGCTGCCAAGTGCAGAACTCTATACTACATCTTTTGTATATTGTATTGTGTGTTCACCACCCCAAGTCAAGTTTCCTTCCATCCCCATTTAATCCCCTGTTCACCTCTTCTGCCTCCCCCACAGCCTTTCCCTCTGGTAACCACCATACTGTTGTTTGTGTCTATATTGAATTTTCTTTTCCTTTTTCTTATTTTTGCTTAAACCCTTCACCATTTAACTCCACCCTCTTTCTCCTCTTAGAATTTTCCATTCATTCTCAGTATCTATGAGTTTGTTTCTAGTTTCTTAGTTTATTTTGTTCATTAGGTTCCACATATAAGTGAAACCATATGGTACTCGTTTTTCTCTGACTTACCTATTTCACTTAGCATACTACTCTTCATATCTAAAAATAATAATAATAAAAACAAAAATGTAAAAAAGAAAAAAACTTAACACAATAATTCTCCAGGTCCATCCATACTGTCACAAGAAGTAAGATTTCCCTTCTAATTACAGCCAAGCAGTGTTTCACTGTGTAACTGTACCACAACTTTTTTATCCACTCATCTACTGATGGGAACTTAGCCTGCTTCCAACTCTTGGCTATTGCTAAAAATACTGCAATGAACACTGAGGTGCATGTGTTCTTTCAAAACAGTGTTTCAGCCTTCTTTGGATATATTTTCAGAAGTAGAATCTTTGGGTCATAAAGCAGTTCCATTTCTAATTTTTTGAGGAAACTCCATACTGTTTTCCATAGTGGCTGCATCAATCCACTTTCCAGACAACAGTGCACAAGAGTTTCCTTTTCTCCACATCCTCATGAACACTTACTGCTTATTGATTTATTTTTTTTAACTTTTTTTTGTTGTTCAAGTAGTTGTCTCCATTTCGCCCCATCACTACCCCCTACCCCAGCCATCCCCACATCCCACCCGTGATCCTACCTACCCCTCATTGGTTTTGTCCATGTGTCCTTTATAGATGTTCCTGAAAACTCTTCCCCTTTCCCCACCATTATCCCCTCCCACTTCCCCTCTGGTTGCTGTCAGTTTGTTCTTAATGTCAATGTCCCTGGTTTATTTATTGATGATAGCCATTATGGCAGGAGTTAGGTGATATGTCATTGTGGTTTTAACTGGCATTTCTCTGGTGGTTAGTGATGTTGAGCATCTTTTCATATGTCTCTTGGTCATCTGTATGTCCTCTTTGGAGAAGTATCTATTCAGGTCCTTTGCCCATTTTTTAAATTGGATTGCTTGTTTTGTTTTGGTTTGGTTTGGTTTTTGGTTTGAGTTGTACAAGTTTATAAATGTGGGATATTAACCCTTTGTAATTGGCAGATATGTTCTCCATTCGGTGGGTTGTCTTTTCAATTTGGGGATGGTTTAATTTGCTGTGCAACAGATTTTTTAAATTTTTTCATTTATTTTTTTTGAGAGAGACAAAGGGAAGGACAAAGAGAGAAAGAGAAACATCAATGTGTGGTTGCCTCTCACATGCCCCCAATGGGGACCTGGTCCACAACCCAGGCATGTGCCCTGACTGAGAATCAAACCAGCAACCCTTTGGTTCTCAGCCCACGCTCAATCCACTGAGCTATAACAGCCAGGACAAAAAAATTTTTATTTTGATGTAGTACCATTTCTTTATGTTTTTGTTTACCTTGCCCAAACAGATATATCAGAACAATATTGCTATGAGAAATGTCTGACATTTTACTGCTTATGCTCCTAGAATGTTTATGGTTTCAACTCTAACATTTAAGATTTTACTTCATTTTGATTTTATTCTTGTGTATGGTGTAAGAAGGTGGTCACATTTAATTTTTTTTCATATATTTATCCAATTTTTCCAACACCATGTATTGAATAGATTACCTTTACCCCACTGTATTTTCTTGCCTCCTTTGTCAAATGTTAATTGACCATAAAGGCATGGAACTATTTCTACACTCTCTGTTCCATTTCATTGATCTATATGTCAGTAACATGTTGTTTACATATGTTGTTTTGATTACTTTGACCTTGTTGTATAGTTTGATATCAGATAGCATGATTCCTCCAAATATCTTCTTCTTTTTCAAAATTGCTGAGACTATTCTGGGTCTTTGTGCCTCCATATAAATTTTAGGATTATTTGTTCTAGTTCTTTGAAACTATACTATTGAACCTATAGATTTCTTTAGGTAGTATTGACATTTTAATAATGCTTCTTATCCATGAACACAATGTATGCCTCCATTTATTTGTGTCTTCTTCAATTTCTTCCTTCAGATTTTTTGGGGGTGGGGAGCATTTTCCTTTTATTTTTTAATTGTTTATGCTGCTACTGTTGATACAATTTTTTCTCCATTTCCCCACATCTACCCAGCCCCACTGTGTTGCAGCCTATCAAGGCCTGGCAGGTCCACTCTAGATTCTGGGAGACAGAAGAAAATGTGTAGAGCTGTAAGGATGCTTTGCATGCATTTATTCACAGGTGGGCGAGCCATGCACACTGCAAGCTGCATGTCTCTCTGTATGTCTCTGCGAGTCTCTGCATGTCACCTGTCCCCTTGCATGGCATGCAGTGTGCCCTCTGCTCCCCAGGGTGGCACACAGCAGGGAGCCCCTAGACCCTTTTAATTACTGGAACAAAAAAAGCCAGCTTCAACCAGAAAATTATATAACATAGCATTATTCTGCCCATGAGAGCCCACTTCTTGTTATGATAACAGTTTATCAGACCCAGTGTCAAAGCTATGAGAACACTACTTATCAGGCCCATTCAAGATTATGGAAACACTGCTCCCCTTAGTTACCCAGACACCTGGGTGAGGAAGTCAGACTGCCTCAATTTACCCTACACTCACCCTCTGCCCATCTCAAGCCAATCCCCATATTGTTGTCCATGTCCCTGCATTTTTCATAAATGTTCTTTGGTTAATCTCCTCATCATCTTTCATCCCATCACCCATTCTCCTTTCCAGCTGCTGTCAGTCTGTTTTATGTACCTAATCTTCTGTTACTCTATTGTTCAATAGTTTACTGTGTTCATTAGATTCCACATCCAAGTGAGATCATGTGGTATTTTTCTTTCATTTCTACAGATTCTTACAACTTTCCAAGTACAGGTTTTTTACCCCCATGGTTAAATTTATTCCTAGGTATTTTATTTTTTGATGCAGTTGTAAATGAGATTATAGTCTTAATTTATTTTTTCTGAGTGTTAATTGATGTACAAAAAAGCAACTCTTTCTGGATACTTATTTGGTGTGCTGCTACTTTACTGAATTCATTTATCAGTTCTAGTAGGTTTTTTGGTGGATATTTTAGGATTCTCTAATAACACAGTATCATGTCATCAGCAAATAATGACAGTTTTACTTCTTCCTTTCCAATTGGATGCCTTTTAGTTCTCCTTCTTGTCTGATTACTGTGGCTAGGACTTCCAATTCTATGTTGACTACGAGTGTGGAAAGCAGGCGTCCCTGTCTTATTCCTGATCTTAAGGGAAACACTTTTAGTTTTTGTCTATTGAGTATGATGTTGGCTGTAATTTTCTCATACTTGGCCTTCATAACACTGAAGAATGTGTTCTGTATTCCCACTTGGCTGAGGGTTTTTACCACAGGTGGAGGCTGGATTTTATCAGTTGCTTTTTTCTGAATCTATTGACATAATCATGAGATTTCTATCCTTTAATTATTCAGGTGATATATATTGTTTACTGATTTGTGAACGTGCCAAACTTGCATCCCTAGAATAAAACTCACTTGATCATAAGACATGATATTTTTAATGTATCGCTAGATCCAGTTAGCTAGTATTTTGTTGAGGACTATACTGTCTAAATTCATTACAGATATTGGCCATAATTTTATTTCTTTGTATCATTTGGTTTCTAATTAGGATAATCCTGGCCTCATAAAATAAATGTAGGAGTCTTCTCTCCTCTTGAAATTTTTGAAGGGTAGGTGTCAGTTCTTCTTTAAATGTTTCATAAAATTCACCTGTGAAGCCATCAGGTCCAGGACTTTGTTTGTTAGGAGTTTTTTTTATTACTGCTTTAAGTTCATTAGTTCTAAATCTGTGTATTCAGAATTTCTGATACTTCCTGATTTGGTTTTAAAAAATTGTGTGTTTCTAATAATTTATCCATTTTACCCAGATAGTATAATTTGTAGGCTTATAGGTTTTCACATTTTAATTTTTTTGATTCTCTTTCAAATCATTTTAATCACCAGATAGTGAGTCAAATGTAAAAAAGCATATTCAAACTTGTCCTCTTTAAGGCAATGCTACAACGATCGTCTTGCACATGCATGATCAAAGGTAATGATGACACCGGATTCCAAAAAGCAAGGGTGGCCAGAAGGCTTCAAGGCTCACAAATTGAAGAGCTTGGTTTCAGAAAGCCTCAGAGGGGTTGCAGGCAGCATCAAGGACATGAAATTTAAGGAATTGTCAGAGTACAGGACATGGTTGCTGGGTCATCAGCACCTTGAAATGTTTCTTGATGGTGGTTTGGTGTCTAGAGTATTTGTCATCTGAGGAGAACCACACAGGATGGGCTGAGCAGGTCTATTGCCCTGTTGGGTCAAACTTCTTCAGGGTGTAGATCTGGTCTTCCTGTTCATTGAGGTAATACTGGAGAAACATGATCATGCTGAAGTTGGTGGTTCCAATTTCATCTGCAGGTCAGTCTGACAGCTTCACTCCATAATATTTTCTTACTATCCCTTGTATTTTGTTGGAGTCAGTTGTTACTCCTCGTCTTTCATTTCTGATTGTACAATATTTATTTGGATCCTCTCTCTTTTTTTCTTTATGAGTCTGGTTACAGAGTTTTCAATCTTGTTTACTTTTCCAGAGAAACAGCTCTCCATTTCACTGACCTTTGGTTTTGTTTCATAGACTTGTTCACACTTACTTCTGCTCCAGTCTTTATCATTTATTTCTTCTGCTCACTTGGGGCTTCATTTGTTGTTCTTTTTCTAGTTCTTTTAAACGTAAAGGAAGATTCCTTATTTGAGGAAGACCTGTAATGCTATGGAAGACCTGTAATGCTATGGAATTCCCCTCTTAGATCTTCTTTCACTGTGCCCCATAGATTTTGGGTTGTTGTGTTCTCATTTTCATTTGTTTCAAGGTTTTTAAAAAATGTTTTCCTTGATCTTACCCTTGATCCACTTCTTGTTTACTAACATGTTATTTAGCTTGCATGTCTTTGTGTATTTTCCAATTTTTCTTCTTGTGATTGTTTTCTGGTTTTATATCATTATGTTTAAAGAAGATGATTGATGTGATATCTGTTGTCTTAAATTTCATGTGACTTGTGTTGTATCCTGACATGTGGTCTGTTCAGGAAAACTTTCCATATACCCTTGAAAAGAATGTATATTTTGCTCATTGGGGTAGAATGCTCTGAAGATATCCATTAAATCCAACTGATCTGGTGTGTCCTTTATGGCTGCTGGCTTCTGTTTCCTTGTGATTTTCTGTCTGCACAATCTGTTCATTGATGTCAATGGGTGTTAAAATCCCCTACTCTGACTGCTTTAGTATCCATCTCTCCATTTATGTCCATCAAGATTTTACTTTATATATTTAGGTGCTCCTAAGTTGGGTGCATAATTGTTTTCAAGAGTTATATCCTCTTGTTATAGTGCTCCATTTATCATTATGTGGTGTTTTTCTTACAGTAGCATTTGTTTTAAAGTGCAGAAGGGAGATCATTGGGCCTCCACAGGATTTGTAAAATGTCCTAAGACAGTGTCCCTTAAACACCTGATCCTTTGGCATGCTTTTAAAAGTAGTTTCTCAGGACCCATCAATCAATGTCTAGGTAGGTACTCAAAAGAATTAAAAAGAAACAACTCACAGAGATTCTTGCAGGCCAATGTCCATAGCAGAATTACCCAAAATATGAAAACAATCCAAGTGTCCATCAACAGATGAATATATGTGCAACATTTCATGTCCAACAACATGAAATATATGTGCATTTCAATATTATTCAAATTTTGAAAGGAATGAAATTCTGAATCATGTGCAATGTAGGTGAAACTTGAAACCATTTTGCTAAGTGAGATATACCATACACCGAAGGACAGGTATTATATGAGTTCACTTTTATGAGGTACCTAAAATAAGCAAATTCATAGAGATAGAAGTAGAATAAAGGTTTCAATGTGGAGGGGGTGAGAAGAATGGGGAGTTGGTGTTTAATAAGTATAGAGCTTCTCTTTGGAATGATGAAAAAGGTGTGGAAATAGATACTGGTACTGTTTTCATGACATTGTGAATATACTTAACACTGCAACATTGTATATCTATGTATTTAAAAATGGTTAAAATGGTACATATACATAACACTTTATATAAACATACATAGCCATGATAAAAAATATATACATAAATCAAAGTAAAACAAAAACCATTGCAATTTTCTTTTAAATGTAGCTTCTTGTCCTCTCCCCCTGAAGATGTTGATGAGATTAGTCTAGGAAAATTATAAGTCTGGGAAGATATATATAAATAAGAGCCTCAGTTGATATCTTGACAAAGCTATAATTATGAGCTATTCATTGCCCAAGTGAAATTAGTCTCACTGGATTATAATACAGATCAGCAAAATTTGGAACTTGTGAAAATTCTGAATTATCAGATCTCACCTTGGGTCCACAAAGATAGAAATTGGGGAATGAGACTCTGAAATCTGTTCTAGCAAGTGCTCAAGATCATCTCAATGAAAGCTAAAGCTTGAGAGCCATCCCCTAGTGAATTCTGGGACACTTTGCTACTCAAAAATCTATCCGATGCAGAAACTACAAGGTAGAAATGATGAAAGCTGCCTTTGGCTGGTCAGGCATTGCCCCACAAAGCAAAAGGCTGCTGGTTCCATTATACATCATGGCACATGCCTAGGTGTTGTGTTTGGCCCCCAGTCTAGAAGCCTACAAGAAAAAATCAATTGATGTTTCTCTCCCACATTAAAGTTTTCTCCTTCTTTTTTCCACTCTCTTCTTCTCATTCAAATAAATAAATAAGACATAAACAAATATTTTTGAAAAGAAAATGATGACACATTTTACCAAGAGGAGATCCAAGAATGACTAGAGTGACTGTTTCCAGAGGAAAGGGATCCAGAAAAAGAGAATCACAGATGGTCTCACTGTTAGTCTCTCAGAGATAAGGAATTGGCAAGACAGAGACACCTTTCTTTGTGACCCTGCCCCTGAGGAGTCACCTGATCAGGGAATGGAAGATACATTGATCAATTTGTCTAACAAGTTTCAGAGGGGATTCTGCCCCCAGGGCCTATGATCCTGTAACATATCAACTTATAGTCAGTCACCAAGGCTCTCATGTGCCAGACCCAAGACATTCATGCCTTCTCCAGCAGATACAGCCAGGCCCTGTCCCATACACTGGGCTCTGAATCCTTGCTATTATGAAGGACAGACCTTCCTATTTCATCATCCACCTTCCATGAAAAAACAAGATTTACACGGTCAACCTTTCAGAGCCCAGTAAGTGTTGTAGGAATTAAGAAAAGGGGGTGGTAGAGTGAATAGGGTGTTGATCATTGTTCAGCACAGGGCAGGGGAAACCCTGTCCTGACTATGGAGAATGAGCTCTAGAGGTTACTTGCTAGAGGGGGGTGAATGGCCAGATTACTTGTTTAAAGCTGCCATTATGTAGTGAGATTTTCATTCAATTGTATGTTATTTGGTTAGATGGGTGATGCAAATTATAGGAATAGGGAGCTAGAGGCTAAACCCCCAGTCCCTTTGACACCATTACACTTCCCACAATAATGCTGTGTAGGGGTACAGTCACTAGTCTTTCGTGTGCAAATGGATGACCCCAGGTACTGATAGAGCTTTAGGTCCTTTACAGTAAAGTCTTTTAATTTTTTTTATCACTCATGAAAATTTATTGCTACCAATACAAGAGTCAAAAAGGCAATGCAATAAAAGAACAATAAACAAGATAAAAAAAATTCCTATTCCATACAAACATCAATTAGAGCATATAATAGGAAAAAGAAATAATTTATGATCATGAGAACTACAGAATACCTAAGGAAAAAAACATACAATGGAATAAGGAAAATGTATATGAAGAAAATGGTAAGACTTTCCGAACATACATAAAGATTTTGAAAATGACAGTGACAGTGAAGTCTTGATCTTCTTATCCCTTGTTACAAGGCCCAAGAGCTCCAGCACCTCCATCTTCATCCAACCTAGACAAATCTTAATTCTTCTTCACCAGCCTCATTTACTTAGTAACATCCCCTGTTCCTCAGAAAGGGTCTACCCTTCCCCTTCTTCTGCACCCTTATCCATTGCTCTCATTAGGGACCTTCAAGAATGAGAGGTCTGAGGTCTCTGGTGTCTAGGACCACAGTGTATGAAGACTGGGATTGGGTGGGTAAAAGGGGGAAAGTGAAGGATGTACAAATGTCCAACATGTAGGCCCTTATTGACATCTTACCCTTCAGCTCTGGGAATTCTGGGAAACACTAGAACTGGCATGTCCCTTTCTCATAGTTTCCCTTGACTCCACTGGGGTGTTTTCTCTCATCCTTAAGCAGGAACATGAAATCAATTGCAAGATCAGAATTATTTCTTCACCTATTTTGACATTTGTTCCGCTTATTTAAAGTGAATGACTGGGTTCTTCAAATATATGATGTAAGAATTCACTACCCAATTTCCATTGCCTTAAGTTTTCTCACCTTTAAATCCATCTTTCACTCAGGATACCAGAGAAAATTGTCATACAAACCATGACCCTCCTTTGCTTGCACTTCCTCCACAGCCCCATCCTTTATTTAGTACTCTTTTCAAGGTTCCCAGGGATGTCGTCATCTCTCCAACCTAATTCTTCATCATCCCTGTCCCCCACTGTGTGCTTTAGCTAATGCTAAAAGCACTCTGTTCCATGCTGCCTCTTACTCATGGTCTTTCCCCTGCTCTATTTTCTCTTAGGAAAGCCCCTATTTAATAGTCCACCAGTGTAACTTCTTGCCCAGGGACCTCTTCCTCCAGGAATTCTTCCCTGATTCCATCACTCCAGGCTGCATTTGGGACTCCTCTCAGTCTCCATCTCTCTAGATTGTCTTTATCTTACCATTTAAGTCACTGTATTACAATGGCCTGTTTGTGCATCCATCTCTGGAAGGTGGATTCCCTGAGATTGAAAACCCAATAGCTCACACAGACTGTCCCAGGGGAGCCTTTTTTGCCAAGTGGCTTCCAGGAGTTCTTCAGTGTGTGACAAAAGGCCTAGTTCAATTCTCTAACCCTAACATGGCTCAACAAGATTGCCCATCACCATTAGCTACTAGAAACAGAAGAGAACATACTATCTGGTGCATCAGTAGAGAGAAAAGTATAACTGACAAGGGCCTGTATCCTCCAATTTTGATTTCTAACCTCTGGTCCTAAAGTTAAAGGTCTCTAGTATGTGGGAAACTTCTTAAGATGAATGTCATTATTCTTCACACAACACTTTAAATCATAATTCAGCTGCTTCTGCAACTCCAGGTAGGACTTGTGTGGAAAAATGTCACTATGGTACATTTCACTTCCAAGAAACTAACAGTCAACCCTGAAGCAGCCAGACCCCTGACTTTGTCCATCAGAACTTATTTCTCATTAGTTTCTCTCCCTCTTGTTCATTATTTTCATTGAACATTTTACACTGTCTCAATCTTTTTATTTGTCTTGAAGAAGCAATATTTGACAATCCTAGCAAAAACCCATCTTGTACCTTTATTAAACATACTTACCTTTTTAACCTGAAAGGTTTACTTCGGCTCTGCACCCTCCCTCAAAGGAAGCAATAAGCATCTGAGACCATGTTCAGCTGGAGAGGCTGACTCCTTCTTTAACCGTTCCTCCAAGCAGCAATGGTCCAGAAAAGTATTTTAATACTGTCCTCCATGGTCCTCATAAAATACATGAGTCCTCTATTAATGTATTCAATCAGTTCTTGGAAATGGGAAATAACATGTAACAAAACCAATTTTACTATAAGTAAATCTAATGGGTATAGAGAAGAGTTACATTTTTATAGGAATCATCAACCTTATAATAAAACAACATTGAGTGAAATAATATTACTTGAAGACCTGCTCTACTTGTAAGGAGAGAAATTATACCAGGATGTTTGCATATCAGCCCAAAAGCATGAGGGTCAGACAAGGTGTGATGCTTAAAGTAGCACTGGGAAGGTGGAGAGAGGGGGCATTGGTCCAGTCTCTGCCTACCTCTGGTTCTCCTTGCCAGGTCTTGAGGGTCCTGGAACCAGAGGGAAAAGAATGGGAGTCTTCATTCACTTTCGCATTGTCACTCTCTCCTGGCAAGTGGATCCTCATGTGTTTGGGGAGAGAGCACAAAGGAGGCCATGTCTGCTCATACAGGGAAGAGTGTTTAGCAGTTTCACATGT